>NC_086450.1:119026722-119686722 GCF_028390025.1 Pseudophryne corroboree
TTTACAATACAGGCAATACAATATATCTGCTGTAATGTAGGGGTTAACGGACAGATGTCAGCGAAGTCCCAGGCTTACAGCTTGTTAGGTTTAATAAACCTCTGCCAGCCCTCACTGTAAACTCTAATCAAATTCCCTGTATTATTTAGTTTGCTTTGACTGCTAATATATGGCGCTGGCACGCCCAGTAGGCGGGGTTAGGCACGCCCAGTAGGCGGGGCTAGGCACGCCACTCCAGTCGTGCACCCCCTAATAAAATGTGCTGCGCACGCCTATGGTGGCAACCTATGGAACTCTCAATACCGCTCCTTTTCCTGTGCACATCTATGGGGTGTGATGACAGACTTGCAATATTGCTGGGTGTGATATGCTGTTCTGGAACCGCACTTTACGGCCAAGCTGGTAATTGAATTGCCTCTGCAGCATTATGTGAGAAGCATTGCAAAAAACACTTTAGTTTATTGTAAATGTATAGTAAATATAAATACAAAATACAACTGACACACAGGCTCCAATCTTACACTTAGTTTACCAATTAAATACATATATTTTGAGAGTAAGTGCTATTTTGCAGCTCATACTGTACTTAACAAACACTGACTAATAGCGCCAACAGTTAATATCAAGTAGAGACTTCATAACTTTAACATAGAGTATTTTTATATATATATATATATATATATATATATATATTTCTAGATCTAAAGTATTATTACATATAAGACAGAGACTATGGTAAATTATAAAAGGACTTTGAAGCCTGCTAACCTGTGTAACAGTACCTGGTGCTCTCTGCCATTTTTGCTCATGAAAATGTTGCCGACTTTATATATCCTTATATTTCACTGCAGGGGATGCATTATCCAATATACAATATCACAGAAACTCAGCAAAGCTCATTGTCTTGTCATGAATATTCTCTCCATAAATATATTGTATCTAAAAGAGATTACTAAAAAATCTCCTCACTGTTAATGATAGAATGTATTCACCATAACTTCAGTGACTGCTTTATACTGTAAACTTTGCTTTTAGTAAAAACTCCAGGAAATTAGGAATGTAACTCTCTTACCTTGATGCACCACGCTGTGGCTCTTGCTAATGACTACAGAGTATGACAGGCATGCATCTAAGGGGAGGAGAAAGACACAGAATCTCCTATATCTCCTTAATGGAAATATATTATTTAGTGCCTCATAGAATAGGGAAGTACACTTTCTGCTATACAGTAGCTTTAGCTAAGTTACTGATCGTCTTACATTACTGTACTAGTGAATATGGCTTTAGTTTCCGAGTTTATATAGCTACACTAAATCGCTCTTTTCTAAGGCAACATGAGTCTATTTGAAGGGACTTTTGCTGTATGTCACTTACAGTCACAAGCAACATGTTGCAGATTAAATATCACCAAACAATGGCCCAGACATGTATTTTTCGGCGATCTCATCACAGCTGTTCAGTTTCAGTAGATTCCTTTCTAATCTAACCTTACGTTTGACAATACTGCAGATGGGATGCATAATTCATTGATCACATAAAATATACACATTCATGCATTATCTTTAGACATTTAAGTGACTTTTAAAATATATATTTTTGGAGCTTCTACTTGTAGCTTTATAGTCATTGTGTGCTTATTTGGAATGTGAAGTATTGTTTCATTTTTTGCCGTCTGGTTTTTCTTTTGTCCTATGTATATTATTCTCTATGTACAGTATGGAAGCATTGAATTCAATAAACAAAAAAAATAAAATAAAAAAATCTATACAGTATATATACTAAAAGTGAAAATATGCATGTGCTGTATGTATGTTTGTTCTTCATAAACTCCTACATGGCTTGATGGATCTGGACCAAACTTGGAACACATACCCTTCATTAACCAACTTTGAATACTGGCAGGATTTAAACCAAAATAATGTACCCCTTTCGGAGCCAGGGCCACACACACACATATATATATATATATACAGGTTGAGTATCCCATATCCAAATATTCAGAAATATGGAATAATCTGAAATACAGATTTTTTTTAGTGAGAGTGAGATAGTGAAACCTTTGTTTTCTGATGGTTCAATTTACACAAACTTTGTTTAATACACAGTTATTAAAAATATTGTATTAAATGACCTTCAGGCTGTGTGGATAAGGTGTATATGAAACATAAATGCATTCTGTGCTAAGACTTAGGTCCCATCGCCATGATATCTCATTACAGTATGCAATTATTCCAAACTACGTTAAAATCAGATATCCAAAATACTTCTGGTCCCAAGCATTTTGGATAAGGGATACTCAACCTGTATAGATTTATATATATATATATATATATATATAGGGACTAAAGGGAAAAACTGCGCCACAAATTAAAATAAAAGTTCTCAGCAACCTAAAGGATGTAGCAGCTATATGTTAACACTCACAATATGTAGGGCATCTGCTGGTCCTCCAAAAAATACAGGGATGGTAAATCCCTGAGTTATGTGAATCTATGGAGGAAAGGAATGGGGGGTAGCGACCAATGGTGTCTAAAATAACGTTACAAGATAGATAATTAAATATTTAAAACATTATTACACGTTTGCAAGACTTTTTTTTAAAATGGGATAAAAAGTATATACACACTATTTTAAAAAGATATAAAGTGCAAGATAATTAAAAGAAAGTCCTTATCTGAGTCAGAGGTCTGCAACAATGTCCAACACGTTTCGTCACACAGACTTCATCAAGGGGTAAAGGCAGAGTGGGACTGGGCTTATATTTATACTCTGAGCCGTACTAGTATAAATATAGGCCCAGCTCACTCTGCGTTGGGCATTGTTGCTGACCTCTGACTCAGGTATGGACTTGTAATAAATGTTTTAAGTATTTAATTATTTATCTTGTAACATTATTTTAGACACCATTGGTCACTACCACCATTCCTTTCCTATATATATATATATGTATCCAATATAAAGAAAGGCACTCAGGAGACTTACATAAAGTTGAATTTCTGTATTAGGTCGAACATTTTCGGGGATACAACCCCTTCCTCAGGACCACACCAGTACAAAACAGTGATCAAATGACCCCACCTATATACCCCACCAAACACTCACCTGCTACCTGTTAGCTCATTAGGAGCAAAACCATTCACCTCACAGACAAGCCACGCATCCGCCACAGCGGTATTGGTTACCATGGGAACAACTGTCTCGTGCTCCACATGGACCTTACCACATCAGCTTGCGCTGGCTGTCTGGAAGGCAAAAGGCAGCTCACTACGGCTCCTAGTGGTGATGTCATCCACTGTGGCCAATCACATCGGCACCCGCTGGAGACGGAGCGGGTTACCAAGGAGACATACCGATGCAGTCCCCTTAGCGCCGCTTCCGCATTCCACGAGTAGGCCGCAGTGAGCGGCCCCGTGGACATTCGCCCACATAATCAACAGCAGGGGTGTATAAAAACACAAACAATACAAATATTACCAAACAAAATATAATAATTACAATCATCCCACTGTCCAGATAGAGCAAATACCGGTAATCACAGTGTAAAACAGCGGTGGCCAACCTGTGGCTCTTGAGCCGCATGTGGCTCTTTCTTTTTTCAAATGTGGCTCCTAACACTCTAAATCATGTGACCACAACAGATACAGAACCCGCTGCACTCCAGCCAGACACGCAGCAGCACCACAGGGACTGAAAACTGAAGGAGTCAGATACTAGAGGTGAGACACCCACAAGCAAACAGAGGACACATTAGGGACTGCTGCAATTGCACGAGTTGATGGGGGGGCTGTAGTGATACATGAGGGTGGGCTAGAGTGACACATGGCAGAGCTGGCTGGAGAGACAAAGGAAGGTCCTGGCAGGAGTGATACATGGGAGACCTGGCTGGAGTGACACAGCAGGGTCTTGGCAGTAGTGACACATGGGAGAGCTGGCTGGAGTGACACGGGGGAGCTGGCTGGAGTTACATAGGAGGGTGCTAGCAGGAGTGACACATTGAAGAGCTGGCTGGAGTGACGGGAGGGTGTTGGCTGGAGTGGCACATGATGGGGCTGTCTGGAGTGACGTGGGAGGGTGCTGGAAGTAGTGACATATGGGAGATATGGCTGGAGTGACATAGGAGGGTGGTAGCAAGAGTGACACATGGGGCAGCTGGCTGGAGTGACAGGAAGGTGCTGGAAGTAGTGACATAGGAGGGTGGTAGCAGGAGTGACACATGGGGAAGCTGGCTGGAGTGATATAGGAGGGTGGTAGCAGGAGTGACACATGGGAGAGCTGGCTGGAGTGACATAGGAGTGTGGTAGCAGGAGTGACACATGGGGGAGCTGGCTGGAGTGATATAGGAGGGTGGTAGCAGGAGTGACACATGGGAGAGTTGGCTGGAGTGACATAGGAGTGTGGTAGCTGGAGTGGACACATGGGGGAGCTGGATGGAGTGACAGGAGGGTGCTGGAAGGAGTGATATATGGAAGAGCTGGCTGGAGTGACACAGGAGAGGGTCCTGGCAGGAGTGACGCGGGAGGGTGCTGGAAGTAGTGACACATGGGGGAGCTGGCTGGAGTGATATAGGAGGGTGGTAGCAGGAGTGACACATGGGGGAGCTGGCTGGAGTGACAGGAGGGTGCTGGAAGTAGTGACACATGGGAGAGCTGGCTGGAGTGACATAGGAGTGTGGTAGCAGGAGTGACACATGGGGGAGCTGGCAGGAGTGACATAGAAGGGTGGTAGTAGGAGTGACACATGGGGGAGCTGGCTGGAGTGACACAGCAGGGTCGTGGCAGTAGTGACACATGGGAGACCTGGCTGGAGTGACACAGGAGAGGGTCCTGGCAGGAGTGACACATGGGAGAGCTGGCTGCAGTGAAATAGGAGGGTGCTAGCAGGAGTGACCCATGGAAGAGCTGGCTGGATTGACAGGAGAGTGTTGGCTTGAGTGACACATGGGAGAGCTAGCAGGAGTGACACGGGGGAGCTGGCTGGAGTGACATAGGGTGCTAGCAGGAGTGACACATGGGGAGCTGGCTGGAGTGACAGGAAGGTGTTGGCTGGAGTGACACAGCAGGGTTTTGGCAGTAGTGACACATGGGAGAGCTGGCTGGAGTGACACGGGGGAGCTGGCTGGAATGACATAGGAGGGTGCTAGCAGGAGCGACACATGGGGGAGCTGGCTGGAGTGACAGGAGGGTGCTGGCTGGAGTGACACATGGGGGAGCTGAAGTTTATTATGTGAATCTGGCTTTTTCAGTTATTTTTTGTGAAAGTGGCTTTTTCAATGGATCTGGCTTTAAAAAAAATTATTTTATGTCGGTCTGGCTTTTTCAATGTATTTTATACCAAGGGTGTGGTCTAGCAGGCACAAGGCCACATTCCATTTTTGCATGTGTGCCGTCGGCTCTTTGACGTACCTAACAAGGTTTTTTGGCTCTTTGCCACTGACTGGTTGGCCACCCCTGGTGTAAAACATCAAATTGCAGGAAATACATTAAAACAAAACATACAGCATATCATATAGTTTGTCGCAAAAATTATAGCATATTCCAATTGATCTTTTCGTTGAGGCCACCAGGAGAGATGGTCCCCAAACGAACAATCCACTTAGACTCTTTAATTAATAACAACTTCGCTCTGAAACCCCCCCCCCCCCCCCCCCGTAATGATGCATATGCTGAAGTTTGACTGTGCACCATGAGCATTTTATCTTTGGAATTTTGAGTGCCGACTGCCTTTGGAACTGTGTATATATATATATATATATATATATATATATGCATACACACATTATATATACTAGTCCTCCCCTGGGCTGCCTGGCCCTTATGTCCTTTCCCCACAGCCTAACCCTAACCCTTCCCTCTCCGCAGCCTAACCCTAACCTTCCCCCACAGCATTATATATATATTGTATATATAAAAAAATTCATTGGTCTGTTTGTTTGTTTGTCTGTCTGTTTATGCAATCGGACACCCCTGCACAGATTGGAGTAAAACCAATGAGAGGTGGTCCATTTGGATCCTGGTCAGGTTTTAGGGGGTTAGGGTTTCAGTTGGACCTCACGGCAGAATGCACTGGGTAGAACTTTTACCCAGGAAGCCTGTTCTGGGCCTCCCACTGGATGGATTTGGAAGAAAACTGCACTGATTGGGATGAAACACGAGGTGGTCCAGTTGGATCCTGGCCAGGATTTCTAAGGTTAGGATCCCAGTTGGACTTCACAGAGGAATGTGCCAGATGGATTTGTCCTTCCACTGTATGGATTTGGAAGAAAACATCACTGATTGGGATGAAACCAATGCAAGGAGTTGTAACGTTGGATCCCAGAGACATAGTAAGGGTTTGGACCTCGTGGCAGAATGCGCTGGGCAGAACTTTGACCCAGGGAGCCTATCCTGGGCCTCCCACTGGATGGAATTCAAAGAAAACTGCACTGATTGGGATGAAACCAATGCTAGATGGTCCAGTTGGCTCTTGGACAGTTTTAAGGGGGGTTAGGGTCTTGACCTCAAGGTGGAATGCATCAGGCAGAACTTTGACCCAGTGAGCCTGTTCTGGCCTTTCCACTGGATGGATTTGGAAGAAAGCTTCACTAAATGGTAACATTTAATCCCAGAAGACATACTAGGGGTTGGGGTCAGTCGGACCTCACAGTAGAATGCACTGGGCAGAGCTTTGACACAGGGAGCCTGTTCTGGGTCTGCCACTGTATAGATTTGGAAGAAAGCTTCAAGGAGTGGTAATATTGGATCCCAGAAGACATATTCTGGGGTTGGAGTCCCAGTCGGACCTCTTGTTGGTGTACGCTGAGTAGAACTTTGACACAGGGAGCCTGTTCTGGGTATACCACTGGATGGATTTGGATGAAAACTTTAGTGAACTATAATAACTGACTGAAATGACCATAATTCAATGAATTAAAATAACTGACTGAAATGGAGGTGGGAAGACAAAAATGTTGTGTACCCAAAAACCTTGGAATAGCAACATTGATAACAGAAGGAACAATTTAAACCCATCTTGCAATGGAAAAGTGATTATAAAACTGAACAGAAAGAAAAGCTGGGTATCAGGGCTACTGGTAACACCTCAAAAACAAGAAAAACAACACTGGGCAGCTTCCTCATGGGTGTGTAGGAAGAGCTACTAAGTTACTAAATATTATCTAATACAGTTGACTGGATATACTTTGAAGTGAGTTGCAATTCTTCATTTATCTCCATGAGGAGGGGTAAGTGTTACAGGTTGGCAGGCTGGGGGATGGACCTCTATCTGTTCCTGTTTAGGAGTCCAGATCTGTTTTATGAATTACGCTTGTTCTACAGGTTTATTTTTTTGAGTGGTGTGACTTGGCTTTATTTATTTAAACACCCATTTTCCCCTTTAATAGGGCTATGCACCGTTTAATAAATAGGTTCCTAATTAGTTTTAAAAAACAGTATTATATATAATATACAATAACAGAATATGCACTGAGCAAACAGGAAAAACTGAAATTTAGGACCATTTCCAATGACAAATCTTTCCAATCTTGGGGGCTAATTCAGGTTGGATCGTAAATCACAATCTAACCGGAATTATTGCGAACGCCATGAGGGTGCATGCGCAGAACCCATCCTGCGCATGTGCCCACACTTTCTGCGGGTGCTCCGCAGAAATTGTGATCGCCTCTGCCTGTCAATCAGACAGAGGCGGTGGTGGGACGGGGTGGGGGAGCTGGGGGCGGGGGGGGTGTCGGCAACACTCCGTTTCCATGGTGAAGACGGAGCGTTGCTGGGGTGGAGGCGGCCAAACGGGGGCGTGGCGGAGCGTGATCGCGGCAGCTGCATCACATCACACGCAGCCGCCATGATCAGGAACATGGCAGCGGGCCTCCTGCGGGGACAGCTGGCATCCTTAATTTCTGCTAACAAGCAGAAATTGCGATGTGTTCACAATTTCTGCTTGTTGAAGCAGGGGGGAGGCAGCGTTCAGCATGCTGGGCGGCCTTACCCTGCGATGAGCGGCCCCAAGCATGCGATCCAAAGGATTGCAAATTCTGGTAATTAGGAGAATTTGCAATCCTTCCTGAATTAGCTCCTCGATCTGTTCCAGAAAATGAGGGGCAGTTGGCAGCTACAGTATACCATAGCGGAGTCTTAGAGAAGCTGATAGCAGAGACTTCTAACAGTAGAAAACTAACGTATCCTGTTTGCTTAATAGAACCTAGTGATTAATCCTCCTCACAGGTAGTGAACGTCATATAGAATATTTTATCATTATTACTTAAACCACAAACATATAATATAGTTAATGATCTCAAAGGGCAACATTTGCTTATTGAAAACTGACTTACTATAGAATCACACTGTAAAAATTGGTATCCTGTGAATGTCACTCATTTACATATTATTATCCTTAGTCCCGGTTGCCATGGTGTAACTGCATGCTTTGTGATTTTATAATAAAGCAGGTAAAGTAATTAGGTCTCTTCCAGACCCTTATTATTAGTGTTTATAAGCTTTGCCTTGCAGCCAGGCAGAGTGTATTATCTGTTAAACACACTAAACATTTCTCACTGTACTGGATGGCAAGCGCTTTCATCACGTGACAAACAGCACTTAGAATTTAGACATGACATTGCTCTCCAAGTTTTAAGCATGGACATGGAAATAAATTGCCTCGCTGCTTACAGTGGTCAGATGGACTATATTTATATAACATTAATCATTGTTTTTAAACACAGAACGAATGACAGAGCAATGGGGTATGGGTCGTTGGGTCAACCCAACTTAGGTCGACACTCATTAGGTTGACATGCACTAGGTCGACATGGGCGTTAGGTCGACATGTACTAGGTCGACATGTCAAAACGTCGACATGAGGTTTTTGACTGTTTTTGGTGTCGTTTTCTCCGTAAAGTGAAGGGGAACTCAAATTAGTGCACCGTGTCCACTTGCATGGCGAGCGAACGACCATTCCAATCGTAGTCCATGTGGATCGTTAAGTATGAAAAAATCCCAAAAATGTGAAAAACTGATGTCGACCTTTTGACCTGTCGACCTAGTACATGTCGACCTAATGGACATGTCGACCTAATGGCATTGGCGACCTTTAGCGGTCAACCTAATGAGTGTCGACCTAAGTTGTGTCGACCTAACGACCTTAACCCTGTAAAGTAAGCTCCTTTCCTAGAACTGAATAAACTAAAGGGGAATTGGGTAAAAACCGGAACAGTCTGGACCCCGAAACGTCATACTGGCTCGGCTCCCTGCAGTAACCCCAGCAACTGTGGAGCTTGTGGGGAAGGGGGTAAAGGGGTAGGGCTGATTGTCACCAAGGAGATGGGGAGGGAGAGATTACAGCCTCCCATTGTGGTAAAAACTGGAAAGGTCCAGACCATGCAGGTAAGCTCTAATCTCTCCCTCACTATCTCCTTGGTGATAGCTGTCACAAGCACCCCCTAGTGGAAATATCCCCAGGACGAGGACGGATGGAGATGTGCACTACAAGCCCCACAGTGGCAGAGGTCGCTGCTGGGAGCTGGTTCTGGTCTGGTGATCCAGTGTCCAATCCGTTCTAGTTTACCCAATCCCAGTAAAAGAGGCATCATGCAAAAACCTTTCACTATGCAAAATGTATGGTTTGCATATGCCCATGAAATGTTTCTTTCTGCAGTGGGTGACACTGGCATTCCACAGGGAATAACATCAGGGTGTAGAATTGGATCTTGATCCGAGGCACTAACAGGCTAAAGCTTTGACTTTTCACAGGATGCACTACACCACCTCCTCTATAGCCCCGCCTCCAGGCACTGGAGCTCAGTTTGTAAGTTGGTGCCTGCAGTGCAGGTCACTAACAGGGGGGTTGCGCTAGGCAGCCCTAATAAGAGCTTTTTAAGAAGAAAGAAGACTTCAAGGGCCGCAGCACAGGCACTAGATGCTGTGTACAGTATCTCATGCTGACATCACCTCCCCCAGCGGTGCTGCATACTCCCGCCCCCTGGTTGCCGTGTACTTGCAGCGGAGGCGCTCCGGTCATCAGGCACACATCACCACTGCTGCTCTCCTGGATCGCGTGGCCGCACTTCTGGCAGGATGTAAGAGGGTCCCCCAGGTTGGACCCACCGAAATCGCAATCCGGTCGCGGTCCCAGGAGACGGACCACGCCGCTGGCGTGGACACTGTGACCATGCAGGGACCCCACTATATCCACCAGGGCAGGGAGCACCTAAAATCCATTTATTATAGGCTCCATAGTACCCGGTGGTGAAGTCCAGCACAAGGGATAAGGTGCTGACCTGTAGCCCCTCCCCCAGGTCCAAGCACCATCTACAGCAGGTGTTCCCGCCCTGGAGCTGCATCTCTCTCGCTCCCTGTCAGCGTTTGTGCACCATTTCACAGAGCTGTGCTGATCCTGGGATTGCTGAGCACTGTCTCCTCTGTAAAGCCGCCTGTCTCATCAGCGCTGTGCATTTACAGGACACTTAAGTATTCTACATGTCATTTAGACAGCGTTAGTTAAGAACAAGTGCACTTCTATATGAATATTTATTACAAGTATTCTGTGATATACAGGGCTTAAAGTGGTCCTGGAGAGGTGGGGGAACTCACCTCCCCCACGACCCCGCGCGCCTTCGCAGAAAGGGGTGTGACCTTACAAGGAAGGGGCGTGGCCACACAAAAGTTGCAGTAAGCGCAGGAGGTGAGTACCCGGGTGGCATGGGGGTTGCCTGGGGTGCACTGTGAGTCACAGTGCACACCAGGCAACCCCCATGCCACCCGGGTACTCACCTCCTGCGCTTTTTTCCAACTGCAACTTTTGTGTGACCACACCCCTTCCTTATAAGGCCACACCCCTTTCTGACACACAAAACATTATAAACATTAAAGTCTTTACAGTCAGTGGCAGGTGCACTCATACCTTTTTCAGAGGCACTGCCCTAATAGACTGAAGCTGCAGGACACGGACCCCATCCCTGATTAGCAGCAGCTAGGTGGTCACCTCTGATAAGCAGCAGCAGACAGCAGCATCAGTCTTGTCACAAATCCCGCTTGCCGCCGCCTCCTTCACACCTGACGGCAGTGATGTGTAACGTCACACAGCAGAGGACGCGCCGCCACGCTGGAAAACTGTGCCATGTAATACATTAGTAATCCCACGCCTTGGCTGTCCCTGGCAGGAGAGGGGTGGAGGTGGGACTCCGTGGGAGATGCGGTGTGAGTAGCGGCTGGGGGAGGAGATGCGGTGTGACTGAGTGGTGGCTGGGGGAAGAGATGCGCTGTGACTGAGTGGCGGCTGGGGGGGGGGGGAGATGTGATGTGAGTGGACCTGGCAGGGCTGCTATTGGAAAAAGCGAAGCCGCACTTTGATTGTGCGCCACTCACGGCTCCCAGACCGCCAGCTAATGAGAAGCTGACATTTGGCAGCTTCTCATTGGCTGGCGGTCCGCGAGCAGTGATTGGCTCATACCCGATTTTAAAAATGCCGCCCCTTCTTTTGATTGGTGCTGCAGCCGGTCCGCGAGCAAGGATTGGCTGGTGGCCGCTGCCACCTTTACAATGCAGTGGGGACCTGATGCTGTGGCCGGACGGAGGCGGAACTGGTTCCGCCTGCAATTAGAGGTGACGGAACGCAGTTCCGCCCCGTTCCGGCCCACTTTAACCACTGGTGATATACATCCAGTGGTTACTGTACATTGCTATATCTGTATACATACATATCTTTATGTAGTATTGCTAGTCCAGTGCAGTTTTAGTTTTTATATGCAATAATTTCTACATTGTACCTGTGACTGTGTGTGCCTATAGCTGCTGTGTGGATTCTATTCTGTGTATCACACATATTGCTATCACTATATTCTGTGACCTGGGGGTCTAAGTGCGTCAGGGTCTCATATACCATATAGTGTTCCACAGGATATACTGTTTTGTATTTTTCACTGTGTGTTTCAGTCATGTCATACCACTTAAATCCTCGGTTTGTGCTCTGCAATTGCGGTCACATATCTTAGGGTTTTTTTGTCAGGTATTGTGTTTGTCTGGCTTTATTGTACTGATACACCCTAAGGCTACATTCCCAATAATGTCTGCTACACAGGGCGGGTAATCCACAGATGCTCCTGCATCATGCAGTGCGGCGCCTTGGATTTACCTGAGGAAAAGATTTCTGCTGAGGGTTCAGGTACTGGGTGTTCTGCACCCCCTAGTCAGCCCGCAGCACCCGTAGCAAATCAGGTTCCACCTTGGGCTGCATTTTCAAATATGCTGACTATGCTTGTAACACAACTTACGCCTCCTGTGGGAACTCCTGTGCCATTACAGCCACATATTGTACCTGTAGTTAATCCACCATGGGCGGATACTCTGTCAACCCAGTTACAGCAATTATATCAGTCCTTGGTTAAACAAAAACCTAACCCTTGCCCTACTGGGACCAAAGGGTCATCTAAGCGGGCCATTTCTTCCTCACAATCCACTAATATTTCGGATGATTCTTCCGATTCAGATGGGGAATATACTGGTCTATCAGATGCTGATACTGCTGCTTCTGATGAAGATTCTACAACACAGGTTTATGTTCCTGACCTAGTGGAGGCTATCAAGCTGATTCTTCAGATTGATGATGAGATTGACCCTCCTGATACGTCTAAGAAACCTGATAAGTTCTAACTCAGAAGGTTACTAAATTAGTCTTACCACATTCTGACCATTTAATTGCCATACGTCAGGAATCCTGGTCTTCTCCAGGAAATAAATTTTCCCTGTCTAAAAAGATGCTAGCTCGTTATCCTATCGCTGTGGAGTTGAGCAACAAGTGGGAAACCCCGCCACCAGTGGACTCACATGTAGCCCATCTTGTGGTTTCATCTACTCTGCCTGTCACTTCTGTCACCTCTTTGAAGGAACCGACGAATGAGAGTGTGGAGGGTTGCTTGAAGTCTATTTGCACTCTTACAGTTGTTGTACTTAGACCCACTATGGCAGCCCCTTGGGCTGCAAAAGGCATTGAAGCATGGGTTCAAGCAATTAAAGAAGAGCTACTGTGAGGACACTGGGTTTATGTGCACTTATTATGGGAGCAGCCTTCAGAAAGGTTGTCCTTTAGAGCTCAGTGCGGTTACCCCGGTGCCCGTAATGGGTCGGGAATCACACAGTAAGGACACGATAGCAAGGTACAAAATGCACCTTTATTTCATATTTAACATTACATATGAAAACCGTAAACACCTTTGTAACACACTATACAGGTAGCACTACTACATAACAAACACAGACTAAACAACTATGAAAAAAACCACACATGGAACTCTTCCTACCCTAAGCAGTCAATAGTCACCTCAGGCAATTTGTGAGCTGGGATACGACACGCTGGGAGGATCCTGCTGTATGCGAAAAGGCCGCTGGAGAGCTGGTTGTGAGTCCTGGCCGCCCAACCTGCTGTCGATGCCTTCCGCCCACTTTGGCCTGCTTGTGATGAATCCCAGCCGCTTTGTCCTTCTTGTGATGAATTCCAGATGATTCGGCCTGCTTGTGATGAATCCCGGCCGCTAGGCCTGCTTTCGATGAGTCCCGGCTGCTTAGCCTACTTGTCCTCTATTCCTGAGAAAAGGAGGCATTGGGGATTCACCAGATTTAGGCCGGCCCACTTGACCCAATCACCATGGACAGTTCCTGTGAGAGCAGCTAGTCCTGGCTGTGTCTCTGCTGCTGGAGGGCTGCCTCTGCTGAGGTATGCTGTTGGTCTGGCTGATGTCAATAAGCCTGGCTGGGTCTGGAGGGAACTTATCCTCCTCCACTCTGGTCCTGCCTCGTAAGGACAGTCACCATGAACAGATCCAATCTGAAGAACACAGAGCTGCTGCCTTACCCCCTCCTTTTATCCCTGAGATCTGTGCAGGGATTGACTGGCTCTTGAATCCCAGAATGTACTGTACATGTCCACTGAATTCTGTGCAGGGATTGGTTGTCCCTTGAATCCTAGAAATGTAAATCGTCCCTTGAGCAGCTTGGCTCCCTGCTGGGCTGGTGCCTGGGAGTCTGGAAAAAGCCCTGGTAGAACAAAGCCAGCTAATTATGCTGATAAGGGGGTGGACCATAAGAGGATCATAAAATGAGTCACTATTAACCCCTTGGAGTCATTTGTGATGTCACAGCCTCTTCAGCGGATTGTTTTTTCCTGTAAGGAAGGGGGGTTTAGAGGGGGTCGTGTCAGCCCTGTACTTCCTGTACACATAGGTCCTTTATTCACTGGGCTACATTTAAGAATACACATTTCCTGGGTTACGGGCCTGCATGTCTTAGGGGTGACTACTATCTGATGATCCTGGTGCAGGCCACACAAGGATCATCACAGCTACCTCTGACTTTTTCTGACACTGCCAGAAAATATCTGTCATATATTACCACAGCCTCCCACTATATTCAGGAGTCAGCCTCTGATGCAGGCGTTATGGCAGCCAAGGCATCTACTATGTCTATCCTGGCTCACCAGATTCTGTGGTTACAGTCCTGGTCGGTGGACCTGGACTCTAGGAAGACCTTGGAGGTGCTCCTTTTTAAGGGAGATATACTATTTGGAGATGATCTGAACAAGATTGTGACCGACTTGGCGTCGGCCAAGACTGCAATTCTCCCAAGTACTAATCCTTCGGCTCCGAAGGATAAGAGTACTACTTTTTGTTCCTTTTGACCTCAGGGTAAAGCAAAGGGTCAGGCGTACCCGAGACAGGCTCGCACTTCCAAATCCTCTAAGCCCAAACCTAAACATTCTTGGGCCGCCCATCAGCCTGCTTCCAAACTGGACAAGCCTGCTACATGATGGGGTGGGCCTCCCCCTGGGGGACCCCAGGGTGGATGCCGACTTCTTCAGTTCTCCCAGGTATGGTTAAAGACCACTTCGGGTGCAGGAAGTGGTCTCTCACGGGTACGCAATCTCTTTCAAGAGACGTCCCTCTCGCCAGTTTTGCTCAATGGTTATCCCTTCGGATCCATTAAAAGCACAAACTCTACATTTGCTTGTCCAATCCCTCCTGGATACATGAGTGATAGTGCCGGTTCCTCTGTCTCAGAGAGGCAAGGTATACTATTTGATGCTGTTTCTAGTTTCGAATTTGATTGGATCCTCCCAGCATATACTCAACCTCAAATCTTTGAACAAATTTGTGAGGGTGTCCAAATTCCATATGGAAACTATGCGCTCTATTGTATTGGCTTTGGAACACAAGAACTATATGGTATCCCTGGACATACAGGATGCTTACCTACATATATCTATTGCCATGTTGCATCAGCAATATCTACGGTTTGCTATTGGCAACTTTCATTATCAGTTCCAAGCCTTGCCTTTTGGACTGACCACGGCTCCTCGGATCTTTATCAAGGTCATGGCAGTCATGATGGTCCTTCTCCGCCATCACAGTATCAGGATTCTGCCGTATCTGGACATCTTGTTGATCCTGGCGAACTCCCCAGAGGTTCTCCTCCATCATCTGGAACTGACGGTCCAATTCCTGCAAGCCCACAAGGGGCTCATCAACTGGAAGAAATCCTCACTGGTCCCTGTTCAGAGCATGGTGCACCTGGGGACATACTGGACACACACAACCAATGTTTGTTCTTGTCTTCACAGAAGGTCCTGAAACGTCAGGACAGGATCAGATGTTTCCTCACTTGCCAAAGAGTTTCGATACACTCGGCGATGCAAGTACTAGGCCTCATGGTGTCAGCTTTCGACATGGTAGAGTACGCTCAATTTCATTCCCGCCCTCTGCAGAGGTTAATCCTTTCCAAGTGAAATGGCCTGCCTCACTGGATCAGGTCTCAAATGATCTCCTTGACTCCGGAGGTTCGTCTGTCACTGTGTTGGTGGCTACAGGACCAACAATTGAGCAGGTGTCGTTCCTTACGGATCTTCAACTGGGTCCTCCTAACAATGGATAACAGTCTGCGGGGTTGGGGTGCGGTGTTGGAGCAACACTCTCTTCAGGTTCGGTGGACAAGGGAGGAATCTCTCCTCCGATAAACATTCTGGAATTGCGGGCAGTGTTCAATATGTTGACACTGGCTCTGCCTTTCATACAGAACAGGCCTGTTCAGGTACAATCAGACAACACCACCACAGTTGCATACATAAATCATCAAGGCAGCACTCGAAGCCGCATGGCAATGATGGAAGTGTCAAAAATTATTCGATGGGCGGAACGCCATCTGCCAGCAATATTGGCAGTGGGGGTCCTCAACTTGGAAGCGGACTTCCTCAGTCATCAGGATGTACACGCCAAGGAGTGGAGTCTTCATCTGGAGGTCTTCCAACTCCTTGTGGACAAGTGGGGTCTACCAGATGTAGACCTGATGGCATCTCGACACAATCACAAGGTTCCGGTCTTCAGAGCAAGGACAAGGGATCCTCAAGCAGCATTTGTGGACGCACTGGCAATTCCATGGAACTTTCGGCTGCCATACGTGTTCCCTCCAGTGTCACTCCTGCCCAGGGTACTACGGAAGTTCAAGCAAGAATAAGGAATACTGCTTCTAGTCACTACAGCGTGGCCCAGACGGCATTGGTTCTCAGACCTACAGGGTCCCTCGATCGAGCGTCCTCTTCTACTTCCTCAATACCCGGACCTCCTCGTTCAGGGCCCTTGTGTTTACCAGGACATGGCAAGACTGGCTTTGATGGCGTGGCTCTTGAAGCTTCACTTCTGACGGCCAAGGATTTTCTGAGGCAGTTATTCAAATTATGTTGAAGGCCCGCAAACCGGCATTTGCACGGATTTATTATAGGGTCTGGAATTCTTGCTTCACCTGGTATGCTGCTAAGAATTACGATGCATACAACTTTAGTACTTCCAGACTTCTGGATTTTTTGCAACAAGGCCTGGATTTAGAACTTTGCCTGGCCTCCCTCAAGGTTCACATTTCTGCCTTGTCAGTGTGGTTTCAGTGAAAATTTGTATCTATTCCTGACGTTCATTCACTCAGGGCATACTATGGATTCAGCCTCCCTATGTCCTTCCTGTGGCTCCATGGTATCTGTCTGTTGTTCTTAATGCCCTTCAAGAGTCTCCGTTTGAACCTCTTGAGCCTGTGGTCCTTAAATGCCTTACGCTTAAGGTAAATTTTTCTGTTGGCTATTGCCTCTGCTAGGAAGGTGTCAGACTTAGGCGCTTTGTCCTGTCATCCACCCTTTCTGATTTTTCACCATGACCAGGCAGTTCTTAGAACTCGTCCTGGTTGTCTACCTAAGGTGGTGTCATCTTTCCACCTTAACCAAGAGATTGTGGTTCCGGCCTTTATCTCTCCTGGTTTGTCCTCCAAAGAGCGGTCTTTGGATGTGGTACGGACTCTCCGTATATATGTAGAAAGTACTCTCTATCAGGAGATCAAATTCTATTTTTGTACTTTTTAGTTTTCACAAACATGGCTGGCCTGCGAATAAGCAGACTTTGGCCAGATGGATTAGAATGGTGATTGCACAAGCTCATGCGTAGGCTGGACTCCCAGCTCCTGCTGCTATCAAGGCCCATTCTACTCGGTCTGTTGGACCTTCTTGGGCAGCCCGGAACAATTGTGCAAGGTGGCTATGTAGTCCTCAGTGAACACATTCATCAGGATCTATGCCTTTGAGACTTCTGCCTCCCAGAATGCTTACTTTGGATCCCGGGTTCTTGTGCCCGCTACAGTCCGTTCCCTCCCATGAGGAAGTGCTTTAGGACATCCCCGATGTTATTCCCTGTGGAATACCAGTGTACCCCGCTGCAGAAAAAGAGATTTATGGTAAGACTTACCATTGTTAAATCTCTTTCTGTGAGGTACACTGGTTTCCACATGGCGCCCACCCTGACCGACTTAGCTTCTTTGGGTTTGTATGGCATTAGCCGCAAGTCCCTTCTACTGTCGTTAGAATGTGGGTCTATGTGACTAACATCTACCGTCTCTTTTACTTGCTAGTGCATTGGACTGGTTAACAAAACTGAGCTCCAGTGCCTGGAGGCGGGGATATAGTGGAGGCGGTGCAGTCAAAGCTTTAGTCTGTTGGTGCCTTGTATCAAGATCCAACTCTACAGCCCGATGTTATTCCCTGTGGAAACCAGTGTACCTCTCAGAAAGAGATTTAAAAATGGTAAGTCTTACCATAAATCTCCTTTTTATGGGAAATTCTTCGATCTGGAAAAACGAAGTTATCACAGTATATTACTAGGGTGGTCCAGTAGCAGAGCTTCATCCCTGTTGCCCAGAGGCAAGATCTCCCCCTCACATCCATTTCTTACAGGCTGGTAGGTAGCAGTCCTACTGGAGTACAGTTCCTCCTGTGCAGGGCTTCTATTGAGGTTTCCTACTCACATAACTGCAACCCAAACAAGCACAGGTGAAAGAAAGTTATAGCATGGATCTCAGTGAATTTCCTGACATCACACCAAATTCATAGTGATAAAATCAATATTATTTTATTTGTACATTTTAAACTATTTATTACAATGTGTTTGTAATTATGATTGTTTATGAACGTTTGATTTCAAAATCACATGTTCACAAGTCAATGGCATCTCTACAACTACATTAATTGGATATTTAAAATGAATCTGTCACCTACATAATAGTGTTCCTCCCAACGTTTATGTTGCTGAAGTTGGGACATAGCAAGTCAAACAGAAAAAAGAAGTTCAGGCAATATTAGTGGTGTAGTCATGTTACATGGAGTCATATCAACTTCCTCATCAGAAAACAGTAGTTCACCCCTAACAACCAACCTGCCATCCCGTGTGTACTAGTAGCAGGTGTGCACAATCCCCACTCAACACAATGAGAAGGACATATCTCACAAACTATTGCCAATTGGGACAAAGCTCTGAGTGTCAGGACAGGGAGCTATGTATATTAATAGTGAAGGCAGCCACTGTGTGGGGTTATCTAATTTTCATAAAAATGCAGCTTTTTAATCTATTAGTACCTAGTGGCATCATGGACGAACTGCATTGCAAATTATTCACAAGGTGACATTTTCCTCTAACCGTACTGTGCATAGGTGACAGTTGCCCATATATGCCAACAGTCCTCATTTTCACAGTAGAGTCCTGATTTTATGGATGTGAAATTAGTTTAGAGGTCTGTTTATCATAGGGAGAAAAGCCCTGAATCCAACTAAAAGGGATATATTTCCCAGAGATAGGTAGTCAGTTCTAACTATTTAAGAAGCCACCCAACCAACAATAGCTGTTGCTGAATATGGACAGCTACTGTACATCCTACAATAACGAAGGAATCCGTTTACTAAGCCTCGGATGGAGATAAAGTGAATGGAGATAAAAGGACAATTCAAGAATCTATCAGGTGATTTGTTTATCAAAAAATCCTTACACAGGACACGCGGACACCCTCTGAGATTAGAAGAGAGAAATTTCATACACAACGAAGGAAAGGGTTCTTCACAGTAAGGGCAGTAAGGATTTGGAATTCTCCACCAGAGAAGATCGTAATGGTGGACTCAGTCAATATGTTTAAAAATGGATTAGATAAATTCCTAGCAGAAAGAAATATCCATGGTTACAACGTTCAAAGGAGGAAAATTTTAGAGCACGAAATATAGCTTTTTTAATACAGGTTGAACTCGATGGACATTTTTGTCTTTTTGCAACCTCATTAACTATGTTACTATGTTACCAGCCAACCAGCTCCTAACTGTCATTTTTCAAACACATCCTGGGACATGGCAGTTAGGAACTAATTGGTTGGTACTTTAGCTCCATTCACTTTATCTCCATCCAAAGCATAGTAAATAGACTCCTAAAGCATGCCTGCCTTAAGCCTATTTAACTACTAATACAGGTTGAGTATCCCATATCCAAATATTCCGAAATACGGAATATTCCGAAATACGGACTTTTCTGAGTGAGAGTGAGTTAGTGAAACCTTTGTTTTTTGATGGCTCAATGTACACAAACTTTGTTTAATACACAAAGTTATTAAAAATATTGTATTAAATGAACTTCAGGCTGTGTGTATAAGGTGTATATGAAACATAAATGAATTGTGTGAATGTAGATACACTGTGTCCAATGCACAAAGTTACAAAAAATATTAAAATTACCTTCTGGCTGTGTGTATAAGGTGTATATGTAACATAAATGCATTCTGTGCTTAGATTTAGGTCCCATCACCATGATATCTCATTATGGTATGCAATTATTCCAAAATACGGAAAAATCCGATATCCAAAATACCTCTGGTTCCAAGCATTTTGGATAAGGGATACTTAACCTGTACAATCCTCTTATTGCTATCGCCAGCAAAAAATTATATATATTTTACTATATGAAAATGATTTATTTAGTAAAACTTTATTTTAATTATCTTTATTTTTTAACTTTTAGCAAAAGTAACACTACAATAGAAGCCTGAGCCAAGTCATGCAAGCCAAATTTGCTTTAACAGTGGTCCATGGATGTGGTAAGCGTGCCAGGTTATAATAGGAAATAGCAGCAATATAACATTTTATTTTTGTGTGATAAGTAGCGATAGAAAATCTTTACTGTTGCGGATTAGCTCATACAAAATGGGTGTGGTTTGGGATCATCTAGGCATGGCCTAATGTTCCTAAAATTCTAGTCTGTTATGGATATCCTATAGGTAATTTATTTAAGATTGTTTTTTCCCTCCTAGCACAACTAAATGAGCAATCACTGTTTCCTGCAGACAACTCATCATTATATTTGACATTGTAAATATTACCACAGCTCTATTTGATAATGTGATAATAACACAAGATTATATTTGTCACACAACTTAATTGACTGTTAAAGAAAATGTGCCTGCTGTTATGTACTTAAATCCCCTGGCACAGAAATATAACACAATTCTGGAGACACATCACCATGAGGGCAACGTCTTCATTCGCTTGACCTGAAATAAGGTTAAGGTTCTATACACACTACAGTGAGCTCGATAATGAAAGGCTCTATTATGTTCTTATCCATTTTTCTTGTGCTCCAGATGGCATTATGAAGAACATTCACCCACAGTGTGCTCTGGGTAACAATTCCAAACATTGTGTTGTCAGACAGCACAGCTAATTAAATTGAGCTGCTCTCTATTCCATATAGACTTTTCCTGCAGACAAGAGAAATGTTGAAAATTGCATTCAGGCACAATATTTTATGTATTTGCTGGCAGGATTTGGCTCCATGTATGGCTGTCATCAGGGGTTATATCTGTAAGGGTCTCGGGCTAAAAGGAAGGCTACCTTCCCTAACTAACCTTCTATGATGGTCCCATGAATTACTACAGTTCAGGCCAGGATAATCAGCTCTTGCATGGTCAGATTTAAGTGGAAGTACAGTATGTTCCACCTGCCTCTCTCACTTAGATAGGCACCTCTCTCTCTCTCTCAAGCCTCCCACCATTTCAGTTATCTTCCTTTATATCTGCATCTGGATGTATTTCCTCCTCCCCCCTGCTTCCATTGGTCGGGAATATTGGTATGCACTGAACACAACAATACAATCGGCCTGATTCTGAGTGGGTTTGAGAAGGTGGATTGACTTTGCCCAATTCATTTATACTGGCCTTCATAATTTCTGATGTCAGCCATGGTTTCAAGCATTCCCAGTCCAACCTTAAACTGACCGCACTGCATAATGAATTGATTGCAATTATCTTAGCTCTATTTATAGATTTCAAATGAAGGAAAATACAAATTTACTAATACATTTCGTAGAGGGGGGGACAACAGTATAACCTTGACTACTCATTTTGAATGTCTAGGAGACTTCTGAATTTCAGGATGCTCTCTTGATCAAAAGAAAAATTTCAAACAATTGGGGATGTGCTACTTCCACTAATACATAATAGGTTTATAAATCTGTGATAAATTCACAAACAACACACTAGACGGTCATGTGTCGTATATGAAAAAGACATACAGTATTTATTCTATAAAACATAAAAATATTCACATATTATTTAAAATTGTGCATAAAGTTTTCACTGGAATTAATTTGCAAGGCTTGGAAACATGTACCACCCTTCTTATGCTTTCATTATAACCATGTAACCTCAAGATACTCCAGTACCAATATATATCTGCCCTCAATTCAGAGGTTCTTGTAATTCCAATAATGATAGGGTTGTTTGTATTTTTTGCTTTTGATATAAAAAGAGGTTGGCAATTACCTCAGTAGGGGGAAGCAGTAACATTCACTAATGAGAAACAATTAAATAGAAAACGATCCAATTCCACCAGCAGGTTAGCGCATATAATATTTGTTTGTTTCTTTGTGCTCTCTTGATCCCCTGGAGAACAAGGAACCCTTCCTTAGTGAAGGGAACCGGGCTTAATGATGCGATTTCTGCAGTTGTGAATTGTCTCATCACCACCCTGACTGCCAGTTCCCCTATGCGCGATGCTACGATTCTCAGCATTATTCCGTAGGGGTGAGCACAGGAAGACAAGAGTGCACTCTCTGCACTTGCCACTTTGAGCCAAAATTCACTTCACTGCAGTCCCAGCATGTCCTGCCACGGTTTTGCTATTGGGGAATGCTAAAACTGTGGCAGTGCATGCTGGGATATGTAGTTTCACAAAAGCTGGAGAGCCACAGGCTGGTTAGGCCTGGGCTAGTAAATAAAACTAACAATGCTTCAGGCATTTATCACTGTAGATTCTTAGATTTCTGCAAATTGTTCTATGGGATAATTCAAGGTTGATTGCGAAAGCAAAATCTTCCTCTAATGGGCAAAACCACGTGCACTGCAGGGGGGGGGAGGGGCAGATATAACATGTGCAGAGAGAGTTAGGTTTGGGTGGGTTATATTATTTTTGTGCAGGGTAAATACTTGGTGCTTTATTTTTACACTGCAATTTAGATTTCAGTTTGAACACACCCCATCCAAATCTAACTCTGTGTGCACATGTTATATCTGCCCCACCTGCAGTGCATATGGTTTTGACCATTAGAGGTAGACTTTGCTTTTGCAATCAACCTTGAATTAGGCCCCATATGCAGTATGTTGTTCTTCACATGATATATTCAGTTCTGCATGAGGCATGAAGCAACGTGTTGCTTTAGCATGTCAAGCCAATCTCCTAATGGGGCTCTGTCATGCTGTGTCTTTCACTATTGCTTCCTGACAGATAATGCTGGGAGTTGTTGTCCTACAAAATTGTAAAGTTACAGGCTGCTTAAGCCTGCAAAAGTTATTTACAATAATATGCTGAATATACTTCAGATACAGTTTTTTTTAATTTTTATAATTAATTTTATCTGTGAGAAAACTAAGGGTGCAGTATTTTATTACAAGAAGCTGCAATAGGGATTATTCTAATAGCAGCTTGACCTTCAATATTGTAAACAAGTGCTTGCGTTAGATTTGGAAGTAAAGAGCAAATGGTTTCATTAATTAGTTTTTTCAATATCTGTTCTGTCCATATGCTTGAGAAGTTACAGGCTTGTTTTCATTTTCTTATAGTGAATATTTTATTTCCAGAAAAATGTAAAGATCTGGTACAGATTATTATTGGACATATAGCATACAAAGCGACATGGTGGCAATGTGGTTAGCATTGCTGCTTCACAGTTCTGCAGACATGCATTTCATTTTAACCATGGCACTCTCTATGTAGTTTGTATGTTCTCACCATGGTTGCATTCCCCTGCCCACCTCTGCCTTCCCAAAATTGTTACAGTAGTTTAATGGTTGTTTAGGTAGAGATTTTAGACTGTAAACTTCAATGGGACAAGAAGCAAATAACTAATATTTTCTGCATTAAACCATATTACATGTGGTCACTATACATAAATGGTAATAAGAGAAACAGAAACCCTGCCTACATCAAGATTTTAAGCATACATTTACATATAAAGTACTCATAAGCTATTACTATCATTTTCACACTTACTAACATTGATGAACCCTAGCAACCAAGCTCTTGTCTTTTTATACCTCCCAGCCATCACAAATTTGGTGGGATGGCTGAGATCAACTTTGGCCCTGTTGGACTGGAAGGTAGTGAGATATTTTACATTAACTGCTGCTCTGCTCTACTATTAAGAAGGTGCTTTTAGGGGAGGGGAAAGGGATTGACTACGTTCACTTTTTGTATGGCGACACATGCACATTTGTCCTGGTTTATCAACTTAAAGAGTTGTAAGGTATGGCTTTATTTGCTTATAACTTTTTAATTTGTGCATTCCTCATATTCAGACAGGATGTGGGTGTTTCCAGATTTAGGAATTCTAAATGTTCAATCCTTTACCAAGATGGTCACTATTTGGTCTTGCCACTGTGTTAGAGCGCCGCAGTGGAAGATGCCAAAGAGACCCTGCAATATCCTGTGTTATATGCCTGCTATCACCACTTATACAAGCACCTCTACCCATATACAGTACAGTCAGTGGCTGGTGACCTGTATAAACCGCACAAGCTCGGCTCCATGCAAAGAGCCTGTATATGCATAACTGTGAGTACGAATATACTGATTAATAGACCACCTGTCTGGTTACGTACTGGACTGTTTCGTGACTTAGAGGATTCTGCAGGCGTATACTGTTACTCTGCAATCACCATTGCCAATAGTACACACATATTCAGTTTTGAGATATGAGAAATGGGCCTGAACTTTTGAGTGCAACTACCAATGTAAGAATGTTGTTAATGACTCTACCACTATACTTAAATTACATGTACATAGAACTTGTGACAGGAATATGTATATGTAAACTTTAATTAAACAGTAACCACAACCAACCATGCAGATACCTCTTGCTATGTACTGTAGTATTGAACAAAGAAGTACGTTCTCAATACCTAAATGTTCCACTGTGCCTGGAACACTCCACTGTCTTGGGGCAGGTTAGCAGCAGGACGGGTGGAGAACAAACAACTTTTGTTCCTCAGAGAGAGCCTTGTTTGGGTTGGGCTACCTGTAAACAGGCCTGCCATCAGAAATTGTGGAGCCAGGGACTGACAAAATAGGCAGCCCCCCAGAATTTTAAAAAAAAAATATGTATATATATTTTAAGGAAATCAAAAATTTAATTTCTCTCCAGACACAGAGCAACACCATTTTATGCCCCTTGCACCATATTAAGTCCCCACAGTAATGCATGTAACCATATTATGCCCCACACAGTAATGCCCCTGACACCATATTATGGCCACACAATAATTATGCAAGTACAGTACCTGTTAGTTTTTCAGGGGTTCTACTCATTGTCAGGGAATTGATTCCTTCCCTCCCCCATTGCTGCCGACGTTGGGAGGGCTCGGGATGCTCATGCCGCTGCCTGCTGTCCTCCATCCTCCTGCAGCTCTGTATTGAAAACGTCCCTCCCAAAATGGTCGCTGCCTCAGATGAGACAGTTATTAAAGATACTAGTGGGCTCCTCTAGTATCTTGAATAACTGTCTCCTCTGTGGCGGCAGTTATTTTTGGAGGGACATTTTTAATCCGGAGTTGCTGGAGGATCATATGACAGCGGCAGATCAGCAGGGATGACAGCGGAATGGGGGGGATGGGGGCGGGTGGGCAGGTAGCTGCATGAGCATCCCGAGCCCTCTGCTCTCTGTCAGAGAAGCCAGGACGGGACAGCTGTACCCCAGCACTCCATTGATGGCGGCCCTGCCTGTAAATCAATATTTCTGTCAAGTCACATTTATTTATATTTGGATTTTGAAAAGTAATCTGGTTCATTGGACTATGGTGGAGTACTGTACATTTAAAAGTTACTTTCTCTATCGTCCTAGTGGATGCTGGGGTTCCTGAAAGGACCATGGGGAATAGCGGCTCCGCAGGAGACAGGGCACAAAAAGTAAAGCTTTAGGATCAGGTGGTGCGCACTGGCTCCTCCCCCTATGACCCTCCTCCAAGCCTCAGTTAGATTTTTGTGCCCGGCCGAGAAGGGTGCAATCTAGGTGGCTCTCCTAAAGAGCTGCTTAGAAAAGTTTAGCTTAGGTTTTTTATTTTACAGTGAGTCCTGCTGGCAACAGGATCACTGCAACGAGGGACTTAGGGGAGAAGAAGTGAACTCACCTGCGTGCAGGATGGATTGGCTTCTTGGCTACTGGACATTAGCTCCAGAGGGACGATCACAGGTACAGCCTGGATGGTCACCGGAGCCTCGCCGCCGGCCCCCTTGCAGATGCTGAAACGAGAAGAGGTCCAGAATCGGCGGCAGAAGACTCCTCAGTCTTCTTAAGGTAGCGCACAGCACTGCAGCTGTGCGCCATTTTCCTCTCAGCACACTTCACACGGCAGTCACTGAGGGTGCAGGGCGCTGGGAGGGGGGCGCCCTGGGAGGCAAATGAAAACCTTTTTTGGCTAAAAATACCTCACATATAGCCTCCGGGGGCTATATGGAGATATTTAACCCCTGCCAGAATCCGTTAAGAGCGGGAGACGAGGCCGCCGAAAAAGGGGCGGGGCCTATCTCCTCAGCACACAGCGCCATTTTCCCTCACAGAAAGGCTGGAGGGAAGGCTCCCAGGCTCTCCCCTGCACTGCACTACAGAAACAGGGTTAAAACAGAGAGGGGGGGCACTAATTTGGCGTTAGAAATATATAAAAAAGATGCTATAAGGGAAAACACTTATATAAGGTTGTCCCTATATAATTATAGCGTTTTTGGTGTGTGCTGGCAAACTCTCCCTCTGTCTCTCCAAAGGGCTAGTAGGTCCTGTCCTCTATCAGAGCATTCCCTGTGTGTGTGCTGTGTGTCGGTACGTGTGTGTCGACATGTATGAGGACGATGTTGGTGAGGAGGCGGAGCAATTGTCTGTAATGGTGATGTCACTCTCTAGGGAGTCGACACCAGAATGGATGGCTTATTTAGGGAATTACGTGATAATGTCAACACGCGCCAAGGTCGGTTGACGACATGAGACGGCCGACAAACAATTAGTACCGGTCCAGACGTCTCAAAAACACCGTCAGGGGTTTTAAAACGCCCGTTTACTTTAGTCGGTCGACACAGACACAGACAGGGACACTGAATCCAGTGTCGACGGTGAATAAACAAACGTATTCCTTATTAGGGCCACACGTTAAGGGCAATGAAGGAGGTGTTACATATTTCTGATACTACAAGTACCACAAAAGAGGGTATTATGTGGGATGTGAAAAAACTACCGTAGTTTTTCCTGAATCAGAAAAATTAAATGAAGTGTGTGATGATGCGTGGGTTCCCCCCGATAGAAAATATGGGCGGTATACCCTTTCCCGCCAGAAGTTAGGGCGCGTTGGGAAACACCCCTTAGGGTGGATAAGGCGCTCACACGCTTATCAGAACAAGTGGCGGTACCGTCTATAGATAGGGCCGTCCTCAAGGAGCCAGCTGACAGGAGGCTGGAAAAATATCATAAAAAGTATATACACACATACTGGTGTTATACTGCGACCAGCGATCGCCTCAGCCTGGATGTGCAGAGCTGGGGTGGCTTGGTCGGATTCCCTGACTAAAAATATTGATACCCTTGACAGGGACAGTATTTTATTGACTATAGAGCATTTAAAGGATGTATTTCTATATATGCGAGATGCACAGAGGGATATTTGCACTCTGGCATCAAGAGTAAGTGCGATGTCCATATCTGCCAGAAGATGTTTATGGACACGACAGTGGTCAGGTGATGCAGATTCCAAACGGCACAAAGGTGTATTGCCGTATAAAGGAAGAGGAGTTATTTGGGGTCGGTCCATCGGACCTGGTGGCCACGGCAACTGCTGGAAAATCCACCGTTTTTACCCTAAGTCACATCTCTGCAGAAAAAGACACCGTCTTTTCAGCTTCAGTCCTTTCGTCCCTATAAGAGTCATATCTGCCCAGGGATAGAGGAAAGGGAAGAAGACTGCAGCAGGCAGCCCATTCCCAGGAACAGAAGCGTTCCACCGCTTCTGACAAGCTCTCAGCATGACGCTGAGACCGTACAGGACCCCTGGATCCTACAAGTAGTATCCCAGGGGTACAGTTTGGAATGTCGAGACGTTTCCCCTGCGCAGGCTCCTGAAGGCTGCTTTACCAAGGTCTCCCTCCGACAAGGAGGCAGTATGGGAAAAAATTCACGAGCTGTATTCCCAGCAGGTGATAATTAAAATTACCCCTCCTACAACAAGAAAAGGGGTATTATTCCACACTATATTGTGGTACTGAAGCCAGAAGGCTAGGTGAGACCTATTCTAAATCTAAAAAAAAAAAAAAAAATTTGAACACTTACAAAGGATCAAATCAAGATGGAGTCACTCAGAGCAGTGATAACGAACCGGGAAGAAGGGGACTATCTGGTGTCCCGAGACATCAGGGATGCTTACCTCCATGTCCCAAATTTGCCCTTATCACTAAGGGTACCTCAGGTTCGTGGTATAAAACTGTCACTATCAGTTTCAGACGCTGCCGTTTGGATTGTCTACGGCACCCCGGGTCTTTACCAAGGTAATGGCCGAAATGATGGTTCTTCTTCGAAGAAAAGGCGTCTTAATTATCCCTTACTTGGACGATCTCCTGATAAGGGCAAAGTCCAGGGAACAGTTGGAGGTCGGAGTAGCACTATCTCGGATACTGTTACAACAGCAGGGGTGGATTCTAAAGATTCCAAAATCGCAGCTGATCCCGACAACAAGTCTCCTGTGCTTAGGGATGATTCTGGACACAGTCCAGAAAAAGGTGTTTCTCCCGGAAGAGAAAGCCAGGGAGTTATCCGAGCTAGTCAGGAACCTCCTAAAATCAGTGCATCATTGCACAAGGGCCATGGTAAAAAAAATGGTGACTTCCTTCGAAGCAATTCCAGTCGGCAGATTTCATGCAAGAACTTTTCAGTGGGATCTGCTGGACAAATGGTCCGGATCGCATCTTCAGATGCATCAGCGGATAACCCTATATCCAAGGACAAGGGTGTCTCTCCTGTGGTGGTTACAGAGTGCTCATCATCTAGAGGGCCGCAGATTCGGCATTCAGTTTTGGATGTTGGTGACCACGGAGGCCAGCCCGAGAGGCTGGGGAGCAGTCACACAAGGAAAAAATTTCCAGGGAGTGTGATCAAGTCTGGAGATTTTTCTCCACATAAATATAGCTAAGGGTAAATTTATAATGCTCTAAGCTTAGCAAGACCTCTGCTTCAAGGTCAGCCGGTATTGATCCAGTGGGATAAAACATCACGGCAGTCGCCCACGTAAATAGACAGGGCGGCACAAGAAGCAGGAGGGCAGTGGCAAAAACTGCAAGGACTTTTCGCTGGGCGGAAAATCATGTGATAGCACTGTCAGCAGTGTTTCATTCCGGGAATGGAAACTGGGAAGCAGACTTCCTCAGTAGGCACGACCTCCACCCGGCAGAGTGGGAACTTCATGGGGAAGTTTTCCACATAATTGTAAACCGTTGGGAATTACCAAAGGTGGACATGATGGCGTCCCGTCTGAACAAAAAACGGGACAGGTATTGCGCCAGGTTAAGAGACCCTCAGGCAATAGCTGTGGACGTTTCTGGTAACACCGTGGGTGTACCAGTCGGTGTATGTGTTCCATCCTCTGCTTTTCATACCTAAGGTACTGAGAATTATAAGACGTAGAGGAGTAAGAACTATACTCATGGCTCCGGATTGGCCAAGAAGGACTTGGTACCCGGAACTTCAAGAGATGCTCACAGAGGACTTATGGCCTCTGCCGCTAAGAAGGGACTTGTTTCAGCAAGTACCATGTCTGTTCCAAGACTTACCGCAGCTGCGTTTGACGGCATGGCGGTGGAACGCCGGATCCTAAGGGAAAAGGCATTCAGGAAGAGGTCATTCCTACCCTGGTCAAAGCCAGAAAGGAGGTGACCGCACAACATTATCACCACATGTGGCGAAAATATGTTGCGTGGTGTGAGGCCAGGAAGGCCCCACGAAGAAATCTCAACTCGGTCGATTCCTGCATTTCTTGCAAACAGGAGTGTCTATGGGCCTCAAATTGGGGTCCATTAAGGTTCAAATTTCGGCCCTGTCGATTTTTCTTCCAGAAAGAATTGGCTTCAGTTTCCTGAAGTCCAGAAGTTTGTCAAGGGAGTATTGCATATACAACCCCCTTTTGTGCCTCCAGTGGCACTGTGGGATCTCAACGTAGTTCTGGGATTCCTCAAAACACATTGGTTTAAAACCAGTCAAATCTGTGGATTTGAAGCATCTCACATGAAAAGTGAACATGCTCTTGGACCTGGCCTGGATCAGGCGAGTGTCAAATTGGTGGTTTTTTTCTCAAAAAAGCCCATATCTGTTTGTCCATTCGGACAGGGCAGAGCTGCGGACTCGTCCCCAGTTCTCTCCCTAAGGTGGTGTCAGTGTTTCACCTGAACCAGCTTATTGTGGTGTCTTGCGCCTACTAGGGACTTGGAGGACTCCAAGTTGCTAGATGTGGTCAGGGCCCTGAAAATATAGGTTCCAGGACGGCTGAAGTCAGGAGAACTGACTTGCTGTTATCCTGTATGCACCCAACAAACTGGGTGCTCTTGCTTTTAAGCAGACTTTTGCTAGTTGGATGTGTAATACAATTCAGCTTGCACATTCTGTGGCAGGCCTGCCACAGCCAAAATATGTAAATGCCCATTCCACAAGGAAGGTGGGCTCATCTTGGGCGGCTGCCCGAGGGGTCTCGGCTTTACAACTTTGCCGAGCGGCTATTTAATCAGGGGCAAACACGTTTGTAAAATCCTACAAATTTGATACCCTGGCTAAGGAGGACCTGGAGTTCTCTCATTCGGTGCTGCAGAGTCATCCGCACTCTCCCGCCCGTTTGGGAGCTTTGGTATAATCCCCATGGTCCTTTCAGGAACCCCAGCATCCACTAGGACGATAGAGAAAATAAGAATTTACTTACCGATAATTCTATTTCTCGGAGTCCGTAGTGGATGCTGGGCGCCCATCCCAAGTGCGGATTATCTGCATTACTTGTACATAGTTACAAAAATCGGGTTATTATTGTTGTGAGCCATCTTTTCAGAGGCTCCGCTGTTATCATACTGTTAACTGGGTTCAGATCACAGGTTGTACAGTGTGATTGGTGTGGCTGGTATGAGTCTTACCCGGGATTCATAAATCCTTCCTTATTGTGTACGCTCGTCCGGGCACAGTACCTAACTGAGGCTTGGAGGAGGGTCATAGGGGGAGGAGCCAGTGCGCACCACCTGATCCTAAAGCTTTACTTTTTGTGCCCTGTCTCCTGCGGAGCCGCTATTCCCCATGGTCCTTTCAGGAACCCCAGCATCCACTACGGACTCCGAGAAATAGAATTATCGGTAAGTAAATTCTTATTTTAAGAGCTGCAAAGTACAGTATGTACTTGTACAATACATTTCTAATTTGGGAATTCACCAGGAAATCCACATGATGCAAGAAGAGAAACAATGTTGCCACTTTAGGTTTACTTGTTCATTCATTTCAATGTTTACATTTCTGTTTCTATAATACTGCTTGGTTTAGTCTCACATAAATGATGAGTGAGGGGATGTTGGGAGCTCCAGGTGTCACTTTTGAGTGTTTGAATGTTTTGTTACATTAGATGCAGTGAACCTTGAAATGCATCTTTCCGTACAGAGTGCATCTGGAAGGTGTTCTTGAAATCCTATTAAGGGAATAGGCCGAGGCTTGGTTTTTACCATCTCCAAGGACATGTGTTTAGAAAAATAACAGTTGATCAGGCCTCTCTCTGAATGAGCAACACAAAATATTAGTGATGTGCGTGTTCAGATTTACTCGGCTCTTAAAAGTAATGCAAGTTTGGATTTATCCTGATTTTTCTAATTGGCTATCCAAAACATGTGACATTTGGGAACCAATAAGATGCCGTTTTGAGATCCGGGTAAATCCGAGTAAATCCGGGTAAATCCGAACCTGCATATCTCTACAAAAAATGAAACTAAGTTGTGGCATACTTGATGACTTAATACCTCAACCCTCAGTATATGCCATAGGGGGAGGTCCATGTGTGAGATTTGCGGCATTGTGAAACTGGGAGCATTGTGAAGCAATTCACCACAAACTGCATCATGGAACTAAGTGACGGCACCGCCCTCTTTACCCCCCCCCCCCCCCCAATATCTACCAAATGGGAGTATGGCCTTGAGGGAAGGGGCTTGGCAGTGTCCTGCTAACATCACTATGGGGGCGTGGCCTCAAAGAAGTCCCCAATTTACATCACTCCAGGGGCATGTCCAGCATCCCTGGAGATACTGGGCTGCCCCTGGAGATCAGTGTCTGTATTGCCTGCTCCTTCTCTGTGACAGTAGCCGGGCATTGCAGGATATAGTCATACTGCAGCACCCGGCTCCTGGACACTGCAGAGTTGCCAGGATTTGTTTTGTAACTCCCTGGAAGTGTGACACTCGGGTGCTGTGCAGCCTCTTTGTGATGCCTCTGATGAAACCCTCAGACTACCCATTTCTCTAGGTAAAATAGGCAGATGAGGTAGTGAGCTCATCTGTATAAGAGAGCCTCCCAGACATTCCAGGAGAGTAGGCAAGACCAGGCTGTAGTCAAACATTTTTCTTTTCTAGAAAGAAGTAACAGAACTTCACAGCCTCCAGTTATGCACTGACAGTGGAGCCTATGGAAGGGACTGTGAGTAGCCATGTCATTTAAGGCCCAGCTTCTTAGAAAACATCCAGTAACATAACTGTGTGCAACATGTTTATATTTCATAATCCTCATGGTAAGAGTAAAATCTACAGTCGCTAATCATTATACTACATTAGTCACAATAGTTCTGGCAGACATGAATGCTTTTTGCGCTAATTGAGAACTTACTGCAGCTAAAATAATTATTAGGACTAGATATTTCAAGACATATGGAGTTTTTTTTTATTTTTTTAACCAAAGCTGTGATTGTTACTTTTAATGATAGCAGGAATATCATATGTTTTTAATTTTAAATCATTAAACAGTATATCCACATTCTGAAGAATTTATGAATTTAAATTATGTAGATCTATGGGCTGTTTAATGATAGCTCTTTGTATAGCTGCTGCAATTCATTGAAGACTTTCAAAGCCTGTGACTTTGGATAGACAATACAATGATGCAGACCAGCCTTATAGAAAATGGAAAATCCATTTAAACTACAGTAAGTGTCACGAGTTAGTATCCTAGAGAGACTGTACATCTTTTCCTGTAGCATGCCATGCAACGCCATGCAACGCCATTCAGATGCCTGTCCAGAAGGATAGTTAAATGTGAAAAAAGGGACTTAACTATAGAACCACTGATGTGCCTTGTTTATCACAAAGACATGGACTTTGATACAGTATACCCCCTTTATCCCAAAAGCACTAATTATAAAAAGGCCAATGTATGTGTTTTATAGAATTTATGTTTGACTTAGTGGATACAATTGAAATTTAAAAGTGGTGGTATGTGAACTGTAAATGAGTGGAATTTGAGTTTTCCAATCAAAGCAGTTGGAAAAGTAGTGGTATAACATACTGCTGTATGCTGGTCCACTTTGACCATTGGTTGTATTGATTTTGTGTCTGTAAAAAAGCTAAGTTAATCACCCTTGACAAAAATTGTGTCATTTGTTGTATGCAGAGTGGAGTGGTCTCTGGTATGGGATTTTACAGAAAGATGTGTGGTGTCTGAGTCATCTACCAGCCCACAGAGAGATTTATATAGTTAATTAGACTTCCAGTGAGAACTGTAGGATTGGATTCATAAATCGCTTTGTTAAGTTTATCAACAGTGGTTTAGCTTCTTTTTGGGGATCCAATGTGTGAACCTGATATCTTTAAACAGTGAGAAGCCTCAGCTAACAGTGAGGTGGGACTGACAGGTTTAATATTAAGAGCATCACTCGCTTTCTCTCATCCTCATCTCTTTCTCTCTCTTGTCCTTATCTCTCTCTCTCTTTTCCTCAACCCTCTCTCTCTCTTTCTCTCTCTCTCTTGTCCTCTCTCTCTTGACCTCAATTCTTGAACATTGTCCTCAGAACATTGACATTTGCAAAAACATTGATGTTCGATATCCATCCCTAGAACAGTGAACTTGGAAGGTAGAACGTTTCCGTAACCATCCTGCTGTTATAATGGCACTGTGGTGTGGCATTCTCTTATTGTGCTTATTGGGATTATCGTGTAAGCACTATTGGGAGACATTAGAGCTGTGACTTACGGAGGTTAAATAAAGAAAAAGGGCATTGCCCCTGCCCTACAGAGTGTAGCCATCGCTGGCGTTAAAAGTCAGTGGGGAATTTGAGTGGGAGTAAGAAAAATGTAATACTATAATAATATGCAGTGCACTTTTACAATTGTGAATTGGTCTCAAAACTATGTGGCTCTGTGCGGCACCAGATATCAGTTGTTTAACAAAAGCTGTTTAACTCAGAAGCAGTACAGTTTTGGAAAGACACCATCTGCCTTTCAAAATAAGTATTGCACTGTGTAGTGGCTTAATATGCCATATCACATACATGAGTGCCATGGAGCATATACAGTATAAGACATGCCAAGGATCATGTGCTATCGGGTAGAAAAAACAATGAGAACACATCTGTATGCTGTGCAATTATTTTATTTATTTATTTATTTATTTTTTATATCTAATACAGATGAAATGGCCTTCATTTCTTTTCTTTGGACAAAGCAACTTCTAAAAAGGTAATTTATCAAAAGGTGACTGTTTCACTTCAAAGTCTTACATATGCACGAGCATAAAAATCTGACACATTTGTATAATTTTATGGAGCTTTCTGTTTACTCAGGTACAGCAAGCAACAGACTGATTTATTAATATGGTATGGTCTAGCTTGCTATTGCATCTCAGTTTATTTTAGTGTCTAACAATCACATCTCATTATCTTGCTTCCTTAACCATGATATTCATGAGATACAGCTCAGAACGGATTTTGCTAAGGGTCAGTTAGCCCCAGATCATTTTATGCTAATTTGCCTTTTGTTATCTGTATGCTGCTTTTGCTGTTTATAGTACAGTTTTGTCATGTCGCCTTAATTACGATCATAACATGTTTAAGTTAAATCCTATATGCCAGGCTAACATTATACTGGTTTACTTAGAAAAATAATGTTTCTACATAACAATAATCACCTTAAGAGTACAATTTTTAAAAGTGCGCCACAAAATATTTGTCCCATTTCGCCTTTGGCTGTGGATTTAGCCGCTTTATAGTAGGTGTTCCCATTCATGTCCCAACCACACCACACAGCAGAACGCATTGGCAGTTGTTCTCCCATCTCTATTTATAACATCTAAATTCTGCAAAATGCTAATGTAAATCCAGGAGTTGAGGTAGAGTTGGACAGGCCGACAGGTGTACAGGAAAAAACCTGAGTGGGCCCTACTGTCTGAGACCAGGGTGGATATGGGAGACTTGTACCTGTATTACATTTGTTTCATTGAGACCTAATAGTGAATGCGTCTCTTACAAACAAACTGTTAAAATCATGGGTGTAAGTGTATGTAAGTTACACCCAGAGGCGGATTGGCCATCGGCCCTACAGGGAAGATTCCCGGTGGGCCGATGCACCAGCGGGGCCTGTTTTGTCTGAGGACATGTGGTCCTATTTATAGACATAATGAATAAGATACCAAATAATTTGCATATATGAAAATGACTTTGCCACTTAGCCTGTGATTGCAGATGATCTAGTGTATGCTCTGTCTGCCTGCTTGGCTGACATATAAGATTGAGTGAATAGTGATTGGGATACGGTTGGTGTAATAAGCAAGAAAATATATCTTTCTAAAGAATGATATTGTTTCCTAAATTCTGAAGGTGTATCATATAATGTGCTCATAATATGTAATTTTATTTCCTTTTAACTTCCCCTTGATGCTGGACATCCCCATTATCTGGAAAGTCTTGGGGGGAGGGAGCTGGCCCAGGGCTAGACCTTACACCTCTGGTGCTGCCCATGTGGGGCCACTAGTACAAATTTTTCCAGGGCCGCTTTTTGTTCCCAATCCGCCCCTGGTTACACCTATCTTACGTTGGGTACACACTGGCAAATGTATTGGCCAATCACTTAATCGGGCAATCTGGAATATGAGACGCAATTTAATGAACTCTATCATCAATATTCTTTTTGTGCCTGTTATGCCTTTAAACTGTAAACTGTAAAACACAAGATTCTACCATGGTCTAGATCGCTGAATAGATTTTCATTTAAGTAGAGTAGATTGATGACATTGTTAATGCTAGAAATACAGTCTAGATATATTTTTATATAAAATGCAATTGGTTGGGGGTGACCTTGTTGTGATAATAATGAATATCAAGCAAAACATTTTGACTTTGACTTTTTTTTGTGCGTCTATATTTTATGTAGTGTGCCATTCACGGACAAGGAAATACAGGTCACATTTATTATGCGCTGTAAAATCTCTCTGCTCATTCGAGTGATATATAGAAAACATTGCTCCATGATGTACACACTGTATAATAAACAGCGCACTTGAGAAAGCGGAATAAACTGTATTATGCATATTAAATTTAATGCATATAAAAAATTACTGGATACAGGAACTATTTTGTATTAATAAATACTTCTAGCATCATTGATATATAAGCAAGAAAATAATAACATGAATAAATGATTTACAAATTATGTTTCATGGGGGATGAATACACAGTAGCATCTGTAGAAAGCTAGGAAGTGAATTTTGAATTAGATACTTATAAATGGTAGCTACTAGACTGATCAACTAGTTATGTTTTTGTATGTACAATCTGTGGACATCTTTCTCTACAGTAAAAGAGTTTTTTAGTGCTGATACCTTTACTTTGCATGGATTTATGCTAAGGATTACACAATGAACCTCTACAATGTAGCCATGGTACATATTTTTAAAGCCTTTAAAATTATAAAAAGTGCGCTATATATATAAGTGAATGGTGAATGTGAAACAATAAGTAAATGCAGTACCATATAAACACCATGGTAAATAATAAACATGTTGTACAGTGTTTATAGCTATAAACACTGAACATGTTTATTATTTACCATGGTGTTTATATGGTACTGCAATTACTTATTGTTTCACTTAGTGAATTTACTTAGTGAATTCACCATTCACTTATATATATAGCGCACTAGTTGCAGTCCCCGGAGTTGTAGCTGCAGGATTCCTATTTGGTGTGCCATTGTGGTGAATATTATATGGATATATTACCTGAGGACACTAAGACCCCATGGTCTCAATTAGAGATGAGCGGGTTCGGTTCCTCGGAATCCGAACCAGCCCGAACTTCATTTTTTTTTACACGGGGCCGAGCGACTCGGATCTTCCCGCCTTGCTCGGTTAACCAGAGCGCGCCCGAACGTCATCATCCCGCTGTCGGATTCTCACGAGGCTCGGATTCTATCGCGAGACTCGGATTCTATATAAGGAGCCGCGCGTCGCCGCCATTTTCACACGTGCATTGAGATTCATAGGGAGAGGACGTGGCTGGCGTCCTCTCCGTTTATAGAGAAGAGAGTGAGACAGTAGAGAGAGACACAGTAGTAATTTTGGGGAGCATTAGGAGGAGTACTAGACTAGTTACTTGCTGAAGTGATAGATAGTGTGACTGTATTATCTGACTTGTGGGGGAGACACTGACAGTGGGGAGCAGTTAGAGTCTGAGAGCAGGACTCAGGAGTACATATAACGTACAGTGCACACTTTTGCTGCCAGAGTGCCACACTGCCATTGTGACCACACTGACCACCAGTATAATATATATTGTGATTGTCTGCTTAGGAGTACTACTTGCAAGTTGCTGATAGTGTGAACAGTGACCTGACCACCAGTTTAATAATCACCACCAGTTTAATATATATAATATATATATATAATTGTATATAATATATATATAATATTGTATACCACCTACCCGTTTTTTTTTTATTTCTTTCTTCTTCTTTATACATACTACTATAGTAGCTTACTGTAGCAGTCTGCGGTGCTGCTGAGCTGACAGTGTCCAGCAGGTCCGTCATCAGTCATTACATAATAAATATATCTACCTGTCCGGCTGCAGTACTAGTGATATTATATATATATATATATATATATATTGATTTCATCTCATTATCATCCAGTCTATATTAGCAGCAGACACAGTACGGTAGTCCACGGCTGTAGCTACCTCTGTGTCGGCAGTCGCTCGTCCATCCATAATTGTATACCACCTACCCGTGGTTTTTTTTTTTCTTTCTTATTTATACATACTACTATAGTAGCTTACTGTAGCAGTCTGCGGTGCTGCTGAGCTGACAGTGTCCAGCAGGTCCGTCATCAGTCATTACATAATAAATATATCTACCTGTCCGGCTGCAGTACTAGTGTGATATTATATATATATATATTGATTTCATCTCATTATCATCCAGTCTATATTAGCAGCAGACACAGTACGGTAGTCCACGGCTGTAGCTACCTCTGTGTCGGCAGTCGCTCGTCCATCCATAATTGTATACCACCTACCCGTGGTTTTTTTTTTTCTTTCTTCTTTATACATACTACTATAGTAGCTTACTGTAGCAGTCTGCGGTGCTGCTGAGCTGACAGTGTCCAGCAGGTCCGTCATCAGTCATTACATAATAAATATATCTACCTGTCCGGCTGCAGTACTAGTGTGATATTATATATATATATATATTGATTTCATCTCATTATCATCCAGTCTATATTAGCAGCAGACACAGTACGGTAGTCCACGGCTGTAGCTACCTCTGTGTCGGCAGTCGCTCGTCCATCCATAATTGTATACCACCTACCCGTGTTTTTTTTTTTTTCTTTCTTCTTTATACATACTACTATAGTAGCTTACTGTAGCAGTCTGCGGTGCTGCTGAGCTGACAGTGTCCAGCAGGTCCGTCATCAGTCATTACATAATAAATATATCTACCTGTCCGGCTGCAGTACTAGTGTGATATTATATATATATATATATTGATTTCATCTCATTATCATCCAGTCTATATTAGCAGCAGACACAGTACGGTAGTCCACGGCTGTAGCTACCTCTGTGTCGGCAGTCGCTCGTCCATCCATAATTGTATACCACCTACCCGTGGTTTTTTTTTTTTCTTTCTTCTTTATACATACTACTATAGTAGCTTACTGTAGCAGTCTGCGGTGCTGCTGAGCTGACAGTGTCCAGCAGGTCCGTCATCAGTCATTACATAATAAATATATCTACCTGTCCGGCTGCAGTACTAGTGTGATATTATATATATATATATTGATTTCATCTCATTATCATCCAGTCTATATTAGCAGCAGACACAGTACGGTAGTCCACGGCTATAGCTACCTCTGTGTCGGCAGTCGCTCGTCCATCCATAATTGTATACCACCTACCCGTGTTTTTTTTTTTTCTTTCTTCTTTATACATACTACTATAGTAGCTTACTGTAGCAGTCTGTGGTGCTGCTGAGCTGACAGTGTCCAGCAGGTCCGTCATCAGTCATTACATAATAAATATATCTACCTGTCCGGCTGCAGTACTAGTGTGATATTATATATATATATATATTGATTTCATCTCATTATCATCCAGTCTATATTAGCAGCAGACACAGTACGGTAGTCCACGGCTATAGCTACCTCTGTGTCGGCAGTCGCTCGTCCATCCATAATTGTATACCACCTACCCGTGTTTTTTTTTTTTCTTTCTTCTTTATACATACTACTATAGTAGCTTACTGTAGCAGTCTGTGGTGCTGCTGAGCTGACAGTGTCCAGCAGGTCCGTCATCAGTCATTACATAATAAATATATCTACCTGTCCGGCTGCAGTACTAGTGTGATATTATATATATATATATATTGATTTCATCTCATTATCATCCAGTCTATATTAGCAGCAGACACAGTACGGTAGTCCACGGCTGTAGCTACCTCTGTGTCGGCAGTCGCTCGTCCATCCATAATTGTATACCACCTACCCGTGGTTTTTTTTTTCTTTCTTCTTTATACATACTACTATAGTAGCTTACTGTAGCAGTCTGCGGTGCAGCTGAGCTGACAGTGTCCAGCAGGTCCGTCATCAGTCACTACATAATAAATATATCTACCTGTCCGGCTGCAGTACTAGTGTGATATAATATATATTGATTTCATCTCATTATCATCCAGTCTATATTAGCAGCAGACACAGTACGGTAGTCCACGGCTGTAGCTACCTCTGTGTCTTTTAGTTGTGCCTATTAAAATATGGAGAACAAAAATGTTGAGGTTCCAAAATTAGGGAAAGATCAAGATCCACTTCCACCTCGTGCTGAAGCTGCTGCTACTAGTCATGGCCGAGACGATGAAATGCCAGCAACGTCGTCTGCCAAGGCCGATGCCCAATGTCATAGTACAGAGCATGTAAAATCCAAAACACCAAATATCAGTAAAAAAAGGACTCCAAAATCTAAAATAAAATTGTCGGAGGAGAAGCGTAAACTTGCCATTTACCACACGGAGTGGCAAGGAACGGCTGAGGCCCTGGCCTATGTTCATGGCTAGTGGTTCAGCTTCACATGAGGATGGAAGCACTCAGCCTCTCGCTAGAAAAATGAAAAGACTCAAGCTGGCAAAAGCACCGCAAAGAACTGTGCGTTCTTCGAAATCCCAAATCCACAAGGAGAGTCCAATTGTGTCGGTTGCGATGCCTGACCTTCCCAACACTGGACGTGAAGAGCATGCGCCTTCCACCATTTGCACGCCCCCTGCAAGTGCTGGAAGGAGCACCCGCAGTCCAGTTCCTGATAGTCAGATTGAAGATGTCAGTGTTGAAGTACACCAGGATGAGGAGGATATGGGTGTTGCTGGCGCTGGGGAGGAAATTGACAAGGAGGATTCTGATGGTGAGGTGGTTTGTTTAAGTCAGGCACCCGGGGAGACACCTGTTGTCCGTGGGAGGAATAGGGCTGTTGACATGCCTGGTGAAAATACCAAAAAAATCAGCTCTTCGGTGTGGAAGTATTTCAACAGAAATGCGGACAACATTTGTCAAGCCGTGTGTTGCCTTTGTCAAGCTGTAATAAGTAGGGGTAAGGGCGTTAACCACCTCGGAACATCCTCCCTTATACGTCACCTGCAGCGCATTCATAATAAGTCAGTGACAAGTTCAAAAACTTTGGGCGACAGCGGAAGCAGTCCACTGACCAGTAAATCCCTTCCTCTTGTAACCAAGCTCACGCAAACCACCCCACCAACTCCCTCAGTGTCAATTTCCTCCTTCCCCAGGAATGCCAATAGTCCTGCAGGCCATGTCACTGGCAATTCTGACGATTCCTCTCCTGCCTGGGATTCCTCCGATGCATCCTTGCGTGTAACGCCTACTGCTGCTGGCGCTGCTGTTGTTGCTGCTGGGAGTCGATGGTCATCCCAGAGGGGAAATCGTAAGACCACTTTTACTACTTCCACCAAGCAATTGACTGTCCAACAGTCCTTTGCGAGGAAGATGAAATATCACAGCAGTCATCCTGCTGCAAAGCGGATAACTGAGGCCTTGGCATCCTGGGTGGTGAGAAACGTGGTTCCGGTATCCATCATTACTGCAGAGCCAACTAGAGACTTGTTGGAGGTACTGTGTCCCCGGTACCAAATACCATCTAGGTTCCATTTCTCTAGGCAGGCGATACCGAAAATGTACACAGACCTCAGAAAAAGAGTCACCAGTGTCCTAAAAAATGCAGCTGTACCCAATGTCCACTTAACCACGGACATGTGGACAAGTGGAGCAGGGCAGGGTCAGGACTATATGACTGTGACAGCCCACTGGGTAGATGTATGGACTCCCGCCGCAAGAACAGCAGCGGCGGCACCAGTAGCAGCATCTCGCAAACGCCAACTCTTTCCTAGGCAGGCTACGCTTTGTATCACCGGTTTCCAGAATACGCACACAGCTGAAAACCTCTTACGGCAACTGAGGAAGATCATCGCGGAATGGCTTACCCCAATTGGACTCTCCTGTGGATTTGTGGCATCGGACAACGCCAGCAATATTGTGTGTGCATTAAATCTGGGCAAATTCCAGCACGTCCCATGTTTTGCACATACCTTGAATTTGGTGGTGCAGAATTTTTAAAAAACGACAGGGGCGTGCAAGAGATGCTGTCAGTGGCCAGAAGAATTGCGGGACACTTTCGGCGTACAGGCACCACGTACAGAAGACTGGAGCAACACCAAAAACGCCTGAACCTGCCCTGCCATCATCTGAAGCAAGAAGTGGTAACGAGGTGGAATTCAACCCTATATATGCTTCAGAGGTTGGAGGAGCAGCAAAAGGCCATTCAAGCCTATACAATTCAGCACGATATAGGAGGTGGAATGCACCTGTCTCAAGCGCAGTGGAGAATGATTTCAACGTTGTGCAAGGTTCTGCTGCCCTTTGAACTTGCCACACGTGAAGTCAGTTCAGACACTGCCAGCCTGAGTCAGGTCATTCCCCTCATCAGGCTTTTGCAGAAGAAGCTGGAGACATTGAAGGAGGAGCTAACACGGAGCGATTCCGCTAGGCATGTGGGACTTGTGGATGGAGCCCTTAATTCGCTTAACAAGGATTCACGGGTGGTCAATCTGTTGAAATCAGAGCACTACATTTTGGCCACCGTGCTCGATCCTAGATTTAAAACCTACCTTGGATCTCTCTTTCCGGCAGACACAAGTCTGCTGGGGTTCAAAGACCTGCTGGTGAGAAAATTGTCAAGCCAAGCGGAACGCGACCTGTCAACATCTCCTCCTTCACATTCTCCCGCAACTGGGGGTGCGAGGAAAAGGCTCAGAATTCCGAGCCCACCCGCTGGCGGTGATGCAGGGCAGTCTGGAGCGACTGCTGATGCTGACATCTGGTCCGGACTGAAGGACCTGTCAACGATTACGGACATGTCGTCTACTGTCACTGCATATGATTCTCTCCCCATTGAAAGAATGGTGGAGGATTATATGAGTGACCGCATCCAAGTAGGCACGTCACACAGTCCGTACTTATACTGGCAGGAAAAAGAGGCAATTTGGAGGCCCTTGCACAAACTGGCTTTATTCTACCTAAGTTGCCCTCCCACAAGTGTGTACTCCGAAAGAGTGTTTAGTGCCGCCGCTCACCTTGTCAGCAATCAGCGTACGAGGTTACTTCCAGAAAATGTGGAGAAGATGATGTTCATTAAAGTGAATTATAATCAATTCCTCCGTGGAGACATTGACCAGCAGCAATTGCCTCCACAAAGTACACAGGGAGCTGAGATGGTGGATTCCAGTGGGGACGAATTGATAATCTGTGAGGAGGGGGATGTACACGGTGATATATCGGAGGATGATGATGAGGTGGACATCTTGCCTCTGTAGAGCCAGTTTGTGCAAGGAGAGATTAATTGCTTCTTTTTTGGTGGGGGTCCAAACCAACCGTCATTTCAGTCACAGTCGTGTGGCAGACCCTGTCACTGAAATGATGGGTTGGTTAAAGTGTGCATGTCCTGTTTATACAACATAAGGGTGGGTGGGAGGGCCCAAGGACAATTCCATCTTGCACCTCTTTTTTCTTTAATTTTTCTTTGCGTCATGTGCTATTTGGGGAGTGTTTTTTGGAAGGGCCATCCTGCGTGACACTGCAGTGCCACTCCTAGATGGGCCAGGTGTTTGTGTCGGCCACTAGGGTCGCTTATCTTACTCACACAGCTACCTCATTGCGCCTCTTTTTTTCTTTGCGTCATGTGCTGTTTGGGGAGTGTTTTTTGGAAGGGCCATCCTGCGTGACACTGCAGTGCCACGCCTAGATGGGCCCGGTGTTTGTGTCGGCCACTAGGGTCGCTTAGCTTACTCACACAGCTACCTCATTGCGCCTCTTTTTTTCTTTGCGTCATGTGCTGTTTGGGGAGTGTTTTTTGGAAGGGCCATCCTGCGTGACACTGCAGTGCCACTCCTAGATGGGCCCGGTGTTTGTGTCGGCCACTAGGGTCGCTTATCTTACTCACACAGCTACCTCATTGCGCCTCTTTTTTTCTTTGCGTCATGTGCTGTTTGGGGAGTGTTTTTTGGAAGGGCCATCCTGCGTGACACTGCAGTGCCACTCCTAGATGGGCCAGGTGTTTGTGTCGGCCACTAGGGTCGCTTATCTTACTCACACAGCTACCTCATTGCGCCTCTTTTTTTCTTTGCGTCATGTGCTGTTTGGGGAGTGTTTTTTGGAAGGGCCATCCTGCGTGACACTGCAGTGCCACTCCTAGATGGGCCCGGTGTTTGTGTCGGCCACTAGGGTCGCTTAGCTTACTCACACAGCTACCTCATTGCGCCTCTTTTTTTCTTTGCGTCATGTGCTGTTTGGGGAGTGTTTTTTGGAAGGGCCATCCTGCGTGACACTGCAGTGCCACTCCTAGATGGGCCCGGTGTTTGTGTCGGCCACTAGGGTCGCTTATCTTACTCACACAGCTACCTCATTGCGCCTCTTTTTTTCTTTGCGTCATGTGCTGTTTGGGGAGTGTTTTTTGGAAGGGCCATCCTGCGTGACACTGCAGTGCCACTCCTAGATGGGCCAGGTGTTTGTGTCGGCCACTAGGGTCGCTTAGCTTACTCACACAGCTACCTCATTGCGCCTCTTTTTTTCTTTGCGTCATGTGCTGTTTGGGGAGTGTTTTTTGGAAGGGCCATCCTGCTTGAAACTGCAGTGCCACTCCTAGATGGGCCCGGTGTTTGTGTCGGCCACTAGGGTCGCTTATCTTACTCACACAGCTACCTCATTGCGCCTCTTTTTTTCTTTGCGTCATGTGCTGTTTGGAAGGGCCATCCTGCGTGACACTGCAGTGCCACTCCTAGATGGGCCAGGTGTTTGTGTCGGCCACTAGGGTCGCTTAGCTTACTCACACAGCTACCTCATTGCGCCTCTTTTTTTCTTTGCGTCATGTGCTGTTTGGGGAGTGTTTTTTGGAAGGGCCATCCTGCGTGACACTGCAGTGCCACTCCTAGATGGGCCCGGTGTTTGTGTCGGCCACTAGGGTCGCTTATCTTACTCACACAGCTACCTCATTGCGCCTCTTTTTTTCTTTGCGTCATGTGCTGTTTGGGGAGTGTTTTTTGGAAGGGCCATCCTGCGTGACACTGCAGTGCCACTTCTAGATGGGCCCGGTGTTTGTGTCGGCCACTAGGGTCGCTTAGCTTAGTCATCCAGCGACCTCGGTGCAAATTTTAGGACTAAAAATAATATTGTGAGGTGTGAGGTATTCAGAATAGACTGAAAATGAGTGGAAATTATGGTTTTTGAGGTTAATAATACTTTGGGATCAAAATGACCCCCAAATTCTATGATTTAAGCTGTTTTTTAGTGTTTTTTGAAAAAAACACCCGAATCCAAAACACACCCGAATCCGACAAAAAAAATTCGGTGAGGTTTTGCCAAAACGCGGTCGAACCCAAAACATGGCCGCGGAACCGAACCCAAAACCAAAACACAAAACCCGAAAAATTTCAAGTGCACATCTCTAGTCTCAATATAGGTATCTTAGAAAGCTGGAGATCTTCCCAGGAAAGCTGGAGGTCACAATAAGGGAAGCCCAACGTGTTTTGTCCTAAGACTTCATCAAGCTTCACCAAGCTTCACCAAGCCTCCGGCCTGGGGGCTTAACCCTATATCTGCAGATATACGCAACTAAGATCTCCGTATTATCTGATTATTATTATGTAGTATTATAATTTTTAACTCAGTCTGCATTAGGGAACACAAATAGTTTTTTCTTCCACAGAATTATCCCTCCCTTTTAGCACCTGAGTGAAATCACAATCTGATTGAGCAGCTCACCATCATATGTGCATTGTATTTAGAGAGGCATGGATGGGTCAGCATTAGGAGGGATTGCTGACTCCAGAGTGCCATTGGAGAAGTCAGGGGTGTCTCCAGGTAAGCTGGCTCTCAGATACTGTAGGAGCCATTATCATGTGGCCTTACACTGGGAATTTAGACCCAGACATATGTGTAATTATTTATGGGGTAGGTGTGGGGTGCGGTGGCCCCTGTGTCGGTATGGTTGGGCGGCTTCAGGTCGGCAGACCCTAAAACTTTATTAACACTTATGATTTTCCCTATCACTTTGTATATATTTTTGTATTATTTTAATTACACCACTTACATAGCACTTCTGTGCTTCTTATTAACCATTATTACTTTTCACCTGTGTGCTGACCTGGGGTAGCCGACCTGTGACGACGTGATGGGGTCCAGCACCCCGGACCCATACCTAGTATTAGGGACCCCCAGTGACGGAGAAGCCTTGTCGATCGGCCTGGGGGCTTAACCCTATATCTGCAGATATACGCAACTAAGATCTCCTTATTATCTGATTATTATGTAGTATTATTATTTTTCACTCAGTGTGCATTAGGGAACACAAATTGATTTTTTTGCCATGACAGTCTCCACAGACTCTGCAAACTTCCTATGGTCAGGTTAGTTGCCAGCCAGGGTGTGTGTGTCAATTAGTTTAAAAAAAAAAAAAAGTTTTTTTTTGTGTGTGTTTTTGTTGTTGTTGAATTGTGGTTTGGTGGTACATGTTAAGGGAAGCGAGATTCATATATCGTGCATCCATCCCATCCACCATGGAGGAGTTGTTAAGGGCCCTAACTAATGTGGCTGCGGGGCAACAATCCCAGATGCAGCTTCTCCAAACACAAGTACAGGCTCAGCAGGAAACCTGTGCCATACTTTCATTAAGCTCGTTAGGGCAAGGGCTCAGGGCCCTTGATGCCAACAAATGGCCAAGCGATAGAGGGCGGGCCAATGGGTTAAATACAGGGAGCCTGAGAATGTGTACATGCTGTTTGTGAACTGGTGCCTAATTGAGATACCCCTTGAACATGCTGTGAAAGTAAAAGGATTGCTTTTCTTTTATACAACTGTGTCAGCGGTGTGTCTGGGGGAAGGTTGCTTGTTATAATATATATATATATATATATATATATATATATATACCCAGTGAATACTATATTTTTACCCTATGCCTTGCACTATAACCCCTCCCAGCACCTGTATTTACTGTACTTACACCATGCCACTACATAATTCAACCATAGGAAGGGGACTCTATTTGGACAAGGCAGCAGGGGACTTTCAATTAGGGATATGAAGTTAGGATCTTGCACATAATAGTGATTATCATCCGACTTCATTTACCAAACACTAAAAATGATCCAATCATTTTTTTTATTCAATATCACTGCTGATATTGCAACATTACTTTCTGGAAATAAATTCTAAATTGCCTACAAATGTATATGACTCTATCACCCTGAGCCACAAGTAGGATGTGGAGACTTACAAAAGGTGTCTATGCCTGGATATTTGCCACAAACTGGAATGAGCAGCAAGTGCCAGGGAAACCTCTGTGAAGTGCCAGTAATCAGCAAAGGTGGAAACACCACCTAGTCAGGAGACAACACTAAATACTTGCAGTTGACCTGCGCTGTGGAGCATATGTGGAGTGGTGATATGCCTAAACACTGTATCAGGGCCACCATCAGAAGCTGAGGGGTCCAGGACTGACAAACTAGGCAGGGCCTCACTTCCCATAACCTTTCCCCCCTTTGGCACCCTGGGGATGTTCAGATGGTATGCCCAGTGCTGTGTCAGCACTGTCAGTGTAATTCTAGTGATAAGCCATACCTATGTTAAGTGCTGTACCAGCAATATGCCCAGTACAGTCCCATGCATGCCCAGTGCTATGCCCAGTTCGGTGATAGTAATGTAGTAATGTGCCACTGCTATGTCAGTAATATGCAGGGGTGGACTGGGATGGAAAAGTAGCCCTATTGCGGGTGGGGCCTGTTGAGGGGATGGGGTCTGTGTTGAGGGGAGGTGTATAGTGTACAGATGTAGCCACACTCATCGTACCCATGGCAAGGCCGTGGTATTGCATGATGTTCAACCTTGTTTTTGATACTCCGGACATGTTCCTGTATCCTGATCTGAACTGGTCGCTTGGTTTTACACACATATTTTAATTAACGGGGGCATTCTAAAGCATACACAACCCAGGCAGTGTTACAGTTTATGATATCCTTTACTCAATAGGATTTTGATTAAAGTTGGCGAAGCGGCGTGAACTTAAATGCACAAATTTGCATATGTTGCACTTGAAGAGGCCATTTAGTTGATGATCTAATAGACCCCTTCCCTTCGCTTGCTCCTGTGGGAGCATGCCGGGAGCTATGCTATCCTCCAGATTCTTGTTTTATTTTTTTGAAGATTATAATTGGCTTTGGAGGTAGAATTTTGTTCAAAACTGAATCCACTGACAGGATACTCCATAGTTTGTTAAAGACCCTGCAAATCTGCTTTGCTTGGTCATTGAACGGAGTAATAAAATTGATCTAATTGGTTTCTGTTGTGGTGTCTTTATTTTTGTACTCGAGTAGGTCTTCCTATTTAGTACACAGCTTCTATTAGTAGTTCTTTTAAGTAGCCACGTTCCTCAAACCTCTTGGTATATAACTTCAGTTGCTCTTTGCAGTGTTCCTCCTTGTTACAATTTCTTTTGATCCTGCAGAATTGTGAGTAAGGTATATTTGTTTTCAACAGCATCAATTCTTCTAGGTACACTTGCACATAGTTTTTGAAAGAACTCGGCAGGGACCTTGTTCGAAATCACTTGGGGAACTAATCACAGATCTTCTTTGGATGTAGGCTTGCTCAAATCCTTCTGTCCCTTCATGTAATCCCAGACAGACTCAATGATGTTGAGATCAGGGCTCTGTGGGGCCATAGCATCACTTCCAGTACTTCTTGCTCTTCTTTATGCTAAATATAGTTCTTAATGGCACTGGCTGTATGGTTGGGGTCATTGTTTTGATGGTATTGCATTATAAAAAAAAGTACCTGCTTGTATTTCTCGCCATTACGGACACCACAAATCCTGATCAAATCTCCAACTCCATTTTCTGAAATGCAGCACAAAACTTGCAATTAACCTCTACCATGCTTCACTTTTGCCTGCAGACACTCATTATACTGCTTTTCAGCCCTTTGGTGAACAAACTGTCTTCTGTTACAAATTTTGACTCATCAGACCAGAGCACCTGCTACCATTTTCTATACCCCATTTCCTATGTTTTTGTGCATCGCTTGGCCTTCTTTCCATGTCAAAGGTATGACTTTTTGCTCACAATTCTTCTATGAAGACCACTTCTGGCCAGACTTCTCCAAACTGTAGATAGGTGTTTCTGGGTCCCAATGGTTTCTGCCAGTTCTGAGCTGATGGCACTGCTGGATATCATCTAATTTTATAGGGAAGTAAGCATATGTGTCTTTCATCTAATGCACAAAGTTTCCTTGGCTGACCAGTGCACTACGGTCCCCAATGTTGCCTGTTTTTGTGTGCTTCAATGGTGAGAAATACAGGCAGGTACTTATCCATCATGCAATAACACCAGGGAGGTGTCTGATTGGCTCCAAATTTATTCTGCAGCAGGACAACGACCACAAACATACAGAAAATGGGCCTAATTCAGACCTGATCACTGGGCAGCGATTTTTACAGCCCTGCGATAAGATAGTCGCCACCCACTGGGGGTGTTTATTATAGCTGTGCAAGTGTGCGAACGCATGTGTAGCAGAACTGCACAAACTGATTTTGTGCAGTCACTGCATAGACCAGGACTTACTTAGCCGCTGCGATCAATTCAGCCTGTCCAGGACCGGAATTGACGTCAGACACCTTTCTTCTAACGCTTGGACACACTTGCGTTTTTCCATACACTCCCTGAAAATGGTAATTTGTCACCCACAAATGCCGTCTTCCCACCATCCCGTCGCTATGCATCGATCCCTGTTGCTGCGGTCCATCACACCTGCTCATTGCGGTGCATATGCATGCACAGTTTGGACCTGATCGCAGGCTGTGAGAAAACGCAGCCTAGCGATCAGGTATGAATTACCCCCAATGTCATGAAGAACTATCTTCAGCATAAAAAGAAGAAAAAGGAGTCCTGGAAGTAATGAAATGGCCCTCACAGAGCCATGATATCAACATCATCAAGTCTATCTGGGATTACATGAAGAGAGAGATGGATTTGAGCAAGCTTGCATCCACAGAGGATCTGTGGTTAGTTCTCTATGCCTCACACTTTTGCACAGTCCTATATATATATATATATATATATATATATATATTTATTTTGAACTGAATATATGTACTGAACATGGGTGCCATCTTGAAATCGGCCATCTTGGAAATGGAGTGGGGGGTCATGTAACATAACATACAACATCAGAATTTGCTGAAAAGTTTATTTCTGCAAACAGATTTGAAATAGCAGTAATGGTTCAAAAGTTACAACACTTCTTTTGTTGGAATTACAGGCTGAACTGTTCTACATAAAGGACAGTCATTTAATGTGTTCAACATGTTGTCCCTCTTGGTCAACACAAAACACAAATTCGAAGGTGCTGGAGCCAATCGTCATGCACTCGCAGAAGGATTTCCGAAGAAATTCTGGCACACGATTCTTCATGCATTGCTGGAGATGATGTCTTTTTCTTATTTTCTCTGCATACACAAGTTGATTAAAAAGACCCCACAGATAAAAGTCAAGTGGTGTGAGGTCAGGTGATCTGGGTGGCCATTCCACAGAACCACGTCGGCCAATCCAGTGACCAGGAAATTGACCATCTAAACACTGATGAACAACTGCCCCGTAGTGTGGTGGAGCCCCACCCTGTTGAAAGTAACAGGGGAACCTGCCATCTTCATTCAGAACTGAGGGGAACACCACTTCTTGCAGCATTTCGATGTAGCATTGTGCTTTTAGGATATGATCAATGAAAATGGGTCCAATTACACGGGTAACCCATATCCCACACCACACCATAACCTTTACATTACCAACAACCTTGGAAGGTTCCATCCAGTGTGGATTCTGGTCACTCCAGTATCTGTGACGGTTAACTTCACCACTGACATAAAAGTTTGCCTCATCACTGAACAAGATGCGTTGTGTAAAAGAGGGATCCTGTTGATGTTGCTCTAAGGCCCATGTGCAAAACTGCATACATCTGTCTGGGTCATCCTCTGCTAGATACTGGAGTATCTGGATCTTGAATGGATGCCATCGATGGGTATGAAGGATTCGTATGATCGATGATTGGCTGATTCCACATTCTGCTGACAAACATTGTGTGCTGCGTTGTGGGCTCTTCATGAAGGATGCCAAAACCATTGTTGAGGTTGTCTCGTCATTAGCACTTTTTGGAAGACCACTCCGTGACTTGTCAGCCACAGACCCAGTTTCTCGGAATTTGGAAATTAGGCATCTGACAGTGTTATGTGAAATTGGAGGTCTTTCTTGGTGCCGATTGTTAAAACCTGCAGCTATGACATGGAAACTTCATTCTCCATACATCAAAATGACCTCAATTCTCTCCTCTTTTGTCAAAGCCATCTTCAGTTACCTGCAACAAAAAAAGTTTTGTAACTTTTGAAACATAACTGCTATTTCAAAAAATTTCAGCAAATTCTGATGTTGTTTGACATGTTACACGACCCCCTTTCCATTTGAAAAAAAGACTTAGATTCAAGATGTCCAATTTCAAGATGGCGCCCATGTTTGGTACATACCCTAAAAGATAGCCCACCTCACCCATACCTTACTGGAGTATTCAGTTTTCCCATATCCTGCACTGTTTTTGAAAGAAAAGGGTGTACTGCAACTTTTGAATCACCCTGTATATATATATTCTGATATACTTACCCTTTAAGAAGCCACTAGGACCGAAATTTTCCCCCGGTTGTCACTGTCCACAAAATGCTTAGAGATTATGTCCTCTCCAATCGCTCATGACCCAGCCAATCAGCAGCCTTTTAGTTATGACCCGGATCAAATGACCAGGGTCATGTGTTTCACTCTACAGCTCTTCCAGGTAAGACCTAGGAGTAACCCTGGTCGTGACCTGGGTAGAGGAACCGGGATGCACAACCTGGGTCAACCCTTTCTCACCAAGCTGAGACCCTGAGCGCGCTGACTTGCACGGCAATAACCTAGGTTCTCCGCTTAGAGAGGCTCACTTGCACACAGACTTTTAAATGTAAAACCTCCACCAAGTATATCAGTTTCTAAACGCTATGAAAGCAACTAACAAAATATTTTTCTGATCACCTCTTGTCAATCAGAGCACCGAGCTGTAGACATGATCACCAGGACAGCGGCAGCCCATCAAGCCATCGACTCATTTAGCATTTGCCAGAACAGCCGGATATTCAGTCTGGTCATAGTGAGAGCCAAGACGATATAGGGCTCTGCTTGTGAGAGCTTACCGTATAGGGGAAATAGAATTCTTTGTAAGTGGTATTACTGACTTCCGCAACACAGGACTTTGAGATTGTCTAATTAAATGCAAATGTTATAATCTTCAATAAGAAATAATGTTAAAAATAAAGTCCAGTACTGAATGGAAGTGTGTTTATATACACAACATATAAATAATTCATCATTAAGCAGCATTAAGCTGCAACTAATCAGAACAGCAGAACTGTAAAAAATACATTTTATCAATGTGCCTTTTTGACATTTTCATCACCAATGAGAAGTTCTGTATCTGACTGATTGCATAAGATTTGTCAATACACCAAAAATATGGGATTGTTTTCTTGAAGTCTATATTTTACTTTATTTTATAGAATTTAGAGCATTGCTAATGCATTTTCTCCGTTCACTAAATACTCAGCTCTAAATATTTACTGATTTATTATAACAACAAAAAGTATGCTTGTGCATTAAAATGTGTTATATAATACATTTCATATCCTGAGATGAGAACAAAATTTTGAACACTGCTGTAAATTACCTGGTTTGACTGACAACACTTTCAGTATTTGGAGTTTTCCATTGCAATGTGTATAAAAAAACAAACAAACGTTGTTGTCCTTATGTCGGGATTTTATGGATCTACTGTCTTGGTGTTGTTACACCTTCTGTTCTGTTTTGTTTTTGTTGGCTGACAACAGGAAAGACTATATGAAAGGCTCTTATAAATGTAATAGCATATATAAAATAATTGTGGTCCAAATTTAGACCCAAATTACAAATTACAGTACTCCAGTCTAAGTGAAGTTGGACTGAAGACAAGATTTTGACAGGAACGGAATTCCAACAAGAGTAGTCTGCATTCCAGATAAGAGCAGGAATGATTTTTTTCTTACATCTAAAATAACAGTGGTTGCCTGTAAACCCAACTTGAACCAGTTAAACAGAATTAGAGATGTTCGTCTCGTGTTTTGGTTCTAATTTCATAGCCATGTTTTGGTTTTGCAAAACCATCCTCTTGTGTTTTGGTTCGGAATTTGGATTCAAAATCCGAATCTTTTGTTTTTGGATATCTTGAAAATGGATAAAAACAGCTCAAATCATAATTTAGATTTAAAATCTGGGAAGATCAGAACTGAAGATCAGAACTAAGTCCCGGCTCGGATCCGCAAAATTCGAGCGGGTTTGGATTTTTCAAAGAACAAAACCGCACATCTCTAAATAGAATATAATTATGATTTGGAGTAGGGCTGAAGAAGTGAAGTGGTCTGAATTTTCAAGACAAACATTTTCTAGAAAGTTTAATAAAAGAAAACAAAACAAAGTTTAATGGGCTAAGAACAAATATGCAGCATTTTAGATATTTATGGAGACAAATGTACATATACATATAGGCTTGGCACCTACTTTACACATTGAAAAAAGAAATGTAAAGAACTGAAGATTTTACACCTTGTTGGACTTCTCAAGTTATGAAAATCGTTGGCTGACAACTAAACCTCAGCTGGATATATCAATGTCACTGCATCTATTTAAAATGTGATATCCTTGTGAACAAGTCTGAATGCAAATATGAGATGATCCAATGGAAAAGGAAATTAAGAGATAATCTATTATAGAGCAGAGAAAGGGGCTCATTAGGGTTAAATGTATGAGCCAGTGAGAAGACGGAGGTGTGGAACTTTGTGGGAGATTGCTCTTATTTTTAAAGCTGTAATCATTTACAAGGCAAAACCAATATGGTTTTGCCTTGTAAATGATTGACACTTTAAGAATACAGACATGCACCTCCAGCTTCTCGCAGGCTATTACATTTTAGCCAGAGACTTGAAAGTTTGCCTAGGGTAAAATGCGTAAAATAGGCTGCACAATTATGCGCCCATGGATATGTGTAGAAATCTGACTTTACATGTCAGCTCTTGTAGCATAGGGGTGGAAGGGTTGGTGTAACATAGGCAGAGTGGAGTATAGTAAGGGCATGTTTCAAGAATTGCAAACTGATGCAGACCCGCACAAACATGCATATACATCTTTCCACACCATGGGGCAGATGTATTAAGCCTGGAGAAGTGATAAAGCAGTGATAAGTGGAAGGTGATAATGCACCAGCCGGTCAGCTCCTACTGTAACTGTAATTTTTCAAACCTGTAATGATTTGCTGGTGCTTTATCACCTTATCTTACAGTATCACCACTTTATCACTTCCTCAGGCTTAATACATCTGCCCCCATGTTATTTTTGATTAATTGACAACAGGAGTAAACAGACAATGATGATGATGACAGTTGACAGCACTTGCAAATTGCTTGGTTGTGATTGGCTAATTTCAAATGCACTGCTGATACTGGTAGGTGCTCTTCTTTGTTACTTGTGCATATATTTTGTGTTTTTAGAATGTTAGTATAGGTAAGAAAGGTATATTAGTTGGTGTTTTTTTCATGGGTGCAGTGTGTATGGTGCACATGGGCCCCTGGGTCCTGCACACATTGTTGTAATACTTACCTTTCCAGAGTCCCGCAATAGGTGCTGCAGTCGCAACAAAAATCCCACAAAAAATGGACGCCATGTTTCCGGAGATCTCTCCATGCGCAGTAGACTCTGGCACAGTGCCGGAGCCTGCAGTGCCATGGAGAGGAGGGAGCCCACCCAGAGTCTGCACATGGGCCTCCTCCTCTCTTAAAATGCCCCTGGGTATATTAGAAAGGTTTTGTAAGGTTTATTGAAGCTTAATAGCAATAATGTTTATTAAGTCACGTATAATGTAATCCTGGCATGTTAGTGGTGCTGACCTACAAGCAAGTTTGTGGTCGCTGCAACTTTCCATAGTGAAAGCTGTGAGGGGCAGGACCTCCCTCCAGCTCTGTGATCAGGCAAAGTAGTCTGAAAATAAAATAGGCGTAGGGGTAGGTCAAGTATTTTATAAGCTTGGCTGAACATTTAGGGAACATTTGCAGTATGGGAGCTAGAAGTATGGCTTGTGTGAGTCAGGGCATTTGGAGGTAGATGGGAGCTACAAAAAAGTCATATGTGAATCAGGGCATTCGGAGCTAGATGGGAGCTAGAAGAAAGTCTTGTGTGCGTTCGGGCATTTGGAGCTAGATGGGAGCTAGAAGAGAGTCTTGTGGGAGTCAGGGCATTTGGAGCTAGATGGGAGCTAGAAGAAAGTCTTGTGGGAGTCGTGGCATTTTACAGGGTGGGTGCAGTCTAGAAAATAACCTTTAATCGTGAGTGAGTGCACGTAATAAGTATGGATGAGTGATGCAGATCTTTAAAAGACTGGTTAAGTTGTGAAATATTTGAAGAGAAATGAAGTTATTCTGTATATCAGTAGAAGTATTTTAAAATTAATTTGATAAAATATAAATAACCAATGTAGAGGCTTAGAAAACATACAAAGAAAACTAGTCTACATGCTGCATTTAAAATAGATTGTAGGGTTGAAAGACTGTTATGGGTATGCGGTAATCAACATGGAAGATAACGAGTCCATGATTTAAAGTTCTTACTCTGTCTTGTGTGAGATACATGCATATTCTGAAGATATTTCTTAGATGCATGTAGCAGGATTTGGAAACAGATTAAATGTGAGGAGCAAAGGAAATTTATGAGTCAAGAATAATAGCTGGGCAGTGAGCTGGATGTCTATGGTTTATTGTTGTTTTGTAAACAGAAATAGAGATCTCAGGTAGGTACAGAATCTGAGCGGTGGAAACATTGTTAGCTTTAAATTGAAAGATTGTGTTTAAGTTGACAAAATGACACCTTAGATCAATTGGTAGAAAGATATTCAGTAATGAAGGCCAACACAGTTGTGAGAGATCAAAAGAATATTGGTAAATTTAAGTGTCATCCTCATAGAGAAGAGATACAGTAAAATAGCAATCAACAAATGCTTATAATACGTTTTCAGGGAAGTGGTATGGATAGAGATGAGCAGAGGACCTAGCACTGAGCCTTGTGATACTCCAACTGATAAAGGAAATGGAGTATAGGTGGATCCAAAGAAATGAACACTTTAAAAGTGTTTTAATAAATAGGATAGGACAGCGTCCTGAAGGCCTAGATATTATAATGTTTGTATGAGAAGATAGTGGTCAACCATGTCAAATTCAGCAGAGAGAATTAGAAGTGAGTAAAATCCTTTAGATTTAGGAATTATGTAATCATTGACAACCTTAGTCAGTGCTGTATCTGTGGATTGTTGGGGTCGGAAACCTGACTGAAGTGGGCTCAGTAGATTGTTTGCTCAAAGAAAGTGTGTGAAGTTAATGTCAGCAAGTCTCTTTAGAAACTAAGACTGTAAACGAAGTTGAGCATTTAGCTCAGAATTTGGCTTTTTCTAAATAAAAATACTCTCAGCTTACATAATGATGATAGAGATAGTAGAGATATATATTTCAGGGTTTAGTAAAGGGCAGATGCCTGAATAGAGAAATTGGAAGTGTGTTTGTTTGGCTGTGTCCACATCATTTGGATAAGAGATGGTAGAAAGCAGTATATGTGAAGAAGTCATTAAAAGTCTGAGATTTACACAAATGACATTCTACATTGAGAGAACATTTTTTTAATCTGTTAGGTTACTTTGGCAAACACTGAAGTCAATGCGGAGAGTAAAAAAGGGTATCTGGAACAACATCATCAAGGTAATTTGTTATGGTAAGATATGGTGCACTAATAATAGAAGAGAAGAATGTTAGGGAGGAGTGCACTCCACTGCTATCCTATGCTTCTTTGCTGTGAAGCCAGACAGCCACCTTTACCAAGATGGCCACCGCAACCTTAACTGAGCATACACTATCCCACGCTCCTGTTTCATCTTAGATGATGTGTGACTAAAATCTCTAAATGAAGTAGGCATCACCACTAGCATTACTACTACCAATGTCTCTGGTAACATAAATGTTTACTCTGTACTACACTCTGTTACCGATGACAACCGCTGTTATCCTGAATAAACCTCCAAACCTGCTTAAGGATAAACTGTTTGCCTTCAACTATATTTCACATTCCGCTGATGCCTATTGTTCTACACCAATAGGACTTATCTACAAAGAATGTAGAAATTTCGTAGCGTTGTTGCAGAGATGTATAAGGTTGAAGGTAGATTAATAGTTAAAATATCTGCAGTTACACAAGCAGGCTTGGAAGATTTCAACAGCAGAGAGATTAAAGTAATGAGAAGGGCTTACATGTGAATAGGTGATGAGAGCGCGAAAAGGAGTGCAAAGGAAATCTGACACGAAGCATAGTTCTAGAGCAAGGATGGACATTCATTTCAGATGAGGGACCAATTAACAAGGTTTCATAAACTGTCGATGGTCACACACAGAATATTTTGCCGTTACAATAACTATACCGAATAAATTGGCAATGGTATTTGTGTAATAACTAATTTTCTGCACAAATTTAAAACATTGCTGTAATTAAAAATGAATAGTATCTGTTTTCAAAAATTTTAACTACTTTTTTTTTAAATAAAATGAAGTATGAGAAAAAATGTTCAATAATAATTACTTTTTTATGAACACATATATTCGTACATACATTTGTAATGCTGGTAATAAAATATACAATAAAACATTAACCAATCACATATTCTATCTATCTCCAATGAACCAGACTTGGGAAATATGCAAGTCACCAATTGCTTACTTCAATAATGTATAGATTTTAACAATAAAATTCAATATAATACTGTCTTCCCTAATTTATATGAAGACGTCTCCACTCCCGGAAACCAACAAAAATATGTTTAGTGAAGCATTTATTTATGGACTCCAGGAGCTGAATTGCTAGAAAACAATATTAACACATATCTTGTATAACTGGTTGAGACAGACCACCACAGGATAGTAATCGATACACATCAGTAAGTCAGTATCAAATATTCAGTCCTTCAGCTGCTGGGAGATAGGTCATGTTTTTGAGGTTTGCTTGAATTCTATTTGATATGTATCAGATGTACATGTACAGTATGGACATGTAGGTGGAACATGGTTTAGGTAAAATACTGTACAGTAGGAGCAGAAGGAGAGAGTTAAAAAAGAGCTAATTATAGGCCGTGTGAGCTTTATTTTGTGGTGTTTTTATTATTAGTGTATATCATTTACTTGAAAACAGTATGCTTCTGAATAAATAATAAAATATACAAAATAAAGTATCCTTTCATATGCCTTTTAGGTGGTATAACCATTGCAGGTACAATGACATGGAATGGGGATGACTTTCAGCAGCAGCGGAATAAAGTCTGTCCATATGTCTATCTGTCTATCAATCTATCTATCAATCATTTATCTTATCTATTTAGCTACTGTACAGTAGTGCAAGTACAGTGGTACAGGTCAGTATAGCGTACCATTAAGAAATTAGTGGCTGGAATCCCTGACCACTGTACTGCTCTGCCACCATTAGCTGCGCTGCTGAGCGAATCACATTGATCCATGGGTTGACGAGCCCGTGAGTCTGGCTCCTCCACTGGCTGCAGTGCTTCCTGGAGTGCAATGTCATGATTATCACACTCCCTGGCGTGAAGAAGAGCCACCGGTCACGCACTTGCTTCCAGACTGCACATGTAATCCAAGAGGACTTGAACCATATGACTTTTTTTATAGATTTACCAGGTGGGTTTTTAACTATAAACTACCTTTGTTTTGTTATAATACTTAAATCCCAAGCTATGTCTACCACATTAATGACTGAAGCAGTTCCAGTTCTATCTTTGCAGAAAGTACTTTCACTCAGGTCTTAACCACAAATCTTAAACTTTACTATGGACTTACGTCAGTGGTACAAGTAAGTGTTGTCTGTCATGCATTGTCTAGTATGATTCCCAGATCCAGAGCAGTTACAGAGGTGCTGATCTTCCAGTCTGTTCTGTGGGGTACAGTTCACTTATTTCTGTGGTGCTTGAGTGCTAATGTGGCACCCTGGGAAGGGGTGTGTGTTCCCCTTTCAAAGATTACATTTTTTTTTTTTTTAACATTTTTCTTTATTGAAGCATTTCCATAGAGAAATTGACGATATTCACAGGATCATTGTGAAAAATAACAAGGAAGACAACCAGTTCTTGATGTATCGGATGTGGGTAGCATAGCTATATGTCAAAATGTCTGGAAAATTAACTCCCCCATTAGTTTTAGGCTGACATAATTTAAATAGGCCAATTCTCACACGTTTATTATTCCAAATAAATTTCCTAAAGGCTGATGTAATCTGTAAGAGATCTTGTCTAGAAAGCAAAAGAGGGAGAACTTGCAATGGATAAAGGAGTTTCGGAAAATATATCATTTTGATTATATTTGTCCTACCTAAGAAGGAAAGTTGTAAATGGGCCATCTCCCCAAGATCCCTCATAATTTTAGAAAGCGTTTTCTTGATATTAATGTCGTAGAGATTTGCAATATTATTGGGAAGAAGAACACCCAAATACGGGAGTTTCTTTTTCGCCCAATTCAAAGGTAATTGTGCCGCCCATAAGGGTCTATAAAATCCGTGCTTTAAATAAAGTGCACTAGATTTTTCAAAATTCATTAAAAAGCCAGACAGAGATCCCACCCTATCAAGTAGTTCTAGCAACGGTTTAAGGGAGTGTTTGGGATTGGATATGTATATTAAAACATCATCTGCAAACGCAGTAAGTTTCACTTCCACCGTACCAACAGATATACCTAGTAAGGTAGCCCAGGAATCAATTATACAAAGTAAGGGGTCAAGAGATAAATTAAAAAGTATGGGAGATAAGGGGCAACCTTGGCGGGTGCCTCTGGACATAATAATAGGATCACTTTTGTGCCATTGATTAAAAGGACAGTCGTGGGGGAACTATAGAAGAATTTTATAAGATTAATGAAGTCGGGCCGAAGTTTCAAGTCAATAATACTTTAAATAAAAAGGGCCAGGATACCGTATCAAAAGCTTTTTGAGCGTCAAGGCTCAAAAGCATGTTGGAAGCAGTGGGGTTATTGTTGGAAGCAATTATAGATGCAATGGCTGTGCGAATACCCTTAACCAATTGTCTGCCCCGGGTAAAACCTAGTTGGTGGGTTGAGCAAAGAGAGGAAGAGAATGATTGTAATCGAGAGGACAGAATTTTGGACAGAATTTTAAAGTCCACGTTAAGCAGAGTAATGGGACGATAGGAGCTCAACAGTGTAGGGTCACGGTTCGGCTTTGGAATCAGGGTAGTAAAGGCAGCATTAAAGGAGGGATAGGATGGCCATTTTTTATGTATAGTACGATAAAGTTCTAGTAAGGTTGGCACAATGCAGTAGATAGGATCTTAAAATATTCTCCCGAGAAGCCGTCCGGCCCCGGGGCTTTACAGGTATGCAGGGAAGAGATTGCCGACCTTATTTCCTCTTCTGTAACTTCAGAGTCTAAAAGGTCTATTTGGTCCTGGTCTAAACTTGGCAAATTGGCCTCTCTAATGACGTCTTCTAAGGATTCTGGGGTCGACGGTCTAGCAGAGTATAGATTACAATAATAGTCATGGAAGGCCCTTGATATATCAGATGTTTTCGTCAGACAAGAGGAGGTCCCATTCCCTTTAATAGAGACAATATGGTTTCTCCTCTCGTATCCTTTAGTTAGCGAGATCAATAAATGTCCCGTCCTGGCACCCCTCCTATAATATCTATTTTTCGTAAAGTCTAAACACGATTGTGCTTGAGAAAGCAGGACATTTTCTAATACAGATTTAGCTTGATTGTATATAGTGAATTTTTCCTCCAAGGGGTCTGCTACATGTTCTGCAAATGTAGTCTGCAGTGTGTGAGAAAGGGAGTTATACTGGTCCTTTTGAATTTTGTTACGACCAGACACATATGAGATGATACTACCCCTCATCACAGACTTCGATTCTTCCCAAAAAAGGATCGGGTCATCCCAGTGGGTGATGTTGTTATCAACATAATCTAGCTAGTTACGTTTTAAATATTCCAGGAATTTTTCTGATTGGAATAAATATGCAGGAAATTTCCAGGCACAGTGTGTGGGGCCCATATGTGGTAGTTTGAACGAGAACTCAATCGGTGCATGGTCCGAAACCAGTATCTCAGCAATATTTGCAGAGGTCACCTCAGACACCAAAGAATCCGCAACTAAAAAGTAATCTATGCGGGAAACTGTGCGGTGAACCCCCGAATGGAAAGTAAAAGATTTGTCTGAAAGATTAAAGAGTCTCCAAACATCAGTCACTTGGAGTCCTAACATAAATTTCACAAGTTTAGACCAGATAGAGGAGTGTCGATTGGACGGGATTGGAATTTTATCCAGGGTCGGATCATGCACCGTATTGAAGTCCCCCCCAAGAATCAGTGGGAACGTCTCTCGTTGTTGTATCAAGAAGGTCATCTGTGTCAGAAATTCCGATACCTGAGTATTAGGAGCGTATATATTTAAAAGTGTGTATGTGGCGTCCCCAATCTTAACGTCAATCAGTAAGTATCGACAATTAGGATCCGATGCAATATTTAGAATAGTGTACGGAAGGTGTCGCGCAAAGAGGATAGCCACCCCTCTAGTTTTATTTATATACGGGGCCGAAAAGCAAACACCCAACCAACCAGCTCAAAGGGATGAGCCATCACCCTCCCTCCAGTGGGTCCAGGCTGAACTTCTTAAGGTGAGACAAAACTCTTTGACGCTTAATGGGAGAATTAAGTTCCCCCACATTCCATGAGAGACATTTAATTGAATCCCGGGGAGGTGAGTAAGGTAGATTATGGGTACTATTTGTTCAAAGATTACTTAAAGTGTCTACAGCAGTGAAGGTGAAGTGCTTGTACAGTGGGGGTTAAGGATGGACCCAGTGGTGTATCTATAATGGGTCCATAGGGGGCCCACAGCGCACACACTGCACCCATTTCTCCTATACTTAACTTTCTGGCATCCATCGGTGTCCGTGTGTGGGCCCCCTCCTCTCCCAAGTCTCATAGCCAGCAGCGCTGTTAGTGCTCTCAGAGAGCACTAGAGACTCTGGCACAGTGCCAGAGTCTACAGCGCATCCGCAGGTCTCTGAAAAAATGGCCACCGCACCATTTTTTTGAGTCCTGTGCATGTGCTGTTGACTCTGGCACTGTGCCAGAGTCTCTAGCACTCACTTAGGGTGCTAACAGCGCTTCCACTGCCAGCTACGGGACAAGAGAGGAGGGGGCCAACACACGGAGACTGCACACAGGTCCCCTCCTCTCTAGATACGCCCGTGGATGGACCCTAGTCCAATCATATGGTCCAGATGCTGAATGAGGAAGAAGAAGGAGGGGTCGATGAGAAGCAGTTGGAGGTGATGGACATGCTGAGTGAGGAGCATAGCAGGGGCTAAGTAATGGATGCTAACCACATGATCATGGGTGGTGAGAGCAGTGCTGCAGTGCAGAAGCATCAGGGTGCTACCGGGAAGCAGAGAGCCGAGTAAGCGAGTGTGAGACGTATGAATGTGTATGCCTGAGTGACAGGCAGAGGCGTTCACATTTACTATGGGGTGCCCGCAGTAAATGCGGGCACATGCGCAGGATGGTCCCTGCGTATGTGCCCGCATCCACTTTGTCAATTTTGCATTTGGATCACTCTTTACGATCCAACCTGAATAGGGCCAATTGTTCCATTATATATTTGATAACTCACTAATCAAATTATTTAGGGACTGGCAGGGAAATGTATAAAACCTTCATAAGAGTAGAGAAATTGCCCAAAGCAACCATTCAACTTTTACCTATTATTTAATATATTATACTTGATAAATGCTAGCTAGAAGCTAGTTTGAAAACTTCTCAACTTGTTTACTCCTAAGAAGGTATGATATATTCCTTCCTATGGTGAAGTTTTTTTGAAATAGCTAAAGCATCAGGAATAAAATAACCCCTCAACAATGCTACTGCAGATGTTAGAGCTGCACAAATGTGATCTTCTACATACTGTACGTACAGTAGCTTGTAATACCAGAGTCTTTGTAATTAATATGAGTGTGTTCAGCCTGTCACCACCCGGCTACTTGAAATTCCACCCAGCTGGGACATTTTTCTGGATGGTCAGACAGAGACGGACAGACCACACACACACACACACACACACACACACACCACCCACCACCACCCCCTACAGGCCTAATGTGTGTAAGGGGCTCTACCTGTCGTAATATAAGGGGTTCTACCTGGCATTATGTGTGTAAGGAGCTCTACCTGGTGTAATGTGTATAAGAGGCTCTACCTAGCATAATGTGTATAGGGGTCTCTACCTGGCATAATGTGTATAAGATGGTCTACCTGGCATAATGTGTATAAGAGGCTCTACGTGGCATAATGTGTATAAGAGGCTCTACCTGGCGTAATGTGTATAGGGGTCTCTACCTGGCATAATGTGTATAAGAGGCTCTACCTGGTATAATGTGTATAAGAGGCTCTACCTGGCATAATGTGTATAAGAGGCTCTAGCTGTGTAATGTGTGTAAGAGGCTCTACCTGTAGTAACGTGTATATGAGCCCAGGGGCTCTACCTGGCATAATGTGTATTAGGGCTCAGGGACTCTACCTGGCCTAATGTGTATAAGGAGCTCTACTATGGCGTAACAGGTATGTTGGGTAGTACTGTGTGGTCTAATGCAAATAACGGACATTACTGTGTGGAAATGTATACATTGTGTAACTTTATTGTACAGAATAAATTCCTTTTGTCGCAATGGATACGTGGGAAGAAGCTAATTATACAGGCTAACATTGCAAAAGATGAGTCTGAGAAATTGGCGTACATTATTTTCTTGAAAAATGTACTCCTTAACATGTCAGACTACTTTATTTTAATTATTCCTCTTGGTGTTGAAAATCAGAGGACAACATTAGATACTGTAAACCTGAACAGAAACTTCCAAGGATCATTTTTGTATCATAATTATTGTGTTTCCTGGGTGTCATTAGTTATTAACCAAAATTTGACTTTACAGCTCATTCCAAACTGTCAAGAGAAATCTAGATGTATTCTGCTTATGTAGCATTAGCAATCATGTTCAGTTAGCGTTACAAAGATGTTAATATAGTGCGAGAATACACACAGTGAGTATAAAATTAGATTAACGATGAAAGGATGGTGTCAGTTGCTCATCAGCCATTGTAATTGCATGTTATTAATACAAATATTACACTGAAGGTTTTAGTTCAAAATCAGGGGATAAGATAACGGGATCCTGTCACATAATGGACATTGACCTTGTCCTCATTCATAATGTCAACATCGCAATGTGGACATTAGAATGTCAACATGGTTCAATACATTGACAGACAACACATTGACATCCTCAGAATGTTAACATGTTCACAAAGTCGACATCTGAATAGTCAGCATTCTTACAGTTAGGCTGCGGTGGAGGTTAGGGTTAGGGTAGGGGGGGGGGGGTTCATAGGGTTAGGCCATACAGGGTGGTGTAGGAAGGTTTGGTGGTTAGGGTTAGGCACTCAGGGGATATTAGGGATGGAGACAGAATGCTTATCGGAATGACGCTCCTCAGACACCTGCACTGTAACATGACCGCCGGGACCCAGAAGAAGACACTAGAAATGGATTTGCCACTAGAACAAGGACTGTAACCACTGGGCCATCAGGGATGTTAGGTGAACATTATATCATGTCTACATGTCATCCTTGTAGACATGATAAAGGTCAATATCAACATGCTAAGCATAATTGGCATTTCTATAATAGGTGCACTGTGTACACTCGATGTGCACCCCTGGGTTCAGGGTGGTCCACATCGCACACACTGCACTGATATTATACATATCTTTCTGGATTCCCATGTTGGGCACTGCAGCAGCGGAAAAAATTGCAGCCAAAATGGCCACTACACATGCGCAGTAGTGAAACTAGTCTACGGAATATGGCAGGCACCATGTTTCCAGAGACCTGCGCATACGCAGTAGACTCCGGCAGGATGCCAGAGCTTACTGTGGCATGGAGAGGAGATGGCACACCCAGAATCTGCACACGGGCATACTCTTCTGGGAAAACGCTAGTTTATCCCATAAAACTATGTTGTCCCATAAGTATAAAGGTAAACCCAAAACTAGATGTGGACTACAGTAGCTGCAACGAAATTGATGGACATTGTCTCTATTATTGACTACATTATTGAAATGTGCCAACGTTTGTTCCAGGAATTGTCTTTCACTACCTAAGCTCAACAAAATAGAGTAGGTATCTACAACTTCCTAAATCCTTCTCAAATGGAATCTTTTTTTCACATGCCAAAATTGTGCTGCATAGGCATTGGCTGGGTATGGAGGAAGTACCTGTACAGTAATAAGACAGGTTTATCTAGAGGATATGAGTATAACAAGGCTTTGAAGGATAAACTGAAGGAAAGCTGTAGAGAACCAACTACAGTACTATTAACACAGCTTGAGCCTCATGCAAATACATATGGAAACATAACTGGGACACGTCAAATTTTTTGCTGAAAATCAGTAAATGAGAGAAACACACATTTTAAAAACAGTTACTACAGTCAACAAACACCATGGCATAAAGCTAGAAAGTCAACTAATGACAAACAGCAACTCATTAAACCCCATGAAGATTTTAGGGAAATGGATGGTGGGGCACTAGAGAAGAGCCACATTGCAATTCAACATTCCACAACATTATTGATGTTGGGACGGATTCAGTATGATTTACTGGCGGGCGGGATGTCGGCAGTCCATATCCCGACAGCAGCATCCCGTCTGCCAGAATGTTGGCAGCAGGGTGAGCACAAAGAGTCCCATTGCAGGCTCGCTGCATTCACCATGATGCGGGATCGGTGGCTTGCTGTGCTCGCCACAGCATTTATTCCCACTTGTCAAAGTCGAAAAATATAGCGACCTATGATGCCTTGTACTAACCCCATGCGCTTGCCCGCTGCATGTGCACATTCTCTCCCGTGCGTGCGCATATTCGCAGTTGCGTGACGGCGCCTCCACGGTCGTGCGCTCAGGCGCGTGGTATGTGCATTTACGGTAGAGTTTGTGTGCGTCTGACGGGCGACTCGATCGTTACATAGTTAATCCAAATAGTGTATTTTATAGGTTATGGTCCCCTTAATAATATCAGTAAGTTTGTTTAGTGTAACTGGTTCATGGACAGAGAGATCCCTCTTTACATGATACGAAGGGTCAGACAGGTTTTGAGCAGTGGTGTTTAGTATGCAACGGAAGAGTATATTATTAGTAACATTCCGGTGTTGGTTTGAAAGAGATTAGTCGCTCCTGCTTATAGTTATGTTTATAAGAAGTTTATGGACATTTACTGTATTTGCAGTTCATTATCCATGCGGCGGGAAACCTGAGAATCCCTCCCAGCTGAGCATTTTGGAATAGTCACAACCCACCTGTTCAAACTAACCTATGACCTTTGGTTATAATGCGAAGACAGATTCCTGTGTCCAATGAACAATAAGATTGTGGGGCCCTTTGTAGTGTACTGTACTTTGGGTATATAAGAAAAGCCAGCCTGGGCCAGCTCAGTCTACTCTCCACAAAAGGTTTTCATCATTGACTAACTAGAGAGCTGGTTCCAGGACTGCGCAGCGATCATTCCCCAGTGTGTAAGTTTTTCTCTGTGACCAACTTAATCTCTGTCTGTATTTGCCATACTCTCTCTCTCTCACTGTTATTGTTTAGGATTAAGACGCTATTGTATATTTATGTCTAGTATTCTGTGTAGGTGTTTTATGTTAGTGCTGTAGTGTATAAGCTGGTAACTGTATTTTCCCTTTTACATAGGTAAACCTCATTAGTAAAGGTGTTGGAACCTCAGCAAGGTGTCTGTGTTTCTCTAGCTAGTACAAAGGGTTTCTGAGTATCTCAATCACTCAAACAGCTTGCTTAAATATCCAGGTTAACCAGTGGTATATCATTACAGTATAATCATACTCTGTGTTTAAGGTTTAAAAGGTTATTATCTGTGTGTACGCTCGCTGTGTGTATTCCGTACACTCAGCACAGCGTTTGTACGTGACTTGCGTGCCACGTGCGAGGTCTTTGTACGCAAATAGCGTATGAAGTGCGTAGCACGTGCACGTGGTTTAGCGGCCATTACGGCTTGAAGGTATTAGTAAATAGCTTGTGTTAGAAGGTAGAAAACTGACTCTATCAATTGGGGCCTCGTCCTTCCTCCACATATCCGCACTAGCGAACACAAGCAGACTTTATCTGTCAGCAAAGGGGGAAGGTAGTATCCCTTTGTATCCGTGTTGGTGGTTGGGCATACGGTAGTGCTGACTAGATAAGCATCTGCATAGCTACGTTGTAGGAGTGCTGGTGGAATCCGGAACCGAAGAAGGTAAGAACATTAAGCTATTGTCTTTTTAAATCTGGTTTTAATTTCTATTTGGTGCCAACTGCACACGCAGATTGGATTGCTTGTCTGTTTAAATAGGTTTAAAAGTATTTTTAATCGCTCTGCATAGCTTGATAGTTTTATTTTTAACTCAGGACTAAAATAACTTTAGGGGCTGGCATGGTGATTTTCGTTGTGACAAAAGAAGCCGCATGGTCTGTCCTCCATTTTGTGTAACCCTCATGGATGTGGAAGGGGGAGGAGCAGCGGCCATTTTGGGAAGGTCAATTTTTTTTCTGAATGGCTGATTTTCAGTTGACTCGGGAAATAATCAGCCATCCATTGTCAAAAAGAAATCACCATTTAATGAGTTTTTTTTTATGCATTTATTTAATCCATATCATAATTAATTATAAATAGTTTAGATAGAGTTTAATGTAAGATAATAGTAAAATGAATATTTGATTTAGGAAATACACAAATAAAACAAAGTTGTTGGGTTTTTTTTTGTTTTTTTTCTCTTCTCTTTCTTCCTTCAAGAGCCTGTTTAACTCTGCTACTTGTGAGATGGGCCATTGAAATGCAAATGAACCTGTGTAACTGGGTTTTGGTTTTTTTTTCTCTCCCAGCAGTGAAAGAAATCGCCTTCACAGATAGTTAAAAGCACATTCATATGCAAATTAGAAGCACTGAATAAGGTCTCATAGATGTAATAGTGATTAGTACATATATGTAATATTATATGTGTGTGTTTACATTAATGTATTTCATTAGATTAATTTAGAATTGCATTTTCATTTGTGTATTTTCACATCTCACTCTCCTGGTTGCCATTTTATCATTGATAACGTGCTGAGAAAGATTTGTTGCTATTGGTAGTTAAAAGTAAAAATTAATACGTAAGGAAGTAATTTGTAAAACACGCACACGGCTTTGCCTAAGATACAAGGAAGTTCTGTGTGGTGTTCAGTAAATGATTACAGTTAAATATCATTTGCATTGATAGAAACGTGTTACTTGTGTTACTGTGGACGTGTCTGGCCTGTGTACACGTGTCCCTAACAAAGGGCGGGACAAGCGTACGCGACGCAAGGGCTTACACACGTAGCGTATATTACGCAGCGGAGCGTATGGGTACGCCCACGTAATACAAATCACACGATAGTATTGTTTTAGTAGGCGATACGGAAGCAACGCGATAATAGCGCAAGTCAATCTCAGTGTCTTAAATTTTAGCGTAAAAGATCCTTCTCTAGTTGTAACTCCTTTGGGACTAGACTGTGATACTGAATGAAAGGGATTTCTGTACAGAAACGAAAGTAAAGAGTATATGAGGTGAAAGAGTGTGTGCATATATATATAAGTTTCTAATTTTTGGGTGGAACCACAGGAAATCGAGTTCTCGTGAGGTACATTCGTGAAAGTGACAGCGCGGTGGCTTGGGAGGCATCCCTTGTTAAAATATTGAAATAAGAGCATTAGAGTATAGCAGACCAGGAGGTCACGGACCAGGAGGTCCAGAGACAGACCAGGAGGTCTAGGTGCAGCAGACTAGGAAGTCCGCTATAAGATAAAGTCAAGAAGCACAACCCCAGGAGGGTTGGTGCGGTACCCATATGGGCCATTAAGCTCTGGCTGAAGGAATTCGCAGCCACAATTTTCGATTCCGTTGGTCGTTCCGCACATAAGATTAGTTGCTTATGTGCAGTATGATTGTACCGCATGTAATTGTGTGCATTAGTTTGTAACTTGACCCAGTACCATTTGCATATGCTAGAGGGGTCATAAACGCTATTTGTACATTCTAACGTGATTTGTGTAAATTTTTTTATTTTAAGGGAGGTTCGCTGGTCACTCAGGAATTCTCTAACAACCGATACTTGCTGGGGACGGGTAACCTACTCCCACAACGCCCCAGTAAATAAAGGTTCATAGGGGCCCTAGGTTGGGTACAGCAGCTCTGAGTCAGTGATTGAAGTACTGGCCAACGTGGGCGAAGAGTGGTTGAAAGCACTCGGTCGAACTTTCACCGTCGGCCTACCCCGGACATCTTGGTTTTTGTAAGGGTTCGCTGAAGACCCTGATTTGAAGGTCAGAGGTAGTGAAAGCAACACCTGCAAAGATGGGGGCCAGTTGTTCAGGTAGGGGGCGATCAACCATGGTTCAGGTTGATTTAGTAAACCGGCCAATAGGGTTGGCAAGGTATATCATGTGTGAGAAATACGGTTCACGCACAGAGGTTTTGTGCGATGAATGGGAAAGAATGACTGTGCATGACGGGGAAAAGTTCCCACGGTTAGGCAGTTTTAGCCCCGAGGTGTTACAAAATCTAAGGAGAAGGATATGTCTCATTAAATCTGCAAAGAGACGGATCAAACATTATGATTATTTACAATTATGGCAACAGGAGGGTGAAATACAAGGAGGATTAGCTTACACAGCTGACTCTCACTTTGGTAAGAAAAATATGGCAACAAGAGAGAAAGTGGTTACAGAGAATGGCACACTGGGGTATGATAAACATGCACTTAGTAACTGTATAGATGATAAGAATAATTGTAACGAATGTAACAATGACAAAAGTAAAACTGTTAAATGTACAACTGTTAACCCGTGCAAGTTGCACCCCATGTTAAACTTCCCTCAGGACTACAAGCAAGAAAGTGAGCCCACAACAATATCGGCACTCTCTCTAGCAGCCACCATAGCAGAAACAGTGGGCACGGCCCAACCAGTAAGAGCAGTATCAAAGGCCCCTAGTGGAGGGACAGGTGAGGTCGTATCAACTGGTAAGTATGGCACTGTACACTATGCAGAAACCATTACACCACATGTTGTAGAATCTACTCAGAATGATGTTATTGAACTTAATCCCGTTAGGGTAATTGCAGTACCAAATGGGAAAACTGACACTTCAGGAGTCACTCCTGTCAGAAACATCGCCATGCACTGCCCCTTTTCCCGAACGGAATTAAGATCAATGGTGTCTGAATTCCCTGATCCTAGGAAAGATCTAGTTGCAAGTCAGAAGTACATTAGAGAGCTAGGAAATACTGTGGAAGCCACCAACAAAGAGTGGTGGACAGTGCTGAGGGCATGTTTGCCCTCCAGTGTTGACCCTGGGAAGTTTATTACTGATTGTAAGTTAAACACAGAAGTACCTCGTACGGAGGAACACAATCAGGAATGTATTAAGCAGATCAACCGGCAGTTAGGAGTATATTTCCCAGCCGTTGTCGAGTGGAACAAAATCTTCTCCATAAGACAAAAAGAAGGGGAAAGTACTTCTAATTATTTCAATCGAGCACTGCAAGTAATTGCTAGAAACACTGGGATCACGGACATCAAAACAAATGTACATCATAGGGAGGTAGCTGTGTCCGTATTAATGGACGGCTTAAAAGACACACTAAGAATCAGGGTACAGACCTCTCTACCTAACTGGAGAAATATCTCGGTGGCTGCATTAAGAAAGTCCGCTGTTGGGCATGAGCAAAACATCAGCAAGCACAGGGAAACACAGGGAGGTAAGAAGCCTCAGATCCCTGTGGGTAAGTCAAAGGTGATAAGATGTTATAATTGCCAGAAGGAAGGTCATTTTGCACGAAGTTGTAGGTTTAAAGATCCACAAAAGGTATATCAACCCCCTAGACAAGAACACGAGCAAAGTCATGATACACGAAATTGTAATCAGGAATCACCTAGGAAGAAGTTTGGGCCGCACCTGTAATATGCAGTCAGGAAAGTTGATCATTAGGCCTGGTAGTAAACCTGAGGTTACAGTTAATGATATTGGAAGGTCAGTTCCTTGTAGACACAGGAACGGCCGGGTAAACTTTGTAATTTATCTGTAAATGTTTCTTTTTCCCCATCTCTGACGTTTATCGGCAGAACTCAAACATCACATAGCTACTTGGTCTTTGCAGAAGTCTACCTAACCCCAGTGTGACCTACCGACATCGGTGTGTCCTGGCCAGGCACAAAAGGGTGGAGTGTGGAAATACTGGTGGGGGAGACTGAGCAAAGATACCAATGGATGTGGTGGTGTGACAGCCTGATGGTGAGCGGAAGATCTGACAATGTTTTTTTGTTTGTTGTTTTAGGTAACATATATATGAATTGTTCTCTCTCTCGTTTGTTTTTCTCTTCTCTCTCATGTTCTCATGCTTTACAGATGGTATGTCACACATCAGTTAGACAAATGGTAATGCAAGATTTTTGCTCCTTACAGAAAGATCGCAGATTTGGAAGGAATATTGTATCACCAGAATGTTCGTTTGGAAGATTGAGAGACAGCACCTTTGAGATGACGACAGAGCAAGAGGAACAACAAGACTAGAAGACACCGTAACATTTTTCTTTCCCCTCAATTATTTTTTGTACCCCCATTACAAATTTCTCCTTTTCCTCCTATAAGATGGACTTGCCCCAAGAGACTGTGATCCGGATTTTCCTGTTGACCATGATGTTGACCAGAGCAGTCTGTTTCGGTGAGAGTACTATGGAGGTCGAAAAAGGATCTGGAATGGGTTCTGATGACCAGGATGGAGGCGTAGTTTTCCAAGAGCAACATAATCACCGAGTAAAGGCGAGTATCAGAAAACGATCTGGTAGCATTGACAATAGAAGGAATTGTGAAGGATTGTTAGCTGAAGAGAACTGCATCTGTAAGCATTGTGACAATATAGTTGAGGATGGGTGCATCAAGCAATGTCAGTCCAGTTTTAATGTCCACATGGACCGGCATCCATTGAGTGACTATCACTCCTTAGTGGGTAAAGTGTTAAACCAGACAGACTGTTGGGTATGCTCTCAAGTACCTCAAGGTCATAGCAAATCAGGACTAGTACCATTCCCTTTAACTGTAGGAGAGGTACTTGAGTTAAGTGGTGGGAGGCCGGTGGACAAGAGGTTTAATATCTCTAGTCCTCCTAGTTTGAAGCTCCACCAGTATCATGTGGATAAGTCCTTAGTATGCTTTAACATTTCCAATCCCCGAAAGCCGGGAAATTGGGAAGTGTCATGAAGTAATCAAACCATGACATTTTCATATAGAGCCGATAGAATGCCCATAGACACAGAGCTTATACGCCAGATAGCCGACAGTGGAAAATATTTCCGGTATAGGTACACTCTAGGAAGTAGGACCATGCGAGTTGGAGAAGTATCACCAGGATACTGTGCACATATCATACAACCGGATAAGTGTACTAGACAGATGGGAGAGTTAGGGTTAGGAGATTTCACATGGAAAATTTGTAACATGGTTATGTCATACTCCGTCCCATATGTTCTCCCCGATGATGCATATTTCATATGCGGGAGAAAGGCGTATAAGTGGCTTGCCCCAAACTCAGAGGGATTGTGTTGCATTGGAAAAGAACTGCCTGAAGTAATGACTGTATCCCATATTAAAATGAAAGACATTCACCGCGGTGCCCAAGCTCCTTATACTCACACTCATTACGAGCACGTCGTTAAACGGCACCTGATAGAGAGGACAGAGCATCCGGCCTCTGATCTGATCCATGAATCCACCGGGATTCAATTCCTAGTCGCGTTAGATATCACTCGTACCGCCAGAGGAGTGATAAATTATAGATATATATCTGCGCTAGCAAACTTGTTAGACAATATCACCAAAATGTATGACGACACGTTCAGGTATACTGGGAGAGAGTTACAAGCCTACAAAACAGAGCTGGTTCAGCATAGGATGATTCTCAATTACCTCACAGCAGTGACAGGCGGGTATTGTGTCACCCTAGCGACTCAGTATGGAGTAAAGTGCTGCACGTATATTACAAACAGCACTGAGGACCCGGCCGAGGTCATAGACCAAAAGATGGATGACATTTTGCAATTGAAGTGGGAGTTCCGAAGGAAACACAATCTCACACTCGCTGCTGTGGGTAATGAGCTGACCAGTTGGGTGTCATGGTTGAACCCACGAAATTGGTTCTCTGGTTTAGGAGAATGGGCCCAAGGTATTATAATGGATGTAGGGAAATTTCTCTTGTGTATTCTGGGAGTCGTCATATTGGTTGGTCTGATATTTAGATGCGTTCGGACTTTAACGAAGTGTAAAGGTAGTACCAGAGTGATGAGTCTGAGGAGTGAGGACACTGTAATAACAACAACTAATTTGATTTATGACCCAACGATAGAGACAATGCTGTGATGAAAATGTGATTCCATGGTCCGTTTCTTTCACCCATTTCTCCTTTGTTTTCCTCCAAGGTACAAGGACATCCGCTTGGAAGAAGAATTTGACAACTTCTTTTATACAGACCATTGATGAACTATGTCACAGACCCCCAATATCCCTAGTGACTTTAACTTTTTACGAAAGCCCAATACTTTAGAGACTGTAATTTTATGGACACTGGAAAAGCTTTTGTCGCCACCTATAGCAAAAGCACCGAGAGACATCAGACAACATGTACATCAAGATAAGACATCAGACAAGACCTCAATCGGCGACTGTTTATTTAAACTCACATAGTTTACGACTGCATTTATAACGATTGTTTCTTATCTTCATCTCTACAACCTCCAGGTAGTATCTCACATAGTCGACAGGTGATTCTCACATATTAGCATTCACATGTTTCCCCCCCCTTCATGTATCATCAACTAAATGTGCTCCCCCATTTGTTGCAACCAAAAGCCGAAAAGAGCTCGGTAGAGTTTGACAGCCCATCCACAGACCCTTGATACGGGATAAGAAGGATTCAAATGTATACTTCGCAATACCTCGAAGCTTGATTTAGAACATGTACGGCACGATGATACATGACCCCTCAAACATGTATCTCATACACACATGCTTTTACTGTCTCACTAGGTCATACTTTTCCCACCTTCTCCTCTCCTCCCTTTACCCAATCATAAAAAGGTATTTACATGATGATATATATTTTTCTGTTTGAACTGTTTAGGAAGTGGCAGTTATTGGTGACTGCCAAAGGGTGGACTGTCAAAGTAAAAAAATATAGCGACCTATGATGCCTTGTACTAACCCCATGCGCTTGCCCGCTGCACGTGCACATTCTCTCCCGTGCGTGCGCATATTCGCAGTTGCGTGACGGCGCCTCCACGGTCGTGCGCTCAGGCGCGTGGTATGTGCATTTATGGTAGAGTTTGTGTGCATCTGGCGGGCGACTCGATCGTTACATAGTTAATCCAAATAGTGTATTTTATAGGTTATGGTCCCCTTAATAATATCAGTAAGTTTGTTTAGTGTAACTGGTTCATGGACAGAGAGATCCCTCTTTACATGATACGAAGGGTCAGACAGGTTTTGAGCAGTGGTGTTTAGTATGCAACGGAAGAGTATATTATTAGTAACATTCCGGTGTTGGTTTGAAAGAGATTAATCGCGCCTGCTTATAGTTATGTTTATAAGAAGTTTATGGACATTTACTGTATTTGCAGTTCATTATCCATGCGGCGGGAAACCTGAGAATCCTTCCCAGCTGAGCATTTTGGAATAGTCACAACCCACCTGTTCAAACTAACCTATGACCTTTGGTTATAATGCGAAGACAGATTCCTGTGTCCAATGAACAATAAGATTGTGGGGCCCTTTGTAGTGTACTGTACTTTGGGTATATAAGAAAAGCCAGCCTGGGCCAGCTCAGTTTACTCTCCACAAAAGGTTTTCATCATTGACTAACTCGAGAGCTGGTTCCAGGACTGCGCAGCGATCATTCCCCACGTGTGTAAGTTTTTCTCTGTGACCAACTTAATCTCTGTCTGTATTTGCCATACTCTCTCTCTCTCACTGTTATTGTTTAGGATTAAGACGCTATTGTATATTTATGTCTAGTATTCTGTGTAGGTGTTTGATGTTAGTGCTGTAGTGTATAAGCTGGTAACTGTATTTTCCCTTTTACATAGCTAAACCTCGTTAGTAAAGGTGTTGGAACCTCAGCAAGGTGTCTGTGTTTCTCTAGCTAGTACAAAGGGTTTCTGAGTATCTCAATCACTCAAACAGCTTGCTTAAATATCCAGGTTAACCAGTGGTATATCATTACAGTATAATCACACACTGTGTTTAAGGTTTAAAAGGTTATTATCTGTGTGTATGCTCGCTGTGTGTATTCCGTACACTCAGTGCAGCGTTTGTACGTGACTTGCGTGCCACGTGCGAGGTCTTTGTACGCAAATAGCGTATGAAGTGCGTAGCACGTGCACGTGGTTTAGCGGCCATTACGGCTTGAAGGTATTATGCAAATGAAAGGAAATTTCCGAAGTGCGCAACAAATGTTACTCTAGGCAGCCGTCACACATCACTGAGGGAACACCACGTCCCACCATACAGAATACAAATAAAAAGAAAAATGGATGTGTGCATGTGTGTTTGGACGACACGGATGCCTTTTATCTGCATTGCCTGACTCCCTACTCTACTTTCAAATGGAATAAGCCTATTTGCGGTGGTGCCACACTAATTCCACCGGGACCGGATTGCCTTTTCCTAAAAAGGCCCACCGCAAATCCTATTTAGGGTGAGATACTTTGGGATTGGCATTTTTATTGTATATATGTGTGATTTTTATTCTATGTTACATCACTTTATGTATTAAAGTACTGTGTCTTTATCCAAAAGCCAATTTCTAGCATCTCTGTTACAAGGGCGCCTATGCACACATCCATTTTCTTTTTATTTGGCTTGAAGGTATTAGTAAATAGCTTGTGTTAAAAGGTAGAAAACTGACTCTATCACACTCTATGGGTGTTGTGGACTGTTTTGCAAGGATTCCGGCTGGCCGTATTTTTGGCTATTGGGAGTCCGGCGTCGGTATCCTGACCACTGGGACCCCGACAGCCGGCATATTGAACATATCCCATTGGGACAACGAACATTAAGTAATGCATGTTAGAATGAGCTATGCCTCTGAATGATCCAGCTACACTGGCCTCCAACCAAATGGCAGGATAATAATTGGCTGTGTGTTACTAATCAATGAATGCCAACTTAGAGCTTAGGTTATATACATAGAGGTCATGGTTGTTCTGTGGAAATGGGTAGATTATGCTACTAAATCCCGGGGATCCCCAAAGGGAAGAACTTCAATGTGCAGCAATATCAGGAAAAGCACAAAATAAGATTCATAATCTCAAAACTACAGTACAGACAGCAAGAGATGAAAATCAGGACTCTCAGTTTAACTCTACCAAACTGATTAGTTAATGTACAGTAGTGTCTCCTGACAGAGACTTGTTTAAGGTTAGCAGCTCCAGTCACAGCTGTCACCAATAACAGTCTTGCATCAAAGTTGAGTCCAGAAACTTGATAAATGTTTATACCCAATGATGAGAGGTCCAACCACCCACTAACATATTCCTAAGCATCGGCTTACATGACAGACACCAAGGGAGCTTAATGGTACAGTACCTATAGGAAGGCACATAGAGGAGTTATCAAATATTCTCTGTTTGTACAGTAAAGTGTGGATATATGTGTCTCTTGTACTTTTTTTTTTTAATTATAAAAATTAGATTTTTTTAAGTGTTTTAACTGATCAATCAACATGTTATCAATGTGCCCTTTGTGTGATTTTCCCTTGATGCATGTTTTTATTTTAAATATCTGTTCTGTTCAGATGACAAATTATTTTTATCATCATTATTCTCAGATTCTTTGTACAATGAAATGGTAAGATGAAATAAGTAATGATAATTAGAGATACATTGTTCTTGGCTCTCTATGTAATTAGCATATCAGAGGAAAAGATGTGCCTGTTTGCAACATGGGAAGACTGTAATCACAGTGAAATTAAAGTCATTTGAGGACTACAGGGTGGATGCAGAGTTGGAAGTAAAATGTGCTTCTAGTGATCAATAGAAACATATTTGGGAAATTTGCATGATTTAACACATAGGCAGAGCTGAATGCATTAGCAGCATTCATTTCTATTTTTATTCTTGCCATTGTCATCAGTGAATACTCACACCTACCTTATACTAGGTGCAAAAGATACACCTCATAACAGGCATATATACCCAGAAATGCTGGTCTACATCATGGTCAGCATTTATGAGAACATGCCCTCACTAAGATTTGCTGCATGAAACCGCTTCTTTCCACCCCATTTACGCCTATTTGGTTGTATATTTACACATGCTTATTTTCTGAGCATGCACAGTGTGAAGTCACACAAGAAATATTGGTGGTAATTCCGAGTTGATCGCAGCCAGCATCTTTTTGCTGCTGCTGCGATCAATAATCCACGCCTATGGGGGAGTGTATTTTAGCTTAGCAGGGCTGCAATCGCTTGTGCAGCCCTGCTAAGCTAAAAAAAATTCACGCAAAACTAGACTAGGCCTAGACATTCTTACCCTGTGCGATGGATCCAGCGATGATGGGCCTGGCTTTGACGTCACTCCTCCGCCCTCCATTCTGCTGGACACGCCTGCGTTATACTCACCACTCCCCTGGAAACGTCTCCATACGGTCCGAATCCGCCCAGCCACGCCTCCGTCCTGTCAATCTTCTTTGCTGTCCGTCCTGCGACCGCTTTCTTCTTTAGACACAAAGTAATCCGGCGACAGCAATGCCGCGCACAGTGGCCACCGTGCATGCGCATTCTGCACCCATTCACACCGCAGCGAAAAACCGCTGCATGCGAACATGTCGGAATGACCCCCCTTATGCAAACATTTCCTTATGACTGTGTGAAAAGTTTTTAATATTTATTTTCAAACTCTCCATAGATAAAATGGGTTGAGCAAGTAAAAGAAGGCTGTTCTTAGGGTGGTACAGCTGGAGCCTTCACCCAATGCCCTGGTGTACAATGGTGTACAATGCCCTGGTGGTGGAATGGCTGTTGCGCCAGAGTTAATGATTCCCATACAAAATAGAGTGGTTTATTGGGTATCTGGTGGTTGGCCCAACTCCCATAGTCCTCCCGGCTGTTTACTTACAGTGCATGGAACTTCATGATGTCTTGTGTCTGAGAGTGAAGAGAGCCATGAAGAGGTGCCTTGATATAATTGTGTTATGCACGCCTAGCTCCCACACTGAGAACTGAGATGCTGCCAGGACTTTGATAATGTCAAATATTACCTTTAAACATAAGCTATTTACTATTACGGACTAAGTACGCTATTTGCGTACTGAGTACCGTAGGGGTACGCACTTAGCGTAACAGATGCTAAGCCGTGGGCGCGATGCACGAGCGATGCGTACGCTCACGGTTTCACGCTTCGTACCAAGCACGCTGTAGGCGTACCGAGTACCGTATTGCTACGCTATTGGCGTAGCGGACGCTGCGCCGTGAGAGTGAGACACGAGCGGCGCAGACGCTCACAGAATGATACGCAGTATACCTTATTAATAACACACAGTAAGAATATGCTTATACTCTAAACCTTAGTAATCTAATACTACAATGATGTAACGTTGAAAACCCTTAACTATGTGTATGCTGTTTGAGCGATTGAGACGCTAAGAAAACCCTTAGTAAGGAGTGAAAACACAAGACCTGGTTTTTGATTTAAAAACCACAGCGGTTCTAACATCGCCGTGGATGGTTTAGAGAAAAGGGGGAAAACACAATACAAGTTATACACTACAAACTTACATCAAAATCTAACACAATAACAGAGAATAATATGAACAATAACAAACAAGAGTGAACAAATTGAAACAAATGGCGAACAGAATGGATAACAAAATGGCTACAGAGAAATATACATACGTGGGGATGATTCGCAAACGCGTCCTGGATCCAGCCCTCAGCATTCAGAGAGAAAGCCTTCAGAGAGAGTGAGTGTCTGGCCAGGCAATGGTGGTCTTTATATACACAACATACATTCACAATACAATGGTCCCTATAATCTCATTGTTCATTGGACACAGGAATGTGTCTCCACATTATAGCAAAGGTCATAGGTGGATTTGAACAGGTGGGCTGTGTCTTTCTCCAACTGCTCTGGTGGGAGGTATCCTCAGGATTCCCGCCGCATGTGTAATTTACAGCAAATACAATATATGTTCATAAACTACTTTTGCACATAACTATACGCAGGAGCGAGCGATCCTTTACTAACCAACACCGAAATGTTACCCTTAAAATATCCTACAGCTGGATACTAGACACCACCTTTCAACCTTTATCTGACCCTTCCTATCATGCAAAGAGGAATCTCTCTGTCCAGGAACCGTTTAAACTAAACATACTCGCTGACATTGTCTAGGGGAATATTAGCTATAAAACACACTATATGGGTTAAATATGCTAAGATCGAGTCGCACGCTAGACGCTCACAAACTCCACCGTAAATACACATCTTATGCGCACGAGACGCTGGTGCGTCCCTTACGCAACCTGCGGGGATGTGTACGCATGGGGGAGTGGGTGCACGAGCAGCGCGCATGTGCATGAGGGGTTAGTACAAGGCATATGCCTCATGATATTTTTCGACTTTGACAACTTAACACAGGGACAAGGAGTCAGTGTGGAGACTAGGTGCACTCAAGGATTGGACTGAGGTGGATGCAGAGATAAATAACACAGAATCACCATGAACAAACAAATAGACACAAATCTTGGCAAGGGCTGTGTGTAGGGTAAAAATGTTCTGGGCAGGTCCAAGGTGCAGGAAAACTCCTGCAGAGTTATCACAGCAAGAACCACCAGCAAAACAGACTTCTACTACTAACAAGGCAGAACTGTCAAAGTCTGGCAGAGAAAACCACAGAAAATACTGCAGCAGGGCAGGTATCTTTTGACAAGCAGAAGTTACTCATTTTACCAAAATCAGGGACCAATTAATCTGTCTCCTCAAGCTGTGCGGCTGCGCGTAGACCAGAGATGTCCTGGCTGCTTACTAACATTATGGGACCATAAACCACAGCTGTCGCTTGTTTAGTGCTGTGATTGTAGGATCCCCACACACAGAACTGAAAATTGGCATGACCACATCTATGGTCCCATAATTCTGAAATAAATATATACAGGACACAAATGTGACATGGTTTTTATGCAGGTTAATGAAACTGCCCCATACATAAAATTGGTAAAGCAAATAAAAGATGGCTATCCTGAGGGCGACAGAGCCAGAGTCTTCACTCCCAGAGTACAATGCCCTGGTGTTGAAAATTTTGTTGTGCAGGTGTTAATGGTTCCCATACAAAATTATAGTGATGTAATGCATATGTGGTGGCTGGCCTGGCTCCCATACTATTCCTAAAGCAGAACCAGAAGAACAATTGTGGACATTCCTATCTGCATCATGTTGGTTCAGTGCTTACCTCTTTGTGGTATACTTGTTTGTGGTATATTAGTAAGGTTGTCTCTTTGAATTATTAATAAACCTACAATATAGTGCAATGGAATCAACCTGGAGTACCACTTGTTTAGTATTGTAATTGTAGCGTCCTACAACACAAGATTGAAAATTGGCATGACCACATCTAAGCTCAACTGAGGAGAGAGTTGAAAGTCCAGCCAGAGGGTGTAGTACAAAATGTTGACAGTCGGAATGCCTACACCAGAATGTCAACATGGTATGAATGTCAACAGTGGATGTCAACAAGTGGCATGAAGACTATGCTCTTTTCTATAAAATGTTCAACTAACCCTAAGCCTAAACCTACTGTAATCCAAACCCTAAGCATATTTTAACAATAATCCTAAACCTAACCCTGAAATCCAGGGTTACTAGGTGGATACCTTATTTTTGGCTCCATAAGCTCTGTACTTCAATAACTACTAAAGTAGAATTTTCTTATGTTTACAATGTTAAGTGCAAAATTAGTCAAACACCAATATTAATAATAAATGCCTCATTTATCAGCAGCAAAGTACCTAAATATAACCAACAACTATTTCCCATTGAGGCCATTATATCATTTCTTGGATACCCACCAACCAGTGGGTATCAAGGGCACTTACTTTTCTTCACCAACCCCAAGCGACTTTTTAATACATTTAAATCACTTCTTTACCCTCCCTCACCTCCCCACTAGCTACTATATGTGCACAAGAACTTGCTTCCTACTTCAAGGATAAGATTGATAAAATCCGAGATTAAATGGTATGCTCTAACTCAGCCAGTGACCTGCTCAATTCCCTACCTGAACCCTCTGGCACTTTCTCTTCATTTGATCCCACAAGTGAAGATGAAGTATCAACACTCTTTTCATCCTCCTACTCCACTACCTTTCCTCTTGATCCTGTACCCTCACAATTCAGCAAAACTTTATCTTCTGTGCTTATCCCAACCTTAACTAAAATCTGTAATCTCTCTCTCTCTCTCTCTCTCTCTCTACTGGTATCTTTCTGTCTTTGTTTAAACATGCAGTGATTACTCCCATTCTAAAAAAAACACAACTCTGACCCAAACACACTCTCTAACTACCGTCCCGTTTCTCAGCTACCATGTCCCTCCAAGCTACTTCAGAGACTTGCCTACACTCACCTTAAACACTTTCTTAATTCCCACAACTTATTGGACCAACTTCAGTCAGGCTTTCGTGCCCAAAACTCCACAGAGACGACACTGACCAAAGTAGTGAATGATCTAGTCACTGCTAGATCAAAAGGCCATTACACACTTCTTATTCTTCCAGATCTCTCTGCTGCTTTTGAGACTGTTGACCACTCTCTTCTCATACAAACACTACAATCCTTAGGTCTTCAGGACACAGCCCTCACTTGGTTCTCATCCTACCTATCTAATCCATTTTACAGTGTTCACTTCTCTGATTTTACCTCTTCTTCTCTACCTCTATCAGTTGGAGTACCGCAAGGCTCAGTCTTGGGTCCTCTGCTGTTCTCAATCTATACCTCATCTCTTGGTAAACTAATCAGGTCCTTCGGATTTCAGTATCATTTGTACGCTCATTAGGGTGTTTCATTTTGTAAGGCAAAAAATAAAATGTAACATTTTTGCAGACCTTGCTTACGCCCCGAGTCTTAGTGATGTAAAAAAATATATATGCCAAATTTCAAGAAGATTGGATATTATTTAGAGGTTGCACACTTTGATCAGTTTTGTAAAAGTAGGCAAAAAATAAGATTTTTCAATGTTAATTACTTTTATTGGGAAAACTACAAATCACAAACTTAAAATAATACTAAAACTAGACACTAAGATTAATAGGTGGTATGATAGGCAAAAAATGTGTTATATTAATCAACTTTGAACGATGCAATCCCTTCTTTTGTTTGCTTGGTGATGACTTTTCTGTGATGCTCGACTACTCTCAACAAGAATTGTTTTTGTTGTTTGTCCCTGACCGATTCGTTAAACTTTTTTATCAGAGAAATTCCTCTTTCTGCGGTATCATTGACCACCTTAAGAGCATTCACATGGCTTCTTAGAGAATCACTGCAGTATTCTGTCACATTGTGGATCCCAAACAATTCAAAGAACGTCTTTGTTTTATTAGTAACGAAATGGCTCAGGTCTTTTCCTTCAAAAACTAGGTTTTTACCCTCTAATCGTTTCATTTCCTTTTTCTTTGTAGGTTTGGTTTCTAAATTTTCATTCATCTTTTCCTTCGAAGCCTGAGTAATACGCTCGTCCAAAAAAGCCAATCCTACGTTTGTTTCTGACAGATACCAAAGGTGTCTCGATTTCTCTTTACCCAGATTTTGGTATTCTTTGTTCAACTTCTGTATACCAGCACGGATATTCTCCTCCGTCTTAACAGGGATATTTGATTTCCTCCCCACTTCTTGTAGTTTAGTACTGGTAGATTTAGCAGCATGCGAAAGTGTTTCTTTCATTTCCTTGTGATGGTAAATAAAAACTAAAAGTACTTGTTCCTTTGAAGGGAGCCGAGCTCCTAAAAATTCACCACTAGGCACCTTTTCTAGCAGCCAATTCCTCTTTTGGTTCCCATTTTAAAGTTCAATTACTTGCAGAAGATGAAAGAAATACATGAGAAGCCCATTAGTACAAAGCACTTCATTATTAGAAATTTCACTAGTTTGAGGTAAAGTGATCAATGTGTGCAACCCCTAAATATTATCCAATCTTCTTGAAATTTGGCATATATATCTTTTACATGACTGAGACTCGGGGCGTAATTAAAGTTATATGAAAATCACATCTATGGAAAAATGAAACACCCTAACGCTCATGATACTCAAATCTACAGATCCTCCCCAGATTTATCACCATCTGTATTGGCTCGTGTCACTGAATGCCTGTCTGTCATTTCATCTTGGATGTCATTTCGCCACCTCAAACTCAACATTTCCAAAACAGAATTAATTATTTTCCCACCAGCCAAGAGTATTTACCAACCTGAGATCTCCATAACTGTTGACATTGTGACTATCCACCATACCCCACAAGCTCACTGCCTAGGTGTAACCCTTGACTCTGAACTGTCCTTTGTTCCACACTTTCAATCTGTCTCTAAATCATGTTACATGTACCTAAAAAACATATCCAAAATACGCACTGCAAAAACTTTAATCCATGCACTACAATCCATTTTAAATGCAGCTGCGAGGCTAATCTTGCTTGCTAGACGTTCTTCGTCTGCTGATCCGCTCTGTCAGTCCCTCCATTGGTTACCGGTATTCTGCCATGTTAAGTATATAATACACTGTTAATTACATACAAGGCTATTAACCAAACTGCACCATCATACATCTCCTCACTCATCTCAAAATATCTCCATACCAGACCTCTCCGCTCTGCACAAGATCTGCGTCTCTCATCCACATGTATTACTTGTTCTCACTTAAAATTACAGGACTTTATCTGGGCTTCACCCACTCTGTGGAATGCCCTCCCACGCACAATAAGACTCTCCTCTAGGGGGCGTGGCCTGGCCAGCAAGCTGAGAGGACGTGCTCTTCAGGAGCTCCTGCTAGCCCTACAACATTTCTCAGATTATATATATATTTGGGGGCTCCCACTGACCCCACAGTCTCCTGATATCAACCTCCAGCCTGTGTGATAGAGGGGCCGTGGCTGCGGAGCCGGGGGACCCTTTTAAGGGTCCTTGTGGGTTGTGGCCTACCCCTCACTGTGGAGCCGGGGACTGTAGTGGGAGTCTCTCCCCGGACTGGGCGCTCGGCTGAGCGGCACATGCCTGCGGCAGCACCTCCGGCTCTCCCCCCTGAGACCCGGCGGCGGAAGTGAAGACCCTGCGAGCCTGGCGGTGGTGGCGGCTCTGAGCGGCTGGTGAGTCCCCCCCCACCTGCTTGGCTCTTGGCGCCCGGTAGCCCTGCGGTGTGCGCAGCACCCCCGCCCCCACTGAGGTCAATTCAAGGGCGCTTATTGAGCAGCATTGGTGGGTCGAGCGGCTCCCTCCGTCACCGGGCAGCCGCGGCCTCCACCCACCCTGCGCTGGGACCGGGGGCTGTAGTTAGGTGGAGATCCGCCCGTGAGTTCCGGGATCGGAACACGGCCACAGCGGGCCCCAAATATACACCTGCGGATGCCTGCATCACCCACCCGAGCCTCCCAGCTGCCGCAGACTTGACACTCAGCTAACCCTCTCTCTATACCCAAGGCTGTCAGGGGTCTTTATTGCAGCCATCTCTCTAAATCCATACATCCTGTATAGCTTACTGGTGTCAGTGCACTTTTGGAACGGACTGCCCCATCTACAACATCTCTACCTGCTCCACCATTTGAGGAAGGGCTATTGGAGAGCTATTTATCATATGTTTCACCACTGATCCTGGTAAAGCTCCTGTGCATTTAATATTTACTGCTGGTTCCTCTTCCATTGCACAGTGGATTCGCCTTATGAAGTACATGTACTGGGTTGGAGCTCCCCCTAGTGGCTCTTCTCCATAAATACATGGACTGATATCTGTGATTCTCCTGCCTTATACCTGCCCGATAGATTTTGCAAATTGTCTCGGGACGCCTATTGGGAGCCGGCGGCGCGGATGCCCAGCACCCGCCCTCTTTCTCCCCGGGAGACGGACACCGATGCCCACTGTGTGCTTATTATCTTAATGGCTGAAATTGATTAATTGCGTGCTAGTGCCATTCCACTGGGAGTCACCATGCTGTAGGCACTTCGCAGCGTACTGAGCAGCACCAGGCATATGGCCGCGCCATCACATGCTATCAATTAACCACCTGTCCTCCTCTAAGCATGGTCAGATCCGGGAAAAAGAAAAGTAATACTACACAATCTAGGGAGACCGTGTCCCAACCGGGAATGATATCGTTCCTACAACCCACTCCCGCAACGCTTTCTGGAGATCTCTCCCCCTCAAGCCCGTCTTCCTGTCATCCCGCCTCTCCTGCCTCCCCTTTAGCAATGGAGCAACCCGCCCCACACGCCCACAGTGATACTGCTCTTCAAGATATCCTGGAGTTTATGAAAACGCTCCCAACTAAACAGGACCTCCAAGACACCATGCGTAGAGAGCTGGCATCTATTAAACATGATATCTCGCAGCTTTCAGATAGTGTGTCCACACTGGAGGACCATCGTGACTCTGCGGATGCCTTTTTGGGGTCCCTAACAGATGTTATTAAAGCTCAGTCGGAGGAAATCCGGTCGCTACGGACCCGTGTGTTGGATTTGGACAACAGAGGTAGGAGGAACAATGTCCAGGTGAGAGGTATTCCTGAAGATGTCCCCCAGTCAGGCCTAGTAAATGCCCTGACGAAAATATTCAACGCAGTTCTGGGTAAGGACCCGGCTAACGCCATAATCTTCGACAGGGCTCACCGGGCCCTCAAACCAAGGGGGCTCCCTTCCGACCGACCTTGGGATGTCATATGTCGATTGCATTACTACTCTCAGAGAGAGGAAATTATGAGCAAAGTGCGCCGCCTGGATGGCCTGGACTTTAATGGCGACCCAATTTCCATCTTCCAGGATCTCTCCTTGCATATGCTTCAACAAAGAAAAATCCTCCGCCCCCTTACGGAGGAACTCCGCAAGCGACAACTGAAGTACCGATGGAGTTTCCCTTTCAGCCTACAGGTATCCGCTTCGGGGAAGATACACACCTTACTTACTCCCTCTGACCTCCCCACTTTCTGCTCCGGTCTTGGTCTCCCGCCCCTGAAGATCCCGGACTGGGACTTCATCCTCCCGGATCTGCACCCGCCCCAACCTGCGGGAAATGGAGCGCCATGGCATGTTGTGAGTAGCTCTCAGAACAAAGCTTCAAAACCCCTTCCCGCGTGCCAGGACTCCTCCGCTACCTGAAGATACTGTTCATCACTGCCCTGTACACTGACCTCCTTGTTTTCTGCAGGAGGGTTGAACGTTCCGGCTGTGGCATGCCGGGTGAGCCACGTCCTGTGTGGCCTCGCGCCACTACCGCTCCGTTTCACTGTGCCCCCCCCCCCTGGTTTCGCCTACAGACCTGGAGTTTAGTATTGTGACTTTACTAGTGGTTAGTTAGTTGTTGCTGCCGGTTACTATTAATGTGTGCTTTGGTTTTAAAATGTTTATAATAGATATAGTGCCTGTGGGGTGACTCCCTTGCCCCGGTCCCGCACACGGCCGCTGTGCCCTATGGGGATGCTGGTATATATACTTACCTGCTCTCCCATTGCGGGTGTTTCTTTGTTTATGATGTTCCTACTCTCTGTGACCTGCTTTTTTTCCTTTCTCTCTCTTTTGTACTGTTTTTTTTATTTTCTTTGGTGACCTGTCCAAGTCTCCTGCTATCCTGTGTTGTGATACGATTTGATGTCTGCCCCGGGTACACTTAAATTTCAATCAACGCCAAAGGTCTTAACATCCCTGAGAAAAGGTCCCATTTATTTCGGACACTGCGATCAGACGGAGTGGATGTGGCCCTGATTCAGGAGACGCACTTTAAGATCTCTGCTCGCAGGCCCTCTTTAGTAAGTTATAGGTTCCCCCTCGCTTTCTACTCCAATAACCCCGAGAGTAAATCCAAAGGGGTCGCTATACTTTTCTCTAAAGCTCTACAAGTGACCGATGTCTCTGTCCATAAATTAGTTCCTGGGAGATTGCTGGTGGTCCAATGCAATATATTTTCTCAGGCGTACACTCTCATAGCCCTCTATGCTCCAACCCAGGGCCAACTGTCCTTTTTTCGGTCCCAAATTCCCCGACTTGAAGCCCTCATGATGGGTATTGTTGTTTTGGGAGGCGACTTAAACTGGTCCATGGACCCCTCCATTGACACCTCCCCGCCAGCCTCTAAATTCTCTGCACAAAAACATAGACAGGTTAGGAAGGTATTCCACGAATTTCAACTAGCTGACTCTCGGAGGGTCACTCATCCCGCTGACAGAGATTTCTCATTCTTCTCACACCCACATCAGGTTTATTCACACCTAGACTATTTGTTTTTGAGCCATAGACACCTCCCCTTATTAGTGGATGCCTCTATTGGCTCCATTACTTGGTCAGACCATGCCCCGGTATTCCTATCTCTCTCAGCCCCCTCCCGATCCCCTGGCCCATGGACCTGGCGCCTTAATGAATCCCTCCTATACGATGAGTATTGCAAATCAGAACTAGATAAGGTGTTATCTGATTACTTTGCCATTAACGACACGGGGGATCTCTCCAAAATCATGGTCTGGGAGGCCCACAAATGTGTCATAAGGGGTAAATTGATCCAATTAGGCTCTTTCGGGAAGAAAAATAGACTGGCCTTAATTACCGCACTGTTGTATAAAATCCATTCTCTGGAGGCCCGCCATAAATCCTCCCTGTCTCCCTCCGATTTGGAGGAGCTGTCTGAAGCCCGGACGCACCTCCGGACAATCCTCAATAACAAAACCCAAGCCTCTCTGTGTAAATGTAACAGCAAATACTATAAATGGGGAAATAAGCCAGGATGCTTGCTAGCACAGGCGATTAGATCCCAGAGAATGGCCTCTTTTATTCCCTCCATGAAAAATAGCGCGGGCTCCATATGCTTTAAGTCACCGGAGATAGCAGCGAGTTTTAAAAATTATTATAATACCTTATATAACCTAGGTGACCCTTCTCCGGCCCACGATCCCCCTTCTAATATGTTGAGATCCAGGAAATACTTAGCTAAAGTGGCATTTCCTCGGTTGTCACTCTCCGACCATGACTCCCTGGAAGCTCCCTTCACCTTAACTGAGGTGGAACAAGTTATCTCCTCCACACCCCTATGCAAAAGCCCGGGCCCGGACGGTTTTACCGCCACCTATTATAAGACATTTAAGGAGACTCTAGCCCCCAGATTATTACAGGCCTTTAACTCCATCTCCGCAGATACGCACTTCTCACGTCAGTCCCTTGAGGCTCAAATTACTGTGATTCCTAAACAGGGGAAGGACCCCTCAGTGTGTTCCAGTTACAGGCTCATTTCTTTGCTTAATGTGGATTTCAAACTTTTTGTGAAATTGATGGCTCTTAGATTGAACGAATTTCTCCCATCACTAATTCACAGTGACCAGGTGGGCTTTGTCCCGGGCCGTGAAGCAAAAGATAATACGACAAAGATCCTCAACCTTATACATCTGGCATCTAGCAGCAGGACATCTACTGTGTTACTGTCTACAGATGCCGAAAAGGCCTTCGACAGAGTCAATTGGGACTTTATGAGGGCGGTACTGGAGCACATTGGGTTGGGTCCACAGGCCCTCCATAAAATATTATCACTCTATACACAGCCATCGGCTAGAGTGTGGGTTAATGGGATCCTTTCTGATAATTTCTCTATAAGTAATGGAACGAGACAGGGCTGTCCTTTGTCCCCCCTGATTTTTGTTCTTTGTTTCGAAGCCTTGGCCAGGGCTATTAGAGCGAATGACTGTATTAAGGGGCTTCAAGTAGGTAACATGGAATATAAACTTGCTCTGTTTGCAGATGACCTGCTGACAGTTGTCACACAACCCACCCACTCACTTTCTCACCTGATGTGTGAATTGGACACTTTCAGTTCACTTTCAGGTTTTAAAGTTAACACGTCTAAATCCTATGCCCTTCATGTCTCAACCCCTCAAACGATTTTAACTGTCTTGAAATCCACTTTCCCATTTATATGGAGAGATTCCCACATCACGCACCTAGGAGTCCAGCTTCCCAGCGACTCATCGCGTCTGTTGTCCCTGAACTTCCACCCTATTCTCCAGGCCATTAGAAACGACTACTGCAGATGGCATCACAACAATATTTCATCGCTAGGCAGAATCAATGTTGTAAAAATGAACACTTTACCCAAATTGCTCTATCTCCTCCAGACCTTACCAATTCGAATCCCGGATTCCTGGTACCAGACTGTAGGATCCTTGATCCAACAATTTATCTGGCGCCGCAAGAGGCCAAGAATTGGTAGAACCGTTCTGACTCGCCCACCTAAAAAAGGTGGGTTTCAACTCCCAGATATTAAAACCTATTACCATGCAATCCTCCTGAACAGGGTCTTGGACTGGACCAGGAGTCGGGAGGTGAAACAGTGGGTGGTCTTGGAGGGCCTATGTATTCAGCTGTACCCCGAAATTTTCCCTTGGCTCCTGACCTTACCCAAACTCCCGCACCCTCACCCGACTGTTTCCCCTACGCTCTCCTTTTGGAGGGGGATAAGGCGACGACCGTCCCTTTCCTCGGTCTTTGGCCCCCTTACTTCCTTTTTGAGCAACCCGGCTTTCCCACCTGGCCTCTCCCTGAGTTATTACCAAAACTGGGCGCTGGAGGGACTTTTTAGGGTAGGCCAGCTAGTTCAACCATCCGGGGTTAAGCAATTCTCGGATATTCGAGCAAAATGGGAGGTCCCGCAGGCTGACTTCTGGAAGTTCTTACAGGTTCGACACTTCCTATATACGGATAATATATACCGGCAAGTATCCCGGGAGCTGACTCCATTTGAAAAGATGTGTGTGGCGCCCCTGAACCCCGTACACACGGTGTCCACCCTGTATAGACTCTTATGTGCATCCGACTCCTTGGCCCCTCCTCTTTTCACCCAGAAATGGGAAAGAGACCTGAACATCTCACTCTCAGACAGGGATTGGGACTCTATTTTTCTTAAAGCCCATAAGAGTTCCATATCCATACAGGTCAGAGAAACACAATATAAGATTCTGATGAGATGGTACAGGCACCCTACCCTCCTCCACGCCATTTCCCCATCTATCTCACCTGCCTGTTGGAGATGTCATAAAGACCTAGGCTCTTTGTTGCACATCTGGTGGACCTGTCCCCTTATTAAATCTTTTTGGGGTGATGTAATTTCCATCTCCGGGGTTATTCTGCATGCTCCTGTCCCATCTGACCCGGCTTTTTGGTTGTTGAACCACTCCACTACCCCACTCTCTACCTATAAGTCATCACTATTACGACACCTTGGAAATGCCACCCGGGCAGTAATTCCCACTCTGTGGAGGACCTCCAGTCCTCCTACATGGTGTACCTGGTTCTCTAGACTGGACTATTACATGAATATGGAAGATATATTACTGAGCGCTGGGGACAGACGGTCCGAGTTTATTGCTACGTGGTTGCCTTGGATAGAATATAAGACCTCTGAGTCGTACAAGACCTATACCTCTTCTACGAAATGAGATGGGAGATGGGAGCCTAGTGGTCATTTGTCCCGGGCTTGCACGTTTGAATATATCTGTTAATTTCACATATCCTTCCCTCCTCTTCTTTGCATTCTCGGCTCGTTCACCTTTTTCTCTGTTATGTTCTTTTTCTCGTCCTGTGTCTGTTTTCTTCTAATGTTCCCTACTTCAAAAATGTTAGTGCAGACTTTGGATGTATTGAATACGCGGCTACAATTTTGTTTATATTTCTGTACGCCACTATATTTAGCCGTTTACTGTTGACATGTTCATACGTGTTTATATGTTGGCACAAGTCTGTACTCTTATCAATAAAAACAGATTATACAAAAAAAAAGACTCTCCTCTAGTCTCCGAACCTTTTAAATATTCCCTGAAAACTCATCTCTTCAGACAAGCCTATTAAATTCCAGACCCACCCACATAACCTTCAATGCTTCCCTATCTAATTACATCCTCTCTATACAGTCCACATAACCTCACATATTTTGTCTTCCAACATTTCTGGGTGATCATCATAGGCGTGCGCAGCACATTTTATTAGGGGGTGCACCGTCGGAGGGGTGATTCTAGCACCGCCTTTTGGGCGTGTCTAGCACCATCTATTGACGTCAACGCATTATAAAATATCCACCCTTGTGCCAATCCTAATAAAAAAGACACATTGTCAGATGTTGTGAGGTGCACCAAACAAACACCCCTGATGGCACTCACTGCAATTACACTGCTCCTCCTCAGCCTGGTCTGGCTCCCCCTCTCTTTCCCCTGCAAGCTGCAGCAGCTTACTTACAAGTCAGTCACTCACTGACAGTCGCAGACTAGTACTGCTGCTGCTGGAAACACGAGTGACGTGTCAATGCTGCTGCCAACCGCCTGCCAGTATTGAATTTGTCTTCCTAAGAGGAACGCTGGCTGCATGCTGCTCCTCATCAGTGTCTGGCGTTGGCATAGCATAGAAGAAGAGAGGTGGGCATGTGGCGGGTGTGATGGGTGGGCGGTGGCATCCTTGATTAACCCAGGCGTCCGGTCAGTAATGCAGTCCTGACAGGGTGCAGCGCAGAGGGGACAGTAATCAGCCTGCTCGGCGAATGCTGCATCATGCATGTGAGATCGGGGTGCCAGACATTAGGGGGTGCCTGTGCGCACCAGGCACCCCCCCTGCGCACACCTATGGTGATCATATCATACAACCAATTAAGAACCTAGCAATCTGGTGGACCATTATGCAATAGGTAGCATCTATCCTTGTGTATCATTGCCTATTTCCCTATAGATTGTAAGCTTGCGAGCAGGGCCTTCCCACCTCTATGTCTGTCTGTCTTTGCCCAGTTTTGTTCTATAACTGTTGTTCTAATTGTAAAGCGCAACGGAATGTGCTGCGCTATATAAGAAACTGCAAATAAATAAATTGAGTGCATTCACACATAAATAAAAATGCTTTGTGCAGTTCAGATTCCCTCCTTAGACAATCACTATGGCTCATCTGTGTCTGGAGTACTGGACTCTCCTGACATCCTGTTTTGTATAAACCACTCACAGACCATCTATTTCCAATTGAGTCTACAGTTTCTCTAGAATGTCGCTTATCTCACCTGCCTCCTGCAGTTCACACCACAGACCCTTTGCTCAGCCATCTCATGATCTCTTCTCTAAAACATCTCCTCAGCTCTTCTATTTCTCAGATCTCCTGCAGGACACACAATGGGTCCTGTATTCAGTTCATTTATGAGCACCCTGACCTAATTCCAATCTGCTTCTGGATTAATTAAAAAGTATAGTATAGTGTAGTTATGTTAAGACTCAAATTATCCTTGTCACTTGTAACTAATGAGTATTAACAGTACTAACCCTATGGCATGCTTCAGTCATGGAAAGAATTTTCAACACCAACTGGTGGTAATAGATATCTCTAAGTTTGGGTAAAAGCTCAATAACAGCTGACTTTCTAATTTGCGGGGTTGCTACCTTTGTTTAGGCTGTATTACTTGCAGATACCAACAACGAAGCCCATCTTTCAAACATCCCCATTCAAATAAAATCTACCAAATACAACATGTGGTTACATATATTATCATATATCTGTTAGGAATGTCTGTGTTTGTTTTGCCTTGCATTATCTCATTCCTGCCTCTAGGGATCTCACTTGCTGCCTCAGGTCCGAATGGCAGTTGCACACTGTCTCTGCAGGTTAATTACCTGATTGTGAGCAGCTGGGGCCAACACCTGGTGCTGCTATTTAACTCCAGCTCACCAGCATCTAGGTGCAGATCATTGTGGTTCCGTCTGGAGTGCGACTAGGCTCTCTCCAGTAATCTTGTCCTGATTCTGCCTTATCTACATCTTGGAGACATTCCCTGCAGTTTGCCGTTTCATATGCCTTGCTACAAGACTTCTAACCCTGCCGGTTCAGCATCTGCATTCCTGAATTATTATTTGCAGTCTGTTTCCACCCCTGCCTGATTACTACGTTTTTGGTATGTTATTTTTCCCCTGCTTGATTTATACCCGGATATCTTCATGTTTATTTCACATCTGTGTTTAACCTGGACTATACCAATATTCAAGCATAACCTTCCGTGTTCGGTTCCATGTAAATCAAGGATCCAGTTTCTGTATGTATATATTTTGCTACTTCTTTTTCCACAATAAACCTTACTTAATTTTCATCTGCCTTCAGCTGACCTCATTTCAAGTATGCACACACAGAGAACCCTAGTAATCGTAACAATATCTCTGCAAACTTTATTACATTTGTCAGACCACTTTAAACAACATAGACACACTTTGGCATCTCTACAGTACAAAATCATAGACCATGCACTCCTGTCCACCTGAGGGGGAGATTGGGCAGGAAGGTTACTAATACCCCTTTCAGACTGACAACAGCCGGGTCGCACCCGGGAATGTGTACATGGGTGCTTCCCAGGTGCGACCCGGCTTGAGACACCTTCAGACTTGCGGCCCGACCTGGCATATTGCCGGGTTGGTGACATCACCGCTGACGCTACCAGATGCTGTGCTTGGAGATAATCTTCTCCAAGCACCGCCTCCTCCTATGCAGAGAACGGGTGCCGGGTCGTCTTGACCCAGCATACCCATTCACACTGCACCGCATCCCGGGACAATCCCGGATTCAACCCTGGTCGAGAGGACCATACTGAGCAAATTCCCGGGTTGATGTGTGGTCATGTGCAATAACCCGGGAAATTTTTGTCAGTCTGAAAGGGGTATTACATTTGAAACTAAATTAATCCTTTATCTGGACACCTGACATCCCAAATGGCATAATGAAAAAATCTTGTGGAATGCTAGTAGTTAAAATGTTTTGTATCAACCTACCTTTCTTTCTATTAATCAGATATGGTACACCAGCATGATCGTGCTGGTGGATAAAGGCGACAAGACATTTGGACTTTCTGTACAGTGGCTTCTTAATTTTTTCATAGCTATGCTGTCATGTATTTTTTTACGATTGGCAGTAAGTTTTAGTATAACTTTCTGTCTATTTTTATTATGTTTTATTTTACACTTCTTGTAGTTCTTTACTTTCTTATCTAATTACAAATGTTGAATTATGGTTATCTAGTCTACAGTATGATACCGATCTGAAATCTACTATAATTATAACTTAGACTATAAATCCTACTTATTGGACCATGCCTGGAGTTTATATTGTCATACTTAGTGGCTTTCAGTAATATCTATACTTCTATGATTTATAGTTTTAGATGTATTCTAAAGATAGATAAGAGAAGCACAGTGTAGTATGTTGGTGACAGTGGGTTTGTAAAATTGATCTTGCCATAATTCCGGGTATATTAAGTTGCTTAGCAACATTCTAACACTAGCTGCAACGTTGTACTATGCCGAATTGGGATTAATGTGCTGCTTAATATTAATTGACCGGTGATGAAGTGCTTAAGTTTATGGTGTTGAATCAAACTGCAGACATTGGGGTCTATTCATGAAGTAGTGAAAAGTGTGGAGAAGCGGGCCAGTGGAGAAGTTGCCCATGGCAACCAATCAGCTGCTCTGTATAATTATATGCAACTTATAAATGTTACTTCAATGCTGATTGGTTGTCATGGGCAACTTCTCCACTGGATCACTTCTCCACACTTTTCACTATTTCACGAATAGACCCTATTGTGATTGTTTGTTTTTTAAATGTTCTACAGCAGTGATTCCCAAACTTTCTTGAATCACAGCACCCCAAAGTATCAGCTTTTTTTATTGCATTCCTAAGCCAAAAGTTTCTTATTGATGAATTCCGAATCTGAAAAAAATAATAAATTAAGAAACTTGTACTTATTTGTCAGCATTAGGGTCAGTTATGTGGTGGTGGACAGAGTTGTGCTTTTGAGGGTTGGATTAAAATGTTGTCTCCGCCTCCCGGGCACGATCGCACCCGCCAGCAATATTCTAATATTACTGCTGATGGACGCGACAAGTTCATTTCAGCTCGCTACCCCCGGTTTGGGCACCCATTTGGGCGCCTAAATCCGACTATGAGGGTAATTCAGAGTTGTTTGCAGCAGCAAATTTGTTAGCAGTTGGGCACTGCAGCAGATATAACATTTGCAGAGAGAGTTAGATTTGGGTGGATTATTTTGTTTCTGTACAGGGTAAATACTGGCTGCTTTGTTTTTACACTGCAGTTTAGATTTCAGTTTGAACACACCCCACCCAAATCTAACTCTCTCTGCACATGTTATATCTGCCCCCCCCCCCCTGCAGTGCACATAGGGTGTCATTCCGAGTTGATCGATCGCTAGCAGTTTTTAGCAGCCATGCAAACGCATTGTCGCCGCCCACTGGGGAGTGTATTTTTGCTTTGCAGAAGTGCGAACGCTTGTGCAGCAGAGCGCCTGCAAAATCTTTTTGTACAAAACAAGACCAGCCCTGTAGTTACTCTTCGTGTGAGTTGATTCTAACGACGGAGGGACAGCTTTTGATGTCACACACGCCTGTGTTTTTTCTACCACACCTGTGTTTTTTCTGCCACGCCTGCATACTACCTTAAAACGGTCAGTTGGCACCCAGAAACGCCCACTTTATGTCAATCTTCCTGCGCTCGGCCGTGCGACAGGAATGTTCATTAGACTCTGTGCAAACCCACGATGCTCATTGTACCTGTACGACGCTCCTGCACATTGCGGTGCATACACATGCACGGAAATGCAGATTTTTAGCCTGATTGCTGTGCTGCGAACAGCGGCAGCAAGCGATCAACTAGGAATGACCCCCCATGGTTTTACCCAACTGCTAACAAATTTGCTGCTGCGATAAACTCTGAATTAGGCCCTATCATGGGCATGATCAGCGCAATAATGGGGGCCATTTGAATATCGCTCCTCTAACTCCCGTCACTTTAAACGGAAGATAGGGGGTGCAATAAGATTTTAATTCCTCCCTGATTGTCCACATGTTTTATGAATGGCAGCCACCAACTCTGGTTTTATTTATCACATTGACCTTAAACCTGAGATCCCCCTGCAAGTGCCTCATAGCACCTTAGGCTGCCACAGCTCCCCATTTGGAAACACTGTTCTACAGAATAATAAAAGTATTGGAACTAGTTAACATTTTATATATTGATACATTGTTTCTTTTACCATACTTCTGCACAGGAATGGCCCACATGTGGAATCCATATGCCCTAATGCTTGATCTGCCTCACACAAGAATGCCACTGCAGCCGGTAACAAGAAACACATTACACAGATCATAAAATGTCATATCCATCAAGCCATATCTACCATACATAAAGAATACAAATATAAGTTATATTATTCAGAGCAACCACTCTGTCTTTATTTACTTCAAAACATAGTTACATTTCCTGATCATGTGACTTCCATTTTTGCCGCCATATTGATTTTGTATTTAGTTAACAGCAGAAATTTCTTCTTGTTCCTTATGTATTTTAATTCCAGGAATGGGTGAAATACAGTATATGGAACCTTCAATAAGGTAAAAGGTCTACCTAAATATTTGAATTGATGGTCTTACTGAGTGTTATATCACTTGATAAATTAGGCCAGAAGGTTGTTTTTCTTTTTTTTACCATTTCCAGTCCCCTTCATTGTGGCCATATTGGTTGAAGCACAATATTCAGGAAGTGTACTCTAAAGAACTAGAAACTGTCAGTCAGAGGATTTCCTGCTTCTGGTGAATTAACAAAGACAGGTTTATGGTTTAATCATTACTTAGGATATATAAGGGGCCTGAGGAGCACTAGGCACTATCCTCCTGATGAAGTCCTGTACTTGATTAATGGACAAAAGCTCTTCCTCCTTGGCCTGTTCCAGTCAATTTGCTGCTGTGATCCTTAATGTTCAGATATGCTCTACATCTTTAACTTAAATGTATGTTTATGTATTGCGCTGAATAATTTTTTTTTTCTAAATATACTTCACTCTATGCTATTATCTTCACTTCACATGTCACTGGTACTACTAATGTTGTGAAATCTAATAGCCACTCTGTGAATACACTTGGATGGTATGAAAAGGTTGTTTTAGGCAAAAAATATTTATTTTTGCCAGTACCCATGATACATGTGCATTTACTGAATTTCTTTTAGATCCTGCTGACGTTTCACTGACTTTTGGACTTGAACTTAAGAGCTCCCCGTTTATCAGGTGGCAGCTCTAAGTGCTTTCATACAGAGAAGTTTTTCTGGTGTAAGAGACTTATTATTCACTTATTAGCACTAAGCTGTATTAGTGCCATAGCTATCAGTGTTCATATATATCTCACACTGATGCTACAGCACTTATTTTATAAATATATCTCACTTTGTGAGGTGAGTGACTTGAATGAATAATGAAAGATAATAAATTAAAATAATAGTTTTAATTTGAATGGTTTGAAAGAGAGAGGATCAAACGCATCAAATGCAGAATGTGCTACATTTAACTAAGACATGAAAGCTATATTTCCAGTAACCAAAAGAAAATCCAGTCTTCGTAAAACACACAAAAGGTGCTTATTAATGTTTCTATTGAGCTGTGTATAATGAAATGTTCCTTTTGTATCTTCACTTACATAGACATTTAGGGAGACCCAAATGAACCAACTTGATATTAAGTCTTCCAATATACCGTAGCATTACCCATGTCACCTTATATTATATGCAGTTACAGTAGATTATATTAATATCTATGTATATAATACTCCTACACTAATATGATAAATGTAACTATAGAACAGTTTCAAAATGCTACAAGAACATATAGGGATGATTTTGGTATATTTAACAGTGAATGTAGCCTTTAGCCATAATGTGATAGTTGGTATTTCTTTGTTGTACTTCTTTGTTAAACCTACATTGTCATTTGATACAGGATATTAATAGTTGATGTAGAATTTCTTGTTTGACCCCTAAATTCACCTCTGACCAAAATATGTGACTTTCAGCAAAAGATGTGATTGAAAACAGGCTTACAATTTAGATATATTCATGTATGTGCTATTATTATGTATTGTAGCGTAAAGAGGGGTACTCACGGAGCGATCGCTTCTTAAAATCTAAGCAATCTGACCAGATTGCTTAGATTTTAAGTATGATTGCTCTGTGTGTACCCCTCACAGCGATAGCGATGCGCGGCCCCGCGCATCGCTGTCGCTGGTGCTAGATTGGCCTGCATGCAGGCCAATCTAGCAGGTCGCTCATTTCACCTGCCGGGAGAAATGAGCAACTCCCCCATCTCCCCCCGCACGCTCAGCACACATCTCTCCCACATCTGCCCGTCTATATGAGCGTTAACACTATGCAATTACTGTATCTGACCCAGAGTGGGTGCTATTATTGCAAAGCATTAGGGACTGATCCTTTAGTGCAGCCTACGGCTTAATCTTACCTTTGCAAATATAAGCAAACTGAGATCTCTTTATTCTATTATCATGTAGTATTCAAATCACATTGCTGATCTTTATCAGTATGCCGGGGAATATTTTCCTTTTTTTCTTGTCTGGACTACGCGCTCTCTTTAATGCACCTGTAAAGGACTATTAACTTGAAAGAGCTGCACCATTTTATATTATTGCATTTATTATTTATGTTATGTCCACGTCTGCATGGACCGCAGTGTCACCACCAGAGCACTGCTAAACTTTGCCTACATGAGAACAACCCATTACAGTACAGTTAGGCCTCTTCAGTCACAAGAACAGATGCAATAGAAATGCATACAACTGCACCATCTGTGCTTGTATATATACAGTTATGCAGCTTATGTCTTCAAATTGTGTTATTCCAAATTAAAATAATCAAAATGATACAAATTGCTCTAAAGTTATATTTTTATTTTGTAGCACATATAGTAGCCTGTTTATCAACAAACATATGCATGATGTTCCCCGAAAACACCTGTTATTGTGGGGACCTGCAAATATTAAGTACCACCCAGATGTATGTAGTGGGTGCCACAGTAGATATCCTAGAACTCAGAGATATCTCCCGTGACACCCCACGTCTTCAACCACAAAAGCAGCCCCCATGGCTTAATTCGCAAATTTACCAAGCTTGGCCCTAGTAGCTACAGTAATGCCAGTGTTCAATCTGCAGAGAAATTCCGCTTGCACTTGTATCCACACAGAACAAAGCTGCAAAAAAAACAAGTGGTACATGCCAGCTGACATTTAAAGTTAATGAACTAAAAAGGGTAGCTTCTGGCTGTACTCAGGATGGCAGAGCTTCCGAGATGAGATGAAATTAGTTTTTCAAGACACAGATCTTATTATATAAGTGAGCAAATAAAACCAATAACAAATACAGCTCCACCCACAGTATATAGCCCTTTTTCTATAAGTTAATATTAAAATGATGGTCAAAATTTATAATTTCATTTCTATATTGATATAATGGTCAATAAATAAGGATTGGGGGGAGGGTCAAAGAGGGCACAAGTAGATAACACTAACAAAGAACCGAAACAGTTTTAAACCAGCTGCTTTATTAATATAAATTTTATATTTTAGATTTGAAGGAACATGCTCAAGTAAAATAGGGGTGTATTTACTAAGCCTGGGATGGAGGTAAAGTGGATGTAGATAAAGCACCAACCAACCAGCTCCTAACTGTCATTTTTCAAACACGGCCTGTAACATGGCAGTTAGGAGCTAATTTGCTGGTACTTTATTTCCGTTTACTTTATCTCCATCAAGGCTTAGTAAACAGACCCGTTTATCTCCATCAAAGGCTTAGTAAATAGACCCCTAAGTCACCTATTTTCAGTCTTACAGCTTCCAAATGTGGACATAGGCGGGACTGTAATAGGGTGTGAGAATCAGGAAGTGATAGATTTTGTGAGCGTTCGCCTGTTTTTTTAAAAGTGGCAATCATTTACATGACAAAATGAGATTGATTTTCCCATGTAAATGATTGCCATTTTAAAAAAACAGGAGAACGCTCACAAAATCTCTCACTTCCTGATTCTCACACCTTATTACATTCTACTGATGTGCACCGGACATTTTTCGGGTTTTGTGTTTTGGTTTTGGATTCGGTTCCGCGGCCGTGTTTTGGATTCGGACGCGTTTTGGCAAAACCTCCCTGAAAATTTTTTGTCGGATTCGGGTGTGTTTTGGATTTGGGTGTTTTTTTACAAAAAACCTTCAAAAACAGCTTAAATCATAGAATTTGGGGGTCATTTTGATCCCATAGTATTATTAATAACCATAATTTCCACTCATTTTCAGTCTATTCTGAACACCTCACACCTCACAATATTATTTTTAGTCCTAAAATTTGCACCGAGATCGCTGGATGACTAAGCTAAGCGACCTAAGTGGCCGACACAAACACCTGGCCCATCTAGGAGTGGCACTGCAGTGTCAGACAGGATGGCACTTCAAAAAAATAGTCCCCAAACAGCACATGATGCAAAGAAAAAAAGAAGCGCAATGAGGTAGCTGTGTGACTAAGCTAAGCGACCCAAGTGGCCGACAGAAACACCTGGCCCATCTAGGAGTGGCACTGCAGTGTCAGACAGGATGGCACTTCAAAAAAATAGTCCCCAAACAGCACATGATGCAAAGAAAAAAAGAGGCGCAATGAGGTAGCTGTGTGACTAAGCTAAGCGACCCAAGTGGCCGACACAAACACCTGGCCCATCTAGGAGTGGCACTGCAGTGTCAGACAGGATGGCACTACAAAAAAATAGTCCCCAAACAGCACATGATGCAAAGAAAAAAAGAAGTGCACCAAGGTCGCTGGATGGCTAAGCTAAGCGACACAAGTGGCCGACACAAATACCTGGCCCATCTAGGAGTGGCACTGCAGTGTCAGGCAGGATGCCACTTCAAAAAAATAGTCCCCAAACAGCACATGTTGCAAAGAAAAATGAAAGAAAAAAGAGGTAGAAGATGGAATTGTCCTTGGGCCCTCCCACCCACCCACCCTTATGTTGTATAAACAGGACATGCACACTTTAACAAACCCATCATTTTAGCGACAGGGTCTGCCACACAACTGTGACTGAAATGACTGGTTGGTTTGGGCCCCCACCAAAAAAGAAGCAATCAATCTCTCCTTGCACAAACTGGCTCTACAGAGGCAAGATGTCCACCTCCTCCTCATCGTCCGATTCCTCACCCCTTTCACTGTGTACATCCCTCTCCTCACAGATTATTAATTCGTCCCCACTGGAATCCACCATCTCAGGTCCCTGTGTACTTTCTGGAGGCAATTTCTGGTGAATGTCTCCACGGAGGAATTGATTATAATTCATTTTGATGAACATCATCTTCTCCACATTTTCGGGAAGTAACCTCGTACGCCGATTGCTGACAAGGTGAGCGGCTGCACTAAACACTCTTTCGGGGTACACACTGGAGGGTGGGCAACTTAGGTAAAATAAAGCCAGTTTGTGCAAGGGCCTCCAAATTGCCTCTTTTTCCTGCCAGTATACGTACGGACTGTCTGACGTGCCTACTTGGATGCGGTCACTCATATAATCCTCCACCATTCTATCAATGGTGAGAGAATCATATGCAGTGACAGTAGACGACATGTCAGTAATCGTTGGCAGGTCCGTCAGTCCGGACCAGATGTCAGCACTCGCTCCAGACTGCCCTGCATCACCTGTGGGCTCGGAATTCTTAGCCTTTTCCTCGCACCCCCAGTTGCGGGAGAATGTGAAGGAGGAGCTGTTGACGGGTCACGTTCCGCTTGACTTGACAATTTTCTCACCAGCAGGTCTTTGAACCTCCGCAGACTTGTGTCTGCCAGAAAGAGAGATCCAACGTAGATTTTAAATCTATGATCGAGCACGGTGGCCAAAATGTAGTGCTCTGATTTCAACAGATTGACCACCCGTGAATCCTGGTTAAGCGAATTAAGGGCTCCATCCACAAGTCCCACATGCCTAGCGGAATCGCTCTGTTTTAGCTCCTCCTTAAATGTCTCCAGCTTCCTCTGCAAAAGCCTGATGAGGGGAATGACCTGACTCAGGCTGGCAGTGTCTGAACTGACTTTACGTGTGGCAAGTTCAAAGGGTTGCAAAACCTTGCACAATGTTTAAATCATTCTCCACTGCGCTTGAGTCAGGTGCATTCCCCCTCCTTTGCCTATATCGTAGGCAGATGTATAGGCTTGAATGGCCTTTTGCTGCTCCTCCATCCTCTGAAGCATATAGAGGGTTGAATTCCACCTCGTTACCACCTCTTGCTTCAGATGATGGCAGGGCAGGTTCAGGACTGTTTGCTGGTGCTCCAGTCTTCGGCACGCGGTGGCTGAATGCCGAAAGTGGCCCGCAATTCTTCGGGCCACTGACAGCATCTCTTGAACGCCCCTGTCATTTTTTAAATAATTCTGCACCACCAAATTCAATGTATGTGCAAAACATGGGACGTGCTGGAATTTGCCCAGATGTAATGCACGCACAATATTGGTGGCGTTGTCCGAAGTCACAAATCCCCAGGAGAGTCCAATTGGGGTAAGCCATTCTGCGATGATGTTCCTCAGTTTCCGTAAGAGGTTGTCAGCTGTGTGCCTCTTCTGGAAAGCGGTGATACAAAGCGTAGCCTGCCTAGGAATGAGTTGGCGTTTGCGAGATGCTGCTACTGGTGCCGCCGCTGCTGTTCTTGCTGCGGGAGGCAATACATCTACCCAGTGGGCTGTCACAGTCATATAGTCCTGAGTCTGCCCTGCTCCACTTGTCCACATGTCCGTGGTTAAGTGGACATTGGGTACAACTGCATTTTTTAGGACACTGGTGACTCTTTTTCTGAGGTCTGTGTACATTTTCGGTATCGCCTACCTAGAGAAATGGAACCTAGATGGTATTTGGTACCGGGGACACAGTACCTCAATCAAGTTTGTAGTTGCCTGTGAATTAACGGTGGATAACGGAAACACGTTTCTCACCGCCCAGGCTGCCAAGGCCTGAGTTATCCGCTTTGCAGCAGGATGACTGCTGTGATATTTCATCTTCCTGGCAAAGGACTGTTGGACAGTCAATTGCTTACTGGAAGTAGTACAAGTGGTTTTCCGACTTCCCCTCTGGGATGACGATCGACTCCCAGCAGCAACAACAGCAGCGCCAGCAGCAGTAGGCATTACACTCAAGGATGCATCGGAGGAATCCCAGGCAGGAGAGGACTCGTCAGACTTGCCAGTGACATGGCCTGCAGGACTATTGGATTTCCTGTGTAAGGAGTAAATTGGCACTGAGGGAGTTGGTGCTGTGGTTTGCAGGACCTTGGTTACAAGAGGAAGGGATTTAGTGGTCAGTGGACTGCTTCCACTGTCATCCAAAGTTTTTGAACTTGTCACTGACTTATGATGAATGCGCTGCAGGTGACGTATGAAGGAGGATGTTCCGAGGTGGTTAACGTCCTTACCCCTACTTATTACAGCTTGACAAAGGCAACACACGGCTTGACACCTGTTGTCCACAATTGTGTTAAAATAATTCCACACCGAAGAGGTGATTTTTTTTTTGTAATTTGACCAGGCATGTCAATGGCCATATTCGTCCCACGGACAACAGGTGTCTCCCCGGGTGCCTGACTTAAACAAACCACCTCACCATCAGAATCCTCCTTGTCAATTTCCTCCTCAGCGCCAGCAACACCCATATCCTCATCCTGGTGTACTTCAACAGTGACATCTTCAATTTGACTATCAGGAACTGGACTGCGGGTGGTCCTTCCAGCAGTTGCAGGGGGCGTGCAAATGGTGGAAGGCGCAAGCTCTTCCCGTCCAGTGTTGGGAAGGTCAGGCATCGCAGCCGACACAATTGGACTCTCCTTGGGGATTTGAGATTTAGAAGAACGCACAGTTCTTTGCTGTGCTTTTGCCAGCTTAAGTCTTTTCATTTTTCTAGTGAGAGGATGAGTGCTTCCATCCTCATGTGAAGCTGAACCACTAGCCATGAACATAGGCCAGGGCCTCAGCCGTTCCTTGCCACTCCGTGTCGTAAATGGCATATTGGCAAGTTTACGCTTCTCCTCAGCCGCTTTTAATTTTGATTTTTGGGTCATTTTACTGAACTTTTGTGTTTTGGATTTTACATGCTCTCTACTATGACATTGGGCATCGGCCTTGGCAGACGACGTTGATGGCATTTCATCGTCTTGGCCATGACTAGTGGCAGCAGCTTCAGTACGAGGTGGAAGTGGATCTTTCCCTATTTTACCCTCCACATTTTTGTTCTCCATTTTTTAATGTGTGGAATTATATGCCAGTATCAATAGCAATGGCCTACTACTATATATACTGCGCACAACTGAAATGCACCACAGGTATGGATGGATAGTATACTTGACGACACAGAGGTAGGTAGAGCAGTGGCCTACTGTACCGTACTGCTATATATTATATACTGGTGGTCAGCAAACTGTGCAAAACTGAAATGCACCACAGGTATGGATGGATAGTATACTTGACGACACAGAGGTAGGTAGAGCAGTGGCCTACTGTACCGTACTGCTATATATTATATACTGGTGGTCAGCAAACTGTGCAAAACTGAAGTGCACCACAGGTATGGATGGATAGTATACTTGACAACACAGAGGTAGGTAGAGCAGTGGCCTACTGTACCGTAATGCTATATATTATATACTGGTGGTCAGCAAACTGTGCAAAACTGAAATGCACCACAGGTATGGATGGATAGTATACTTGACGACACAGAGGTAGGTAGAGCAGTGGCCTTCTGTACCGTACTCCTATATATTATATACTGGTGGTCTGCAAAATTATGCACTGTACTCCTTCTATATACTACAATGCAGCACAGATATGGAGCGTTTTTCAGGTAGAGAACGTATAATACTGGTGGTCACTGGTCAGCAAAACTCTGCACTGTACTCCTCCTATATAATACTGCTGGTCCCCAGTCCCCACAATAAAGCAGTGTGAGCACAGATATATGCAACACACTGAGCACAGATATGGAGCGTTTTTCAGGCAGAAAACGTATAATACTGGTGGTCACTGGTCAGCAAAACTCTGCACTGTACTCCTTCTATATAACCCTGCTGGTCCCCAGTCCCCACAATAAAGCAGTGTGAGCACAGATATATGCAGCACACTGAGCACAGATATGGAGCGTTTTTCAGGCAGAGAACTTATAATACTGGTGGTCACTGGTCAGCAAAACTCTGCACTGTACTCCTCCTATAATACTGCTGGTCCCCAGAATAAAGATATTTGCAGCCCCCTGAAAGCTCTGAAACAAAGTGAGAGGACGCCAGCCACATCCTCTCACTATCATTTCCAATGCACGAGTGAAAAATGGCGGCGACGCGCGGTTCCTTATATAGAATCCAAATCTCGCGAGAATCCGACAGCGGGATGATGACGTTCGGGTGCGCTCGGGTTAACCGAGCAATACTTGAGTATCCGAGTATGCCTCGGACCCGAGTAAAATGGGTGAAGTTCGGGGGGGTTCAGATTCCGAGGAACCGAACCCGCTCATCACTATTACATTCCCCTCCATACTATACCAAAACGTAATAAAAGTATCTTAGATGGTTTTATAAAATGAGAATACAATACATGCATTGTATGGTTACTTAAACCTAACTTTTTATTTTCTTTTCTTGTTATTCAGTATTTCATAGACCAACTTTGATCCCAAGCAGTGTAGAGAATATTCAACATAATGGCCTCCAGCAATGACTGGTGCTTTCCAACAGTATTTAGTACAGGGTAATAATTCACCAGCTTCCCTGAGGTGAGCTATATTGTGAATTTCAGAGAACAGAGGTAAAGAGTATAAATGCCACTCACACCGATTAATGGATGGGCTATCAGAGAACTAGTAGTAAAACAATTCCCTTCAATATTATTTACTACTTGTGCCAAGCTTCTAAAGCATATTATGGCAGTAACTAAGCTTTTTTCATTGTTTCATTCAGATGTACGATACATCTGATTGAATGAGAAAAGGACATATATTAAAAGTAAAGCATTATAGGAAAGACAGACAACATTTATCTCGTTGACTGTGGTTGCACTACAATTTTATTTTTGTTGTGCTGTAAACCAAGATGAAAGATGACAGTATTTGCTTATAACATAAAGCTGCCCATACATAGTGATTTAACAGATTTAGCCATAAATGGCAACATGCATGGGTGGAAAATCGCAATACTTATATAACAGATAATGAGAATCAATTAGATCTTTACTGGGGTTGGAAGCAAGTCTGGTTGTCCATTGACCAATATCTGCCACCCAACAACATAAATATGAGCCCTATGGCCATGCATATGAACAGCATTAAAGATTGCTTTATGTATTGTTTCAATACAGACATGTCCTCATACATCTAGCCTCAATACACCATGCAGCATGTGATGCCTGGCGGGAGTGAGTCACCAGGTCCCATGAGACTCTGCTAGTTTGTGGGGTGTCCAAAAATGCATGGCTCATCAAGAGGGACTATTTGGTGTGACTGCAGCAACAATGTATGAGGACACATCTGTATGTAAAATCACTGTGTGTTTTTATTACATTTATTGTTTTGTTTTCATGTTTTGTCCATTAGTGTGTATATACTCGAGTATAAGTCGACCCGAATACAAGCCGAGGCACCTAATTTTACCACAAAAACCTGGGAAAACTTATTGACTCGAGTATAAGCCTAGGGTGGGAAATGCAGCTCTAGCCGTACACAGCCCTCATACTGCCAGATATGCCCCCACAGTGCCAGATATGCCCTCATAGTGCCAGATATGCCCCCACAGTGCCAGATATGCCCTCGTACTGCCAGATATGCCCCCACAGTTCCAGATATGCCCTCATAGTGCCAGATATGCCCCCACAGTGCCAGATATGCCCTCATACGGCCAGATATGCATGCCCCCTCAGTGCCACATATGCCCCCCAAGTGCCAAATATGCTCCCCCAGTGCCTGCTATAACTTACCCTCCACCGCTCCCGCGTTGTTTTGTGAAGGAGGGACACGGAGGGCACAGCGCGCACCTCTTCTGTGTCCCTCCTGCGTCTCCGGGGGCGGGTCTGTTAAATGAAGTGCCGGTTCGTGAGCCAATCAGGGCTCAAGAACGGGTACTTCCTTTAATAGACCCGCCGCTGCCGCCGGAGATGCAGGAGGGACACAGGAGAGGCGCGCGCTGTGCCCTCCGTGTCCCGCCTTCCCACTGCACTACACTGCCACTGCACTGACTCGAGTATAAGCCGAGGGGGCTTTTTCAGCACAAAAAAAAGTGCTGAAAAAGTCGGCTTATACTCGAGTATATGCGGTGTGTATATATATATATATATATATATATATATAAATATATATATATATACACACACACACAAACTGTACATTCTATCTTCACCAAGCAATAGAACTGCAGTACTGCAGTAGTCACGTCACTTGACAGCGGGTTTCCATTGCTATTGAAATGAGGTTATTTTTCCTCAAACACTTGAAATACCTTAAACATTATGCTGGTCATACACCTAAAGACCATCTTTCCAACCATCTAACTAGTCTGGTGGTTGGAATAAAAATTTGGTAATGTATGGGCACAAATGACAATTGACTGTTTGCTCCCAAACACAATGCATGAAGGTTCAACATATTTGGATTTAGACCTATCTGCCTGACTGCTTTTAAAATTTTAATCAGAGGCAAACCTTGCAATACAAGGCCTGCCCACAATCAAAGCTTTTCCTTATAGGCTTATCAAAGAGCTATGGATGCTTATTTTCCCTGGAGCACACCAGTTCTCCAATTCAGGTAACAACTATTTATCCAATTCAGTAGCAATCCTTTGGGATACTTAAGGCACCCATTAACCTACATATGTAATGTTATCAGAGACTTTCCTTGATTCCCTACGCAGTTTGCAATGTTCCAGTTATATAAGTATTTGCCACATCAACTGAGTGTATTTCATGAAACTTTTTTCTAAAAGGAATTGTATTGCTCTTTTCTTACTCCTGCCTTAAGCCATCCAATTTGTAAGAGTAACCTACATTTCAGCAAAGTTTGTATGTTAGAGATAATCCAAGCTGTTCAATAAGTAAAGCTGATTATATTGGTACCAATGTGTAACCATAGGACAAATGCTCATTAGTGTCTCCGAAAAGGTAAAACTAATTTTTCTGCTGTCCTAACATTCTAGGTTCTTATAAATACTGTAAGACAGATATTTCAGTGTATAGTTTATCAATATTTGTCACTTACAGCCAGGGGAAACTGAACTTTGTGTGTTTTGGGGCAATTTCTTATAAATAATTATCCATGTTAAATATTTTAGTAAGGGATACGAGTTCGGTTTGTGTGACCGGCTGCTAAATGTCTATTTGGCATCATTGGCAAGAAAGTGTCACTGAAAATCTTACTGTATCCCAGGGGTCTATTTACTAAGCCTTGGAAAGAGATAATGTGAGCAGAGATAAAGTGGCGTATTCATCATAACTTAAATTCTACAAAAGTGGGTGAAAATGTATTTTATAACCAGAAAACCAGGTGGTGGACATGCACAAATGCTCAACCATAGCCCAGGAGGCATCACTGACCTAACAGAATTAGTTTTTTTCAGGAATCAATAGCCTGACTTACGGTGGAAGCAATGGTCTGCTTGAAAGTTGGCTATCCTTCTCTGAGCATCATAAATGATTAAAACATCATCCATCTTGCAGCTGTCACGTGTCTTATAACATAAGACCTCAATGCCCTGAATATTTCCAAACAATGAAGAGACCTCTCTTCATCCTTAGACATATGTGACTCAAAGCTGTGATCACAATACCCTAGTTATTGGGAAAACTAGAAACTATTTTAGATTGACACAAGGATAAGTCAAAAGGACAGTCTGATCTTGATCAAATTATTATTATTTGGGATGGGGATCTGTCTTCGGCACAACACTTTGTTTCATGTCTTAATTCCAATCACTTTAATCTTCAGTTTACTCAGACCTTTCACCCCACCACGATTAATTTCCTGGATATTACCCTAGGAGCCAGAGATGGAAAAATATATACCTCGAATTATAATAAGGAGGTTGCCACCAATTCCTACCTGCATTACCAAAGCGCTCAATATCCACCTTGGATGAAGAACATTCCAAAGGGACAGTTCCTACGTTTAAGATGGAACTGTACCGAGAATAATAAGTTTATAGAACAAGCAGGATCCATGATAGAAGCATTCTCAGATAGGGGCTATCCCCAGTCATCCGTAGAAAAAAACATGAGAGAGGTTTCAGAAATCAGTAGAGATAGCCTTTTAAAACCAAGGAAAACCAACGTAGAAAATGACACTTTCATTAAACAAGAAGAACTAGCTTTCATATCTATGTACGATAGCAAAAGTACCGAGATTAAGAGAATCATTTTTAAGAACTTTAAGATTCTGAATCAAGATAATCTATTACAGTGCTACTTACCAGATAAACTCAAATTCATTTTAAAAAAAGGCAGGTCCTTGAAGACCATTTTGGCTCCTAGTGTCATTAAGAAAATTGAGTCGCAGTAAGAGAGGGAGGCTTTAACCGGTATGTGGTTACCCCAAAGACCCAAAGGTTTCCATCGATGTGGTGGCACAAGATGCACCACTTGTAAACATATGCAGAGTAAAACTACACATCTAGTCAGGGATGGTGAGATGTACAAACTTACCAGTTTCAGTAAGTGTGATACAACATATGTAATTTATCTTTTGGTTTGTGGCTGTAATAAGAGATATGTGGGCCGTACAACAAGGAGTATTAAGGTACGCTTTATGGAACACCGGAGGAATATTGTTAATCAGCTACACACACAGCATTTAAAGGCACTTTAGGGATTCACATGCAGGCGATCCAAGTTCCCTCCACCTGACAGCCATTGAACATATTGAGGTCACCAAAAGAGGAGGTGATAGGAGAAGATATTGTGCAGACAAGATCTATATTGGATATTCAAATGAAACACTATATATCCCTTAGGTTTGAATGAAGCAGTTGAACTCAATTCAGTTCTCTAAATACTTTTAGCCGTACTAATATAATTATACATACCCCGAACTTCACCCATTTTACACGGTTCCGAGGCAGACTCGAATCTTCCCGCCTTGCTCGGTTAACCAGAACACGCCAGAACGTCATCATCCCGCTGTCGGATTCTCGCGAGATTCATATTCTATATGAGGAGCCGCGCGTCGCCACCATTTTCACTCGTGCATTGGAGATTGAATGGAGAGGACGTGGCAGCGTTCTCTCCCTGAAAAGCTCCGTAATCTGTGCTCAGTGTGCTGCAAATATCTGTGCTCAGTGTGCTGCAAATAATCTGTGCTCAGTGTGCTGAAAATATCTACGTTCTCTGCCTGAAAACGCTCCATATCTGTGCTCAGTGTGCTGCAAATATCTGATCAGTGTGCTACATTGTGGGGACTGGGGACCACCAGTATAAGCAGTGGCGGATCCAGGGGGGGGGGGGGGCACTCGGGCCCGTGCCCCCCCCTCCCCTGTCATTTGTGGCAGCATCCGCATCCACACTGATTAGCTTCCACCAGCTGCTGCGCTGCCCGCTGTAGTGTACAGTATATTAGTAGCGCTGCGCCCGGCTCCTTCCCCGCCGGAGGCAGCGCTGCTAATATAGATCACAGGCACAGCAGGCAGCTGGGCAATCTGTGTCTGTGAGTCTCTCCTCCGTGTGCTGCTGGGCTCTGCTCCGCTCCGCCCCCCCTCCTCCTGCTCTGTACACTGACTTCGGGGTACAGGAGAGACGGCTGTTGCTGCTGCTGCTTAACACAGCTAGTGAAGTCTCTTCCTTCGTCCCTCCCACCCCTCGTGCAAGTGCTGCTTATATTGTAGGTACAGTATGTGCTGCTAATTACTACTTATTTCAGTAAAACAACATTAAGAAATACTTTTCTTGTGTTTGGAAATTCTGGACTTTCTCTCTGTGACTTTTTAGATAAACTACTAGTGCAGAGATTTTGTAAAAAAACAAACCCCAAAACTGCATATACATTTATGTAATGTCCCCTGTAAATTGAATACATAAAATTGTGTGTAAATATTCTTCTGCTATGGTATAAAACTATATGTATATTTGGAGTATTACTGTCTGGTGTAATGTGACTAATGAACGCTACCATGCGGTGTAATGTAACTAATGGACGCTAATGTGCGGTGTAATGTGACTGCAGACGCTGCCATGCGATGTAATGTAACTAATGGACGCTAATGTGCGGTGTAATGTGACTGCAGACGCTGCCATGCGATGTAATGTAACTAATGGACGCTAATGTGCGGTGTAATGTGACTGCAGACGCTGCCATGCGATGTAATGTAACTAATGGACGCTAATGTGCGGTGTAATGTGACTGCAGACGCTACCATGCGATGTAATGTAACTAATGGACGCTAATGTGCGGTGTAATGTGACTGCAGACGCTGCCATGCGATGTAATGTAACTAATGGACGCTATTGTGCGGTGTAATGTGACTGCAGACGCTACCATGCGGTGTAATGTAACTAATGGACGCTAATGTGCGGTGTAATGTGACTGCAGACGCTACCATGCGGTGTAATGTAACTGACGGATGCTACCGTGCGGTGTAATGTAACTGCGGATGCTACCGTGCAGTGTAATGTAACTGGCGGATGCTACCGTGCTGTGTAATGTAACTGGCGGATGCTACCGTGCTGTGTAATGTAACTGGCGGATGCTACCGTGCGGTGTAATGTAACTGGCGGATGCTACCGTGCAGTGTAATGTAACTGGCGGATGCTACCGTGCTGTGTAATGTAACTGACGGATGCTACCGTGCGGTGTAATGTGACTGGCGGATGCTACCGTGCTGTGTAATGTAACTGACGGATGCTACCGTGCGGTGTAATGTCACTGGCGGATGCTACCGTGCAGTGTAATGTAACTGATGGATGCTACCGTGCAGTGTAATGTAACTGGCGGATGCTACCGTGCGGTGTAATGTAACTGGCGGATGCTACCGTGCTGTGTAATGTAACTGGCGGATGCTACCGTGCTGTGTAATGTAACTGACGGATGCTACCGTGCGGTGTAATGTGACTGGCGGATGCTACCGTGCTGTGTAATGTAACTGACGGATGCTACCGTGCGGTGTAATGTCACTGGCGGATGCTACCGTGCAGTGTAATGTAACTGATGGATGCTACCGTGCAGTGTAATGTAACTGGCGGATGCTACCGTGCTGTGTAATGTAACTGACGGATGCTACCGTGCAGTGTAATGTGACTGGCGGATGCTACCGTGCTGTGTAATGTAACTGATGGATGCTACCGTGCGGTGTAATGTGACTGGCGGATGCTACCGTGCTGTGTAATGTAACTGACGGATGCTACCGTGCGGTGTAATGTAACTGGCGGATGCTACCGTGCGGTGTAATGTAACTGGCGGATGCTACCGTGCGGTGTAATGTGACTGGTGGAAGCTACCATGCTGTGTAATGTAACTGGTGGACGCTACCGTGCGGTGTAATGTGACTGGTGGACGCTACCGTGCGGTGTAATGTGACTGGTGGACGCTACCGTGCGGTGTAATGTGACTGTGCAGTGTAATGTGGCTAACGGAGGGGGGCAATTCTTTTTCTGGCAGAGGGCACCAAAATGTCTAGTTGCCGCTCTAGCAGTGGCGTAACTAGCAGTATGTGAATTATGGGAGGGGGAGGGGGGGGAGGCAGCATTCATTTCAAAACATGACAAGGGGGGGTGCCGTTGCGGTTACTTGCACACAGCGCTAAAAAGTCTAGTTATGGCACTGATTTGTGGCCCCCCCGTCCCCCCCGCTTGTGTCACTGAGACACGCTGCCGCTCAGTCTGGCGGCAGCGTGTCTCAGCTGTCAGGAGGAGAGCGCGGCTATCTGGCGGCGTGTTGCGGACTTCAAACCAGTCGCCGGTTCGTGAGCCAATCAGAGCTCGCGGACCGGCAGCCAATCAGGAGCCGCCGGTCCACGAGCTCTGATTGGCTTATGAACCGGCGGCTAGTTTGAAGTCCTACACGCCGCCGCCACCGGCGTCAGACATAGCCGCGCTCTCCTCCTGACACCCTCAGAGCCGGGCAGATAAGCAGCAGCAGCAGCGGTAAGCAGCTGCAGCACTGCTGTGGGGGCATTTGTATACCTGCTGTGGGGGCATTTGTATACCTGGCACTGTGAGGGCAATTGTATACCTGGCACTGTTGGGGCAATTGTTTACCTGGCACTGTGGGGGCAATTGTTTACCTGGCACTGTGGGGGCATTTGTATACCTGACACTGTGGGGGCATTTTTGGATCTGGCACTGTAGGGGTATTTTTGAAACTGGCACTGTAGGGGCATTTTTGGATCTGGCACTGTAGGGGCATTTTTGGATCTGGCACTGTGGGGGCATTTTTGGATCTGGCACTGTGGGGGCAATTGTGGATCTGGCACTGTGGGTGCAATTGTGGATCTGGCACTGTGGGGGCAATTGTGGATCTGGCACTGTGGGTGCAATTGTGGATTTGGCACTGCACTATTGGGGGCATATGTCTGTGTATCACGTCTCATTTTAATTGGCCACACTCACTAAATGACTGCGGGCATTACTACAGGCAACATTACTACTGGGGGCAATACGGGCATTGCATAAGGGGCACCACTACTATGGGGTCTATATAAGGGGCTCTACCAGTACAGTGGACATTGCATAATGAGCGCTACAACTGTGGGCATTGTATAAGGAGCGCCACCTCACATGCACCGAAGCCGCACGCAAATGTACTTCCCCTTCCATGGTGCCCCCCCTATCATTTTCTTCTGGATCCGCCCCTGAGTATAAGTATATACATGATGTGGCCATTCACTGGTACCTGGTGACAGAATGTATACTGGATTCCCCCACAATGTAACTTTATATCTGTCATCTATATACATGATGTGGTCATTCACTGGTACCTGGTGACAGAACATATAATGGATTCCCCCACAATGTAACTTTATATCTGTCATCTATATAATAATTATAGTAGTACAGTACAGTAGGCCATTGCTGTATCTTGCAGCTCTGTGTCACCGCAAGTATCCATTCCATATCTGTGCAGCATTTTTGTGAGCAGTATATATATAGTATTACAGTGCAGCATTTTGGTGACTAACAGTATATAGTTGTACAGTAGGCCATTGCTGTATCTTGCAGCTCTGTGTCACTGCAAGTATCCATTCCATATCTGTGCGGCATTTTTGTGAGCAGTGTATATATAGTATTACAGTGCAGCATTTTGGTGACTAACAGTATATAGTTGTACAGTAGGCCATTGCTGTATCTTGCAGCTCTGTGTTACTGCAAGTATCCATTCCATATCTGTGCAGCATTTTTGTGAGCAGTATATATAGTATTACAGTGCAGCATTTTGGTGACCCAACAGTATATAGTTGTGTACAGTAGGCCATTGCTGTATCTTGCAGCTCTGTGTCACTGCAAGTATCCATCCATTCCATTTTCTTCCAGTGATTTGGACCATTAATACCATTGATTAGAACGAATAATTCCAGTGATTTGGACCAATAATACCATTGATTAGAACGAATAATTCCAGTGATTTTGTCATTTTCTTCCAGTGATTTTGACCAATAATACCATTGATTAGAACGAATAATTCCAGTGATTTTGTCATTTTCTTCCAGTGATTTGGACCAATAATACCATTGATTAGAACGAATAATTCCTGTGATATTGAGGTGTTTGTGTCGCTTAGCTAAGCCGTCCAGCGACCACAGTGCACCTCTTTTTCTCTTTTCTTTGCATCATGTGCTGTTTGGGGCCAATTTTTTGAAGTGCCATCCTGTCTGACACTGCAGTGCCACACCTAGATGGGCCAGGTGTTTGTGCTGCCCTCTTGGGTCACTTTGCTTAGTCATCCAGCGACCTTTGTGCAAATTTTAGGACTAAAAATAGTATTGTGAGGTGTGAGGTGTTCAGAATAGATTGGAAATGAGTGGAAATTGTGGTTATTGAGGTTAATAATACTATAGGATACAAATTACCCCCAAATTCTACGATTTAAGCTGTTTTTGAGGGGTTTTTGGAAAAAAAAACACCCGAATCCAAAACACACCCGAATCCGACAAAAAAATTTCAGGGAGGTTTTGCCAAAACGTGTCCGAATCCAAAACACAGCCGCGGAACCGAATCCAAAACCAAAACACAAAACCTGAAAAATGTCTGGTGCACATCTCTACCAGTAACATAACAGTGTGAAGTGTCCCTCTATCTCCCACTTTCCCAATTTCCTTCTGCATTTTGTTTATGTATATGGACACCACTATTAATAAAGTATATATGATTGTCTACATTAGAATAAGGTATATTATTAGCTCAAAGAGATGTTTGATTGATAAATCAGTTTATGAAGACTTTAGTGTTCATTCTATCTTTATGTATATGTATAATTAATATCACTGTGGTTGGCATATCGGTTGGCCGCTTGATGTAGTGATGACACGGGTGTCCTACGTGGAGATGTCCACCGAGCATCCCAGCTGGCACGTTTCCATGGCATCCAGCTGCCAACCAAAGGGAACCAATAGACAGAGGTGACGTACAGGGTCACGCGCCAACCTAGCAATGGGAATGACGCACTGCATGGTAGTACCTATAACGCCACGTCACTCTATCTGCGCATCGGTGCGATGGAGTGACATGATGAATGCACTCTGCACCCCATTCGTGGCGAGATCAATCTGTTCAGGTCTAGTACACCTGTAACGAAGAGAAGTGTTACGGCAACACAGGTCCTTTTTAACATACAGTATGGATTGGAACCTACATTCTCCATTATACTTATTTATATTACTCTGGAGGGATACTGTTCCGGGTTTTCAGATTTACACAAATTGATGTGTTGACTTAATCTATGGTCATGTGACTGAAGGGAAAAATTATTAAAATACTTTTTTAAAAACATAGAATTTTAGTATTAGAGCTACGTAATTATTTCCATAATATGGTTTAGAATATTGTCCATATTAGTGTCTGTTGTTGTTTGGTCATGGTATGAGATGAGATGGTCGTGAGCAATCACATATGCAAATAAGCAGCCATATTGTTTATGGTATATAAACCCCTGTCTGTAGCACAGCAAGCAGCTTGAAAACGTTGTGTGAACGCAATGAAACGCATTGGTGACAGCCTCTTTGCTCCTACGGACACTTTGAAATTCAAACCAGAGAGACCTGGAACAGTTCCCCTTCCCTCCACAGCAAAACCTGGACTGCTACTCTGGGAGAGACCTCCATCCATTGGAAACCCACAGGGCTGCATACAACAAGGGACTATTCTTCAAATGCGTGATGCCTAACCGCTAATTACCCTGAAGTCAGCTGTGGTAACTATAAACACTATACAATTTGCTATATGCTGAGGTCTAAAGAGGATTCAGGGGACTATTAATATTGGAACAGGCCACAGGACCCACTCAGTCCACTTTGTGTCCAACTCAAATATTCTGGAGCAATACTGAGCCTTAGAGGGTTTTTTTTATATACAGACATTATGCGCATATTTTTTAACCTAACTTTAACCAAAGCTGTTATTTGTTTTTGAATGTTTTAATAAATTATGTGTATTGCACTGACCCTCTCATCTCATCCATGATCTTTGTAGCGCTGTATATTTACTATTTTGTATGTTCATCTTTTGTGAAGTCTGATCAACCTCTTAACCAGCAGCTGTGTTGAACCTCTCCATCTAGCGCCGGAGTATATTACCTTTGGGTAATTTTTTTTCACTTGATCTTTATCAAAATGATGATTGTCTGAAATTATCCTATAGATGTGTCCTCCTACATCCTTGCTGCAGTCACGTTAAACAGCCCTTTTAGTCACACTATGCCATGGCATGACTTGGTAGCGCCGAGCATCTTTCTGTGAGACCTTTTTCATTAGAATGTGTTTAAGTCTAATAGAATGCACAGGCAGGTTATGCTGATTAAAATAATATGTGGCATGCCTATATTTTGTGTGTGAGTGTGTGCAGCTGTATCTGCATAAGAATTGCTATGTTACAGTGTTTTCCTGGAAATCAGTGCAGATACAGCCACAGTCACACACAGAATATAGGCATGACACATATTTTAATTAGCATAAGCTGTTTGTGCATCCTAGTCACATAGTGATGTGAATAAGATGTATTTTTGGCAAAAAAAGACACCCAACGTTACCAGAGCTGCCCAGGAGCTGCCAGCTGCCTCACGCCAGGCATCCCCTGCTACTGTACATGGCTTAGTGCTGCAAGATGTATGAGGACACATCTGTGATTTAAAAGAAGAAATAATGTGTTCCAGGTGAGAAATTTTAGATTCACCAATTCCAAAGGTGCAAACAGAAGTCTAAAGCATTCAACGGGATATTATAATGCCATGGAGCAATAGGAGGCACAAATGAAGGTTGTACATGCAACAACTCATGCAAAAAAGTTCTGAACCTCTGGTAACCAAGTAAAGCTTCTTTAGAAGAAAACAGAAAGAGCCAAAACTTGGACTTTTAAGTAACTATTGTAAATTCAATCCCTCACCCAGACCGTTTGTCAAAAAATGTAGCAAAAGTGAGGCATCCTAAAAGATGAATAAGCAGCCTTTGCCATTCATAAGGGAACAGAATGACAATCTTGGAATGGAGAGAGTTAAACCTCCTGGGCTGGGGGTGGATCAGGATGGTATGATGGTCTACAGCCAATCAGGGAAAGTGAGAGGTGGTGTCAGTGGTTGTATTGGGCTGGTTCTGTGTGGTACCTTGTCTCTTTCAATTTGCCTTCAGGCTGGTGAGTGCCTCTGTCGTTGTGGAAAAGTTTAGTGGGTGCCCAGTAGGGTAGTTTGTACTAGCATCTTAGAGTGGGTTTTATAGAGTGGAGTTTATCATCCTGCTTCTTTCCCCCTCTCTCACAGCGTTATTACTAGGTGTACATTTTGCTGTTCCTCCCCCCCACCCCCTCCTATGATGGCCACCGCTTCTCGGCCCCACCGTTCCCCCCGGCCCCCGCACGGTACCGTTCAGATGACGGTAGTGGCGGGGCTACAGTAGGGCCTGAGGTTGCTGCTGCCCGCTCGCGGGCTGTTTCGGCCGGCACGCGCACGCCGCGGGTGCGCGCGGCTAACAGTGTGGAGGATGGTTCGGCCCTGCCGCCGCGGGCGGACCCGGAGCCAATTGCCGGGCGTGGGCGGCGGGGCGGACGACGGGCAGCAAGCGGGTGGGGAGGTGCCGTGGCCGAGCCTCGAGCTGCGGCTTCCTCTCCCGATGTCCGCGGTGCGAGGGTGCACAGTCGCATGCCCTTGCGCTGTGCTGTTGCGCGCCGCCGTGTGGAGTCTGCAGGCGCACGGGGGCGCGCAGAGGCGTCTGTGTGCAGCTCTCCCCTGTCGCTTCGCACTGAGCCGGAGCCTGTGCTCAGACGGGAGTGGCAGGGGGGGAGTCGGGCGGCGCTGAGTGCAGGGGCGCACGGGGACACGCGTTCCCTGCGCTTTAGGCATGAATTGAGTCCTGAAGGGGGGAGTTTGGTTAGCTCCCGGCATCAATTCTCCCCCTCACCTTACAGGAGCTTTAGTGGGGGCCAAGGCCATTTGAGTGGCGGTGGTCATGGGGAAGGGGGGTTGGTACGCGCAGTGGGCGGAGCTAGGTCCATGGACCGGGGCCACAGGTCCGCTGCGTAGTTTTATGATGCTGTTGATGGGGGGTCCTCTGGGTCACCCCCCAGGCAACAAGGTGGGAGACGGGGTGAGCAGGAGGCTTTGCGTCAGGATAGGTCGGGCAGGGGCCGGAATGTATTAGGGGAGCAGGGTGACGCGGCTGATTTAGTATCTGCACTGTCATCAGTGGTGGCTGCGTTATCTCCGCTGGTGGCGGCTGTATCCCCCGAGGTTGCGGGGAGTTCTGCCGCGCGGCGGTGGGGCTCCCGCCGTTCCGTCGGGATCAGCGGCGGGGCGGATCGTGCGTGCCTGCCAAGATTTGGGGGAGGCCGCGGCGCAGTGGGGCGGTCAACGACCGGTGGCTTCACGCCGGCGGGTGATGCGGGATGCCGTTGATCCTACCGGTCGCTTGTTTCGGTGGCTTCGGCCCGTGTAGTGTCTTCTTTTTCAGATGGACCCGGTGACGCGGATGGGGAAGAAGACAAAGACTTTGATGTGTTCGCAGCAGAGGCGGAGGAGTCGACGCAGTCTGAGACGTCAGGTGAGGTGTCGAGTTCGGTTGTTGACGAGGCAGGGGAGTTATCCTCGGCCTCCTCATGCTATACTGTTTCTGGCAGTACGTCAGCTTCTTCTTCCTTGTCTTCAGGCGCGTCAGAGGCTAGTAGCGCGACGAGGGCAAAAAAGCGCGCGGTTAAGTACGCAAAGAGAGCGGCCGTGCAGCACGAACGTTGGAAGAGGCGCAAGCGGCTGAGTGAGCGCAGGGCTAAGAAGCGGCGTAACCTGCCTGGAGTAGTCCACTGCGATTATACGGCAGTGTTACGGGGTCTGCGTGATAGCTGCCGTAGGAAGATCAGTAAGGGTGAGTATGTAGATATTTTTGTCCTGACGGAGGATGCAAAGAAGGAGTTCAAGGCGGCTAGAGCAAAGGGAGGCATTGGGCCGACGCATTTCGGTCATATGATAACTGGCTGGCTGGTTTTTGTGTGTTTGCCGCCTGTTATTTAGAGGATAGACCGGATGAGCATATGAATATCAACCGGTATATTCATCTTATTCACGACATGCAGCGAACATCCAAGAGAGCGGAGTGGCGCATATATGATGAAAAGTTTTGGCGCAAACAGGATTGTTTGCGGGTAATCGATTTCGGGTGTAAGGACGTTGAGGTGTGGCTGGACATCACTCGGGCTACGCAAGATTCAAAAGAGCCCCGGGGCACGGGGGAGGATGTACAGCAGGCTGGCCCGTCGGCGCAGGGGGCCGGGTCGGAAGCTGCGGCTGGTAGGAAGGCGGGGGTTGCTCAGTAGGGCTCCGACGCCAGTCAGGCTGGATACTATGGCCAAATGGCTTAGATGGTATCCAGATCAGGAGGTCGCAGAGTTTTTGTTTAAAGGTTTTCAGTTTGGTTTCCAATTACCGGTTGCGGGCGAAGTGCGAGTGCGGGCCTCACGAAATCTTCAGTCAGCTCGCGTTTTTCCGTTAGTTTTACGGGAGAAAGTTGAAAAAGAGGTTCATCGGGCAGAATGGCGGGTCCGTTTGCGTGCCCCCCACTGGAGGATCTGGTTATTTCGCCAGTGGGGGTGGTGCCTGAGAAGACTCCGGGTTCCTTTAGGCTCATTCAGCATCTGTCGTACCCATCGGGGTCATCCGTCAACGATGGGATACCTCCTGAGCAATGTTCGGTGGTTTACCAGTCGTTTGATGAGGCTCTTGGGATTGTGCGGGCTTACGGTTCGGGTGCCCTGATGGCTAAGATTGATGTGGAGTCTGCCTTTAGGTTGCATCCCTTACATCCGGAGTCTTTCCGTTTTATGGGTTTTTGTATCGGGTCGGAGTATTTAATTGACAAGTGTCTGCCGATGGGATGTTCCGTCTCTTGTTCATATTTCGAGAAGTTCAGCACCTTTTTGCATTGGTGCGTGGAGTTTTCCACGGGAGGTCACGGGGTGGCGCACTACCTTGATGACTTCTTGTGTGTAGGGCCTGCGGATTCGGGTCGTTACAGTGAGCTGTTATTTAGCATCAAAGCGCTTTTTTATCATTTCGGAGTGCCAGTGGCTGAAACTAAGACTGAAGGTCCTGTTTCTTGCTTATCATATTTGGGTATCGAAATTGATACGGGGGTAGGTTCGTGTCGCCTTCCTCAGGCCAAGGTGGCCAAGCTGCGTGAAGTTATCGGGCAGTTCTTGTCATTGCGAAAGGTCACGCTTCGGCAGGCTCAAACCTTGTTGGGCCTTTTGAACTTTGCTTGTCGGGTCATCCCGATGGGCAGGGTTTTTGCCGAAAGTTGGAAAGGGCGACGGCGGGGTGTTCCAGGCCGCATCATTCCGTTCGATTGTCTTCCGAGAATAAAAGAGATTTGGCTGTTTGGGCCGCTTTCTTGGAGGATTTCAACTGGGTGCGGATATTGGTGATCCCGGTCATTCGCAATGCTGATGTACAGCTTTTTACGGACGCGGCAGGTTCTTCGGGGTTTGGGTGCTATCTCGACGGGTCTTGGTGTGTGGCTTCTTGGCCTGAGGAGTGGTTTAGTAAGGGTCTCACTAAGGATCTGTTGCTGCTCGAGCTTTTCCCAATTATGGTGGCGCTGGAAGTGTGGGGAGAGCGTCTGGCTGATCGCAGCATTTTGTTCAGATGCGATAATCTGGGCGTGTTGCATGCGATTAACAACCAGAGGGCGAAGTTGGTGGTAATGTTGAGAGTACTGGCGCAGCTTGTGTTGGCTTGTTTGCATTGGAATGTTTGGTTTCGCGCGCTGCACGTTCCCGGGGAAGATAATGGAATTGCCGACGCCTTGTCACGCGGGCAGTGGGAGAGATTTCGAGTTTTGGCACCTGAGGCTGATTCTCTTGGGATCCGCTGTCCCGATTATGTTTGGCAGGTGATCGGTCCGGCCTGGAGGGATTAGCGATGCGGTCATTGGCTCCGACTACGCTTAAGGCTTACAGCCAAGCTTGGAGTGAATGGGAAGAGTTTGCTTGCGGACGTGGGCATCAAGGTAAGAGTGGGCATCGGCTGATGCTTTCTTTTATTTGGCAACTCTTCGTCACTGGTAGGTCTAGAGCAGTTGTGTCACGGTACTTGGCGGGGATTTCTTTTTTCACCAAACTCAAGGGTCTCCCTGACGTTACCAAGAGCTTCCTCCTTGTGAAGGCTCTGAAAGGTTGGGCGAGGTTGGCCCCGACGCCGCCTGATAGGAGATGCCCGATTGATGCGGCCCTTCTGCCGGCAGTTATTGGGGCGGTTGCCGGAGTTGCTTCTTCAAGTTTTGAGGCTTTGTTATTCGAATTAGCTTTTTCCATGGCGTATCATGGGGCTTTAAGCATTTCAGAGTTGGTGGCGCCGTCGAAGTGGAAAGATTCGACCATGCTGCGGGAGGATGTAGTTGTGGGTGAGAGGTCCTTGCTGTGTAGGCTGCGGCGCTCTAAGATGGATCAGTTAGGTAGAGGTCGATGGGTTACCTTGGTCTCGTCTTTGGACGATCGCATTTGCCCGGTGTTGCTGGCGGCCCGCTATGCGTCAGTTCGGCCCTCCGTGAAGGGGTCCTGGCTGCTGCATTATAACGGGTTGCCTTTGACGAGATACCAGTTTCGGTGGATGTTGAATCGCTGTCTGTCTGGCGTGGGCCTTTCACCCGCAGCTTTCGGCACGCATTCGTTTTGGATCGGAGCGGCTACGTCGGCCACGTCGGCCATTTTTCTGTCAGGGAGATCCAATCGTTGGGCCGGTGGAAGTCTTCCAGCTACAAACGGTATATTCGCCCGGTGTTATAGGTTATGGGGTTTTTGCAGCTGTTTGCAACTTGTTTGTTCAATTGTTAAGTAGGTTAATGTCCAGTATGTTTGTGTGTTATCCCCTGTTCATTCCTACTCAGGGATTAGCTACTCGCCGCTGCTGGCAGTGGGGGTCTGGAGTTATTTTTCACTTTTTTGCCTGACCTGACGGACTGAATTCGGTTCATTCAATTCTAATTCGGCTAATTGGACTCCAATTTAAAGTCCCTCGGCAGGTTTTTTAAGTTTCACCTCCAGCTGAGTTTATCTGTGTGTCCCCCCCCACACATTTTCTTTTGAAAGTTTTCTGTTTTCATTTGATTTTATGCCTTTCCCATTGTGTCTTTATGTTCGCTTCGATTGACTTGAAGCTTGTTTGCACGGCCAGGCCGTGGTATTCAAAAATAAATTTTTCTTTTTGGCAGATCCTTCAGGTTCATTGTAGGTTTCCATTCCTTTCGGCCTAATTTACTAACTTATTTTTATGTAATTTCCTTCATTTTAGGTTGGGAGGAGGATGTTTTTACAGTGTAAGTAGTTGGTCACTCCTACGTGTACTGGGCGGCCAGGTTTTTGGCATCCAAGGGGTCGCAGTTTTTTCCACGGGCTCGTGGTATTCGGTGGCTTGGCTGGCGCGGTATGTTGTGGCAGGATCTAAAAGGTAGTCTATTGGACCAGGCTCGGGTGCATGGTGTCCCTGGTGTTTTGTTGGTACATCTAGGTGGTAATGATTTGGGTAAGAGGACATCTCTAGATTTGAGATGTTCTATGATAAAGGATTTGTCTAGTATTGCCATGGTCTGGCCTCATTGTACATTGGTTTTTTCTTTCATAGTGCCCAGATTGTGTTTGCGGGGAGTGCCGGATGGTCGGCCTATTGATGAGGCCAGAAAAAAGGTGAATGCGGCGGTGGCGAAGTGGGTTTTGGCTCACAGTGGAGCGGTGGCTCGCCATGATAGGATCAGGTATCAGTATGATTACGTTTTTCGGGCCGATGGTGTGCACTTGTCGCAGGAAGGATTGGTGTTTTTTCTGGAGGATCTGTTTTCGGTTTTGGATCATTTGGGTTGTGGGTATGGTGGCGGTGCGAAGTCTCTTTAAGAAGAGCCTTTCGCTGTTGGCGGAAAAGAGCGGCAGGTTCTCGTTTTTTGAGTTGTTAGTCACAGTTTTTAGTCGGTTTGGTGCTGTTTAGGTGCACTCTCCTTCGTTGACTGTTATATCTGCTGGACCACTCTTCAGGGGGCAGCGTCATCACCCTTCAGGGTGGGTAGTCAAGATGAAGGTTGAGTGGATACCTTTGTTTTGTGATTTGGAGTGGTTTAGATTTAATTAGCTTGGGGTTTTTGTGTTTGGATTTCAGCCGTTCTTTTTTCTGGCCACCATACTCTTTTTATTAATATTCATATTAATTTCATTTTATCGCAGGTTTCATCTAGTTATTTAGATTAACAATAAACGGCTAACAACTTTCTGCCAAAATACATGTTTCCGTGTCGTTATTATATTGTTAAGTTGTTTAGAATGGTTCATTGTCAGGAGGGAGTGAAACCCCTCAGCCAGTAGGAGGTTTAGGGGAACAGAATGACAATCTTGGAATGGAGAGAGTTAAACCTCCTGGGCTGGGGGTGGATCAGGATGGTATGATGGTCTACAGCCAATCAGGGAAAGTGAGAGGTGGTGTCAGTGGTTGTATTGGGCTGGTTCTGTGTGGTACCTTGTCTCTTTCAATTTGCCTTCCCACCCTCCCGCCCCTTTTTTAGTCTTACTAGGGTTAGGGTATTTTGACTTGAGGTTGTTGGCGGTTAATGTCTCATTAGCTATTTGTTGGTGGAAAAGAGCGGCAGGTTCTCGTTTTTTGAGTTGTTAGTCACAGTTTTTAGTCGGTTTTGTGCTGTTTAGGTGCACTCTCCTTCGTTGACTGTTATATCTGCTGGACCACCCTTCAGGGGGCAGCGTCATCACCCTTCAGGGTTGGTAGTCAAGATGAAGGTTGAGTGGATACCTTTGTTTTGTGATTTGGAGTGGTTTAGATTTAATTAGCTTGGGGTTTCTGTGTTTGGATTTCAGCCGTTCTTTTTTCTGGCCACCATACTCTTTTTATTAATATTCATATTAATTTCATTTTATCGCAGGTTTCATCTAGTTATTTAGATTAACAATAAATAGCTAACAACTTTCTGCCAAAATACATGTCTCCGTGTCGTTATTATATTGTTAAGTTGTTTAGAATGGTTCATTGTCAGGAGGGAGTGAAACCCCTCAGCCAGTAGGAGGTTTATATATATATATATATATATATATATATATATATATATAGATATATAGATATAGATATATAGATATATATATTAAAAAAATATATATATATTTTGTTAGCACCCGTTGCTGTGCACCTGTACGTATATTTTTTTATCAAGAAGTTCCTGCGGACATTCTGCTCCCTTCAGTGATCCTACTGTGGGATTCACTGTTTCATCACTGGTGTGTCAGTGTATGTTCTTTTGGAAGTTGGAGACACGATGTCGGCATCACAAGAACCTCTGGGATGTCATAACTTGGTCATTAATGACACTGGAGCAACCTTTAGCTTCTCTGAGGCTGAAATTGCATCTATTTTATCTAAGGAATCTGATATACTAACTGACCGATCCCTGGATCCTGAGACTTTGTATCACCAGATTTGGAAGTTAAAACGCAGAGAAATAGATTTTTCCCTCCATGGCAGCACTTTATCAGATTACTATCGCGAGCATAAAATACCACGTGGGTTCCGAGTACGTAATGTCCCGACCATTGGACGGAACAACCCGGACTTTGTCCGCCGCTGGATCGCGATACTTAATAAGTGTGCCTTCGATCTGATGATCTTAGTGATCGATGAGGCTAATAAAGAGTTGTCTAACACCAGAACGAAGATTGTCTCCTTTGAAAAGGACTTTTTGAAAACCTTGGAAGAGGATCGCTCTCAGGAATGGATCCTGAAACTTGAAAATCAATGCACCCAATACAAACGTGATCTCCTGAAATTCAAAAGGAACAAGAAACTTACGGTAGATACCGATTATGAGGATAACCTAGTGTACCGGTGGCTAGCCGGAGGAACCTCTACGGATTCGAGTAGACGTCCTCAGCGCATGAGAAGACCCTGGTTCCGCAAATCAAACCGAAGGGAAGGCCCTCAGAAATCAAGCTCTGAGAGTGAATTTGCCACCTCAGAAATAGAGGATGCTTCCACCCCTTTAGAAGGCACTTCACGGAAACCCGCAACCCCTATAAGATCACTACCACCCGCAGGGGTGGCCAGAACAAAAGGGGTAAGGGCCGTGACACAACGCAAGAAATGCTGATCTTCAATCTTTCCAATCGGATATTAAGTACCACTGAGCTTGCGGTTCTCAATAAAGGGTTGAGCTTTGTTCCAACCAATCTATACGACCCCTTTAATTGGAACAGAGATTTACATGCATTCTCTCGGAGACTCCGTCTAAAAGAACAGTTTCAGGACAAGTTGGAATCCTCTGATACTTCCATTTTTTCATCATTCCTTAAAAAATCCTCGAGATCATCTTATGACCCCTACTCTATGAATGCCTCACTGAAAACTTTTCATCGGCTCCTGGATGAGTCCATCATTAAATTTACTGCGGCTCCGGCTAAAATAAAATTCAACCTCTCCCGTGAGGAGTCCAAAGCCCTTACCGCATTAGGATCCTATGATGACATAGTGATTAGGCCTGCAGATAAGGGCAGAGCTATCGTGATCCTCAACTTGGATGACTATAAAGCAGAAATATATGCACAACTGGCAGACATAGAGGTATATAGAAAGCTGATGTCAGATCCCACCCCACATTATCAAAAAGAATTAGATGGCATTTTGAACACAGCAGTACGGGAGGGCAAGTTACCACCTAAAATGCTGAAAGCCCTTTCTATTCGATGCCCTAGAGTGCCAGTGCTCTACACCTTGCCGAAATTGCATAAACACAGCTCAAAACCACCCGGTAGACCGATTATCTCGGCCCCTGAGTCTCTCTACAGATCGGTGGCCCAGTTTCTAGACACAATTCTACAACCGCTGTTAGGTCTACAATCAACATTTTTGAAAGACACTACTTCCTTCCTGTTAAAACTTCAGGGACTTGGACAGCTCCCGGAAGGGACACTACTCTGCTGTCTAGATGTGTGTAGTTTATACACTGTGATCCCCCACTCTCAGGGATTGGCAGCGGTTTCTGCATTTTTGAATTTACACCTTCCAGTTGAACTGTTTGATCATGATTTGTTTCTGGTGTTGCTGGACCTGACACTCCGTCGGAACTATTTTCTGTTTGATGGACAGTTCTTTTTACAACTTAGGGGGTGTGCGATGGGATCCCCAGTGGCCCCATCGTATGCCAACATTTTTATGTTTATCCAGGAGAATGAGTTGTTTTTTACTAATCATGAGACTAGCGACAATATTTTAATGTATTGTCGCTATATAGATGATATTTTTCTCCTTTGGACGGGTGGGGAAAGTTCATTTGTGAAGTTGATGTCAGATATTAATGGTAGGGACTCCCCCATTAAATTTACCTTTACATGCAGTACCAGTGAAGCACATTTTCTGGATGTTGCTATCAAAGTGGATCATGGCCACTTGATCACCAATGTGTTCCATAAGCCCACTGACCGTAATACTCTGTTGTTATCTTCCAGTCACCACCCTGAGCCTCTTAAAAATGGCCTCCCTCGTTCACAGATGATGCGTATTGCACGCATTGTCAGTGACCCGTTGGTTCTAACCACGGAAATTGATTCTCTGATTGTTAAGTTTCTAGCTCGGGGATATGATAATAACTTGCTACAGTCATATAAGACTGAAGTTTTACAAATGCCCAGACAGAGATTACTAGAACCTGTAGGGAAGCCCATTAAACAAAGAATTCCATTCCCGTGTGAGTTTTCCACCTCCAATCCCATCATGAGAAGGGCCACTCGTGCATTATGGCCCATAGTGGCTACTGACCCCGATCTTAAAGGTCTTCATCAGTCCGCTCCTATGATGGCTTTCCGACGAGGGAGGAATATTCGAGACAGAGTAGTCAAAACTGACATCACAGGTATGGGAATCCCTAAAATTCCCAATGTACATTACAAAGCTCCAGGGTGCTACCGATGTACGGGCTGCACTACATGTAACTTTATGTTTAGTTGTAAAGCCTTCCAACACCCTCACTGTAAGGAGAAGAAGTATGATATTAGATTTGTTCTCACTTGTACTTCCACTTATGTGGTGTATATTATTATTTGTCCGTGTGGACTTTATTATGTGGGACAAACCATTCGAAAATTCTCTGAACGTATGGCCGCCCACCGGTCAGCCATTAAACTTATCTTAGAGGGTAAACAGGTTGACCAGCCAGTCGCCAAACACTTCAAACAGTTAGGTCATTCCTTAGACTCCCTACGTTACTTTATGATCGATCATGTCCCTCTCTCACTGCGTGGGGGGGATCGATCCAAAACTCTATTGATTAAAGAAGCCCGTTGGATCACTAGATTAGGGACTACATCCCCTGGGGGTTTGAATGAGAAAATTAATTGGAACTCATTAACTTAATTGGGGTCCCTCTATTGTAGTTATACAGTTTCTTGTATATTAGATAGCTTAATATGTGATGTATAGTTTGTATATCATTAGTTTCTGCCAACATCGCTGTTTCCTTTTTCTGTATTGTTTTTTTGTACATACACCTGGTTTTCTGTCTCTTGTTGTTTTTTTATATTTTGTGTTTTTACATATTGTGTTTAATGTTTTGATTTTCACTTTGGCCGTCTACTCCTTCTGTTTCCTTGCAGTCTCCTCCTCAACCAAGTCTCTCCCCACGTGCAGGAAGCCGTGGAGCGCAGCGCACGAGCTAGGTGGAACGCATGCAGGCGTTCCCTAGACAACCGCCAGCGCTGCCCCCGGATATGACGTGACGGCTGCAGCTGGTGGAACGAGACGCGGCGAAGGACGTGGGAGACGACGGGACCGAGGCTACACGGTGGGGTATTTAAGTGGGTAAGTTTGTTTGCTTGTCTATGTCTCTGTGGTTATTCTGAAGACGGGGCTTGCTGCTCCGAAACGTTAATATATCCAACTTTTTCACCATATTATCTTTGAGTGCCGTCTTTATTGGATATTTATATATATATATATATTTTTTTTTCTTACGGATGTTTAATATCACAGTTTATAGCTGTTATGCAATAATAAAATGTGTAGTTGTGTATGTGAAACTGCAGCCTTAAGAAAATCAGCTTCCTGGAATCGTTTTTCTTTTATTTGTCATCTTTTTTTTATTATGGAATATATATATATATAAATATATGTGTGTGTGTGTATATATATATATATATATATATATATATATGTATATATATATGTATATATATATATATATATATATGTGTATAGCGTGGATATGCGGCGGCACTCAGACAGACTCGTCAATATGAAAAATCAGGTCATTTATTTAGACCATTGCAACCGACATGTTTCGGGGCAGATCCCCGTCCCCAGGGTCAGACAGCAAGTAAGAAATACAATGCAGACAACATACATATATACCCAACCCAATAAACGTGAACATACTCACCTGTTCGTCGGCGCTCCCGCCCGCCACTCCGCTCGGCTGTGTACTGCGTCGCTGGATGCTGGCGTGTCAGGTGCGCCGGAAGAACAGGGTAGTAACCATGGGAACAGCTGTAGCGTCTAGCAGGGCGCCGCCGCTGCAACCCAAGTGTCATCCTGTGTAATGCAAACATACAATACATGAAGTGAACACAATATTCAACAAACAATAATATGGAATGAAAACATTAAAAAAACGGCACTTGGTAAGCACTTACTTGCTCTGATAATAGAGCAGTAACTGGAAGTTAACCGGACTATTAATGATAGTATACCTAATTGGGCAATCTGTACATAATAGTAACTAATCCCCACTTTTGGCACTGCGTCTTATCTAGAATGACATTGAAGGCACATATCTAGTACTAGAGATAGCTAGGTAGGTACTTATATTAATACATTATTCTGTGAGCTGGTTTGTCAAGGGAACTATAAATAGCTTTGTAGACTCATTTGCTCATTTAGACCTCTGGGGGCCAGTGTACCGAGGGAAAATATCCATCGGGTTTCCTTCTGTAAAAGTCGCTTGGCCCTATCTCCACCCCTAGGCATAGTAGGTACATGGTCAATTAGGGTAGCTCTTATGCTAGACACCCCATGCTTGGCTAGTAGGCAGTGTCGTGCAAATGGCTGCTCACTAGTGCCCTTTTCATATGCTTTTTTGATGGCACTGCGATGCAGTGCCATCCTTTCTCTGAATTGGCGAATAGTTTTGCCCACGTAGGCAAGGCCACATGGGCAGGTCAAGATGTACACCACATGTGTTGTCGTACATTTTAGTCTATGCATAATCCTTAATTTTTTGCCAGAGTGTGGGTGATTGAACGTGGTGCCAGAAACCAGGGTATTGCAAGTAGCACACCCTAGGCATCTGTAGCATCCGTTCTTGGGTCTAAGGAAGTGCGCTGATTGTGTCTTAGTGTGAGTTGAAATGTCGAGTTTCATTACCATGTCACCTATATTATTGCTATGTTTAAAGCTGGGAAGTAGCCGTGTGTCGGATAGATCAGACAATGCCTTGTCCGTTTGGATAATAGGCCACAATTGTTTGGCTCTTTTAACCACAGCCATAGAGGCTGTGGTAAATTTGTTAACCCATGGTAAACAATTCATGCTTCTTTCCTTTACTCTGGAGTTCAAGGTCTGCAACCTGGATAATTTTAAAACTTTACGTTTGGCTATCTCAAGTTCCCCCAAGGGATACCCTCGCTGTACAAATTTCTCAATCATTTGATCAAGAGCTACCAAAGTTTCACCAGGATCGGATGTGATACGTCTAACACGTAGGAACTGTGAATAAGGGAGCCCTCTACGTAGTGACTGTGGGTGAAAACTATGATAATTTAACAGGCTATTTCGGTCTGTGGGTTTAACATATATAGATGTAGTCAATTTGTCTCCCTTGTGACTAATGTTTACGTCCAAGAAGTGTATGTTTAAAGAATTGATGTCATAAGTAAATTTCACAGGGTGTACCTGTGAATTGAATCGTTCCCATAGCTCTATCAAATCAGTTTCTGTTCCCTGCCACAAAACCAACAAGTCGTCTATGAAACGCCTATAGTACCAGGTCTGTGAGGCTACTACTGGATCCATGTAAAACATTTGTTTCTCCACTACATACATGAAGGCGTTAGCGTACGATGGGGCCACCGCCGACCCCATCGCACAGCCAGCAATTTGCAAATAAAACCGCCCATCATGGAAAAAATAATTACGATACAGTACCTTACTCAATAGTTTGAGAAAAAAAACTATTTCTGGACCATGGTAGTCAGGGTTGTCCTCAATCAAGGATCTCACCGCCTCCACCGCTGCATCATGTGGGATGCAGGTGTAGAGGCTTGCGACATCCGCACTACAGAGGTACTGGGATAAGATGTTCCAACTGTATTAACAAAGTGGTGGTATCTCTTAAATAAGAGGGCAAAGCCTGTATACATGGATTGAGATGTGAATCTAAAAAGACCGATATAGGATGATAAATTGATCCCCTAGCGGAGACTATTGGTCGCCCTGGGGGATCAATTAAGGTCTTATGTACCTTAGGTACAACATAGAATAATGGTGCCCTAGGGTATTCGACTTTTAGGGCAGCACATAACTCTGACGAAATAATTTTATCATCGCAGGCTAGAGACAATATAATATCGAGTTCTTCCTGATATTCTTTGGTGGGGTCCTTGGTCATCAGCTTATATGTGGTCGTGTCGCTCAGTTGACGTTGGCATTCCTCCATATATTTGGAACGACCACCGCCCCACCCTTGTCGGCCTTACGTATGACTATGTCAGTTCTTTTAGAAAGATCTTGTAGGGTGCTACGCTCCGCTTTCGTTAAGTTAAATCGTACTGGTGAATGAAATGACGCTGCTCCTTCTTGTTCCAACATTCTGGAAAAAGTGTGTATTGACGCATTGGTCGAGGAGGGGTCAAATAAAGATTTGGGTGCTATGGATCGTAGTTGCGTAGGGACATCGTTAGCTGTTTCACTCTTAGGTTTTCCATTAAAGAATTCTTTCCTTTTAAGAGTTCTATTTAATCGGTAAACATCAATTTTCCACTCCAACTCATCTAACGGATGAGTGGGGACAAAGGAAAGTCCTTTAGTCAACAAACAATGCTCAGATTCAGTTAGTAGAGTAGAGGACAGGTTAAACACTAGCTCCTTCAAGGACGAGGTTGTTTTTTTGCGTAGGATCCTTTGGTTTTGGCCCACCCTCCTCATCCTCTGCCGCGGGCTGGGCCTGGAGTCTGGTTGGAACGTGTGGCAACGCCCGCTGGTGGATGCCCTAAAGGGGTGGCTGCCTCGGTAGTTGTAGAAGTTTGTGGTGTACCATAGTCTGTTTCACTGGCTGAGGTACTGTTATCAATCTGTTGCTCTCTCCTACGACGTGCCTGATAACGTCTGCCAGATACTTGGTAATCCTGTTTAGGTCTCGTGTTGCCCAACCAGGGGTAGACCAACCTTTGCTCGTAGTCCTTTTTGACCTTAATGAGCTTGTCATTTTTGAAGCGCAGTAGATCTTGTCTGTATTGGTCCATTTGTGTGGTAATATATATATATAGGCTTTGCGGATAATATATTGTAATGCTGGCTGCAGATATGCGATCCTTATGGGGGCTTATTGTTACACACATTTAATGGTAGTGTTTTAGTAGTGTGCTGCTGTTAGATGATGCGGAGCCAATGGATTAGATGATGCAACACCAATTGATGACGTGGTGCGTTGGAGCCCCGGGATGGTTGGAAATTGTGGCATGGCGCGGCCTGATGACGTGGTCCAGCTTGTGCCTATGACATGATCCGCGTCAGGGACTGTGCGGCCACTGGTTAGTTGTCAGGCTAGGCGGGGACTAAATATTCCTCTGAGTTTGGGATTTACCGGAGTTAGTGTACATCTAACCAAAAGCGGTATGCGTTCCAGGTGGGACGCATAACGGAAGTACCTGTTCTCACACAGGTGCGGGCCTTTTAAGTCCGTTTTAGCCCTAATTTAGGATATATCTTTTGTGGTGGCTATATTTCTACATCTGGGCTGTAGTTTAAAGTATTGAACTTTCTGCTCAATACTTTGACACTATAGATTTACCAAGCATGTACTAATTAGAGGAAGTGATGTAACCTCTGAAGGGGTTTAAATAGAAGCTGCAGCAATTAGTATACCATTCTGAAACCTTCACACATTTGTTTGCTGCACAAGCTTTTCCAGTGGCGCAGAGGGAGGGGGGGAGAGGGCACAATTTACCCGGGCCCAGGTCTGATGGAGGGGCTCAGTGGGGGATCACCAGGCTTCCTCCCCCTTAAATGGCAGCAGCAGCTGCAGATTTTCTCCTCAGCCCAGCACACGCTGCTGTGTGCTGGCTGGAGTGAGGCCATGGTGGCAGTTAAAATACTATTTTTTTCGGTATTTTTCTAAGGATGCCTGGCCACACCTCCTGTGATTAGGCCATGCCCCCTGAATGTACCTGGGCCCAGCCAGGCTCTCGACTGCCCTGACACTTCTAGTGAGTGTAGAATCTTTTGTTTTCTCTTATTGTTTTTATGGGCTGCAGTTAGGAATTTTAATGGTTGTACCATCTAACTAAATGTTTATTGTTATAATGGATGCTCAGTTTTTTTCTTTCTAATCCATATGTAAGCTGTTTTATGCTATTGTATGTAAGAGGCACTACTGAGGCACTATGATTGTATATATAAACTGAAATAGTTTATTTTACTTTGAAGATCCACGTGTGAATCCTACTGTGGAGTTTTCATTGCCTAAAGAAAAAAACCTTTTTTAACTCTTGCTATACTATTATGGTATGTATGTTTTTTTATTTTTGTTCAGTTAATGATGGCTGACATACTCCACGCTAATTGTTTAGATCACTTATTTTATAAACACTTTTTATAGACAGATTTTTGCAAGTTTAATTAAAGCTATCTGGATATAAAAGCTTTTTAGTATATCCAGGTATGTATTTATGGAGTCAGACACTTTCAATTTTTAACATATGTTTGATAGATTTTTAAATATATAATTTGTCCTCCATCTCTATCGGGTGCTTTCAAGGACACCTATATATAAACACTACCTATTAGGTGATGAGCTCCATCAAAGCTATTGGGATCTAAAATCCTGAATTGGTTTTATAACTAATATATCCAGGTATGTGTCGCTAGAGTCAGACTACTGTTGTAAAGCCCCTTTTTCCAGTTAGACCCATAAATAGTTTGTTTCTTATTTTTGTATTGGGTTGCTGCATGACCATTTGTATATATTCCAACTTCGTATTTGGTCCTGCCTTTATTACTGGTAGGTACCTGCCAAATAAAATCCACTCTTCCTTTACTATACCTAGTCCTTTTACAAATACTTAAACAGATTATTTTTCTTTCACCCTCAAAGAGCTACCCCTGATGAAGTCGATTAGACAAAATGCGTTGGACGGTCACGAGTTAATAATCCAATTTGTGAAGATTCTCCCTATTGAGCTCACATCTTGTTAAGGTGAGGGAGGGTCTAACTTGCCATCATCATATTCTGGACATTTCTCACTGATATATAAATTTTATCTCTGTACAAATTTTTTAATGTGTATGTTTAAAACCTGTGTTAATAAACCAACAACTGGTACTAATTGGCCTTGGGCCTCTTGTTTGGGTGATTCTCTGGTGAGGGGATATCTGTTACGGGTCCCCAGGAAAGAATTCTCCAATTTGCCGTCTATACTTATTGGGTTCATCTTGGAAGATTATATGAATGAACATTCAACCAATGTAGCGCACTTGGGAATTGTGTTTTAGTCTATGTTTATTTGAGATTTACCAACAGAAATCTCTCCTGCAGTGCTGCTCCTATTTTTGCGCAAGATAAGGATATTGCTTCTATTATACACCGCTCCAAAAAATAAAGGGAACACTAAAATAACACATCCTAGATCTGAATGAATGAAATATTCTTATTAAATACTTTGTTCTTTACATAGTTGAATGTGCTAACAACAAAATCACACAAAAATTATCAATTGAAATCAAATTTATTAACCCATGGAGGTCTGGATTTGGAGTCACACTCAAAATTAAAGTGGAAAAACACACTACAGGCTGATCCAACTTTGATGTAATGTCCTTAAAACAAGTCAAAATGAGGCTCAGTAGTGTGTGTGGCCTCCACGTGCCTGTATGACCTCCCTACAATGCCTGGGCATGCTCCTGATGAGGTGGCAGATGGTCTCCTGAGGGATCTCCTCCCAGACCTGGACTAAAGCATCCGCCAACTCCTGGACAGTCTGTGGTGCAACGTGGCGTCGGTGGATGGTGCGAGACATGATGTCCCAGATGTGCTCAATTGGATTCAGGTCTGGGGAACGGGTGGGCCAGTCCATAGCATCAATGCCTTCGTCTTGTAGCAACTACTGACACACTCCAGCCACACGAGGTCTAGCATTGTCTTGCATTAGGAGGAACACAGGGCCATCCGCACCAGCATATGGTCTCACAAGGGGTCTGAGGATCTCATCTCGGTACCTAATTGCAGTCAGGCTACCTTTGGCGAGCACATGGAGGGCTGTGCGGCCCCCCAAAGAAATGCCACCCCACACCATTACTGACCCACTGCTAAACCGGTCATGCTGGAGGATGTTGCAGGCAGCAGAACATTTTCCTTGGTGTCTCCAGACTCTGTCACGTCTGTCACATGTGCTCAGTGAGAGCCTGCTTTCATCTGTGAAGAGCACAGGGCGCCAGTGGCGAATTTGCCAATCTTGGTGTTCTCTGGCAAATGCCAAACGTCCTGCACGGTGTTGGGTTGTAAGCACAACCTCCACCTGTGGATGTTGGGCCCTCATACCACCCTCATTGAGTCTGTTTCTGATCATTTGAGTAGACACATGCACATTTGTGGCTTGCAGGGCTCTGGCAGTGCTCCTCCTGTTCCTCCTTGCACAAAGGCGGAGGTAGCGGTCCTGCTGCTGGGTTGTTGCCCTCCTACGGCCTCCTCCACGTCTCCTGATGTACTGGCCTGTCTCCTGGTAGCGCCTCCATGTTCTGGACACTACGCTGACAGACACAGCAAACCTTCTTGCCACAGCTCGCATTGATGTGCCATCCTGGATGAGCTACACTACCTGAGCCACTTGTGTGGGTTGTAGACTCCGTCTCATGCAACCACTAGCATGAGCAACCACTATCTCATGCTACCACCAGCATGAGCACCGCCAGCTTTCAAAAGTGACCAAAACATCAGCCAGAAAGCATAGGAGCTGAGAAGTGGTCTGTGGTCACCACCTGCAGAACAACTCTTTTATTGGGGGTGTCTTGCTAATTGCCTATAATTCCCACCGGTTGTCTATTCCATTTGCACAACAGCATGTGAAATTGATTGTCAATCAGTGTTGCTTCCAAAGTGGACAGTTTGATTTCACAGAAGTGTGATCGACTTGGAGTTACATTGTGTTGTTTAAGTGTTCCCTTTATTTTTTTGAGCAGTGTATATACTGTGTATATATATATATATATATATATATATGTAACAAAGGTTGTCTGCACTCTCCATATCAAACAAACTTGATGGGGTGTCACTCAAAATTCACTGAGCAAAAGGCATAGTCTTTCCTCCATGAGTATATAGAAATCTTGGATAGAGTGCACTCACCAGTCGAATCATGATTCGACTGGTGAGTGCACTCTATCCAAGATATTTATATATATATATATATATATGTGTTCTCTATGCCTTGTGATAGTTTATTTGCTGAGACTGGTCCCTAGCCGTAAGTATAGCCTGAATTAGAGACCTTTAGGGATAGATTTACTAAATAAGCATGATTTATCATTAAATACTATAGCCATTTTGAAATCATTGGCACATAGATGGCTTGGTAAACCTAATATTAAGTAAATCTGCCCTTTGATTTCCGCTGTCAAGGCCAATCCCTGTAATTTTAGATTAAGAAAAGTTTATCTAGGTTCCAAACACCCTCCCTGCAAACAAGCCTGATGCATGACCACACCCCAATACTGAGTGTCCAATTTTAAATATTGAAAGGGATCCATCAACTGAGGTTCTTTGCCTTCAACCACCAAACATAAGTTTGTCACACTCATGGGGACTGATGACCTGACTGGACAAAATGAAGGAGACTTGATCCACTGCACAATTATTTCAACCTAGATTTCCCACAAATGAAACTGAGCAATCTGGACTGCCTTGAAAGTCAGCTCAATCAGGACCTTCATACAAAAAAGAGATCCTTTTGTAATACCCCTTTTCCACTGCCACAATAACCTGAGTCATTGCTGGGTTAATCCGGGTCATAGCTCAGTGTAAAAGGGTCCTTGCAAAATTACCTAGGTTGAGTTTTCTGGGAATCTGACCCTGGAAGCTACCATGGTTGGACTTGGGTAAGGGTGCAGTGTAAATGGCTTGACCTGGGTTATGCTTAAAAGCTGCTGATTAGCTGCTTATGCAGACATTCACCTCAAGGAGTTGCCAGTGAGTGACATGCAGGGCAGACATGGTTTCAGAGTAAAGGGGGCCTACAGTACTTGGGAATAATCAGGGTCCAAGGTGCAGTGTAAACAGGGGCTGACCTGGATTGTAACTGTGTCCAGAAACCCGAGTCGAGGCTTGGTTTTTGGGGAAAAAGTGGTATACAGTATGTCACCTGGACCCTTACTAGAACCTGTAAGGCAAGAAATGTGTCCTTTGGAAGTGCACCTGCTGAAGCTGGGTCAGTAGCGGATCTTGCTACGGGCACGCATGAATTTAGCCCGGGGTGCCGCCTTCAGGAGGGCGCCGCTGCTGTGGCAAGATCCGCTACTGGAGGTGCACCCCCCCCCCCCCGATGCTGTGTGGTGCTGACTGTGCAGTGCACGATGTATTGGAGAATAAGGAAAATAGCTTAATATAATGATACTCCATTGGTAATTTAGGCAATTAAAATGTAACTTTACTAGCGTAATAGAAAAAACTGAAACAATGCCGAGTCATAAAGGATTACAGGTACATTACAAAAGCAATATATAGAAGGTAGTTTGGCCATCCTATGGCTAGATAGGTTTGGAAAGTCTAAAGGAGTGCAATATTCACAAAACAATCAACAAGATGTAGTGTAAGACACAAAAACTGTAACCACCTTCACTATTAATAAGTTCCCCTGGTCAAAACAGGTTAAATTGTCTCATTTCCTCTCTACATACGTTGATGACAGTTCCTGCTTTGACATACTGATTCTGAAACTTGCAATTCCGTGCCCTTTGCTGACTTGGTTTGCCTTCCTGACTTTACTGATGTCTCCTGTCACTAACATCGGACGGTTTTGGATTGTCCTGTGACTTCTATGTCTGCCACCAGCACTAACTCAACTTTGTTTAATTGTATTTGCTTGTCTGCCGTCAGCCTTCACTCAGCAAACAGCAGTTGCCTGCTATCAGTCCTGTTCCCCACTTGATCTGTCTGCTTCAGCATAACCTTTTTTTCTGGTTACTAAGCCCTCAAGTACTTACAGTAAAATGTGTTGTCCATCCTAAAACCTCAGCAATATCTTATGACAACATTTGCTCTCTGAGGCCTGTTCTGAATAAGGTCTGAAATGTATATGGATTTGATTCCAAAGTCGTCTTGGTCTCTGTTTTGGTGTCGCAGAATTTGAAATCAGTGGACAGACCTTTTGCGCAATAAACTGAGTGAGCTTCCCTCCATCCTACAAAAGAAGAAAACACCATAATTCAAAAATAATTATAGGGTGATCTGGCGCTAAACTCTTTAGTAGATGTCTTTTCAAACATGTGAGGGTTAAGCATATAAAATAAATAATCTGACATATCATAATACAGTTTTGAGATTAAAATAATCCAGGTGTACATGGTAAAGGAAAAGTGATGAAATAGTTTCTTTTATATCCAAGCAAATAGAAGAATCCAAAGATCCCAACGTTTTCCCTTATGATATATGCTTACAGAATGAACCTACTTAGGTTTGCCTTGGATACCGTATGTGTCTTTTTTTTTGTTGCATAGTCAGTCAATCACTATAGCATGGTATCATGTAAATAAAATAGGAATGCATATTGTGTGATACCATTTGCTGAAGAATTAGGTTTATGTACAATAGATAAACAATCTCTCTGGAATACCCCAGTAGTTTTAATTGTATAAATATACACTAATTGGTACAATGGTAAATAACTATTACACCCTAGTTACACACAAGTTTATAATATGTGAGTGATATATGGATAAAAGAATACTTGGACATTAAACCAAACTTTATAAGCAGTAAATGCAAGTTGTCTGTAGATACAAAAAAGAAAGGTGTGAAAAATAACTGTCAGAAGCCCTCATGCCAAATAATAATCATTATACTGATAGGGAGTAGGTGCCACAGTGCCAAGTCTCAGGTCCCTATAATATACAGTATTCCATAAACTTTATATAATTATGAGCTCAGAACTTCTGCATATATTCAATTTAATTTTTTTTAAATAACCCAACTGGTGTGACCAATTTATTCAAGATTGATTTAGAAATAAACACACAATCAAATTATCTTTAGCTTGAAGCAATATAGCTTCCATGGGATGAGAACATCACATCCACTTAAATGTTAAGTCCTAAATAAATTAAAAGTACATAGACAGATGTTATAGCTGCTGATACAAACATAATTTTTGGAAAACTAATAAGCAGTTCATTAGGTATGCACTTTCCTCCTGCTTCCCAGACGTTAAACTGTAGAATGTAGTCATTTTTAATTCTGGAGTCATTATCGCAATAATTAATCTTCTTGTATTAGCATGTATTACTGTCTGAGATATCGGTGCTAGAATGACATAACTGTGGGCTATAATTACTTGGCACAAATGAGAATACCACCAAAAACAACAAAATCACACCATAATTCTGATTATTACCACCTAGCACAGGCATGGCCAACCTGTGGCTCTCCAGATGTTGTGAAACTACACATCCCAGCATGCCCTGCTATAGTTTTAGCATTCCATAATAGCAAAAGTGTGGCAAAGCATGATGGGACTTGTAGTTTTACAACAGCTGGAGAGCCACAGGTTGGCCAGGCCTGACCTAGCATTTCTTTTCCAATCATAGGGGCTAATTCTGTGATGGACAGATCTCTTTGCATGGATGTTGATAGGGAGGTTTAGCATACAGTGCATTTGCTGGATCCAGGGCATTTAAACAGCATTGAAGGTACAGGGAAATTCAATACACCGGTGCACCTACTCACCCAATCATGGGAATACATTTTTAAAAAAAGGAGATTTATGGTAAGATCTTACCTTTGTTAAATCTCTTTCTGCGAGGTACACTGGGTTCCACAGGGATAACATTGGGGTGTAGAGTTAGATCTTGATCCGAGGCACCAACAGGCTAAAAGCTTTGACTGTTCCTAGGATGCTTAGCGCCACCTCTTCTATAACTAGTGATGTGCACTGGAAATTTTTCGGGTTTTGTGTTTTGGTTTTGGGTTCGGTTCCGCGGCCGTGTTTTGGGTTCGGACGCGTTTTGGCAAAACCTCACCGAAATTTTTTTGTCGGATCCGGGTGTGTTTTGGATTCGGGTGTTTTTTTTAAAAAAACCTCAAAAACAGCTTAAATCATAGAATTTGGGGGTCATTTTGATCCCATAGTATTATTAACCTCAATAACCATAATTTCCACTAATTTTCAGTCTATTCTGAACACCTCACATCTCACAATATTATTTTTAGTCCTAAAATTTGCACCGAGGTCGCTGGATGGCTAAGCTAAGCGACCCTGGTGGCCGACACAAACACCTGACCCATCTAGGAGTGGCACTGCAGTGTCAGACAGGATGGCACTTCAAAAAAATTGTCCCCAAACAGCACATGATGCAAAGAAAAAAAGAGGTGCAATGAGGTAGCTGTGTGACTAAGATAAGCGACCCAAGTGGCCGACACAAACATCTGGCCCATCTAGGAGTGGCACTGCAGTGTCACGCAGGATGGCCCTTCAAAAAAATACTCCCCAAACAGCACATGACACAAAGAAAAAAAGAGGCGCAATGACGTAGCTGTGTGACTAAGCTAAGCGACCCTAGTGGCCGACACAAACACCTGGCCCATCTAGGAGTGGCACTGCAGTGTCACGCAGGATGGCCCTTCAAAAAAATACTCCCCAAACAGCACATGACGCAAAGAAAAAAAGAGGCGCAATGAGGTAGCTGTGTGACTAAGCTAAGCGACCCTAGTGGCCGACACAAACACCTGGCCCATCTAGGAGTGGCACTGCAGTGTCAAGCAGGATGGCCCTTCAAAAAAATACTCCCCAAACAGCACATGACGCAAAGAAAAAAAGAGGCGCAATGAGGTAGCTGTGTGACTAAGCTAAGCGACCCTAGTGGCCGACACAAACACCTGGCCCATCTAGGAGTGGCACTGCAGTGTCAAACAGGATGGCCCTTCAAAGAAATTGTCCCCAAACAGCACATGATGCAAAGAAAAAAAGAGGCGCAATGAGGTAGCTGTGTGACTAAGATAAGCGACCAAAGTGGCCGACACAAACATCTGGCCCATCTAGGAGTGGCACTGCAGTGTCACGCAGGATGGCCCTTCAAAAAAATACTCCCCAAACAGCACATGACACAAAGAAAAAAAGAGGCGCAATGAGGTAGCTGTGTGACTAAGCTAAGCGACCCTAGTGGCCGACACAAACACCTGGCCCATCTAGGAGTGGCACTGCAGTGTCACGCAGGATGGCCCTTCAAAAAAATACTCCCCAAACAGCACATGACGCAAAGAAAAAAAGAGGCGCAATGAGGTAGCTGTGTGACTAAGCTAAGCGACCCTAGTGGCCGACACAAACACCTGGCCCATCTAGGAGTGGCACTGCAGTGTCAGACAGGATGGCCCTTCAAAGAAATTTTCCCCAAACAGCACATGATGCAAAGAAAAAAAGAGGCGCAATGACGTAGCTGTGTGACTAAGATAAGCGACCAAAGTGGCCGACACAAACATCTGGCCCATCTAGGAGTGGCACTGCAGTGTCACGCAGGATGGCCCTTCAAAAAAAATACTCCCCAAACAGCACATGACGCAAAGAAAAAAAGAGGCGCAATGAGGTAGCTGTGTGACTAAGCTAAGCGACCCTAGTGGCCGACACAAACACCTGGCCCATCTAGGAGTGGCACTGCAGTGTCACGCAGGATGGCCCTTCAAAAAAATACTCCCCAAACAGCACATGACACAAAGAAAAAAAGAGGCGCAATGACGTAGCTGTGTGACTAAGCTAAGCGACCCTAGTGGCCGACACAAACACCTGGCCCATCTAGGAGTGGCACTGCAGTGTCACGCAGGATGGCCCTTCAAAAAAATACTCCCCAAACAGCACATGACGCAAAGAAAAAAAGAGGCGCAATGAGGTAGCTGTGTGACTAAGCTAAGCGACCCTAGTGGCCGACACAAACACCTGGCCCATCTAGGAGTGGCACTGCAGTGTCAAGCAGGATGGCCCTTCAAAAAAATACTCCCCAAACAGCACATGACGCAAAGAAAAAAAGAGGCGCAATGAGGTAGCTGTGTGACTAAGCTAAGCGACCCTAGTGGCCGACACAAACACCTGGCCCATCTAGGAGTGGCACTGCAGTGTCAAACAGGATGGCCCTTCAAAGAAATTGTCCCCAAACAGCACATGATGCAAAGAAAAAAAGAGGCGCAATGACGTAGCTGTGTGACTAAGATAAGCGACCAAAGTGGCCGACACAAACATCTGGCCCATCTAGGAGTGGCACTGCAGTGTCACGCAGGATGGCCCTTCAAAAAAATACTCCCCAAACAGCACATGACACAAAGAAAAAAAGAGGCGCAATGAGGTAGCTGTGTGACTAAGCTAAGCGACCCTAGTGGCCGACACAAACACCTGGCCCATCTAGGAGTGGCACTGCAGTGTCACGCAGGATGGCCCTTCAAAAAAATACTCCCCAAACAGCACATGACGCAAAGAAAAAAAGAGGCGCAATGAGGTAGCTGTGTGACTAAGCTAAGCGACCCTAGTGGCCGACACAAACACCTGGCCCATCTAGGAGTGGCACTGCAGTGTCAGACAGGATGGCCCTTCAAAGAAATTTTCCCCAAACAGCACATGATGCAAAGAAAAAAAGAGGCGCAATGACGTAGCTGTGTGACTAAGATAAGCGACCAAAGTGGCCGACACAAACATCTGGCCCATCTAGGAGTGGCACTGCAGTGTCACGCAGGATGGCCCTTCAAAAAAAATACTCCCCAAACAGCACATGACGCAAAGAAAAAAAGAGGCGCAATGAGGTAGCTGTGTGACTAAGCTAAGCGACCCTAGTGGCCGACACAAACACCTGGCCCATCTAGGAGTGGCACTGCAGTGTCACGCAGGATGGCCCTTCAAAAAAATACTCCCCAAACAGCACATGACACAAAGAAAAAAAGAGGCGCAATGACGTAGCTGTGTGACTAAGCTAAGCGACCCTAGTGGCCGACACAAACACCTGGCCCATCTAGGAGTGGCACTGCAGTGTCACGCAGGATGGCCCTTCAAAAAAATACTCCCCAAACAGCACATGACGCAAAGAAAAAAAGAGGCGCAATGAGGTAGCTGTGTGACTAAGCTAAGCGACCCTAGTGGCCGACACAAACACCTGGCCCATCTAGGAGTGGCACTGCAGTGTCAAGCAGGATGGCCCTTCAAAAAAATACTCCCCAAACAGCACATGACGCAAAGAAAAAAAGAGGCGCAATGAGGTAGCTGTGTGACTAAGCTAAGCGACCCTAGTGGCCGACACAAACACCTGGCCCATCTAGGAGTGGCACTGCAGTGTCAAACAGGATGGCCCTTCAAAAAAATTGTCCCCAAACAGCACATGATGCAAAGAAAAAAAGAGGCGCAATGACGTAGCTGTGTGACTAAGATAAGCGACCAAAGTGGCCGACACAAACATCTGGCCCATCTAGGAGTGGCACTGCAGTGTCACGCAGGATGGCCCTTCAAAAAAATACTCCCCAAACAGCACATGACACAAAGAAAAAAAGAGGCGCAATGAGGTAGCTGTGTGACTAAGCTAAGCGACCCTAGTGGCCGACACAAACACCTGGCCCATCTAGGAGTGGCACTGCAGTGTCACGCAGGATGGCCCTTCAAAAAAATACTCCCCAAACAGCACATGACGCAAAGAAAAAAAGAGGCGCAATGAGGTAGCTGTGTGACTAAGCTAAGCGACCCTAGTGGCCGACACAAACACCTGGCCCATCTAGGAGTGGCACTGCAGTGTCAAGCAGGATGGCCCTTCAAAAAAATACTCCCCAAACAGCACATGATGCAAAGAAAAATGAAAGAAAAAAGAGGAAGGTCAGGCATCGCAACCGACACAATTGGACTCTCCTTGGGGATTTGTGATTTCGAAGAATGCACAGTTCTTTGCTGTGATTTTGCCAGCTTAAGTCTTTTCTTTTTTTCTAGCGAGAGGATGAGTGCTTCCATCCTCATGTGAAGCTGAACCACTAGCCATGAACATAGGCTAGGGCCTCAGCCGTTCCTTGCCACTCCGTGTCGTAAATGGCATATTGGCAAGTTTACTCTTCTCCTCAGACGCTTTTAATTTTGATTTTTGGGTTATTTTACTGATCTTTTGTGTTTTGGATTTTACATGCTCTGTACTATGACATTGGGCATCGGCCTTGGCAGACGACATTGATGGCATTTCATCGTCTCGGCCATGACTAGTGGCAGCAGCTTCAGCACGAGGTGGAAGTGGATCTTGATCTTTCCCTATTTTTTTAACCTCCACATTTTTGTTCTCCATATTTTAATGCGCACAACTAAAAGGCACCACAGGTATACAATGTAGATGGATGGATAGTATACTTATGGACGACGAGTGACGACACAGAGGTAGGTACAGCAGTGGCCTACCGTACTGCTATATACAGTATAATAAATGGACCTGGTGGACACTGTCAGCAAACTGCTAAACTAGTATAAAGAAAATAAGCCACCACAGGTATACAATGTAGATGGATGGATAGTATACTTATGGACGAGTGACTGACGACACAGAGGTAGGTACAGCAGTGGCCTACCGTACTGCTATATACAGTATAATGGACCTGGTGGACACTGTCAGCAGACTGCTAAACTAGTACTACTAGTATAAAGAAAAAAAGCCACCACAGGTATACAATGTAGATGGATGGATAGTATACTTATGGACGACGAGTGACGACACAGAGGTAGGTACAGCAGTGGCCTACCGTACTGCTATATACAGTATAATGGACCTGGCGGACACTGTCAGCAGACTGCTAAACTAGTACTACTAGTATAAAGAAAAAAAGCCACCACAGGTATACAATGTAGATGGATGGATAGTATACTTATGGACGACGAGTGACGACACAGAGGTAGGTACAGCAGTGGCCTACCGTACTGCTATATACAGTATAATAAATGGACCTGGTGGACACTGTCAGCAAACTGCTAAACTAGTATAAAGAAAAAAAGCCACCACAGGTATACAATGTAGATGGATGGATAGTATACTTATTATTATTAATGGATGACGAGTGACTACACAGAGGTAGGTACAGCAGTGGCCTACCGTACTGCTATATACAGTATAATGGACCTGGTGGACACTGTCAGCAGACTGCTAAACTAGTACTACTAGTATAAAAAAAAGCCACCACAGGTATACAATGTAGATGGATGGTAGTATACTTATGGACGACGAGTGACGACACAGAAGTAGGTATAGCAGTGGCCTACCGTACTGCTATATACAGTATAATGGACCTGGTGGACACTGTCAGCAAACTGCTAAACTAGTACTACTAGTATTAAAAAAAAAAGCCACCACAGGTATACAATGTAGATGGATGGATAGTATACTTATGGACGACGAGTGACGACACAGAGGTAGGTACAGCAGTGGCCTACCGTACTGCTATATACAGTATAATGGACCTGGTGGACACTGTCAGCAGACTGCTAAACTAGTACTAATAGTATAAAGAAAAAAAGCCACCACAGGTATACAATGTAGATGGATGGATAGTATACTTATGGACGACGAGTGACGACACAGAGGTAGGTACAGCAGTGGCCTACCATACTGCTATATACAGTATAATAAATGGACCTGGTGGACACTGTCAGCAAACTGCTAAACTAGTATAAAGAAAAAAAGCCACCACAGGTATACAATGTAGATGGATGGATAGTATACTTATTATTATTAATGGTTGACGAGTGACTGACGACACAGAAGTAGGTACAGCAGTGGCCTACCGTACTGCTATATACAGTATAATGGACCTGGTGGACACTGTCAGCAGACTGCTAAACTAGTACTACTAGTATAAAAAAAAAAGCCACCACAGGTATACAATGTAGATGGATGGTAATATACTTATGGACGACGAGTGACGACACAGAGGTAGGTACAGCAGTGGCCTACCGTACTGCTATATACAGTATAATGGACCTGGTGGACACTGTCAGCAGACTGCTAAACTAGTACTACTAGTATAAAAAAAAGCCACCACAGGTATACAATGTAGATGGATGGATAGTATACTTATGGACGACGAGTGACGACTCAGAGGTAGGTACAGCAGTGGCCTACCGTACTGCTATATACAGTATAATGGACCTGGTGGACACTGTCAGCAGACTGCTAAACTAGTACTACTAGTATAAAGAAAAAAAGCCACCACAGGTATACAATGTAGATGGATGGATAGTATACTTATGGACGACGAGTGACGACACAGAGGTAGGTACAGCAGTGGCCTACCGTACTGCTATATACAGTATAATAAATGGACCTGGTGGACACTGTCAGCAAACTGCTAAACTAGTATAAAGAAAAAAAGCCACCACAGGTATACAATGTAGATGGATGGATAGTATACTTATTATTATTAATGGATGACGAGTGACTGACGACACAGAGGTAGGTACAGCAGTGGCCTACCGTACTGCTATATACAGTATAATGGACCTGGTGGACACTGTCAGCAGACTGCTAAACTAGTATAAAAAAAAGCCACCACAGGAGTGTTTTTCAGGCAGACAAACGTATACTGGTGGTCACTGTCAGCAAAACTGTGCACTGTACTCCTGCTATAGCTGCTCCACAGTCCCCACAATTAAGCAGTGTGAGCACTCAGCACAGATATATCATGCAGCACACTGAGCACAGATATGGTATGGAGCGTTTTTTTCAGGCAGAGAACGGATAAAAAAAAACTGGTGGTCACTATCAGCAAAATTCTGCACTCTACTCCGAGTCCTAACAGCTGCTCCCCAATCCTCCCCACAATTAGTAATAAAACAAGCAATCAACTGTCTCTTCTACAATTATAAACGGAGAGGACGCCAGCCACGTCCTCTCCCTATCAATCTCAATGCACGTGTGAAAATGGCGGCGACGCGCGGCTGCTTATATAGAATCCGAATCTCGCGAGAATCCGACAGCGGGATGATGACGTTCGGGCGCGCTCGGGTTAGCCGAGCAAGGCGGGAGGATCCGAGTCTGCTCGGACCCTTGTAAAAAAAGGTAAAGCTCGGGTGGGTTCGGTTTCTCGGAAACCGAACCCGCTCATCACTATCTATAACCCTGCCTCCGTGCACAGGAGCTCAGTTTTGTTAACCAGTCCAATGCAGTAGCAGGTAAAAGAGACAACCGCTAGTAGCCACATACACCACATTCTCAAGACAGCGGCTAATGCCATACAAACCCAAAGAAGCTAAGTGCATCAGGGTGGGCGCCCTGTGGAACCCGGTGTACCTCGCAGAAAGAGATTTAACAAAAGTAAGTTCTTACCATAAATCTCCTTTTCTGCAGCGGGGTACACTGGGGTTCCACAGGGATAACATTGGGATGTCCTAAAGCAGTTTCTCATGGGAGGGGACGCACTGTAGCGGGCACAAGAACCCGGCGTCCAAAGGAGGCATCCTGGAAGGCGGAAGTATTGAGGGCATAGAACCATATGAACGTGTTCACTGAGGACCATATAGCCACCTTGCACAATTGTTCAAGGGTCACACCACGGCAGGCCGCCCAAGAAGGTCTAACAGACCGAGTAGAATGGGCTTTGATGGTAGCAAGAGCCTGTACATAAACATGTGCAATCATCATTCTAATCCATCTGGCCAGGGTCTGCTTATTAGCAGGCCAGCCATGTTTATGAAAACCAAAAAGGACAAAAAGAGAATCAGTTCTCCTAAGGGAAGCAGTTTTTTTCACATAAACACAGAGAGTCCATACCACATCCAAAGACCACTCTTTGGAGGACAAACCTGGAGAGGTAAAGGCCGGAATCACAATCTCTTGGTTAAGGTGGAATGATGACACCACCTTAGGTAGATAACCAGGGCGAGTTCTAAGAACCGCCCGGTCACAGTGAAGAATCAGAAAAGGTGACCGACAGGACAAGGCACCCAAGTCTTAAACCCGTCTAGCAGAGGCAATAGCCAGAAGAAACAAGACCTTCAGAGTAAGCCACTTAAGGTCCACAGACTCAAGAGGTTCAACGGAGACCCTTGTAAGGCATCCAGAACAACCGACAAATCCCAAGGAGCCACAGGCGGGACATAGGGAGTTTGAATCTGTAACACACCCTGAATGAACGTATGAACATCAGGCAGAGTCGCATTTTTTTTCTGAAACCATATCATCAAGGCAGACATATGCACCTTGAGGGAGGCCAGACGAAGACTTAAGTACAGGCCCTGTTGCAGAAAGGCCAAAAGTTTGGCGGTACTGAACTTGTATATGTCATAATTATTAGTCGCACACCAGGCGAAGTAAGAATTCCGGAACCTATGGTAAATCCGAGCAGATGCTGGCTTACGGGCCTTCAACATAGTTTGAATGACCGCCTCAGAAAATCTCTGGCCCTCAGGACGGAAGCTTCAAGAGCCACACTGTCAAAGCCTGCCAGGACAAATCCTGGTAGACACAAGGGCCCTGAACGAGTTGGTCTGGGCGCTGCGGAAGTAGAAGAGGACACTCTATCGAGAGACCCTGCAGGTCTGAGAACCAATGCCGTCTGGGCCACGCTGGAGCGATTTGAAGTAGTAGTCCTCCTTCTTGCTTGAACTTCCTTATCACCCTGGGCAGAAGTGACACCTGATGGAACACGTATGGCAGCCGAAAGTTCCATGGAATTGCCAGTGCATCCACGAACGCTGATTGAGGATCCCTTGTCCTTGCTCCGAAGACCGGAACCTTGTGATTGTGTCGAGATGCCATCAGGTCTACATCTGGTAGGCCCCACTTGTCCACTAGGAGTTGAAGGACTTCCGGATGAAGACTCCACTCTCCAGCGTAAACGTCCTGATGACTGAGGAAGTCCGCTTCCCAGTTGAAGACTCCTGGAATGAACACTGCCGATATAGCTGGCAGATGGCGTTCCGCCCAATGAAGAATCTTTGACACTTCCATCATTGCCATGTGGCTTTGAGTGCCACCTTGATGATTTATGTACGCCACCATGGTGACGTTGTCTGACTGTACTTGAACAGGCCTGTTCTGTACCAGAGGCAGGGCTTGTGTCAACGCATTGAACACCACCCGCAATTCCAGAATGTTTATCAGGAGGAGAGATTCCTCCCTGGTCCACTGACCCTGAAGAGAGTGTTGCTCCAACACCGCACCCCAACCCCGCAGACTGGAATCCGTTGTTAAAAAGACCCAGTTGGAGATCCAGAAGGGATGACCCCTGCTCAGTTGCTGGTCCTGTAGCCACCAGGCCAGTGACAAGCGGACCTTCGGAGTCAAAGAGATCATTTGAGATCTGATCCGGTGAAGTAGGCTGTCCCACCTGGAGAGTTTTAACCTCTGCAGAGGGCGTGAATGAAATTGAGAGTACTCTACCATGTCGAAAGCCGACACCAGGAGGCCTAGTACTTGCATCGCCGAATGTATCGACACATGTAAGCGAGAGTGGAAGCATCTTATCTTGTCCTGAAGTTTCAGGACCTCCTGCTGAGACAAAAACAACCGCTAGTTGTAGGTGTCCAATAGCGTTCCCAGGTGCACCATGCTCAGGGGAGACTTCTTCCAGTTGATGAGCCACCCGTGGTCTTGCAGGAATTGGACCGTCAGCTCAAGATGACAATGGAGAACCTCCGGAGAATTCACCAGGATCAACAAGTCATCCAGGTACGGCAGGAGCCTGATACCCTGACGGCGGAATAGAGCCGTCATGACCGCCATGACCTTGGGGAAGATCCGTGGAGCCGTGGTCAGACCAAAAGGTAAGGCCTGGAATTGAAAATGTAGGTTGCTAATAGCAAATCGCAGGTATTGCTGATGCGACGCTGCAATAGGTATATGCAGGTAAGCATCTTGAATGTACAGGGATACCATATAGTCCTTGGGTTCCAAAGCCAGAACAAGAGAGTGAATAGTTTCCATTCGGAATTTTGAAACTCTCACAAATTTGTTCAAAGACTTGAGGTTGAGAATGGGTCAGGAAGATCCATTCGGCTTTGGAACTAGGAACAACGTTGAAATGTACCCCCTGCCTCTCTGAGTTAGAGGCTCCGGCACTATCACTCCCGTGTCCAGGAGGGATTGCATGACCAGATGGAGAGTTTTTGCTTTTACTGGGTCTGAAGGGACGTTTGTTGAGCAAAAATGGCGAGAGGGACGTTTCTTGAAAGAGATGGAGTATCCGTGAGCAACGACTTCCCTTACCCAGGCATCTGAAGTGGCCTGTAACCATATCTGAACAAACCGTAGAAGTCGTCCTCCCACCCTGGGATCCCCCAGAGGGAGGCCCGCCCCGTCATGCAGCAGGCTTATCTGTTTTGGAAGCAGGCTGATGGGCAGACCATGCACGTTTAGGTTTGGGCTTAGTGGATTTGGAAGTGTGAGCCTGTTTCGGGTATGCCTGACACTTTGCTTTACCTGGAGGTCGAAAGGAATGAAAGGAAGTACTCTTAGCCTTCGGAGCTGAAGGAGTAGTACTAGGTAGACATGCAGTCTTAGCAGATGCTAAGTCAGCAATAATCTTATTGAGGTCTTCCCCAAAAAGAATGTTTCCCTCAAAAGGGATCACCTTCAAGGTCTTTTTAGAGTCCAGATCTACAGACCAGGACCGCAACCAGAGGATCTGGCGAGCTAGAATATACGTAGTAGACGCTTTGGTCACCAGGATACCTGCATAAGATGCCTCCTCCTGTATATAATGAGAGGCTGTAATAATGTATGAAAGACACTGTCTAGCATTATCAGGAAAATTAGACGGTAGTTCCGCTGCAATTTCCTGAACCCAGGCCTCTATGGCTTTAGCAGCCCAAGAGGCCGCAATAGTAGGCCTATGCACAGCTCCAGCAAGAGTGTAAATAGATTTTAAGCAACCCTCCACTCGTTTATCCGTCGGTTCCTTCAAAGAGGTGACAGTAGCGACAAGCAGAGCAGATGACACCACCAGACGCGTGACTTGTGAGTCCACTGGCGGCAGTGTTTCCCAATTTTTACTTAACTCTGCAGCGAGAGGATAACAAGCTAGTAGCATCTTCTTAGACAGGGAGAGTTTCTTTCCTGGATATTCCCAGGATTCCTGACGTATGTCAACTAAGTGGTCAGAATGAGTTAAAACTAATTTAGTAACCTTCTGACGCTTAAACTTATCTGGTTTCTTAGAGGTAGCTGGGGGTTCGTCATCATCATCAATTTGAAGAATCAGCCTGATAGCCTCCAAAAGGTCAGGAACATCCACCTGTGTAGTAGACTCCCCATCAGAAGCATCTGCATCAATGTCTGAGGGGTCAGTTTATGTGCCATCTTCATCAGATGAAGTATCTGAAACATGAGTGGATTGTGAGGAAGTTATGGCCCATTTTGACAACCTCTTGGTCTTAGGCAGGGGAGGGTTAGGATTTTGCTTGTGTGACTGCAAGCAGAGCACACACAGAGAATTTAAGAGGTATATGGTGACTGTAAAACACAGAAAAAATACCAAAGGAGTATATCCTGTGAAACACTATATTATATGAAAACCCTGAAGCACTTAGCACCCCTCAGGGTACAGAATATAGGGATAGCTGTATATGTGAGATACACAGAATGGAAATCACACAGCAGCTATTGGCACACACACAGTCACATGTACAATGCAGAAATGATCACAAATAACAATAAAACTGCTCTGGACTAGCAATACTAAGTAACTGCACTACAAAGTAAGCTATGTATAAATAGAGATATAACAATGCACAGTAATGACTGGATGTATATCACAGGGTACTTGTACTAAATAACCCTGAATGTATGCACTTGTTCTTAACTAACACTGGCTAAAACATACTTGCCTACTCTCCCGGAAGCTGCGGGAGGCTCCCGATTTTTGGGGTAACACCCCTGGAACAGTAGGTAGGTCTCCCGCATCCTGCTCGCACCCTAGTGATGCGGGCAGGATGGAGAGATAATCTCCCGTATTCGCTGGGGTGCCGTCAGGTGGTGAAGAGGTTAAAATGATGTAAATCGCATAATTTTAGCCCCGTCCCCTTCCCGCGGACCTGCGAATCGTGGCGTTTTCAGATGTGGGGGCGGGGCTTGATGATGTTATAGTCCGGCCCCGCACCCCGAAGACTCCTGCAGCGTCTCCTCTCTGGGCTTCTCCCTGACAGGAGAAATCTAATGTAGGCAAGTATGGTCTAAAGACATGTAGAATACTTAAGTGTCCTGTAAATGCACAGCGTTGATGATGCAGGCGGCTTTACAAAGGAGACATTGCCCAGCAATCACAAAGTCAGCTCAGCATGTGTGTAATGGCACCCAAACGCTGACAGTGAGTGAGGGAGGCAGAGAGAAGCAGCTCCAGGGCGAGAACATTAGCAGTAAATGGCGCCTGGGGCTGGGGGAGGGGATACAGGTATGAGCCTTATCCCCTTGCTGGACTTCACCACCGGGTACTGCGTGCCTTAGTAAAATGGATTATGAGGTAATCCAAACTGTGCCCTTGCCCTGGTGGTCTAGTGGGGTCCCTGTACGGCCACAGTGTCTACGCTAGTGTGCGCGGTCCGTCTCCTAAAGACTGCACCATATCGCGATTTCATGCAGGTCCCGCCTGGGGGACCCTCTTACCTCCTCCCTTGATGCGGCCACACAATCCTGGAGAGCTGCGGCAGGTGTGTGTGCCCTAGGTGAAGAACCGGACCCCTCCGCTGTAAGTACCCGGCAACCAGGGCGCGGGAGTATACAGCGCCGCCGGGGGAGGTGAGGGAGCCACAGCATGATATGTCATAACGACATATAGCACTTGTAAGTGCCTATGCTGCAGCCCTTGAAGCCTTCTATCTTCATAAAAACTATTTTCAGGGCTGCTCGGCGCAGCCCTGCCTATTAGCTGCTACTGCACTGCAGGCACCAACTTACAAACTGAGCTCCTGTGCATGGAGGTGGGGTTATAGAGGAGGCGGCGCTATGCATGCTGGGAACAGTCAAAGCTTTTAGCCTGTTGGTGCCTCGGCTCAAGATCCAACTCTACACCCCAATGTTATCCCTGTGGAACCCCATTATACCCCGCTGCAGAAATTGGAACTTACCCCTCCTGTGATGTCTCTCCACATGCTTCCATACAGTGAATGGCTGTCAGCACTCTGATTGCTGGATAGCTCTAACCAGCCACCAATCAGCAAGGTTTGTGGGGCAGGTAGGGAATGCTGCCTGGCCACTGTGATTGGGTGTAATTCACAGTCAGACCAGCCAGGCTGCATTCTCTACCTGTCTTCAAAGAAGCTCCGGAGGCAGATGTCCACTCGGCTCAGCCCACCCCTGTTGAAAGGCCCATAGAATTGTGGGGCATTAACCCTTCAGAAACTCCCATTAGCATAAGGTAGTAAATCAGCCTTCAGTGGCAAGTGGCACTGAAAGGGGTGCGGGAGAGAAATTACCGGGGTCTGGGCTGCGGGAGAGCTAGTACGCTACCCCCCCCCCCATCCCCCAGCCGTATATCTGTGCTGTTGCCGGCAGCGGCGGCACCATCTTTCTGTTGATCTCTTAGGGAAGATAGTGCTGCCCATAGTCAGAGTTTTTGCTCCCTAGTGGCAGGCACCATCCGCTTCCTGTTCAAGTAAGGTAGGAAGCAGGTGCCCTCCAACACAATCTCGCCCCCCCCCCCCCCCCCACCCTGTTAAAAATGGTCCCCAATTTTATTTTATAAAGATTGTTATAGTAACGGGCGTCATCATGCCCCCTTGTTTAAGCCATGTCCCAGCTTTACTGGGGCCCGGCAAGGCTCCCTACGCCCATCACGCAAACACAGTCACTTTGCATCCAACTAAGAATCATCCCCCATAAAGTGAAATCATATTGTTACTGCATTAGGCTGCACAATGGTTTTGATTTACTTAATAACCATAGCATATTCCCTGATAAGTGCCGACTTTGGGGGAAGGAGCACACCACATCGTGGCTAATTGGATAGCCCCTGGGGATACAGTTACCTGCGGTCATTGACAACAGGTAATTGGATACCCCTCATGTTCACCAAAGTGTGCAGCAGTTTAGCAAAGCATTGTATCACATGGATTAATAGATCCCTGGCCCTCTGCTGTTCAGCGCTACAGCTGTTATTCACAATGCTGCTCTAGATGCATGTATATTATTTTCTATAAGCCTGCCTCCCAACTCCTGTGAGCCAATGGGAGTCAGGGGCTGGCTTATAGAAAATGATAGACAAGTAAAGTTATGTCTCTCAAGTAGCGGCAGCAGGTCAGTGATATACACAGTGGCATCTGCTGGTCCCTGGGTAAGGCAAGCCAGCACATATATTATACCCCTTTCACACCAGAAATGCAGGGGCAAAACGGTCTCATGCAGGGACATTCCCGGGTTGGCACCTTTCAAACCAGCATTTGGAGCCGAGACATCCCGGGTCTGCACCTTTCATACAGAACCCGGGATGGGCCTTAATTTTAGGAAGAGTGCCATTAGAAATGCCCTTTTTAAGGGGCACAAAGATGAGTGGCAAACAGTGAAAACATTTGTACCCACCATAAAGAAATGTTACGGGATTCCTAATATAAATAATTGTACATAAAAGTTTTGCCAAGTTTTTGACTTTGTTTTAATGGTGCAAAAGTAACCTGTTACATGCACAGGCATATATAGGTTTCAACTCGGCATAAAATGCCAACATGTGCGGAGCACAATGCAAACTTTAAATAATAAAATAAACTTTCAAACACCCCCCCCCTTCCCACACATACACACCCAAACATGAAAATTGTGGCCTATAACAGCACAAAAGTGTGAACGAAAATTACAAGTATGCATTCCAAAGGCTGACTATGGCAGTTGCCTATAGATTTTGTATTCTGGAGATGAAATATTAGGGGTCGGGGTCGGGTTAGGGGTGGGATTGGGGTTATGGTTAGGGGGGTCATAGTAGTGGCCTCGAGAATACGATGGATAACTGTGCTCTGGGACAGGGAGGGCCTGGTTGGGGTGGTTATGTGGGTACATATTGTGGCCCTGATTGTGTGGCAAGAAGCATTCCATGAACTGACACTGCCACTCTTGGTATTGGCTCAAGATGTGTTCTTGGTGTCCCATTATCTGTGTAATGAAGGATTGCTGCCGCTCTCTTTCTGCCTCTATAAAACGGAGTTGGCGGGCATCCTCCTGGTGCTGCATGTTGGTATTCATGTCGCGCAGTTCTGCAACCAGTACAGAGGTCATTGCCCGTGCAGCAAGCTCCACTTTGGTGGCTCTGCGTCTCCTCTTGGGAACTGTATATACTGCAAGGGGAATAAAAGGGCATATAAGAACTAGAGATGAGCGGGTTCGGTTTCTCTGAATCCGAACCCGCCCGAACTTCATGTTTTTTTACACGGGTCCGAGCGACTCGGATCTTCCCGCCTTGCTCGGTTAACCCGAGCGCGCCCGAACGTCATCATCACGCTGTCGGATTCTCGCGAGGCTCGGATTCTATCGCGAGACTCGGATTCTATATAAGGAGCCGCGCGTCGCGGCCATTTTCACACGTGCATTGAGATTGATAGGGAGAGGACGTGGCTGGCGTCCTCTCCGTTTAGAAATTAAAATAGATAGGAGAGTGAGAGTGAGACACTTCATTTACTTACTGGAGCTTAGGAGGAGTTATACTAGTGACTGATGACCAGTGACCTGACCACCAGTGCAGTTTTATAATTTATTATTATTTAATAATCCGTTCTGTTCTTGTTCTCTGCCTGAAAAAAACGATACACAGTGACTCAGTCACACTCACATACCATATCTGTGCTCAGCCCAGTGTGCTGCATCATCTATGTATAATATCTGACTGTGCTCACACAGCTTAATTGTGGGGGAGACTGGGGAGCAGTTATAGGTTATAGCAGGAGCCAGGAGTACATATTAAACAGTGCACACTTTTGCTGCCAGAGTGCCACTGCCAGTGTGACTGACCACTGACCACTGTGACCAGTGACCTGACCACACTGACCACCAGTATAGTATATTGTGATTGAATGTCTGCCTGAAAAAGTACACTCGTCGTGTGACTTGTGTGGTGTTTTTTTATTCTATAAAAATTAAAAAACTCATTCTGCTGACAGACAGTGTCCACTCCAGCAGGTCCGTCATTATATAATATATACCTGTCCGGCTGCAGTAGTGATATATATATATTTTTTATATCATTATTTATCATCCAGTCTACTAGCAGCAGACACAGTACGGTAGTTCACGGCTGTAGCTACCTCTGTGTCGGCACTCGGCAGTCCATCCATAATTGTATACCACCTACCCGTGGTTTTTTTTTTCTTTCTTCTTTATACATACTACATCTCATTATCATCCAGTCTATATTAGCAGCAGACACAGTACAGTACGGTAGTCCACGGCTGTAGCTACCTCTGTGTCGGCACTCGGCAGTCCATCCATAATTGTATACCACCTACCCGTGGTTTTTTTTTTCTTTCTTCTTTATACATACTACATCTCATTATCAACCAGTCTATATTAGCAGCAGACACAGTACGGTAGTTCACGGCTGTAGCTACCTCTGTGTCGGCACTCGGCAGTCCATCCATAATTGTATACCACCTACCCGTGGTATTTTTTTTTCTTTCTTCTTTATACATACATACTACATCTCTTTATCATCCAGTCTATATTAGCAGCAGACACAGTACAGTACGGTAGTCCACGGCTGTAGCTACCTCTGTGTCGGCACTCAGCAGTCCATCCATAATTGTATACCACCTACCCGTGGTTTTTTCTTTCTTTCTTCTTTATACATACTACATCTCATTATCATCCAGTCTATATTAGCAGCAGACACAGTACAGTACGGTAGTCCACGGCTGTAGCTTCCTCTGTGTCGGCACTCGGCAGTCCATCCATAATTGTAAACCACCTACCCGTGCTTTTTTTTTTTTCTTTCTTCTTTATACATACTACATCTTATTATCATCCAGTCTATATTAGCAGCAGACACAGTACAGTACGGTAGTCCACGGCTGTAGCTACCTCTGTGTCGGCACTCGGCAGTCCATCCATAATTGTATACCACCTACCCGTGTTTTTTTTTTCTTTCTTCTTTATACATACTACATCTCATTATCAACCAGTCTATATTAGCAGCAGACACAGTACAGTACGGTAGTCCACGGCTGTAGCTACCTCTGTGTCGGCACTCGGCAGTCCATCCATAATTGTATACCACCTACCCGTGGTTTTTTTTTTCTTTCTTCTTTATACATACTACATCTCATTATCATCCAGTCTATATTAGCAGCAGACACAGTACAGTACGGTAGTCCACGGCTGTAGCTACCTCTGTGTCGGCACTCGGCAGTCCATCCATAATTGTATACCACCTACCCGTGGTTTTTTTTTTCTTTCTTCTTTATACATACTACATCTCATTATCAACCAGTCTATATTAGCAGCAGACACAGTACAGTACGGTAGTCCACGGCTGTAGCTACCTCTGTGTCGGCACTCGGCAGTCCATCCATAATTGTATACCACCTACCCGTGGTTTTTTTTTTTCTTTGGGGAGGGTTTTTTGGAAGGGACATCCTGCGTGACACTGCAGTGACACTCCTAGATGGGCCCGGTGTTTGTGTCGGCCACTAGGGTCGCTTATCTTACTCACACAGCTACCTCATTGCGCCTCTTTTTTTCTTTGCGTCATGTGCTGTTTGGGGAGGGTTTTTTGGAAGGGACATCCTGCGTGACACTGCAGTGACACTCCTAGATGGGCCCGGTGTTTGTGTCGGCCACTAGGGTCGCTTAGCTTAGTCATCCAGCGACCTAGGTGCAAATTTTAGGACTAAAAATAATATTGTGAGGTGTGAGGTATTCAGAATAGACTGAAAATGAGTGTAAATTATGGTTTTTGAGGTTAATAATACTTTGGGATCAAAATGACCCCCAAATTCTATGATTTAAGCTGTTTTTTAGTGTTTTTTGAAAAAAACATCCGAATCCAAAACACACCCGAATCCGACAAAAAAAATTTGGTGAGGTTTTGCCAAAACGCGGTCGAACCCAAAACACGGCCGCGGAACCGAACCCAAAACCAAAACACAAAACCCGAAAAATTTCCGGCGCTCATCTCTAATAAGAACAAGCAGTGTTGTTTTTTTTGTACACGGTTGGGGCCTCCTACCACCTTCACTAGATACACTGTAAACTCTACAGAATAAACTTAATTGTGGGCGGTTACGGTGTCATATAGTGCAGAATTAATGTTCAAAGCAATACGTCTTTTTTATGCATAAATGATGCTAAGCAAGCACATATACTTACTATTGGTGCGCATCACAGGGGGATTTGGCTGGAGTGTCGCATCCACATTTGTTTCCTGCCCAATCACAGCTTCCGCACTGATATCGGGTATATTGTCATCAGTCTGGTTGACAGATGAGTCCAGATCGTGGTGGCCAGGGTCATCTGGGACTAGTATGGGCGATGATGATGGTGGCCCACATTGGGTACTTTCCATGCTGGACTCACTCTCATCAGCAACCACAAAGGGTGAGGGAGTGGCTGTGCTGGAGGATGACAGGCTGATGGGGTCAGTGAGTGCAGTGCTGCCAAAAATAGATGCACATTGATCATAAAACATCCAGTTGCGCCTTGCAACACCACTTTTGTTCCTGTTGTGGTCATGGATGCGATTAAACTGCCTTTTCAGCGATTTCAGTTTATTTACCACTTGTTGTTGGGTACGGATTATGCCCCGCGAGACCAGCATCTTCGCTATGTTGTGGTATATCTGGGCATCCTTTACAGTGCCTGTGACTTGGCGCCGGATCTCCTCCTCCCCTCTGATACTTAAAAGCTCCCTCACCTCAGCATTTGTCCAAGACATTGCAGGGCAGCAGTGGTATAAATGCGCAGCAGGGGTGTGATGTGCCACAGAGCTGACAGTACCTGCCTCCACGCTGTTGTGCATCCTCTGCACGACGCAGAGAAAAAAAACAAGACCAGGAAGTGCCCTGAAGAGCCAATCAGCATCAGCAGAGGCAACCCGGGAAGGTGGGACATGTCCCTGCACCATTCACACTGTCCAGGGTCCAGGGATCATCCCGGGACCAATCCTGGTCGTTTGCAGGGTTGAAATGCGGGGACAGAAATCCCGGGTTTTTGTCCCTGTACCCTTTCACACCGAGAAATTTCCCGGGTTGATGCGCGTTCATGTGTTTTTTAACCCGGGAAATTTTGGGCTGTGTGAAAGGGGTATCATATACAACATCACATCTATGTTTATATGTGCTGACCAGCTCCTCCCTGCAATGTGTGGTCATAGCTGTAGTCCAGGAGCAGCAGCTGCTACTGGTATCTGCTAACAGGCACTCACCTCATCTCATTGCAAAATACCTGTGATTGTAAGTCACAAAAGCATTCTGTGATTATATACAGTAGGGTCCTGTGTGCTTTGTCTTTCTAATGCCTCAGGGAATAACTGAAATGTTCTTGTACACTTTACCAAGATAAATGTTATGTTGTTAATATTGTATTTTTTTTTTTTTTAAGTGCCTGCGTTTTGCGATTACAGGAATCCCATTTCTGCCAGCTCCTGGTTACTTGCTCCACTATTTGTAAAGCAAAATTAGTTTTTACTTTGTTGATGTTTCAATTTAATATGTGGTCCCAGAAGCGCAGAGAGGTAAAGTTTCTCACCCTGCTTGAGGCTTAGTGTCACAGCTACTAAATTTTACTTCAGATAAGGTAGTTAGGGACGTTTCCAGTGGCAGGTGTAATGACCTTGGTGTGCAAGACTGATTTGCCTCTGGACAAAAACATGTAACTAAACCTCAATTTTCTTGAACATTACATTCACAGCTTATTGCAGGTTGCAGGTTCAGAGCTATACAGATATTTATATGTCTATTTATATATTATACACATTGCAGTTGATAAAATAAGGACAGCTAAAACACAAGCCTGTGTCATAATGATATTGTGTACTAACTGGGAGATTTTAATATCTGACAGCAGTACAGAACATATGTATTCTTTATAGTGATGAGCGGGTTCGGTTCCTCGGAATCCGAACCCCCCCCGAACTTCACCCATTTTACAAGGGTAAGAGGCAGACTCGGATTCTTCCATATGGCTCAGTTAACCCGAGCGCGCCCGAACGTCATCATCCCGCTGTCGGATTCTCGCGAGATTCGGATTCTATATAAGAAGCCGCGCGTCGCCGCCATTTTTCACTCGTGCATTGGAAATGATAGTGAGAGGACGTGGCTGGCGTCCTCTCACTTTATTTCAGGGAGCTGCAAATATCTTTATTCTGGGGACCAGCAGCAGTATTATAGGAGGAGTACAGTGCAGAGTTTTGCTGACCAGTGACCACCAGTATTATATGTTCTATGCCTGAAAAACGCTCCATATCTGTGCTCAGTGTGCTGCATATATCTGTGCTCACACTGCTGTATTGTGGGGACTGGGGACCAGCAGTATTATATAGGAGGAGTACAGTGCAGAGTTTTGCTGACCAGTGACCACCAGTATTATACGTTCTCTCCCTGAAAAACGATCCATATCTGTGCTCAGTGTGCTGCATATATCTGTGCTCACACTGCTTTATTGTGGGGACTGGGGACCAGCAGTATTATATAGGAGGAGTACAGTGCAGAGTTTTGCTGACCAGTGACCACCAGTATTATATGTTCTCTGCCTGAAAAACGCCCCATATCTGGGCTGCATTGTAGTATATAGTAGGAGTACAGTGCATAATTTTGCTGACCACCAGTATATAATATATAGGAGTACGGTACAGAAGGCCACTGCTCTACCTACCTTTGTGTCATCAAGTATACTATCCATCCATACCTGTGGTGCATTTCAGTTTTGCACAGTTTGCTGACCACCAGTATATAATATATAGCAGTACGTACAGTAGGCCACTGCTCTACCTACCTCTGTGTCGTCAAGTATACTATCCATCCATACCTGTGGTGCATTTCAGTTTTGCACAGTTTGCTGACCACCAGTATATAATATATAGCAGTACGGTACAGTAGGCCACTGCTCTACCTACCTCTGTGTCGTCAAGTATACTATCCATCCATACCTGTGGTGCATTTCAGTTTTGCACAGTTTGCTGACCACCAGTATATAATATATAGCAGTACGGTACAGTAGGCCACTGCTCTACCTACCTCTGTGTCGTCAAGTATACTATCCATCCATACCTGTTGTGCATTTCAGTTTTGCACAGTTTGCTGACCACCAGTATATAATATATAGCAGTACGGTACAGTAGGCCACTGCTCTACCTACCTCTGTGTCGTCAAGTATACTATCCATCCATACCTGTGGTGCATTTCAGTTTTACACAGTTTGCTGACCACAAGTATATAATGTATAGCAGTACGGTACAGTAGGCCACTGCTCTACCTACCTCTGTGTCATCAAGTATACTATCCATCCATACCTGTCGTGCATTTCAGTTGTGCGCAGTATATGTAGTAGTAGGCCATTGCTATTGATACTGGCATATAATTCCACACATTAAAAAATGGAGAACAAAAATGTGGAGGGTAAAATAGGGAAAGATCAAGATCCACTTCCACCTCGTGCTGAAGTTTTACACAGTTGAAGTTTTACATTTCAGTTTTACACAGTTTGCTGACCACAAGTATATCATGTATAGCAGTACGGTACAGTAGGCCACTGCTCTACCTACCTACCTCTGTGTCATCAAGTATACCTACCTCTGTGTCATCAAGTATACTATCCATCCATACCTGTCGTGCATTTCAGTTGTGCGCAGTATATATAGTAGTAGGCCATTGCTATTGATACTGGCATATAATTCCACACATTAAAAAATGGAGAACAAAAATGTGGAGGGTAAAATAGGGAAAGATCAAGATCCACTTCCACCTCGTGCTGAAGCTGCTGCCACTAGTCATGGCCGAGACGATGTAATGCCATCAACGTCGTCTGCCAAGGCCGATGCCCAATGTCAGAGTAGAGAGCATGTAAAATCCAAAAAACAAAAGTTCAGTAAAAGGACCCAAAAATCAAAATTAAAAGCGTCTGAGGAGAAGCGTAAACTTGCCAATATGCAATTTACGACACGGAGTGGCAAGGAACGGCTGAGGCCCTTGCCTATGTTCATGGCTAGTGGTTCAGCTTCACATGAGGATGGAAGCACTCATCCTCTCGCTAGAAAAATGAAAAGACTTAAGCTGGCAAAAGCACAGCAAAGAACTGTGCGTTCTTCTAAATCACAAATCCCCAAGGAGAGTCCAATTGTATCGGCTGCGATGCCTGACCTTCCCAACACTGGATGGGAACGGAAGAGGTGGCACCTTCCACCATTTGCACGCCCCCTGCAAGTGCTGGAAGGAGCACCCACAGTCCAGTTCTTGATAGTCAAATTGAAGATGTCACTGTTGAAGTACACCAGGATGAGGATATGGGTGTTGCTGGCGCTGAGGAGGAAATTGACAAGGAGGATTCTGATGGTGAGGTGGTTTGTTTAAGTCAGGCACCCGGGGAGACACCTGTTGTCCGTGGGACGAATATGGCCATTGACATGCCTGGTCAAACTACAAAAAAAATCACCTCTTCGGTGTGGAATTATTTTAACACAAATGCGGACAACAGGTGTCAAGCCGTGTGTTACCTTTGTCAAGCTGTAATAAGTAGGGGTAAGGACGTTAACCACCTCGGAACATCCTCCCTTATACGTCACCTGCAGCGCATTCATCATAAGTCAGTGACAAGTTCAAAAACTTTGGATGACAGCGGAAGCAGTCCACTGACCACTAAATCCCTTCCTCTTGTAACCAAGGTCCTGCAAACCACACCTTACACAGGAAAGCCAATAGCCCTGCAGGCCATGTCACTGGCAAGTCTGACGAGTCCTCTCCTGCCTGGGATTCCTCTGAGGCATCCTTGAGTGTAACACCTACTGCTGCTGGCGCTGCTGTTGTTGCTGCTGGGAGTCGATCGTCATCCCAGAGGGGAAGTCGGAAGACCACTTGTACTACTTCCAGTAAGCAATTGACTGTCCAACAGTCCTTTGCGAGGAAGATGAAATATCACAGCAGTCATCCTGCTGCAAAGCGGATAACTCAGGCCTTGGCAGCCTGGGCGGTGAGAAACGTGTTTCCGTTATCCACCGTTAATTCACAGGCAACTACAGACTTGATTGAGGTACTGTGTCCCCGGTACCAAATACCATCTAGGTTCCATTTCTCTAGGCAGGCGATACCGAAAATTTACACAGACCTCAGAAAAAGAGTCACCAGTGTCCTAAAAAATGCAGTTGTACCCAATGTCCACTTAACCACGGACATGTGGACAAGTGGAGCAGGGCAGACTCAGGACTATATGACTGTGACAGCCCACTGGATAGATGTATTGCCTCCCGCAGCAAGAACAGCAGCGGCGGCACCAGTAGCAGCATCTCGCAAACGCCAATTCGTTCCTAGGCAGGCTACGCTTTGTATCATTGCTTTCCAGAAGAGGCACACAGCTGACAACCTCTTACGGAAACTGAGGAACACCATCGCAGAATGGCTTACCCCAAATGGACTCTCCTGGGGATTTGTGACATTGGACAATGCCAGCAATATTGTGCGTGCATTACATCTGGGCAAATTCCAGCACGTCCCATGTTTTGCACATACATTGAATTTGATGGTGCAGAATTATTTAAAAAACGACAGGGGCGTGCAAGAGATGCTGTCGGTGGCCCGAAGAATTGCGGGCCACTTTCGGCATTCAGACACCGCGTGCCGAAGACTAGAGCACCAGCAAACAGTCCTGAACCTGCCCTGTCATCATCTGAAGCAAGAGGTGGAAACGAGGTGGAATTCAACCCTCTATATGCTTCAGAGGATGGAGGAGCAGCAAAAGGCCATTCAAGCCTATACATCTGCCTACGATATCGGCAAAGGAGGGGGAATGCACCTGACTCAAGCGCAGTGGAGAATGATTTCAACGTTGTGCAAGGTTCTGCAACCCTTTGAACTTGCCACACGTGAAGTCAGTTCAGACACTGCCAGCCTGAGTCAGGTCATTCCCCTCATCAGGCTTTTGCAGAAGAAGCTGGAGACATTGAAGGAGGAGCTAAAATAGAGCGATTCCGCTAGGCATGTGGGACTTGTGGATGGAGCCCTTAATTCGCTTAACCAGGATTCACGGGTGGTCAATCTGTTGAAATCAGAGCACTAAATTTTGGCCACCGTGCTCGATCCTAGATTTAAAACCTACGTTGTATCGCTCTTTCCGGCAGACACAAGTCTTCAGAGGTTCAAAGACCTGCTGGTGAGAAAATTGTCAAGTCAAGCGGAACGTGACCCGTCAACAGCTGCTCCTTCACATTTTCCCGCAACTAGGGGTGTGAGGAAAAGGCTAAGAATTCCGAGCCCACCTGCTGGCGGTGATGCAGGGCAGTCTGGAGTGAGTGCTGACATATGGTCCGGACTGAAGGACCTGCCAACGATTACTGACATGTCGTCTACTGTCACTGCATATGATTCTCTCACCATTGAAAGAATGGTGGAAGATTATATGAGTGACCGCATCCAAGTAGGCACGTCAGACAGTCCGTACGTATACTGGCAGGAAAAAGAGGCAATTTGGAGGCCCTTGCCGAAACTGGCTTTATTTTACCTAAGTTGCCCCCCTCCAGTGTGTACTCCGAAAGAGTGTTTAGTGCAGCCGCTCACCTTGTCAGCAATCGGCGTATGAGGTTACTTCCAGAAAATGTGGAGAAGATGATGTTCATCAAAATGAATTATAATCAATTCCTCCGTGGAGACATTGACCAGCAATTGCCTCCAGAAAGTACACAGGGACCTGAGATGGTGGATTCCAGTGGGGACAAATTAATAATCTGTGAGGAGGGGGATGTACACAGTAAAAGGGGTGAGGAATCGGACGTTGATTAGGAGGTGGACATCTTGCCTCTGTATAGCCAGTTTGTGCAAGGAGAGATTGATTGCTTCTTTTTTGGTGGGGGCCCAAACCAACCAGTCATTTCAGTCACAGTTGTGTGGCAGACCCTGTCGCTGAAATGATGGGTTTGTTAAAGTTTGCATGTCCTGTTTATACAACATGAGGGTGGGTGGGAGGGCCCAAGGACAATTCCATCTTGCACCTCTTTTTTCTTTCATTTTTCTTTGCATCATGTGCTGTTTGGGGACTATTTTTTGAAGTGCCATCCTGCCTGACACTGCAGTGCCACTCCTAGATGGGCCAGGTGTTTGTGTCGGCCACTTGTGTCGCTTAGCTTAGCCATCCAGCGACCACAGTGCACCTCTTTTTTTCTTTGCATCATGTGCTGTTTGGGGACTATTTTTTAAATCGACCATCCTGTCTGACACTGCAGTGCCACTCCTAGATGGGCCAGGTGTTTGTGTCGGCCACTTGGGTCGCTTAGCTTAGTCATCCAACGACCTCGGTGCAAATTTTAGGACTAAAAATAATATTGTGAGGTTTGAGGTGTTCAGAATAGACTGGAAATGAGTGGAAATTATGATTATTGAGGTTAATAATACTATAGGATCAAAATGACCCCCAAATTCTATGATTTAAGCTGTTTTTGAGGTTTTTTTGTAAAAAACACCCGAATCCAAAACACACCCGAATCCGACAAAAAATTTTCAGGGAGGTTTTGCCAAAACGCGTCCGAATCCAAAACACAGCCGCGGAACCGAATCCAAAACCAAAACACAAAACCCGAAAAATGTCCGGTGCACATCACTAATATTAATAATGTGTTAAAGTGCAATAAAGAATTTCTTTATTGCACTTTAACACATTATTAATTTCAGTGTTTACACAGATAGGATCCAATGAAGGGTTGACCCCCAACTGCCCTTAATTGGTCAACATTGCATGAACAGAACCGTATATGAATATGCGCCCATACAGTATGCAGAGTTCTACGCACTTCTGCTGCCAGACCACCCCTATCCATAGCCTACATACCATACCCAGACCCAGTGTGCACTTGCATCAGAGCTATCCTTGATGCAAAAGTTACATCTAAGAACCTGCGTATTTGCACAACTCTGCATACTGTAGCTCACATTTAAAATAGAGATGAGCGGGTTCGGTTCGAGATCCGAACCCCCTGAACTTCACCTATTTTACACGGGTCCGAGGCAGCCTCGGATCTTCCCGCCTTGCTTGGTTAACCCGAATGCGGCCGAACGTTATCATCCTGCTGTCGGATTCTCGCGAGATTCGTATTCTATATAAAGAGCCGTGCGTCGCCGCCATTTTCACTCGTGTATTGGAGATTGAATGGAGAGGACGTGGCTACGTTCTCTGCCTGAAAAGCTCCATATCTGCGCTCAGTGTGCTGCAAATATCTGTGCTCAGTGTGCTGCAAATATCTGTGCTCAGTGTGCTGCAAATATCTACGTTCTCTGCCTATAAAGCTCCATATCTGTGCTCAGTGTGCTGCAAATATCTGTGCTCAGTGTGCTGCAAATATCTACGTTCTCTGCCTGAAAAGCTCCATATCTGTGCTCAGTGTGCTGCAAATATCTGTGCTCAGTGTGCTGCATTTTGGTGACCACCACTATAGTAGTACAGTACAGTAGTCCATTGCTGTATCTTGCAGCTCTGTGTCACTGCAAGTATCCATCCTTATCTGTGCTGCATTGTGAGCAGTATATATAGTAGTACAGTGCAGCATTTTGGTGACCAACAGTATATAGTTGTACAGTACAGTAGTCCATTGCTGTATCTTGCATCTCCGTGTCACTGCAAGTATCCATCTATATCTGTGCTGCATTGTGAGCAGTATATATAGTAGTACAGTGCAGCATTTTGGTGACCAACAGTATATAGTTGTACAGTACAGTAATCCATTGCTGTATCTTGCAGCTCCGTGTCACTGCAAGTATCCATCCATATCTGCGCTGCATTGTTTTGAGCAGTATATATAGTAGTACAGTGCAGCATTTTGGTGACCAACAGTATACAGTTGTACAGTACAGTAGTCCATTGCTGTATCTTGCAGCTCCGTGTCACTGCAAGTATCCATCCATATCTGTGCTGCATTGTTGTGAGCAGTATATATAGTACTACAGTGCAGCATCTTGGTGACCAACAGTGTATAGTTTTACAGTACAGTAGTCCATTGCTGTATCTTGCAGCTCTGTGTCACTTCAAGTATCCATATCTGTGCTGCATTGTTGTGAGCGGTATATATATAGTAGTACAGTGCAGCATTGTGGTGACCAGTATACTACAGTACAATAGCCCAGTGCTGTTCTCGCTGCTCAGTGTCAGTTCTCCGTAGTATCATCAGTGCTCAGTAAAATCAGGGCTCAGTATAATCAGTGATTGATCAGTATAATCAGTTCTCAGTATAATCAGTGCGCTGTTAGACGTGCGCCCATTTTCCGCCATTAATGCATTGGGATTTAGACAATTGATGAAGTTATTGTGTCCCCGGTACAAAATCCCATCTAGATTCCACTTCACTAGGCAGGCGATAGCGAGATTTTACCAATTAATATCACTGATTTATAATTAATTATTAATCACAGTGATCTTGCCAAATGATTCCAGTGATTTTGTCATTTTCTTCCAGTGATTTGGACCAATAATACCATTGATTAGAACGAATAATTCCTGTGATTTTGTCATTTTCTTCCAGTGATTTGGACCAATAATACCATTGATTAGAACAAATAATTCCTGTGATTTTGTCATTTTCTTCCAGTGATTTGGACCAATAATACTATTGATTAGAATTAATAATTCCTGTGATTTTGTCATTTTCTTCCAGTGATTTGGACCAATAATACCATTGATTAGAACAAATAATTCCTATGATTTTGTCATTTTCTTCCAGTGATTTGGACCAATAATACCATTGATTAGAACAAATAATTCCTGTGATATTGAGGTATTTGTGTCGCTTAGCTTAGCCATCCAGAGACCACATTACACCTCTTTTTCTCATTTCTTTGCATCATGTGCTGTTTGGGGACTATTTTTTTAAGTGCCATCCTGTCTGCCACTGCAGTGCCACTCCTAGATGGACCAGGTGTTTGTGCCGCCCTCTTGGTCATCCAGTGACCTCGGTGCAAATTTTAGGACTAAAAATAATATTGTGAGGTGTTCAGAATAGACTGGAAATGAGTGGAAATAATGGTTATTGAGGTTAATAATACTATAGAATCAAAATTACCCCCAAATTCTATGATTTAAGCTGTTTTTGAGGGGGTTTTGAAAAAAAACACCCGAATCCAAAACACACCCGAATCCGACAAAAAAATTTCAGGGAGGTTTTGCCAAAACGCGTCCAAATCCAAAACACAGCCGCGGAACCGAATCCAAAACCAAAACACAAAACCCGAAAAATTTCCAGTGCACATCTCTAATTTAAACACACCCTCTCTTTGTATTAAGTAAGATCATCTTTTAAAGCCCAGTTACATCTATTCATTAGAAAGTGAAGATGTGGTTGAAATGCATATGACTCTACATTGTACACTAGCTTCCAAAGCATAAGCAATGCGAAAACACCAATTGCATTCTCGATTTTGCATTCAAATCTGCATTGCTTCCATTATGTCCTCATGTCCAGCGGTGGTGGGGGTGGGGTACTTATTACCTTGGTACGTGCTTTTTGGAGAGGCCCCCCTCTTATAGGCCCTACACACTGGGCAATATGAGTGAAAGATATGAACAATCTCGTTCATTTATGAACGAGATACCGTTCATGTCTTTCAGTGTGGAGGCACCAGCGATGAACGATGCGCGGCCCCACGCTCGTTCATCGCTGGTGCCCCGTCGCTTGTGCATGCAGGCCAATATGGACGATCTCGTCCATATTTGCCTGCACTGCTATGGAGCCGGGTGACGGGGAGTGAAGAAGTCCCCCCGTCACTGCCCCCCCCCCCACCGCCGGATTGCCTGTCAGCCGTATCTGCCGTCGGGCAACTCGGCAGCGGATCGCGCATTGTGTAGGGCCCTTTACCTGTCAACCACAGCAGCCTTTCTCCCCACCCCAGTATGAGCAGCTGTGGTGGGTCCAAGAAGGCTGCTGCCACTGAGCTCTGCCTGTAGGGGAGGGCTCTGCCCCTGTGTGGCATGCTGCACAACAATTACTCTTTTTTGGCACTTTTTATGTAGGATGTATGGCTGAACCTGCACAATTAGGCCCGCAACCATTCTCTATGTCCCTGCTCATGTCATACAAATATATAATATAATATAAAAATATAAATATAATATATTATAATAATATAACAACAGAAATCCTAGTGTTTAAACCATCCAGAGTTAAATTATTAACATAACAGATACATTTGTCAATAAAAATAATGCTTTCACATAGATAAAATTTATTAACAGTGGAATTGGTAAAATTCACAGTCGTGCATAGGTAACATCTGTAGAGTTTCACAGAAGTATACTATAGATTGATCCAATTTGTATTCAGTATAACAGATTTCTTTGATATTAAATCAGAGTGTGATACAGAAGTCGAGAAGACAATAAATCCAATGTGTTTAATTCTGAAGGACTTCCTTATGGGTATAGTACAGTATCTGGATGGCAAATGAAACAACTTAGTATTGTAAATGATAACAATCTCCATAGACAATACAATAGATGTTTGCAGTACATACCAAGAGCTTGAAATAAATGAGATAACAACGAATACACCACTGGTTGTGCCAACTTGAGAGAATCTAAAAACTAATACATAAAATAAATAATTTCTTAGGCATTAAGATTAACATGAAGAGGAATAAGGAGCAGGTTGTCACAACTGAGGGCCTGAGCTGACGGAAGGCAGCCTCAGTTGTAGGGGCTGAGATGTACCGGAACCTGGGAGGTTGTATCAGACCCCTGGACATGTAAGTAACATGAAGAGAAACCGCCCGAAGGCGTGACCACGACAACTTGAGTAAAAGTCAATGATATTTATTTATGACAAACTCCATGCATCACAGTAGCAGTAAAAAGTAACATAAAAATCAGCAGAGAAATAATAATACAGTTCCTGGGTACTACAGGGTGGCAGGGGCCACAGAGCTCTGGTGGTATGAGACAGTTCTTATTATCTGCAAGTTGGAAAGTCCTTACCAGGCTCAACTGTAGCAATGAGAAAAGCCCAGGGTCGTACCAGCTGGTGTTCCAGGGAAAGCTGGACTGCTGTAGATAAAATGCTGCTGTGGGTACTGGTTAGAACCAGACAGGTGTTGGCACAGAGTGGATACTGGCTGGAACCAGTTAAATAATAAATAAAGCTTTGAGAGCGATGCAATGTAGATGAAATGTAGAATTTGAGAGCGGAGAAATAATAATACCGGTGGAGAGTGGTAAACTGCAGAAAGGACACCGGCCCTTTAAGAGAAGCTGTACACTGCTGGAAGCTGAGCTGGAAGCAGGTGATGTTGTAGCTGGAAACAGGTGAGTCCAGAATGGATCGGAGAGTCAGGCTACACCGCAGATGGAATGCTGGTGCGGGTCTCTATAGCAGAAGTCTGGAGACAGGAGCTGGAACCTGGAAGACATTCACAGAAGAGAGACAAACTGGAACTAGGTTTGACAACCAAAGCACTGACGCCTTCCTTGCTCAGGCACAACCTATTTATACCTGCAGCAAGGAAGGCATTGGCTAGGCAATTATGCAAATTAATAATACTGACAACGGATTGGTAGGAAAGATCAGCTGACAGAATCCAAGATGGCTGCGCCCATGCAGACACTTGGAGGGAAGTTTGGATTGTAAACCATGTGGTCTGGAAAACAGTAATGGCGGCGCCGGCCACTGGAGACAGGAGACGCCAGGCTGACAGATGCACATCCGACCACGCGGACACAGCAGAGGCCGCGGCTGACGTAATCGCCACTCAGAATGCAGAAGCTCAGGGACGGCGGCGGAGGCCGCGGGAGACGCCATGCCAGATGTATAAGGCGTTACTGTGACTGCATCCAGAGAGACAGGAGAGGATGCGGGAATGTCCACATCAGGATAACAGATGGGATCCGGTCCTGGAGCGCTGAGCCAGCCTTAGGAGGCATCTGATAGGTAAGAAATGGCGTCCAGATACCCGGATCGTGACAGCACCCCCCCCTTTAGGAGTGGCCCCAGGACACTTCTTTGGCTTTTGAGGAAACTTGGAATGGAATCTCCGGACCAAGGCAGGAGCATGGACATCAGAAGCATTGGTCCATGAACGTTCCTCAGGGCCATAACCCTTCCAGTCAATAAGATACTGAAGTTGACCGTAACGGTGACGTGAGTCCAGGATCTTGGCCACTTCATACTCAACTCCTCGTTGAGTTTGGACTTTCGGAGTTGGAGGAAGTGAGGAATGAAACCGATTCAAGATTAGCGGTTTCAACAGGGAAACATGGAATGTCCTGGGTATTTTTAAGAAAGGAGGTAACTGGAGTCTGTAAGCAACAGGATTGATGACTTGATCAATTTTAAAAGGACCGATGAAGCGAGGTGCAAACTTCATACTGGGAACTCTCAACCTCAAATTCTTCGTGGATAACCATACCCGATCACCCACCTTGAGAGCAGGAACTGCTCGACGCTTCTTATCCGCAAACTTCTTGTACCTGAACGATGCCTTGAGCAGAGCTGATCGTACGCTCTTCCAGATATTGGCAAACTGATGCAAGGTGATATCCACTGCGGGAACAGAAGTTGCTGGAAGCGGTTGGAACTCAGGGACTTTAGGGTGGAATCCAAAGTTGGTGAAGAATGGTGTTGAAGAAGATGAAGAATGATACTGGTTGTTATGACAGAACTCGGCCCAGGGAAGTAATTGAACCCAGTCATCTTGAGAGGAGGACACATAGATGCGGAGGAAGGACTCCAAGTCCTGATTCACCCTCTCAGTTTGACCATTGGTCTGAGGATGGTAAGCCGTGGAAAACTTTAGCTTGACTTGGAGGACTTGACATAAACTTCGCCAGAATTTGGCTGTGAATTGAACTCCTCGATCTGAGATAATTTCCTCTGGAAGACCGTGGAGTCGGAAGATCTCTTGTATGAATACTTGAGCCAACTTGGAAGCTGACGGAAGACCGGTGAGAGGAATGAAGTGTGCCATCTTGGTGAACCGGTCAACTACCACCCAGATGGTATTGAACTTGTTGCACATGGGCAAATCTGTAATAAAATCCATCGACAAATGGGTCCATGGTCGACGGGGAACAGATAGTGGAACCAGTTGCCCCGCAGGCGACTGGCGGGATATTTTATGTTGGGCACACTTTGGGCAAGATGCAATAAACTCCAAAACGTCCTTTTTCAGAGTTGGCCACCAATAGGACCTAGAGATAAACTCCAGGGTTTTTTGGATACCTGTATGTCCGGCAAAGCGGGAAGCATGGGCCCAATGCATGAGCTTCTTCCTTAGTGTCGGCTTCACAAAACTTTTCCCTGATGGGGGCGTAGAGTCCATCCCTACCGTGGAGAATGCCAACGGATTTATAATAGGATGCTTGTCTGAAGACTCTGACTCATTTTCTTGCTCCCATGAGCGGGAAAGGGCATCGGCCTTGCGATTCTGAGAGCCCGGACAGAACTGGAGTTTAAAGTCGAATCTGGAAAAGAAAAGTGCCCATCTGGCCTGACGAGGGTTGAGACATTGTGCGCCTTTTAGATATAGAAGGTTCTTGTGGTCTGTAAGTATGGTGATTGAATGAGAAGCTCCCTCCAACAGATATCTCCACTCCTCTAGAGCGAGCTTGATGGCTAGCAACTCCTGGTCGCCAATGGCATAGTTGCGCTCCGCTGGGGAGAACTTCCGGGAGAAGAAACTGCAAGGATGTAAATGGCCATCTTTAGCCCTCTGAGATAGCACCGCTCCTACTCCAACGGAGGAGGCATCCACCTCTAAGATGAAAGGAGAGTCGATGTCAGGCTGTTTTAGGACAGGCGCAGAGAAGAACCTCTGTTTCAAAAGATGAAAAGCTTGCATGGCTTCTTCAGACCACTTGGACGGGTTAGCACCCTTCTTGGTGAAAGCAGTAATAGGCGCCACAATGGTGGAAAAGTCTCGTATAAACTTTCGGTAATAATTGGCGAACCCTAAGAACCTCTGGACCCCTTTGAGGGTTAAGGGTACCGGCCAATTCTGGATTGCTTGTAGTTTCTCAGGATCCATCTCTAGTCCGGAACCGGACACAATGTACCCTAGAAACGGAATGGACTTGACTTCAAAGACGCATTTCTCTAATTTGCAGTAGAGATGATTGACACGGAGACGGGACAGAACCTCCTTTACCCAAAAACGATGTTCCTCTAAATTGTTGGCAAAAATGAGGATATCATCTAGATAGACCACGACATGACGGTATAGAATGTCTCTGAAGATCTCATTGACGAAATGCTGGAAGACAGCTGGAGCATTGCTCAATCCGAAGGGCATGACGAGGTACTCATAATGTCCGTCACGGGTGTTAAATGCGGTCTTCCACTTGTCACCCTCACGGATCCGGATGAGATTGTATGCACCTCTCAAGTCCAGCTTTGTAAAGATGGTAGCTCCGCTAACTCTGTCAAAGAGCTCAGTAATCAGGGGTAAAGGATAGCGGTTCTTGATGGTAATGTCGTTCAAACCTCTGTAGTCGATGCACGGCCGCAGACCACCATCTTTCTTTTTTACAAAGAAGAAGCCTGCGCCGGCTGGAGAAGAAGAAGGTCGAATGAACCCCTCTGCTAGGTTCTCTTTAATGTATTCCTCCATAGAATGCGTCTCAGGCAGAGACAACGGATAAGTTCGGCCTCGAGGTGGAACCTTCCCTGGAACGAGATCAATCGGGCAGTCCCATTCTCTATGAGGAGGAAGGATATCAGCAGAAGCTTTACTGAACACATCCGTGAAATCTTGATATGGAGGAGGTGGAACATCAGACGACCTGGGGGAGGAAGAACAGACAGGCAACACTTTAAACAAACATGTCTCAGCACAGGAGGAACCCCATGCCAGAATTTGCGTAGTCGTCCAATCAATTGTAGGATTGTGAAGACGGAGCCATGGAAGGCCCAGGACCACAGGATGTGTGGCTCTTGGAATCACTAAAAGTGAAATAAGTTCGGAATGAAGAACTCCCACTCTCAGACGAACTGGTAGAGTCCTTAAAGCAATAACTGTATCAAAAATTTTACTGCCATCCACGGCAGTTAAGGAAAAGGAGGAAGGAAGTCTCTCGGTGGGTAGGGACCACCGTTTAACATAGGCTTCGGTAATAAAGTTCCCAGCTGCTCCGGAATCCAGGAGGGCAATGACGTTCTGATAACGTTGAGCAACTTGAAGCGAGACTGGGAGATTACAATCTTGAGGGGATGGAGAGGAGATCATTACTCCTAGCCGGCCCTCTCCTTGGCGAGCTAGGGTCTGGAGTCCCGGACGTTTGGGACAAGCATTAATGGTGTGAGACGGAGCTGCACAATAAAGACAGAGAGACTCGGAGAGACGTCTTCGGCGCTCAGCAGGAGTTAAACGGGAACGGCCAATTTGCATGGGCTCATCTTTAGTTGGTGACAGTTGGCGAGGAGGAGGAGCAGAAGATTTTGGAGCAGATGATCTTCCACGCTCAGTTGCTCTCTCTCTGAAACGTAAGTCAACTTTTGTACAAAGTGAGATTAGTTCATCTAACTTGGAGGGTAAGTCTCTGGTAGCTAACTCGTCTTTAATACACTCAGATAAACCATGCCAGAATGCAGCATACAGGGCCTCGTCGTTCCATGCCAGTTCGGATGCCAGGATCTGGAACTGTATAAGATATTGTCCTACAGTACGTGATCCCTGGCGTAAACGGAGAATCTCAGACGAAGCTGAAGTTACCCGGCCTGGCTCGTCGAAGATGCGCCTGAATGTTGACACGAATGCAGTGTAAGAAGATAGCAGGGTGTCGGACCTCTCCCATAACGGTGATGCCCAATCAAGGGCTGAGCCACTGAGAAGAGAGATGATGTAGGCAATTTTTGTACGGTCACTGGGAAAATTGCCAGGTTGTAGCTCAAACTGAATCTCACACTGGTTGAGAAATCCCCTGCAGAATCTTGGAGAACAGTCAAATTTTGCTGGCGTTGGAAGATGAAGACGTGGAGCAGAAACGGGTAAGGTGGGTGGGGTTATAGCTGGAGTCACTGTGGTTGACGCACCGGACGCGTCTGATCCACGGAGAGTTGTCTGAATCCCATCCAGCCGAGTAGAGAGATCCTGGAGACAGCGGATGATGTGGCCCTGTGCAGCCTCCTGATGTTCAAGTCGGGCTGCCAGTTCTTGCATCGGCCTGGCCGCTTGATCCTGGTCTCCGGCTGGATTCATTTGGTCAGTGCTTACTGTCACAACTGAGGGCCTGAGCTGACGGAAGGCAGCCTCAGTTGTAGGGGCTGAGATGTACCGGAACCTGGGAGGTTGTATCAGACCCCTGGACATGTAAGTAACATGAAGAGAAACCGCCCGAAGGCGTGACCACGACAACTTGAGTAAAAGTCAATGATATTTATTTATGACAAACTCCATGCATCACAGTAGCAGTAAAAAGTAACATAAAAATCAGCAGAGAAATAATAATACAGTTCCTGGGTGGCAGGGGCCACAGAGCTCTGGTGGTATGAGACAGTTCTTATTATCTGCAAGTTGGAAAGTCCTTACCAGGCTCAACTGTAGCAATGAGAAAAGCCCAGGGTCGTACCAGCTGGTGTTCCAGGGAAAGCTGGACTGCTGTAGATAAAATGCTGCTGTGGGTACTGGTTAGAACCAGACAGGTGTTGGCACGGAGTGGATACTGGCTGGAACCAGTTAAATAATAAATAAAGCTTTGAGAGCGATGCAATGTAGATGAAATGTAGAATTTGAGAGCGGAGAAATAATAATACCGGTGGAGAGTGGTAAACTGCAGAAAGGACACCGGCCCTTTAAGAGAAGCTGTACACTGCTGGAAGCTGAGCTGGAAGCAGGTGATGTTGTAGCTGGAAACAGGTGAGTCCAGAATGGATCGGAGAGTCAGGCTACACCGCAGATGGAATGCTGGTGCGGGTCTCTATAGCAGAAGTCTGGAGACAGGAGCTGGAACCTGGAAGACATTCACAGAAGAGAGACAAACTGGAACTAGGTTTGACAACCAAAGCACTGACGCCTTCCTTGCTCAGGCACAACCTATTTATACCTGCAGCAAGGAAGGCATTGGCTAGGCAATTATGCAAATTAATAATACTGACAACGGATTGGTAGGAAAGATCAGCTGACAGAATCCAAGATGGCTGCGCCCATGCAGACACTTGGAGGGAAGTTTGGATTGTAAACCATGTGGTCTGGAAAACAGTAATGGCGGCGCCGGCCACCGGAGACAGGAGACGCCAGGCTGACAGATGCACATCCGACCACGCGGACACAGCGGAGGCCGCGGCTGACGTAATCGCCACTCAGAATGCAGAAGCTCAGGGACGGCGGCGGAGGCCGCGGGAGACGCCATGCCAGATGTATAAGGCGTTACTGTGACTGCGTCCAGAGAGACAGGAGAGGATGCGGGAATGTCCACATCAGGATAACAGATGGGATCCGGTCCTGGAGCGCTGAGCCAGCCTTAGGAGGCATCTGATAGGTAAGAAATGGCGTGCAGATACCCGGATCGTGACACAGGTTGGAGCAGTTGTACATACCAGACTGTATTCTGTATATATAATCGATAGAGTTCTCACAGATACTTTCAAGGGATAAAGAGTCCTTAAAAGGGCTAATGGCATAAAATGGCCAACAGTATATATTGGGCCTACAGAAAAGATTAATACATTAAGAAAGAATTCCTAACAATAATTCTTGTACTCAACATAAAAGAGGATTGTTATACATACCAATAGAATGGGCATGAAATATAATACTGAACTTTTAGTGATTCCACTGGGCAGCACGCCACCTTCAACAGACAATCTAGCAGTAATAGAACACCTAAAAAGTTGTATATAGGGATTATTACTCTCAGGTATTGCAATTCTCCCAGCCTGGATTAAATGTTAGTCACTACTCACTACATAAGGTACATGGAAAGAGGCTCTAAATTCACACATCCAGTCTATAGTATTAAAGATCTCCGATGCCAATAAAAAATTTGACAACATAGGTAAATAGAAACAATTAGAGGAACAAACATCTTAAAGGGTGACCCAAATAATACTAGTGATGTGCACCGGAAATTTTTCGGGTTTTGAGTTTTGGTTTTGGATTCGGTTCCGCGGCCGTGTTTTGGATTCGGACGCGTTTTGGCAAAACCTCCCTGAAATTTTTTTGTCGGAATCGGGTGTGTTTTGGATTTGGGTTTTTTTTACAAAAAACCCTCAAAAACAGCTTAAATCATAGAATTTGGGGGTCATTTTGATCCCATAGTATTATTAACCTCAATAACCATAATTTCCACTCATTTCCAGTCTATTCTGAACACCTCACACCTCACAATATTATTTTTAGTACTAAAATTTGCACCGAGGTCGCTGGATGACTAAGCTAAGCGACCCAAGTGGCCGACACAAACACCTGGCCCATCTAGGAGTGGCACTGCAGTGTCAGACAGGATGGCACTTCAAAAAATAGTCCCCAAACAGCACATGATGCAAAGAAAAAAAGAGGCGCAATGAGGTAGCTGTGTGACTAAGCTAAGCGACCCAAGTGGCCGACACAAAGACCCAAGTGGCCGACACAAACACCTGGCCCATCTAGGAGTGGCACTGAAGTGTCAGACAGGATGGCACTTCAAAAAAATAGTCCCCAAACAGCACATGATGCAAAGAAAAAAAGAGGTGCACCAAGGTCGCTGTGTGACTAAGCTAAGCGACACAAGTGGCCGACACAAACACCTGGCCCATCTAGGAGTGGCACTGCAGTGTCAGACAGAATGGCACTTCAAAAAAATAGTCCCCAAACAGCACATGATGCAAAGAAAAAAAGAGGCGCACCAAGGTCGCTGTGTGACTAAGCTAAGCGACACAAGTGGCCGACACAAGCACCTGGCCCATCTAGGAGTGGCACTGCAGTTTTCTAGCGAGAGAATGAGTGCTTCCATCCTCATGTGAAGCTGAACCACTATCCATGAACATAGGCTAGGGCCTCAGCCGTTCCTTGCCACTCCGTGTCGTAAATGGCATATTGGCAAGTTTACGCTTCTCCTCAGACGCTTTTAATTTTGATTTTTGGGTCATTTTACTGAACTTTTGTTTTTTGGATTTTACATGCTCTCTACTATGACATTGGGCATCGGCCTTGGCAGACGACGTTGATGGCATTTCATCGTCTCGGCCATGACTAGTGGCAGCAGCTTCAGCACGAGGTGGAAGTGGATCTTGATCTTTCCCTATTTTACCCTCCACATTTTTGTTCTCCATTTTTTAATGTGTGGAAATATATGCCAGTATCAATAGCAATGGCCTACTACTATATATACTGCGCACAACTGAAATGCACCACAGGTATGGATGGATAGTATACTTGACGACACAGAGGTAGGTAGAGCAGTAGCCTTCCGTACCGTACTGCTATATATACTGGTGGTCACTGTCAGCAAACTGCAAAACTAAAATGCACCACAGGTATAGAATCTAGATGGATAGTATACTTGACGACACAGAGGTAGGTAGAGCAGTTGCCTTCCGTACCGTACTGCTATATATACTGGTGGTCACTGGTCAGCAAAACTCTGCACTGTACTCCTCCTATATAATATACTGGTGGTCCCCAGTCCCCACAATAAAGCAGTGTGAGCACAGATATATGCAGCACACTGAGCACAGATATGGAGTGTTTTTCAGGGAGACAACGTATACTGGTGGTCACTGGTCAGCAAAACTCTGCACTGTACTCCTCCTATATATATACTGGTGGTCCCCAGTCCCCACAATAAAGCAGTGTGAGCACAGATATATGCAGCACACTGAGCACAGATATGGAGTGTTTTTCAGGCAGACAACGTATACTGGTTGTCACTGGTCAGCAAAACTCTGCACTGTACTCCTCCTATATAATACAGCTGCTCCCCAGTCCCCACAATTAAGTAGTGTGAGCACAGATATATGCAGCACACTGAGCACAGATATGGAGTGTTTTTCAGGCAGACAACGTATACTGGTGGTCACTGGTCAGCAAAACTCTGCACTGTACTCCTCCTATATAATACAGCTGCTCCCCAGTCCTCACAATTAAGCAGTGTGAGCACAGATATATGCAGCACACTGAGCACAGATATGGAGTGTTTTTCAGGCAGACAACGTATACTGGTGGTCACTGGTCAGCAAAACTCTGCACTGTACATAATACAGCTGCTCCCCAGTCCCCACAATTAAGCAGTGTGAGCACAGATATATGCAGCACACTGAGCACAGATATGGAGTGTTTTTCAGGCAGACAACGTATACTGGTGGTCACTGGTCAGCAAAACTCTGCACTGTACTCCTCCTATATAATACAGCTGCTCCCCAGTCCCCACAATTAAGCAATAAGCAGCACAAATATTATTAATAAATGGAGAGGACGCCAGCCACGTCCTCTCCCTTTCATTTCCAATGCACGAGTGAAAATGGCGGCGACGCGCGGCTGCTTATATAGAATCCGAATCTCGCGAGAATCCGACAGCGGGATGATGACGTCCGGGCGCGCTCGGATTAACCGAGCCATACGGGAGAATCCGAGTATGCCTCGGACCCGTGTAAAATGGGTGAAGTTCGGGGGGGTTCGGTTTCCGAGGAACCGAACCCGCTCATCACTAAATAATACATAACACAGTAATCATTACGACCATATATGGGAACAGTGAAAAAAACAGCCACAGAGAATAACACTTACAATGGGACTGATGTGTTCCTCACAGAGTTCAGTAAGTGAATGAGGCTAATGCCTGTGACTGGTATTTATACCTCCAGGGGAGTGACCTCACTTCTTCCCTAATAGTTTAATGTGGTAATAGGAGTAAGTGGCCAGATAGGGCTAAATATAATATAAATCTTCCCTTTCATGTATGTTTACTATTAGAGGCTGTTTATATTGTGTGCAAACAGTGTGGGTTTACAACCTAAAGGAAAAAGCACTGTACAGCTTAACAAAACCCGGTGGAACGCACTTCCGGTATGTGTTCCACCAGTGGCCGTGCACTTCTGGATTGCGGTCCGCCGGATAAAGGGCGGCAGGGAGCAGTTCCTGAAAAAGTGTCAGCGCTGAAATGAACAGTGCTTATGTATAACAAGGGAACAAATAAAGAGGGATGAGAAACTGAGGGTCATAAGTAGAGATGTGCTGCGGGCACTTTTAGTGTTTTGTGTTTTTGTTCTAATTCCCTGCTCTTGTTTTGGTTTTTGATTGGTTTTGCCAAAACCACCCTTTCGTGTTTTAGTTTTGGTTTTGGATCTGGATGAAAATCCCAGAATTTTGGGGTAATTTTGATCCTATGGAATTATTAACCTCAATAACATTCATTTCCACTAATTTCCAGTCCATTCTGAACACCTCACACCTTACAATATTACAAAAGGTTGCACCGAGGTGGCTGTATGCCTAAGCTAAGCGACACAAGTGTGCGGCACAAATACCTGGCCCATCTAGGAGTGGCACTGCAGTAGCAGACAGGATGGCAGATTTAAAAAATAAGCCCCAAACAGGACATCATGCAAAGAAAAAAAAGAATTGCAATGAGGTTGCTGTATGACTAAGCTAAGCTACACAAGTGTGCAGCACAAACACCTGGCCCATCTAGGAGTGGCACTGTAGTGTCAGACAGGAGGGCAGATTTAAAAAATAGTCCCCAAACAGCACATTATGCAAAGATGTAAAAGAGGTGCAATAAGGTAGCTGTATGACTAAGCTAAGCGACACAAACAATTGGTCCATCTAGGAGTGGCACTGCAGTGTCAGACAGGATGGCACTTTAAAATACTAGTCCCCAAACAGCACATGATGCAAAGAAGAAACAGAAGTGCACCGAGGTTGCTGTATGACTAAGCTAAGCAACACAACCATTTGGCTCATCTAGTAGTGGCATGCAGTGGCTTAATGTCGAAAGTGGCCCACAATTTTTAAGTCCACTGACAGAATCTCCTGCACACCCCTGTCATTTTTCAAAATTTCTGCAATTGGTGGACTTATACGGCAGTACCCCTGGACTAATTCTGCAGTACCCCTAGGAGTGGCACTGTAGTGTCAGACAGGAGGGCAGATATAAAAAAAGGCCCCAAGCAACACATCATGCAAAGATGAAAAAGAGATGTAATAATGAGGTAGCTGTATGACTAAGCTAAGCGACGCAAACAATTGGTCCATCTAGGAGTGGCATTGCAGTGTCAGACAGAATGGCACTTGAAAAAAATAGTACCCAAACAGCACATCATGCGAAGATGTAAAAGAGGGCAATGCGGTAGCTGTATGACTAAGCTAAGTGACACAAGTCTGCGGACAAACACCTGGCCAAGATAAGGTTGGCACTGCAGTCCCACTGCACTAACGGCGGATACCGGACACACGTCTAACACTAGCATAGTTGTTGTGGCCTCAGTAATCCGCTTTGCAACAGGGTATGTATATATATATATATATATATATATATACACGGCAGTAACACTGGAATTATATGGCAGTACCACTGGACATATACGGCAGTACAGCTGGACTGGATTTATACACCAGTACCACTGGAATTATATGACCGGATTACTGGAATTATACGGCAGGATCACTGGATTTATACGGCAGGATCACTGGATTTATACGGCAGTACCGCTGGACATATATGGCAGTATCAATGGACATATAGGGCAGGATCACTGGACTGGATTTATACGCCAGTACCACTGGAATTATAAGGCAGGATCACCGGATGTATGCGGCAGTACCGCTGAACATATACGGCAGTATCAATGAACATATACGGCAGTATCACTGGACATATACGACAGTATCACTGGACTGGATTTATACGCCAGTACCACTGGAATTATACGACAGGATCAATGTAATTTTGCGGCAGGATCAGTGGATTTATACAGCAGTACCGCTGGACATATACGGCAGTATCAATGGACATATACGGCAGTATTACTGGACATATATGGCAGTATCACTGGACTGGACTTATACGCCAGTACCACTGGAATTATACGGCAGGATCACTGGATTTATACGCCAGTGCCACTGGAATTATATGGCAGGATCACTGGGATTATACGGCAGGATCACTGGGATTATACGGCAGGATCACTGGAATTATACGGCAGTATCACTGGACATATATGACAGTATCACTGGACATATACTACAGTATCACTGGACTGGATTTATACGCCAGTACCCATGGAATTATACAGCAGGATCACTGGAATTATACAGCAGGATCACTGGATTTATACGCCAGTACCACTGGAATTATATGGCAGGATCACTGGAATTATACTGCAGGATCACTGGATTTATATGCCAATACCACTGGAATTATACGGCAGTACCGCTGGACAAATACGGCAGTTTCAATGGACATATACAGCAGTATCACTGGACTGGATTTATACACCAGTACCACTGGAATTATACGGCAGGATCACTGGATTTATACGGCAGTACCGCTGGACATATACGGCAGTATCGATGGACATATACGGCAGTATCACTGGACATATACGGCAGTATCACTGGACTGGATTTATATGCCAGTACCGCTGGACATATACGGCAGTATCAATGGACATATACGGCAGTATTACTGGACATATACAGCAGCACAGGGACACCACCACTGGACTGATGCAGGACAAAACAGCACCACTACAATGGACTGGACTTATACAGCAGCACTGGACGTATGGCAGCAGAGGACACCATCACTGTGACTGAACTGATGCAGGACAAGACACCACCACTGGACTGATGCAGCAATACACAGCACCATTGTACTGGACTTATGCAGCAGCACTGGACATATGGCAGCAGAGGACACCACCACTGTGACTGGACTGATGCAGCACAGGACACCACCACTGGACTGATGCAGCACAACACAGCACCATTGGACTGGACTTATGGCAGCAGAGGACACAACACTGTGACTGGACAGAGGGAAGCGGTTACCCATCCGGCATGTAGTGACCTGCACCACCAAGTTCATAGTTTACCTACTGACTTGCCCATGTGGGAAAACTGAAAGGACTCTGCGTGAACGCATGGCAGCACATTGTTCAGCCATAAGGGCTAAGCTAGAGACAGGTAAAAGTGACCAGACGGTTGCGCGTCACTTTTACCAAGCAGGCCATAATATTTCGTCCCAAAGATATTAGAGATGAGCGGGTTCGGTTCCTCGGAAACCGAACCCGCCCGAACTTCAGGTTTTTTTTACACGGGGCCGAGCGACTCGGATCTTCCCGCCTTGCTCGGTTAACCCGAGCGCGCCCGAACGTCATCATCCCGCTGTCGGATTCTCGCGAGGCTCGGATTCTATCGCGAGACTCGGATTCTATATAAGGAGCCGCGCGTCGCCGCCATTTTCACACGTGCATTGAGATTGATAGGGAGAGGACGTGGCTGGCGTCCTCTCCGTTTATAGAGAGTGAGACTACTAGAGTAGAGAGAGACACAGTATTATTTACTTTAGTAATTTTGGGGAGCATTAGGAGGAGTACTACTACTTGCTGAAGTGATAGTGTGACTGTATATCTGACTTGTGGGGGAGACACTGACAGTGGGGAGCAGTTAGAGTCTGAGAGCAGGAGTACATATTTTAACGTACAGTGCACACTTTTGCTGGCACTCTGCTGCCAGAGTGCCACACTGCCATTGTGACCACACTGACCACCAGTATATATTGTGATTGTCTGCTTAGGAGTACTACTTGCAGTTTAATATATATATATATATATATATAATTGTATATAATATATATATAATTGTATATGTATACCACCTACCCGTGTTTTTTTTTTTCTTTCTTCTTGATACATACTACTATAGTAGCTTACTGTAGCAGTCTGCGGTGCTGCTGAGCTGACAGTGTCCAGCAGGTCCATCATCAGTCATTACATAATAAATATATATACCTGTCCGGCTGCAGTACTAGTGATATTATATATATATATATATATATATATATATATATATATATTAATTTCATCTCATTATCATCCAGTCTATATTAGCAGCAGACACAGTACGGTAGTCCACGGCTGTAGCTACCTCTGTGTCGGCAGTCGCTGGTCCATCCATAATTGTATTCCACCTACCCGTGGTTTTTTTTTCTCTTTCTTCTTGATACATACTACTATAGTAGCTTACTGTAGCAGTCTGCGGTGCTGCTGAGCTGACAGTGTCCAGCAGGTCCGTCATCAGTCATTACATAATAAATATATATACCTGTCCGGCTGCAGTACTAGTGATATTATATATATATATATTAATTTCATCTCATTATCATCCAGTCTATATTAGCAGCAGACACAGTACGGTAGTCCACGGCTGTAGCTACCTCTGTGTCGGCAGTCGCTGGTCCATCCATAATTGTATACCACCTACCCGTGGTTTTTTTTTTTCTCTTTCTTCTTGATACATACTACTATAGTAGCTTACTGTAGCAGTCTGCGGTGCTGCTGAGCTGACAGTGTCCAGCAGGTCCGTCATCAGTCATTACATAATAAATATATATACCTGTCCGGCTGCAGTACTAGTGATATTATATATATATATATATATTAATTTAATCTCATTATCATCAAGTTTATATTAGCAGCAGACACAGTACGGTAGTCCACGGCTGTAGCTACCTCTGTGTCGGCAGTCGCTGGTCCATCCATAATTGTATACCACCTACCCGTGGTTTTTTTTTTTCTCTTTCTTCTTGATACATACTACTATAGTAGCTTACTGTAGCAGTCTGCGGTGCTGCTGAGCTGACAGTGTCCAGCAGGTCCGTCATCAGTCATTACATAATAAATATATATACCTGTCCGGCTGCAGTACTAGTGATATTATATATATATATATATATATATATATATATATATATATAAATTTCATCTCATTATCATCCAGTCTATATTAGCAGCAGACACAGTACGGTAGTCCACGGCTGTAGCTACCTCTGTGTCGGCAGTCGCTGGTCCATCCATAATTGTATTCCACCTACCCGTGGTTTTTTTTTCTCTTTCTTCTTGATACATACTACTATAGTAGCTTACTGTAGCAGTCTGCGGTGCTGCTGAGCTGACAGTGTCCAGCAGGTCCGTCATCAGTCATTACATAATAAATATATATACCTGTCCGGCTGCAGTACTAGTGATATTATATATATATATATATATATATATATATTAATTTCATCTCATTATCATCCAGTCTATATTAGCAGCAGACACAGTACGGTAGTCCACGGCTGTAGCTACCTCTGTGTCGGCAGTCGCTGGTCCATCCATAATTGTATAGTAGTATCCATCCATCTCCATTGTTTACCTGAGGTGCCTTTTAGTTGTGCCTATTAAAATATGGAGAACAAAAATGTTGAGGTTCCAAAATTAGGGAAAGATCAAGATCCACTTCCACCTCGTGCTGAAGCTGCTGCCACTAGTCATGGCCGAGACGATGAAATGCCAGCAACGTCGTCTGCCAAGGCCGATGCCCAATGTCATAGTACAGAGCATGTAAAATCCAAAACACCAAATATCAGTAAAAAAAGGACTCCAAAATCTAAAATAAAATTATCGGAGGAGAAGCGTAAACTTGCCAATATGCCATTTACCACACGGAGTGGCAAGGAACGGCTGAGGCCCTGGCCTATGTTCATGGCTAGTGGTTCAGCTTCACATGAGGATGGAAGCACTCAGCCTCTCGCTAGAAAAATGAAAAGACTCAAGCTGGCAAAAGCACCGCAAAGAACTGTGCGTTCTTCCAAATCCCAAATCCACAAGGAGAGTCCAATTGTGTCGGTTGCGATGCCTGACCTTCCCAACACTGGACGTGAAGAGCATGCGCCTTCCACCATTTGCACGCCCCCTGCAAGTGCTGGAAGGAGCACCCGCAGTCCAGTTCCTGATAGTCAGATTGAAGATGTCAGTGTTGAAGTACACCAGGATGAGGAGGATATGGGTGTTGCTGGCGCTGGGGAGGAAATTGACAAGGAGGATTCTGATGGTGAGGTGGTTTGTTTAAGTCAGGCACCCGGGGAGACACCTGTTGTCCGTGGGAGGAATAGGGCCGTTGACATGCCTGGTGAAAATACCAAAAAAATCAGCTCTTCGGTGTGGAAGTATTTCACCAGAAATGCAGACAACATTTGTCAAGCCGTGTGTTGCCTTTGTCAAGCTGTAATAAGTAGGGGTAAGGACGTTAACCACCTCGGAACATCCTCCCTTATACGTCACCTGCAGCGCATTCATAATAAGTCAGTGACAAGTTCAAAAACTTTGGGCGACAGCGGAAGCAGTCCACTGACCAGTAAATCCCTTCCTCTTGTAACCAAGCTCACGCAAACCCCCCCACCAACTCCCTCAGTGTCAATTTCCTCCTTCCCCAGGAATGCCAATAGTCCTGCAGGCCATGTCACTGGCAATTCTGACGAGTCCTCTCCTGCCTGGGATTCCTCCGATGCATCCTTGCGTGTAACGCCTACTGCTGCTGGCGCTGCTGTTGTTGCTGCTGGGAGTCGATGGTCATCCCAGAGGGGAAGTCGTAAGCCCACTTTTACTACTTCCACCAAGCAATTGACTGTCCAACAGTCCTTTGCGAGGAAGATGAAATATCACAGCAGTCATCCTGCTGCAAAGCGGATAACTGAGGCCTTGGCATCCTGGGTGGTGAGAAACGTGGTTCCGGTATCCATCATTACTGCAGAGCCAACTAGAGACTTGTTGGAGGTACTGTGTCCCCGGTACCAAATACCATCTAGGTTCCATTTCTCTAGGCAGGCGATACCGAAAATGTACACAGACCTCAGAAAAAGAGTCACCAGTGTCCTAAAAAATGCAGCTGTACCCAATGTCCACTTAACCACGGACATGTGGACAAGTGGAGCAGGGCAGGGTCAGGACTATATGACTGTGACAGCCCACTGGGTAGATGTATGGACTCCCGCCGCAAGAACAGCAGCGGCGGCACCAGTAGCAGCATCTCGCAAACGCCAACTCTTTCCTAGGCAGGCTACGCTTTGTATCACCGGTTTCCAGAATACGCACACAGCTGAAAACCTCTTACGGCAACTGAGGAAGATCATCGCGGAATGGCTTACCCCAATTGGACTCTCCTGTGGATTTGTGGCATCGGACAACGCCAGCAATATTGTGTGTGCATTAAATCTGGGCAAATTCCAGCACGTCCCATGTTTTGCACATACCTTGAATTTGGTGGTGCAGAATTTTTTTAAAAACGACAGGGGCGTGCAAGAGATGCTGTCGGTGGCCAGAAGAATTGCGGGACACTTTCGGCGTACAGGCACCACGTACAGAAGACTGGAGCACCACCAAAAACGCCTGAACCTGCCCTGCCATCATCTGAAGCAAGAAGTGGTAACGAGGTGGAATTCAACCCTCTATATGCTTCAGAGGTTGGAGGAGCAGCAAAAGGCCATTCAAGCCTATACAATTGAGCACGATATAGGAGGTGGAATGTACCTGTCTCAAGCGCAGTGGAGAATGATTTCAACGTTGTGCAAGGTTCTGCAACCTTTTGAACTTGCCACACGTGAAGTCAGTTCAGACACTGCCAGCCTGAGTCAGGTCATTCCCCTCATCAGGCTTTTGCAGAAGAAGCTGGAGGCATTGAAGGAGGAGCTAAAAGGGAGCGATTCCGCTAGGCATGTGGGACTTGTGGATGGAGCCCTTAATTCGCTTAACAAGGATTCACGGGTGGTCAATCTGTTGAAATCAAAGCACTACATTTTGGCCACCGTGCTCGTTCCTAGATTTAAAACCTACCTTGGATCTCTCTTTCCGAGAGACACAAGTCTGCTGGGGTTCAAAGACCTGCTGGTGACAAAATTGTCAAGTCAAGCGGAACGCGACCTGTCAACATCTCCTCCTTCACATTCTCCCGCAACTGGGGGTGCAAGGAAAAGGCTCAGAATTCCGAGCCCACCCGCTGGCGGTGATGCAGGGCAGTCTGGAGCGACTGCTGATGCTGACATCTGGTCCGGACTGAAGGACCTGACAATGATTACGGACATGTCGTCTACTGTCACTGCATATGATTCTCTCCCCATTGAAAGAATGGTGGAGGATTATATGAGTGACCGCATCCAAGTAGGCACGTCAGACAGTCCGTACTTATACTGGCAGGAAAAAGAGGCAATTTGGAGGCCCTTGCACAAACTGGCTTTATTCTACCTAAGTTGCCCTCCCACAAGTGTGTACTCCGAAAGAGTGTTTAGTGCCGCCGCTCACCTTGTCAGCAATCGGCGTACGAGGTTACTTCCAGAAAATGTGGAGAAGATGATGTTCATTAAAATGAATTATAATCAATTCCTCCATGGAGACATTGACCAGCAGCAATTGCCTCCACAAAGTACACAGGGAGCTGAGATGGTGGATTCCAGTGGGGACGAATTGATAATCTGTGAGGAGCGGGATGTACACGGTGATATATCGGAGGATGATGATGAGGTGGACATCTTGCCTCTGTAGAGCCAGTTTGTGCAAGGAGAGATTAATTGCTTCTTTTTCGGTGGGGGTCCAAACCAACCCGTCATTTCAGTCACAGTCGTGTGGCAGACCCTGTCACTGAAATGATGGGTTGGTTAAAGTGTGCATGTCCTGTTTATACAACATAAGGGTGGGTGGGAGGGCCCAAGGACAATTCCATCTTGCACCTCTTTTTTCTTTCATTTTTATTTGCGTCATGTGCTGTTTGGGGAGTGTTTTTTGGAAGGGCCATCCTGCGTGACACTGCAGTGCCACTCCTAGATGGGCCAGGTGTTTGTGTCGGCCACTAGGGTCGCTTAGCTTACTCACACAGCTACCTCATTGCGCCTCTTTTTTTCTTCTTTGCGTCATGTGCTGTTTGGGGAGTGTTTTTTGGAAGGGCCATCCTGCGTGACACTGCAGTGCCACTCCTAGATGGGCCAGGTGTTTGTGTCGGCCACTAGGGTCGCTTTGCTTACTCACACAGCTACCTCATTGCGCCTCTTTTTTTCTTCTTTGCATCATGTCTTGTTTGGGGAGTGTTTTTTGGAAGGGCCATCCTGCGTGACACTGCAGTGCCACTCCTAGATGGGCCAGGTGTTTGTGTCGGCCACTAGGGTCGCTTAGCTTACTCACACAGCTACCTCATTGCGCCTCTTTTTTTCTTCTTTGCGTCATGTGCTGTTTGGGGAGTGTTTTTTGGAAGGGCCATCCTGCGTGACACTGCAGTGCCACTCCTAGATGGGCCAGGTGTTTGTGTCGGCCACTAGGGTCGCTTAGCTAACTCACACAGCTACCTCATTGCGCCTCTTTTTTTCTTCTTTGCGTCATGTGCTGTTTGGGGAGTGTTTTTTGGAAGGGCCATCCTGCGTGACACTGCAGTGCCACTCCTAGATGGGCCAGGTGTTTGTGTCGGCCACTAGGGTCGCTTAGCTTAGTCATCCAGCGACCTCGGTGCAAATTTTAGGACTAAAAATAATATTGTGAGGTGTGAGGTATTCAGAATAGACTGAAAATGAGTGGAAATTATGGTTTTTGAGGTTAATAATACTTTGGGATCAAAATGACCCCCAAATTCTATGATTTAAGCTGTTTTTTAGTGTTTTTTGAAAAAAACACCCGAATCCAAAACACACCCGAATCCGACAAAAAAAATTCGGTGAGGTTTTGCCAAAATGCGGTCGAACCCAAAACACGGCCGCGGAACCGAACCCAAAACCAAAACACAAAACCCAAAAAATTTCAAGTGCACATCTCTATAAGATATATTATTATTGATCACATTCCTCTAGATCCCAGGGGGGGAGATCGATCTTTGAAACTTCTTAGATGTGAAAGTAAATGGATCTTTGATCTTGGTACTCTTTCCCCCAGAGGACTTAATGAAAATTTGGGATTACATTGCTTCCTTTAAGCTATATTGTTTCTCTTCCAAGCTTGACTTTACCCTGTTTTTATGTATCCTATTGTTTCAATACTCTAAGTACATTATTCTTTTTGTGTTTAATATGAGAATTAGTGTTCCGCTAGTTAATTATTAATAATGGCCATGTTTGTTGTGGTGCCACTACAATATAATAGTTAAACTTGTTATACTATGAATTGAATGTATGGCTATACGTTTGATTAAGTGTATTGTGCTTTTTATACATTTTGTATCAACAGTCACTAAAGTCCGTTTCATGTTTTTTAAGTTTATCCTGTGCTGTGACGGGTCGGGGAATATGATGTCAGTGTGCGCCGTGCTTCCTGCCGCCGGTTCACGTGTTGTGGTGAAGGAGATGAGAGTGGTAAGTTTGTACTGTATTGTTATTCCTGATGACGATGGATTAAACCATCGAAACGTTGAAGCTATACCTGTCTTCTCAGGGCCAAAACTAGGATTCTGTCACCAGGGGCAAGGCAGTAATTTGGCGCCCCCCACCCCACCCCACCCAAAAAAAATTAAATAAAAACATAAATAAATAAAATAATAAATACAAAACACAGAAAACCCCACGTGCCCCCTGTACTAAATAGTATATTGTCAGGTGTCACATCATATAAGCCAATGTTACGAGGCCCGTAGCCCAAAGGGGCAAAGGAGAGGCTATGGGCCCCGGAACATTGCTTGTTTGTTGTGACACCTGACAATATACTTGTAACACTTCAAAAGACCTGCTTGAGTGCCGATATATTTATCTGTGTATAATATATATTTATATAAATATTATATATATATATATAGAGCAAGCGGATGGAGGCAGCACTCAGAGACTTTTCAATATAAAACGTGAACAAGTTTAATGGTGCATGTACGTTTCGGAGCCATAGCCCCGTCGGCTCCGAAACGTAGATGCACCATTAAACTTGTTCACGTTTAATATTGAAAAGTCTCTGAGTGCTGCCTCCATCCGCTTGCTACATTGGGGGCTATTGTGTCCATGAGGAAGGCACCGTGAGCACATCAGCACTTGCAGCCGAGAGCCTGCTGGAGTGCCGGATCATTCTGTATGTGTGTGTGTGTGTGTGTGTGTGTGTGTATATATATATATATATATATATACACAGTATAATATATATATACAGTATAATATCTATATACATATAGATACACATACTGTATATATAATATAAAATATATTTTATATATAATATATTAAAAAAAAAAAAATATATATATATATATATATATTAATGTGGGATACTCTAATTGACCCTCCATTTTTTAAAGATAAGCACTATTCTTTTATCATATCAGATTTTGATACTCGGTATTTGTATGTTTTGTATTTTTTTATATATATTTTTTTACTTCATTTTATGTCCTCCAGCTCTCTTTTTTATGTCATTTTTTACTTTTATTCTACAACTTTTTTGATATTTTAAATCCCATTATAAATAAATGTAATTTTACTTTTTAATCTGAACGTATCCAGCCACTTCTTATAGAAAATATTTTTAGACTTATTTTGACACCGTTGGTCGCTGGCCCCATTTCTCTCTCTCTATATATATATATATATATATATATTTTGGCTCACTGACGTGACATTTTTTTTAAACCAGCATCATACTGGTTTAAAAAAAATGTCACGTCAGTGAGCCAGTCAGTGTCAGTGTATATTTATTAACTAAGAAGTCCCCAGTGCTGACTGTGTACTCTGCAGCCAGTGGACCACACTCACTGTGGAGGTAGCCGCCCGCCCGCAGCTCGCACCTACTTTTTTTGCAGCCAGCCCAGGTCGGATTTGATTATATTTATTTTTTGCCGGTGCCAGAGACTCCCGCCTCCTCCAGCTCCGTGCTCTAGCCGGGTGCGCGCGTCACACCACATGCACGTGCGCGTGCGACGTCATGACGTCACACGCGCGATGTGCCTGCGCCCGCATCCCGGAACACAGATGAGCCGCGTCTAGTAGTGCTGCTGCTGGCTTCTTACAGCCGGTCAGTAGCTACAGACGAACTGGGCTCATTAGCGCCCCCTACAGCCCAGCACCCGGGGCACGTGACCCCCTAGCCCCCCCTTAGTTTCGGCCCTGGTCTTCTTATCATTTATTTCTGAGTGCCGCCGTATCTACATGCTATTTGAGCTCTCGGTTATTGAGCACCTAATGGAAGGCACTGACTTTACTTCTTTATATTAGCCCTCATTCCGAGTTGTTCGCTCGCTAGCTACTTTTAGCAGAAATGCAAACACAAAGCCGCCACCCTCTGGGAGTGTATTTTATCATAGCAGAATTGCTAACGAAAGATTAGCAATTGCTAACGAAAGATTAGCAATTCTGCTAATATTAGCAGAATTGCTAACGAAAGCAATTTCCTTGCAGTTTCTGAGTAGCTCCAGACCTACTCCTAGATTGCGATTACCTCAGTCCGTTTAGTTCCTGGTTTGACGTCGCAAACACGCCCAGCGTCCGACCAGCCACTCCTCCGTTTCTCCAGCCACTCATGCGTTTTTACCTGGCACGCCTGCGTTTTTTAGCACACTCCCTGAAAACGGCCAGTTTCCGCCCAGAAACACCCACTTCCTGTCAATCAGCAGAGCGATTGAAAAGCTTTGCTCGCCTGTGAGTAAAATAGCATAGTTTTGTGTATATTTGCTTAGCGCGTGCGCCCTGAGATGCATACGCATGCGCAGAACTGCCGGATTTTAGCCTATTAGCAATTCTGCCAAAATTAGCAGCGAGCGAACAACTCGGAATGAGGGCCATGGTTGTGCTGCCCTATGGAACTGTATGTGTATATATATATATATATATATATATATACTCCATGATAGACAGCAGCGGCACTCAGAGACTTTCAAAGCAAATATTGTGTATTTCACATCAAAAAATAAGCCAACGTTTCAGGGCTCGCACGCCCCTTTGTCAAGGTGTGTAACCTTGACAAAGGGGCATGGGAGCCCAGAAATGTTGGTTTATTTTTTGATGAGAAATACACAATATTTGCTTTGAAAGCCTCTGTGTGCCGCTGCTGTCTATCATGGAGTCTGCATAATCATTCCATAGGGCATCGGAGCATATTCACATTACAGAGGGAGGAGTGCCGGTCCATATGTGAACTATATATATATATATATATATATATATATACATAACCCGGTCCTGAAGCCGTGCCTCCACCCCCCTGCCTCATGCCATGAACATCTCAGCTTTGCTTAGATACTGCCATCAGGCTACCTCCCGCTTGCCTGCACCTCTTGTCATCTGTCTGTCGCCCCTCCCCACTAGTTTGTTAGCTCTTCAGAGCAGGGCCCTCTTTCCTCTTGTTATCTAAGCCCTTGTCTCGACACATTTCACTCGCAGCTCTCCCCTACTCAACGACCATCTTTATCCTGCTAGTAAAGGCTCATCTCCATCTATGGCCACCAGCCTCTAGTAGTACGATGATCACTCCCTCAATACTTACATCTTAGCTGTATTATGTCTTGAAAATGTGTGGTGCTCTGTTACCTGTACTCTATTTCTGTTATTTATTTACTGTAATGCTATGTTTTGTCTCCCTGTACTGTCCTTTGTACGGCGCTGCGAAACACATGTGGCGCCTTATAAATAAAATGTAATAATAATATATATATATATATATATATATATATATCCGCAACAAAATTTGCTGCACTATATAAGATACTGTTAATATATAAATATGTATATCTATCCTTCCTCCCCCACACACACACACCACAGTCTGTGTCTCCTTTTCTCCTTTCTCCCACACACCACATAGTCTGTCTATCCCCAATGACTCCATGCTGCATTTCACAGCTTCCCCACCCCATGCCAAAGCCCTGTATCGCCTCACCAAGTCACTCTTACCCTGGAGAGAGACTTACCTGTGCTGCACTCCCCAGTACCCAGACCCAAACCCCACACAGTAGACCCCACTAGAACAGGCGTGCGCAGAGCACTGAAATCCTGGCCAGCAGATCTGCTGTCACGTCCCACAACTACTTGCAATAGAGCTTGGCCCAGAAAAGCAGGCACACACTCGCGCCACACAGTCACTGTGTATGAGAGGCTTCTGTCACTCTGACCACCAGAGGCGTAACTAGGGTTTTTGGAGCCCAGGGCAAGATGAAGAGTGGCGCCCCCCCCCCCCCCCCAAAAAAAAAAACTATGTGTGAAAAAATGGGCATGGTCACGCACCAGTAGGGGTGTGGCCACATACCAGAAGGGGCATGGCCACAGAAAATGGGGTGTGCCAACATGACTATCACCTGCCCCCTGTGTTGCCTCTCAGCACACTGTCACCTACCCCTTGTGTCGTCACTCAGCACACCTTCATTCAATTTTTACACAGTATGCATGCAGAGTCGCCTTTTTACACAGTATGCATGCAGAGTCCCCTTTTGTACACAATATGCATGCAGAGTCTCCTTTTTACACAGTATGCATGTTGAGTCCCCTTTTTACACAGTACACAGTGCCAGATACACAATTGCCCCACAGTGCCAGAAACACGTTGCCCCACAGTGCCAGATACACAGTGCCCCACAGTGCCAGATACACATTGCCCCACAGTGCCAGATACACATTGCCCCACAGTGCCAGATTCACAATTGCCCCACAGTGCCAGAAACATATTGCCCCACAGTGCCAGATACACATTGCTCCACAGTGCCAGATACACAATTGCCCCACAGTGCCAGATACATATTGCCCCACAGTGCCAGATACACAGTGCCCCACAGTGCCAGATACACAGTGCCACATGGTGCCAGATACATATTGCCCCACAGTGCCAGATACACAGTGCCACATGGTGCCAGATACATATTGGCCCACAGTACCTGATACATATTACCCCACAGTGCCAGATACCTATTGCCCCACAGTGCCAGATACACATTGCCTCAAAGTACCACATACATGATTCTCAACCCTTCCCCCTTCCTCCCCGGCTTGCTGCTTACAGCAACCTGGATCCCCGCTCACCTTCACTGCTGCCTCTGGCATTTGCTATGTGGGGGGAGGAGAGTGCAGCGCAGCATCTCTCCTGCCCCTCAACGCTCCATGAAGTCCGGTCTCCGGCGGCGGCTATCTTAAATGTGGCGCCGGTTCGTTAGCCAATCAGAGTTCACGGATCGGCAGCCAATCAGGAGCCGGTCCGCAAGCTCTGATTGGCTAACGCCGCCGGAGACCAGACAGACACTCACACTGAGCAGTGAGCACATTGAGGGGCAGGAGAGATGCTGCGCTCTACTCCCCTCACATTACATCAGGACGGGGCAGAGCAATAGCTGGGGCGGGTGGGCATAATACCCTCGCCGCTGCTGCCGCCCCCCTCTACTGGGCCTGCTAAGGCACCCAGGGCACATGCCCTGCTCGACCCCCCCCCCATAGTTATGCCTCTGGAACACGCCACCTACAGTTCTCTGCCCTATTTTGACAAGATGGCTCACATCCCTGTTGGGCACTAAGCTATGTATACCTGGGGCACCTCTTATCCTTGGGGCCCGGTACAGGTGTCCCCTTTGATCCCCCCATCACTGGCGCTGCGGGTATACAACTTTCCAGTGATGTCTTAATAAACACTGTGTGTGAGTAAATGATAGCACAGACACTGGAACAGGGCCAGAGTCTTCACTATATCCTGTTTGGGCTTCACCTTTCCGTCAGTCACTTCAGAAGCAAGTGCTGTATGGGGGGCCTGCAGCATGGCACAATTAAAAAGTCTATCCTGGGTGCAGTAGCGGCTCTTGCCATGGCCAAGCAGGCTTTTTGGTATCATGCAGAGCGCCTGACGTCATCACGCACGGCATGGCATTGTGGGAGCAGCGGTAGACACTATGGGAGAGACGTCATGACATCTCTCCCATAGATCCGAGGAGCGGCTACGGCGGCCGGAGACGGAAGACAGCAGCGGTCAGGAACCAGGAGCAAGGCTGGTGAGTATTTTTTTGTGTGTAAGCGGTGCTACAGGGGGCATTAATACTGGGGGCACAGCTACAAGGGGCACAGTACTGGGGGCACAGCTATAGTGGGCATTAATATTGGGGACACAGCTACAGGGGGCATTAATACTGGGGGCACAGCTACAGGGGGCATTAGTACTGGGGGCACACTTACAGGGGGCATTAATACTGGGGGCACAGCTACAGGGTTCACAGTACTGGGGGCACAGCTACAGGGAGCATTAATACTGGGGGCACAGCTACAGGGGGCATTAATAATGAGGGCACAGCTAAAGTGGCATTAATATTGGGGGCACAGCTGCAGGCGGCAAAGTACTGGGGGAACAGCTACAGGGGGTATTAATACTGGGGGCACAGCTACAAGGGGCATTAATACTGGGGCACAGCTACAGGGGGAACAGTACTGGGGGCGCAGTACTGGGACAAAACTACAGGGGGCACAGTACTGGTGGCAAAACTACTGAGGACACAGCTACTGGGGGCAAACCTACTGGGGCACAGCACCGGGGGCAAAACTACTGGGGGCACAGCTACAGAGGGCACAGTACTGGGGGCAAAACTACTGGGAGCACAGTATGGGGGCAGATCTACTGGGGGCCCAACTACTGGGGCCAAAACTATAGGGGGCACAGCTACAGGGGACATAAATGTGACCATGCCACTTCCCTATGAAGCCACTAACCCTATCCGTGGCGGAGGGGGGGGTCAACAAGAAACTTTCCCCCTGGGCACCATAAGGTCTAGAACCGGCCCTGCCTGGGTGCAGGGTGTATGGAATGGTGCCCCCTTAACAAATTGATCCTGCACCTGTTATATAGTAGATATGACACTGGAGTTTAATAGGATGGAGAGTCACCATTACATTATTACATTTATCATAATAATAAGTTTTGGAGATTTTTATAACATTAGATTTGCACCAAAATGTCAAAAGTTTTTATTGATTTACAAAATATTGACGTATGTTCATACAGTAGCTGGGAACTGGACGGCCAAAGTGTTACTCTGGTCTGGCCATTCAGGGGTGGGGATTGACATCATAGTAATTTATAGCACCCAGTGGTAAAATTGTATGCTTGTCACAATAATTTATATTTGTCCTCCAGGTGAATTCAGTCCCTGCCTTCAAAATTTATGGATGAGAAGCTCTCATCTACAGTATAGAATGTTTTATTTATTTATTTATTCATTCATTTTATGTATATATATATATATATATATATATATATATATATATATTTAATACAAACCCGTGCTTTGCTTATTTATGCCTAGCATTCATACTTGTGACATTGTATTATAAAACAAATAGTTGTTTTCTTCAGATGGTTCTACAATATGATATTGAAGATCAGATTTTATGAATACACTCAGGAGATGTATTCCCCCCCCCCCCCCTACCTTTGGGCTGCAATGTTTTTACTAGAACATGTTGTTTTCTAATGAAATCAATAAATGTGTGTTTCATCATGGCCCTCATTCCGAGTTGTTCGCTCGCAAGGCGATTTTAGCAGAGTTACACACGCTAAGCCGCCGCCTACTTGGAGTGAATCTTAGCTTCTTAAAATTGCGAACGATGTATTCGCAATATTGCGATTACAAACTACTTAGCAGTTTCAGAGTAGCTTCAGACTTACTCGGCATCTGCGATCAGTTCAGTGCTTGTCGTTCCAGGTTTGACGTCATAAACACACCCAGCGTTCGCCCAGACACTCCTCCGTTTCTCCAGCCACTCCCGCGTTTTTTCCGGAAACGGTAGCGTTTTCAGCCACACGCCCATAAAACGCCGTGTTTCCGCCCAGTAACACCCATTTCCTGTCAATCACACTACGTTCGCCGGTGCGAACAAAAAGCCGTGAGTAAAAATCCTTTCTTCATAGCAGAATTACTTAGCGCAGTCGCAGTGCGAACATTGCGCATGCGCTCTAAGCTGATTTTCACTGCGATGCGAAAAAAAAGAACGAGCGAACGACTCGGAATGAGGGCCCATGTTCATTAGGTATTACACTGCGGATACATTTGCTACCAATACATACAGCTTTCCCTGTTTGAATGACAGCCCCAGGTGTAACTGTATCTTAGCACAGTTTGTGCCAATCAGCAGACTCTGCAAAGCTTTAATATCTTCTGTTCAGCAACATAATCTCCATATACTGTGGCACAAATGTCAGTTAAAGGGACCTTCAATATTTTATTTTGTCTTTTAATTATCTAACATGGGAGATCATTCAGATCTGATCACTGGGCAGCGTTTTTTGCTGTCCTGTGTTCAGATAGTCGCCGCCTACAGTGGGAGTGTATTTTTGCTATGCAAGTGTGCGTTCCTATGTGCTAGCAGAGCTGCTAAAAATCAGTTTGTGCAGACTCTGTGCAGCCCAGGACTTACTCTTCCAGTGTGACTGAGTCCTGCTGATCGGGGCCGGAGCTGACGTCAGACACCCTCCCTGAAAACGCTTGGACACACCTGCGTTTTTATGGACACTCCCTGTAAACGGTCAGTTGCCACCCACAAACGGCCTCTTCCTGTCAATCATCTTGTGTATGCCTGTGCAAATGGATCCTTTGCACCATCCCGTTGCTGACCGGCGATGCCCCGTTGTAGCTGTCTGACGTACGTGCGCATTGCGGCTCAGACGCATGTGCTATTAGGACCTGATTGCCTGCTGTGTGAAAACTCACAGCAGCAATCAGATCTGAATGACCCCCATAGCTAATAAAGGTCTGAATGTATACAAATAATTCTATGATGGTATAACTCCTACATTGGTGCCAGTTATATTTAGGCTTACCATACTGTCCGTTTAAACCGGGACACTAAAGAATTACACAGGTTCTGTGGCTGGCTGACTTAAAGAAAAAAAAATTCTTACACAATAGAGGAAAAGGTTCTTCACAGCAAGAGCAGTAAGGATTTGGAATTCTCTACCAGAGGAGGTAACATAGTAACATAGTTTCTGAGAATGAAGAAAGACAATTTGTCCATCGAGTTGAACCTACAGATGGGTCCTCTGTTATCTTGACTGTTTTTGAGCCTAGACGGAGGTTTAGTCATGCCTAGGCTTAGGTTGCTGAGTTTAATCACGGACAGGCGCGTTGAGGCACGACTAGATACTCAGCATGCAATACACATCTCCACCACTGGGTGGCTAATGCTTCACTAATCCTGTACTTTAGTTTGAATAGCGGCGGATTGATCTACAGTACAAGCTCTGGCAAATGGTCAGTGACGACTGTAATGTTAATATACAGTCCTGTACTGCATAGTGTACACACAGATGGTGACCAATGGTAAGACGGATAGAGTAAAAAAGAAAAAATAGTTTATTCAGATGCAGACGAACGTGTTAAAACACTTGTGGATGCAGATGCAACTAATGTGTGAACACTTGTGTATGCAGACGCAACTAATGTGTGAAAGGAATAATGTAGCTCATTGACTTTACAGTATGTACAGTGCACGAAATGAGCGTCCGAGTCTCCTAACAGCATAAACAAACACCAATGGGAAGGAATCGCTCTGTGCAGTACTTTTACACATGAACTTGAGATTCTTCCATGCAGTGCTGTGTGCTAGCGATGAAGGCTCCCGTCTGCCACGCTGAGAGTCCCGGGTTCAATTCCCAAATTGTCATTCTTTTTTTTTTGTGTGTTTCCGTGACATTCACTTTATTATTATTGTTTTTTCTGTGTAATCCATTGTAAAACATTCAAAGGAAGGGTGCACACAGGTTTCACACAAATCGTGGCAAATCTGCAGGAATGACTCATTCGCTATCTAAAATACAAAGTGGTAATAAGCACCTATAGACATACCAGTAAATATAAATTAGTGTATTCTGATGCAACTATCTGTTCGAGCAACACAGTACTGTAGATCGTTGGCGTTAGAGAATCTGTGTTGTGAGAATCTGTGTTGTACATTATAAGCTGTTCATGCTAATTAGTACTCTAATAGCAAAAACTGTACAGAGATACTAAGGACAGTGACTTGGCATCCAGGAACTTAGGGAGGAGCTTTTATCTCTCTCCATTATACTTAGAAAGATTAAACTTGCCACTCTACTTTAAAAGCTGTTCGTGCTAATTAGTACACTAGTAGTGTACTAATTAGCACAAACAGCTTTTAATGCAGAGTGGCAAGTTTAATCATTTTATGTATAATGGAGAGAGATAAAAGCTCCTCCCTAAGTAATTGGATGGCAAATCACCGTCCTCATTATCTCTGTACAGTATGATCTACTAGTGTACTAATTAGCACGAACAGCTTGTAACTTACAGTGGCAAGTTTAATCTTTCTATATATAATGGAGAGAGAAAAGATCCTCCCTAAGTTCCTGGATGCCAAATCACCATCCTAAGTATCTCTGTACAGTATGTTCTACTAGTGTACTAATTAGCATGAACAGCTTGTAACATAGAGAGGCAAGTTTAATCTTTCTCTGTATAGTGGAGAGAGATAAAAGCTCCTCATAAGTTCTGGATCCCAAATCACTGTCCCTAGTATCTCTGTGCAGTATGTTCAATTAGGGTACTAATTAGCTGTTCATGCTAATTAGTACTCTAACAGAAAATACTGCACAGAGATACTAAGGACGGTGATTTGGCATCCAGGAACTTAGGGAGGAGCTTTTATCTCTCTCCATTATACATAGAAAGATTAAACTTGCCACTCTGTGTTAAAAGCTGTTTATGCTAATGAGTACACTATATGTGTACTAATTAGCTCGAACAGCTTTTAACGTAGAGTGGCAAGTTTAATTTTTTATGTATAATGGAGAGAGATAAAAGCTCCTCCCTAAGTTCCTGGATGCCAAATCACTGTCCTTAGTATCTCTTTACAGTATTTTTTATTAGAGTACTAAGTAGCACGAACAGCTAATTAGTACCCTAATAGAACATACTGTACAGAGATCCTAAGGATGGTGATTTGGCATCCAGGAACTTAGAGAGGAGCTTTTAATCCTCTCCGTTACACTTTGAAAGATTACAATAGAGAGAGATAAAAGCTCCTCCCTATGTTCCTGGATGCCAAAACACTGTGTGTATAGTTTATACAGATACAAATGAACGTGTTAAAACACTTGTGTATGCAGACGCAATTAATGTGTAAAAGGAATAATGTAGCTCATTGACTTTACAGTATGTATAGTGCACTAAATGAGCGTCCGAGTCCCCTAAGAGCATAAACGAACACCAATGGAAAGGAATCCCTCTTTGCAGTACTTTTACACATGAACTAGTGACTCTTCCATGCGGTTTTGTGGGCTAGCGATGAAGGGTTCTGTCTGCCATGCTGAGAGTCCTGGGTTCAGTTCACAAAGTGCCAATCTTTTTTTTTTTTTTTTGTTCCCATGACATTCACTTTATTATTATTTTTTTCTGTGTAATCCATTGCAAAATATTCAAAGGAAGGGTGCACACAGGTTTCACACAAATCGGGGTAAATCTGCAGGAGTGACTCATTCGCTATCTAAAATACACAGCGGTAATGAGCACCTATAGACATACCAGTAAATATAAATTAGTGTATTCTGACGCAACTAACTGTTCGAGCAACACAGTACTGTAGATCGTCGGCGTTAGAGAATCTGTGTTGTGAGAATCTGTGTTGTACTTAATGAGAAGTGATTACTGCTACTGTACCATTTACACATCTACAGTATCAACGCGACTGCAGTTCTGTGTGATTTTCATACACAGTATACTGTTGCACATGCCTTGTAACCTGACCTGTCTACTGCATGAACTGTGCAGGCTTCCAGGGGGAAGAGTGATGGGGGTAGGGGGAGGCAGATGAAAATACAGTGCTTTTGAAATACAGTATGTGCGTCCGAGTCCCCTAAGGCATAAATCAACACCAATGACTATAGCCCTGAGGAAGCCCTATAACGGAGAGAAATGCGCATGGGTGGACAGTGTGTCACATCCTAAATGCATATATAATGAAATAATACATCTCTAATTATATAAATGTATGTTGATAAATCCTGTGTGCACTGTTGTATCTCCGCGGTCTTTATTAAGATAGTGGCGGACACAGTCTCCTGAGAACGCAGGAGTCCATAGCTGATCCAATCATAACGGCCGAGCTAGCGAGGACGCCCGCAATACAGAATAGAAAGGACACACAGGGAATTTTTTTTAACACTTTTAACTCTTTTGACTCTTGTAATACTGTACACAATGAAGCCCTGTACGGATCTCACTGATATGGCCGGGCTTCATTGTGTTATGTCCGGCATAACACAATGATGGGGGATGGGGGTAGGGGGAGGCAGTGGGAAAGGGGTTGGGGGTAGGGGGAGGCTGTGGAAAAAAACATGTTTTCCAATGTGAGCATCCCAGTCTCCTAACAGCATAAAGGGGAGGGGGAAGGGTGAGGGGGGAGGTGGCGATTAACCAGTGGAGGTCAGAGACGCTGTCAAAAATATTAATTGTCTGTCGGGACCCATAAAAAGGAACCAATAAATCAATAAATAAAAGTAGTGTGGACAGATGCAAACGAACGTGTTAAAGCAATGGTCCATTGACGTTCGGTTTATGGCCCTCATTCCGAGTTGTTCGCTCGCTAGCTGCTTTTAGCAGCAGTGAAAACACTAGGCCACCGCCCTCTGGGAGTGTATCTTAGCTTAGCAGAATTGCGAACGAAAGATTAGCAGAACTGCTACTAAATAATTTGCAGCAGTTTCTGAGTAGCTCCAGACTTACTCCTAGTTTGCGATCAGCTCAGTCTGTTTAGTTCCTGGTTTGACATCACAAACACGCCCTGCGTTCGGCCAGCCACTCCCCCATTTACCCAGCCACTCCTGCGTTTTTGCCTGGCACGCCTGCGTTTTTTAAGCACACTCCCTGAAAACGGCCAGTTACCGCCCAGAAACACCTACTTCCTGTCAATCACACTACGATCCCCCAGCGATGAAAAAACATTGGTCTGCCTTGTGTAAATCTACTAAGTTTTGTGTGAAAGTACTTAGCACATGCGCGATGCGTACCATGCGCATGCGCATTTTCTACATAATCGCTCCATTGCGAAAATCGGCAACGAGCGAACAACTCGGAATGACCACCTATGTGAGCTATTAAATTAAATTCAATTAAAATAAGCTTAAAACTTAATGTCTCTGGTTCTGAGGGTCCAATCGGCTCATAATTAGGTTAGTATGGAAAGGGAGACAATTAGCTACTGGAGGATACCAACCCCAAGTTTCTGTGACCCCCACAAGGCTAATGGCAAGCGTCGGAACCCATGGTGGGTCTGAATTAACGGGCCCATTATTATTATTATTATTATTACATTTTATTTATAAGGCACCACATGTGTTTCGCAGCGCCGTACAAAGGACAGTACAGGGAGACAAAACATAGCATTACAGTAAATAAATTACAGAAATAGAGTACAGGTAACATAGAGCGCCACACATTCTCAAGACATAAAACAGCTAAGATGTAAGTATTGAGGGAGTGATCATCGTACAACTAGAGGCGGGTGGCCATAGATGGAGATGAGCCTTTACTAGCAGGGCAAAGATGGTCTTTGAGTAGGGGAGAGCTGCGAGTGAAATGTGTCAAGACGAGGGCTTAGATAACAAGAGGAAAGAGGGCCCTGGTCTGAAGAGCTAACAATCTAGTGGGGAGGGGTGACAGACAGATGACAAGAGGTGCAGGCAAGCGGGAGTTAGCCTGATGGCAGTATGCAAGCAAAGCTGAGATGTTCACGGCATGAGGTAGGGGGGTGGAGGCGCGGCTTCAGGACTGGGTTATGCATCGGGAGGGTATGCTTTGAGGAATAGGTGGGTTTTTAGTGCCCGTTTGAAGCTTTGCAAGGTCGGGGAGAGTCTAATGGAGCAGGGGAATGCGTTCCCCTGATGGAGTGCAGCACGGGCATAGTCTTGAACACGAGCATGGGTAGCAGTGACCAGGTCGGTGGATAGGCGACGGTTATTGGTTGACCGTAGGGGGCGGGAGGGAGTATGAAAGGAGAGGAGGTTGGAGATGTAGGGAGCAGTGGAATTAGAGATTGCCTTGTATGAGAGGGTGAGGAGTTTGAAGAGGATTCTGTAGGGGAATGGGAGCCAGTGTAGATTTTGGTGAAGGGGAGTGGCAGATGTGGTGCGGCGGGAGAGGAAGATAAGCCTAGCTTGTCACAATCCTGACTGTAGTTTTCATATTTGGTGACTTACCTCTGCCATCTCTGTCTTGGATCCTGCATCTTTCTACTCACTGGGATAAACAGCTTGCCAATACCATGAGCTTCCTGAGTTCTCTGCCTGGAAGGTAATAGTTAACGAGCTCCATCTGTGGTGATCTCTTGTGTGAGTCTGAATTCAACAATCTGAAGTTTAGGCCTAAAAGCCAGCATCCTATGTTTTGCAGAAGTTCAGGCTTCAGTGTTCTCTCGGCCTGCTAGGCCTCACTCCACATCACAGCCTATGCTAGAGTACTCACATGATAGTGACTGTTCACCTGACCCAGAGCTGTCCAATCCTCTGCCAGCCTGAGACTCTCTGCATCACCTGACACTGCTCACCAATCACCAAGGACCAGGAAGTATAAGTCGGGAGACTGAGTTGGAAACTGGGCCAGTTCCTCGTGTCACACACAGCTCTTTGTGAGCTTTGAAGCTGAGCTTCCTAAAGGTAACCCTTGTACTTTGGTTCCTGTAAAAACTCTGTTTCTTTGTTACCCAGTTTGGATTACATTCGTGTTGCCATTGATATCCAGTATTTCCACGAGTTTCAACTTAAAGGCACAGTACAGTATTCCACCATCTCCACTTAAAGGCACAGTTGCAGTGTTTCATCTTAAAGGCACAGTACAGTATTCCACCATCTCCACTTAAAAGCACAGTTGCAGTGTTTCATCTTAAAAGCACAGTACAGTATTCCACCATCTCCACTTAAATGCACAGTTGCAGTGTTTCATCTTAAAGGCACGGTGCAGTGTTCCACAGTTTCAACTGGAAACCACAGCTGCAGTGTTCTACCGTCACAGCCGCAGGGTTCTTCAGCCTCGTATTAGAGTTATAGCCACAGTCATCGTCCTACTTTCAGTTGCGTTTCCAGTTATATCCGGTACCAGCACGCATTACAGTTGCATCCCAGTCTCACCAGTAACCAGTCCGTCTTACCATCTTGCCAGTAACCTCGAGTATATAAGCACCTACTCCTGTGACACTATATCCAGTACAGTCTCACCTATACATTCATCCTGCTATCAAAGTCCCTGGTGATCCAGTGGTTAGGATACGGCTTCCTCTGCCAAGGCCCGGGTTCGATCCCCGGTCAGGGATTGCTTCTTCTTCTCACTGATTCCTACAGACCAGCCTAATATTCACATAGTTCCCCAGTTGCCCGCACAGACTGCACTAACACCGGGTTCACAAAATCACAGTCAGGACAGTAGGAACTGGCCCCATGGACCCGGCCGAAAGTGTTTGTCTGACGCAGGACCTCCTAAGCAATATTGCTGGACGATTGGAGGGTTTGGAGTCGACTCAGCATCAATTGGCACAGTGTCTGCAGTGGAATTCGTTCTCCAGAGATTCTCTGACCTTCTGCACTAAGACTCCTGACCAACTGCAGATTTTCTACCAGATGTTATTACAGTTACAAGAACTTTTGTCTAGTATTCTTTCTGTGATGCCTGATTTCTTCAGGAATACTACCAATGTTGTTGATCCTGTTTTGTCCCATCCAGTTAATAGAGTCTCTTCCTCTGTTCAAGGAAAAGTTGTTCATCAGAGCTATCCACGTCCCAAGCTCTCTGACGCTGAACATCAGCGGCGTAGGCAGCTACACCTCTGTCTTTACTGTGGAAATTCCGGTTATTTTGTTAAAGACTGCATTCTTCGCAAGCCAGGGAATGGTGACAAACCTCAGTATCATAGTGCTCATGTCTACAAGTCATCCACAATAGTCGATCCTGCTACTGCTGACGGGGGTATCAAGAAGGCTACTCTGAAAGAGACTCAAATTTATGACTGGGGTCCGGTGATTAAAAGACCTTATCCCAAGTTGGGTGTCCAGAGAAGAATGTTCAAGCCATTTAGAGTCACAGAGGAGTCCGTGTCTACAGCCCAAGGAGGGGCGTCCGTGTCTACAGCCCAAGGAGGGGCGTCTGTGTCTACAGCCCAAGGAGGGGCGTCCGTGTCTTCAGCCCAAGGAGGGGCATCCGTGTCTTCAGCCCAAGGATGGGCGATCGTGTCTTCAGCCCCAGGGAGGGGTTCAGAGTGTCCAGCCCCAGTGAGGGGTTCAGAGCGTCCAGCCCCAGTGAGGGGTTCAGAGCGTCCAGCCCCAGTGAGGGGTTCAGAGCGTCCAGCCCCAGTGAGGGGTTCAGAGTGTCCAGCCCCAGTGAGGGGTACAGAGGGTCCAGCCCCAGGGAGTCTACAGAGTGCAGCCCAGCCAGAGAGTCTACAGAGTGCTGCCCAGCCAGAGACTCTACAGAGTGCTTCCCAGCCAGAGAGTCTACAGAGTGCTTCCCAGCCAGAGAGTCTACAGAGTGCTGCCCAGCCAGAGAGTCTACAGAGTGCTGCCCAGCCAGAGAGTCTACAGAGTGCTGCCCAGCCCCGTGAAGTGGGGGCTTCTGCCTTAGCCCAGCCCCATGAAGTGGGGGCTCTTGCCTTAGCCCAGCCCCGTGAAGTGGGGGCTCTTGCCTTAGCCCAGCCCCGTGAAGTGGGGGCTCTTGCCTCAGCCCAGCCCCGTGAAGTGGGGGCTCTTGCCTCAGCCCAGCCCCGTGAAGTGGGGGCTCTTGCCTCAGCCCAGCCCCGTGAAGTGGGGGCTCTTGCCTCAGCCCAGCCCCGTGAAGTGGGGGCTCTTGCCTCAGCCCAGCCCCGTGAAGTGGGGGCTCTTGCCTCAGCCCTGTGAAGTGGGGGCTCTTGCCTCAGCCAAGCCCCATGAAGAGGGGGCTCTTGCCTCAGCCCAGCCCCGTTAAGAGGGGGCTCCTGCCTTAGGTCAGCCCGTCCCAGCTCCTGCCGGTCCAGCAATACTCCAGGCCCTGCCTGGTCAGTCCATCCCGGTTCCAGCCGGTCCAGCAATACTCCAGGCCCTGCCTGGTCAGTCCGTCCCGGTTCCAGACGGACCAGCAATACTCCAGGTCCAGCCTGGTCAGTCCGTCCCGGTTCCATCCGGTCCAGCGATACTCCAGGACCAGCCTGGTCAGTCTCCTTTGGCTCCAGCCAATTCAAGTATCCTTGGATCCAATCCAGTCCTACTTATCCAGCCAAAGATTTCTCCAGTTTCAGTCTGTTCAAGCTCATCTGGACTCAAACCAATTCCAAGCATTGGTCCGAGTAAAGGACTTTCACCATCTAGTTCTAAAATTAGTCTTCAGTCTGTCTCTGATTCTGTTTCCTCGTCTTCCAGCATTGAGTCCACAGCTTCTGCAGGGAAATCTAATACCTCTTCTCATCAATGTCAGAATAATTCTGCTGTAGCCGCCAAAGTCAAGAAAAATCCCAAGGCTACTCACTTAAAGTCTGAACGTGCTACAGAGATGGATACCGATCTGAGTACAGTTTTCTTAGCTTTGTCCCTAAGCTTGTCTGAGCAACCTAATGTTCCATCTGCTGATTCGGATAAAGGACTTCAGACTAATATTGCTGAGAAGGATACTGATGTTGCTTCCTCAATCCAGTCATCAGAGTCATTTGCCTCAGTCGCAGACGCGAGTGTCGCAGCTTCAGGGAAAATTACTAGCATCTCCATCCAGAAGGAGATTTCAAGTGATTTCTCAGTCTTATTTGAGAATTTCAGCCAGACTACTTCAGAAGGGATAGTTTCTCATCAGCCTGATGTTCCACAAACTAACTCCAATCTAGCTTCTGAGAGTGCATCATTGGTTTCAGCCTCTAAGCTTTCATCTGATGGTTTACCACCTATTTACTTTGATGGAGATTTATTGCAATATGCCGCACTGGTTGATCAATTTCTCTCTCTGATGGAGTCTGATCCTTCGGGTGCAGTAACTCCTTCCAACGTTACTCAATATCTGTTCCTGGCATTCAGATGAAGAGCTTTGGAGTGGGCCAACACACTTTTTGAGAGTAATGATCCTGTGTTCCATGATTTACAGACTTTTAGTAATGCTGTGGTTAAAGAATTTAGTCCTAAACCTTTGGAATCTGACTCGGTAAAAGAATCATGCTCTAAAGGGAATGCAGAAGGAAGTTTGTGCTGTCCTCCCAGGGATAATCTAAGTATCTCCTTTGGTAAGAATCCGACCATTAAAATTGCTCATGTAAGAGTCTCTCCTAGCCTAGAGAATGTAAAACTCCAGTGCACTTCCTTTTCATCTGCAAACTGTGTCTCTAAGGGAGATTCATATCTTCCATCAGACTTGGACTCAGACTCTGAATTTGATCCAGTTCATGATGCTACTCCTTTCATGGGAGGTCCCATGTTTTCTAAGGAAGTTTTTTCTTTACAGGAGATTCCGCTCTCCCTGGTCAAAACCAAATGTTCCCGTTAGAAGAAGAGGCATCGACGAAGGTCCAAAGTTCTTCTGTATGAATTTCTCAAGTTCCTCTAAGATTCAAGATGGGTGTCCCGAGTCCACCCTTGAAGAGGGGGGTACTGTCACAATCCTGACTGTAGTTTTCATATTTGGTGACTTACCTCTGCCATCTCTGTCTTGGATCCTGCATCTTTCTGCTCACTGGAATAAACAGCTTGCCAATACCATGAGCTTCCTGAGTTCTCTGCCTGGAAGGTAATAGTTAACGAGCTCCACCTGTGGTGATCTCCTGTGTGAGTCTGAATTCAGCAATCTGAAGTTTAGGCCTAAAAGCCAGCATCCTATGTTTTGCAGAAGTTCAGGCTTCAGTGTTCTCTCGGCCTGCTAGGCCTCACTCCACATCACAGCCTATGCTAGAGTACTCACATGACAGTGACTGTTCACCTGACCCAGAGCTGTCCAATCCTCTGCCAGCCTGAGACTCTCTGCATCACCTGACACTGCTCACCAATCACCAAGGACCAGGAAGTATAAGTCGGGAGACTGAGTTGGAAACTGGGCCAGTTCCTCGTGTCACACACAGCTCTGTGTGAGCTTTGAAGCTGAGCTCCCTAAAGGTAACCCTTGTATTTTGGTTCCTGTAAAAACTCTGTTTCTTTGTTACCCAGTTTAGATTACATTTGTGTTGCCATTGATATCCAGTATTTCCACAAGTTGCAACTTAAAGGCACAGTACAGTATTCCACCATCTCCACTTAAAGGCACAGTTGCAGTGTTTCATCTTAAAGGCACAGTACATTATTCCACCATCTCCACTTAAAAGCACAGTTGCAGTGTTTCATCTTGAAAGCACAGTACAGTATTCCACCATCTCCACTTAAAGGCACAGTTGCAGTGTTTCATCTTAACGGCACAGTACTGTGTTCTGCAGTCTCCACTTAAATGCACAGTTGCAGTGTTTCATCTTAAAGGCACGGTGCAGTGTTCCACAGTTTCAACTGGAAACCACAGCTGCAGTGTTCTACCGTCACAGCCGCAGGGTTCTTCAGCCTCGTATTAGAGTTATAGCCACAGTCATCATCCTACTTTCAGTTGCGTTACCAGTTATATACGGTACCAGCACGCATTACAGTTGCATCCCAGTCTCACCAGTAACCAGTCCGTCTTACCATCTTGCCAGTAACCTCGAGTACATAAGCACCTACTCCTGTGACACTATATCCAGTACAGTCTCACCTATACATTCATCCTGCTATCAAAGTCCCTGGTGATCCAGTGGTCAGGATACGGCTTCCTCTGCCGAGGCCCGGGTTCGATCCCCAGTCAGGGATTGCTCCTTTTTCTCACTGATTCCTACAGACCAGCCTAATATTCACATAGTTCCCCAGTTGCCCGCACAGACTGCACTAACACCGGGTTCACAAAATCACAGTCATGACATAGCTGCAGAGTTTATGACAAATTGGAGGGGAGCAAGATGGGAGCAAGCGAGGCCAGTGAGGAGAACATTGCAGTAGTCAAGTCGTGAGATGACCAGTGAGTGGATTATGAGTTTAGTTGCACTCTGGGAGAGATATGGCCTGATACGAGCAATGTTGCGTAGCTGGAAACAACAGATTGTGCCAGAGCTTGGATGTGGGGTGCAAAGGAGAGGGAGGAGTCAAGAGTGACACCTAAGTAGCGGAGTTGGGGAATGGGGAGATGGTGGTGTTGTCAACAATGATAGAGATAATGGTCGGGGGTGTTGCTCTGGATGGGGGGAAGATGATGAGTTCAGTTTTGTCCATGTTGAGCTTCAGAGAGCGCTCCAGACATCCAGGAGGAGATTGCAGAGAGGCAGCTGGAAACCTGGGAGAGGACAGAGGTAGAGTTGTGTGTCATCAGCATAGAGGTGGTATTGAGTTAATGAGCGCACCCAGGGAAGAGGTGTACAGGGAGAACAGAAGGGGTCCAAGGACAGAACCCTGAGGGACACCAACAGGAAGGATGGAAGCACCAAAAGAAAAATGTGGGGCGATTGAGGCGCCACTTGACACTTCTAGAGACAACAAAATTATGCTTACACCAATAATATTCACGACAGACGGATCAAAAAATGACCTTCCAGAGTTGGATACTAAAAAAATAACAAAAAAGCACAAAACATAGTGTATTCCAAATTTGATTAATTAGGCCTTTATTGCTTCTTGATCTCACTCACATGATGTCGGATTTTAATTTGCATGTAGAAATTTGGTATGTCAGGATCATTCAGCCTCGTAGGTATAGCACCCAGCGTCAGCGTCCAAATTAGCAGCAGTAAATATTTGGGAAATCAGTGCATCAAGAAGAAAGTGCATCCAGTAAAACCTCCAATATGTACTTTAAAAACAAGAGTGATATAATAGTGCAATAACGTCTGTGTAAGGGAAAAGGGTTTTTTAATGATAACACTTACAAACACAGACTTGTTAACAGCATTAAACACATAAAAAGGTTGCTTGGGTATCAGGATAAGGAGAAAACCACCAGCAGCATGGGATTATAGTCACCGCAAGTCCCGGTTTACTCAGGGCGTCCCCACGCTGTCAGAACCAGTCTTCAAGTCTCCAAATGACCCAGCACAGAAAAAGCAGTCCCCAGCTTAAGCGCTTTCGGATATCGTATCCTTCTTCAGAAGCGTAGGGGTCCAGCACGCTGTCCTGCTTTAAATAGTGTCTTAATCTAGGAGATTCTTTGCAGCTGTGAGGATAGACACTCCCATACGGCACGTCCGTGATATAGGGAGTGACGTTTGCGTTCCATCGGGCGGAACTCGCATTGCCGGAAGTGACGTATGCGGAACCCGGCATGCGTTCCATTGCGTATCAGTTCACAGCTCAGTCCCGATATACATCTCCACACAGGATCATCAAGCACCCAAAATATAAAAATAAATACATCAGGGGTAACTTATAACAACATTATATATAAAAACTATAAAAATCATTATTATTTAAAAAGAAGAAATTTAAAAATCATAAAAACCATTTTAGTTCGAAGTCGCTATTCAACCCAGAGGGGACTAAAGTTTTTAGTTTGTATATCCACTTCATTTCTGTTTTCGCCAATAAAGTGTCAGTTTCTTTATTACGAGGAGTGGGGTTAATGGTTTGAATACCCCAAAAGGACTTGAAATGACAGGGTTTACAGGCGTGTTTCAATTTAAAATGTTTTGAGACCGTATGTGTATCCAGTCCCTTCTTTACATTGCGGATGTGTTCGGATAGTCTTGTTTTTAAATTTCTACTTGTCTTTCCGACATATATTAATCCGCAATCACATTCCATCGCATAAATCACATTGCTTGAATTGCATGTAATGAAATTCTTGATGGGATAGGTATTTTCACCAACTGTAAATTCTTTAATCTTACTCGCACCTTTTGTGCATTTGCACATGGCGCAGAGACCACATCTATAAAATCCAGTACTTCTGATACTAGTTCTCTTAGGGACTTCAATAGAACTACGTACTAAGTTATCCCTAATAGATCTAGACCTTCTGTAAATAAACTTGGGCTTAGAGGGTAATATTGGACCTAAAACGGGATCCTTAGTGAGCACCATCCAGTGTTTTTTCATGATGGACTCAATTTCCCTGTACTGTGAATTGAAGTCAGTGATGAAAGACCACTTAAAATCATTCTCTCTAGGTGTCTTCTGATTATTTCCCTGTATTAAATCTTTCCTATCTAGAGTGTTAACTCTCTCCTGAGCTTTTGTTAGACTTTCTTCACTATAACCTTTCTCAATAAATCGTTCACATAAATCACCCATTTGACTCTTACAAGTACTAGTATCAGTACAATTCCGTTTCACCCTTAGTAGTTGACTATAAGGGATGCCGTCTAACCTAAGGATGAGTTCGATTTTATTAACATCGAGCATCCTACAATTCCTTCTATTTATTGTCTGCCTAAGGTTCATAAAAACCCAGTCTGTCCTCCAGGTAGACCTATAGTGTCCGTGGTGAATAGTGTCACTTCCAATCTTTCAATGTTGTTAGACCACTATTTACAACCGTTGGTTAAGTGTACAAAATCTTACCTTAAGGACACAGGACAACTTCTAACCATGGCCCTCATTCCGAGTTGATCGGTCGCAAGGCGAATTTAGCAGAGTTACACACGCTAAGCCGCCGCCTACTGGGAGTGTATCTTAGCATCTTAAAATTGCGACCGATGTATTCGCAATATTGCGAGCACAAACTACTTAGCAGTTTTAGAGTAGCTCCAGACTTACTCTGCCTGTGCGATCAGTTCAGTGCTTGTCGTTCCTGGTTTGACGTCACAAACACACCCAGCGTTCGCCCAACCACTCCCCCGTTTCTCCGGCCACTCCTGCGTTTTTTCCGGAAACGGTAGCGTTTTCAGCCACACGCCCATAAAACGCCGTGTTTCCGCCCAGTAACACCCATTTCCTGTCAATCACATTACGTTCGCCGGAGCGATGAGAAAGCCGTGAGTAAAAATACTTTCTTCATAGCAAAGATACTTGGCGCAGTCGCAGTGCGAATATTGCGCATGCGCACTAAGCGGAATTTCACTGCGATGCGATGAAAAATACCGAGCGAACGACTCGGAATGAGGGCCCATATTGGATGATTTGCGATGGGAGGAGAACTATGTTTTAGCTAGTTCCGATGTATCAGCCCTCTATACAATTATAGAGGAAGAAAAGGGCATCGAGGCTGTGTCCTATTTTTTGGAATTATCTGATTACTCTTCTGATCTAAAGACTTTTATTTTGGAGGGTATTAGGTTTATTTTAAGAAATAATTATTTTGTGTTTAACGGTAATTATTACCTTCAACGAGTGGGGACAGCAATGGGCACCAGGTTCGCCCCGAGTTATGCCAACCTCTTCATGGCCTATTGGGAGGAGAGGGCGATATGGCATGGAGAGCAGCTCGGGGCGGGCCTGGTGCTATGGCGTCGCTACATAGACGATATACTATTCGTCTGGAATGGTGATCTGAAAGCTCTGGATGGTTTTATTGAAGGACTTAACCATAATCCATTTAATATTAAGTTAACGACTACTACAAGTCAGAAGGAAATAATGTATCTGGACCTCTGCATCTATGTAACAAATGGGTCAATAAATACGAAACTATATCGCAAACCTACTGACTCTAATGGGTTTATTGAAAGAACTAGCCAACATCATGATCACTGGTTAGACGGCATCCCTTATAGTCAACTACTAAGGGTGAAACGGAATTGTACTGATACTAGTACTTGTAAGAGTCAAATGGGTGATTTATGTGAACGATTTATTGAGAAAGGTTATAGTGAAGAAAGTCTAACAAAAACTCAGGAGAGAGTTAACACTCTAGATAGGAAAGATTTAATACAGGGAAATAATCAGAAGACACCTAGAGAGAATGATTTTAAGTGGTCTTTCATCACTGACTTCAATTCACAGTACAGGGAAATTGAGTCCATCATGAAAAAACACTGGATGGTGCTCACTAAGGATCCCGTTTTAGGTCCAATATTACCCTCTAAGCCCAAGTTTATTTACAGAAGGTCTAGATCTATTAGGGATAACTTAGTACGTAGTTCTATTGAAGTCCCTAAGAGAACTAGTATCAGAAGTACTGGATTTTATAGATGTGGTCTCTGCGCCATGTGCAAATGCACAAAAGGTGCGAGTAAGATTAAAGAATTTACAGTTGGTGAAAATACCTATCCCATCAAGAATTTCATTACATGCAATTCAAGCAATGTGATTTATGCGATGGAATGTGATTGCGGATTAATATATGTCGGAAAGACAAGTAGAAATTTAAAAACAAGACTATCCGAACACATCCGCAATGTAAAGAAGGGACTGGATACACATACGGTCTCAAAACATTTTAAATTGAAACACGCCTGTAAACCCTGTCATTTCAAGTCCTTTTGGGGTATTCAAACCATTAACCCCACTCCTCGTAATAAAGAAACTGACACTTTATTGGCGAAAACAGAAATGAAGTGGATATACAAACTAAAAACTTTAGTCCCCTCTGGGTTGAATAGCGACTTTGAACTAAAATGGTTTTTATGATTTTTAAATTTCTTCTTTTTAAATAATAATGATTTTTATAGTTTTTATATATAATGTTGTTATAAGTTACCCCTGATGTATTTATTTTTATATTTTGGGTGCTTGATGATCCTGTGTGGAGATGTATATCGGGACTGAGCTGTGAACTGATACGCAATGGAACGCATGCCGGGTTCCGCATACGTCTCTTCCGGCAATGCGAGTTCCGCCCGATGGAACGCAAACGTCACTCCCTATATCACGGATGTGCCGTATGGGAGTGTCTTTCCTCACAGCTGCAATGAATCTCCTAGATTAAGACACTATTTAAAGCAGGACAGCGTGCTGGACCCCTACGCTTCTGAAGAAGGATACGATATCCGAAAGCGCTTAAGCTGGGGACTGCTTTTTCTGTGCTGGGTCATTTGGAGACTTGAAGACTGGTTCTGACAGCGTGGGGACGCCCTGAGTAAACCGGGACTTGCGGTGACTATAATCCCATGCTGCTGGTGGTTTTCTCCTTATCCTGATACCCAAGCAACCTTTTTATGTGTTTAATGCTGTTAACAAGTCTGTGTTTGTAAGTGTTATCATTAAAAAACCCTTTTCCCTTACACAGACGTTATTGCACTATTATATCACTCTTGTTTTTAAAGTACATATTGGAGGTTTTACTGGATGCACTTTCTTCTTGATGCACTGATTTCCCAAATATTTACTGCTGCTAATTTGGACGCTGACGCTGGGTGCTATACCTACGAGGCTGAATGATCCTGACATACCAAATTTCTACATGCAAATTAAAATCCGACATCATGTGAGTGAGATCAAGAAGCAATAAAGGCCTAATTAATCAAATTTGGAATACACTATGTTTTGTGCTTTTTTGTTATTTTTTTAGTATCCAACTCTGGAAGGTCATTTTATGATCCGTCTGTCGTGAATATTATTGGTGTAAGCATAATTTTGTTGTCTCTAGAAGTGTCAAGTGGCGCCTCAATCGCCCCACATTTTTCTTTTGGTGCATTCGTATTAAGTGGGACCACGGTGAAGGTTTCTTTTGAGGGACGAGGGGCTGACATTTGAATTTTAGCGCAAGAAAGGTCTATTGTTTCTTGTTGAGGAAGGATGGAAGGGTGTGAGGTGGTGCTGGAGGCAGACACAGAGAAGGAGCGGTTAGTGAGATAAGAAGAAAACCAGTCAAGGACAGTGCTAGAGAGGCCAGCCCATTATAGTCTATGGGAAAATGGGTCATTTTTGTGTACTGATATCTCTGGTTCTGGGTGTTCCAGAGACTCAGGACTGGTACCATACAAAAGAGGAGTCTCTTGGCTTTCATGGCAGACCAACCACTAGTTTATGTGATACTGCAAAGGGAAGCAGCAAGCAACCGTGTGTCGGATCCCCTTCAGTTGTTCGCCCAGCTTGCACGGGATGCAGGGTTTCTGGATAGATAGGAAATACTGTACAGAGATACTAAGGACGGTGATTTGGCATCCAGGAACTTAGGGAGGAGCTTTTATCTCTCTCCATTATACATAGAAAGATTAAACTTGCCACTCTACATTAAAAGCTGTTTGTGCTAATTAGTACACTACTAGTGTACTAATTAGCACAAACAGCTTTTAACGTAGAGTGGCAAGTTTAATCTTTCTAAGTATAATGGAGAGAGATAAAAGCTCCTCATAAGTTCTGGATGCCAAATCACTGTCCTTAGTTTCTCTGTGCAGTATGTTCTATTAGGGTATTAATTAGCTGTTTGTGCTAATTATTACTAATTAGCACGTACAGCTTTTAACGTAGAGTCCTTAGTATCTCTGTACAGTATTTCCTATCTAGCCAGAAACCCTTCATCCCGTGCAAGCTGGGCAAACAACTGGAAGGGACCTGACACACGGTTGCTTGCCGCTTCCCTTTGCAGTATCGCATAAACTAGAGGTTGGTCTGCCCTGAAAGCCAACTGTCTCCTCTTTTGTACGGTACCAGTTCTGAGATTCTGGAATACCCAGAACCAGAGATATCAGTACGCAAAATGGACCCATTTTCCCATACACTATAATGGGCCCGTTAATTCAGACCCACCATGGGTTCCGACGCTTGCCATGAGCCTTGTGGAAGTCACAGAAACTTAGGGTTGGTATCCTCCAGTAGCTAATTGTCTCCCCTTCCATACTAACCTAATTCTGAACTGATTGGACCCTCAGAACCAGAGACATTAAGCTTTAAGCCCTTTTTATTTGAATTTAATTTAATAGCTCACATAAACCGAACGTCAATGGACCATTGCTTTAATACGTTCGTTTGTATCTGTCCACACTACTTTTATTTATTGATTTATTGGTTTCTTTTTTTAGGTCCCAACAGACAATTATTATTTTTTACAGCATCTCTGACCTCCACTGGTTAATCTCCACCTCCCCCCTCACCCTTCCCCCTCCCCTTTATGCTGTTAGGGGACTCAGATGCTCATTTTGGAAAACATGTTTTTTTCCACAGCCTCCCCCTACCCTCAACCCCTTTCCCACTGCCTCCCCCTACCCCATTCCCCCATCATTGTGTTATGCCGGACATAACACAATGAAGCCCGGCCATATCAGTGAGATCCGTACAGGGCTTCACTGTGCATAGTATTAAAAGAGTTAGAAGAGTTAAAAGTGTTAAAAAAAATTCCCTGTGTGTCCTTTCTATTCTGTATTGCGGCGTCCCCGCTAGCTCGGCCATTATGATCGAATCAGCTATGGACTCCTGCGTTCTCAGGAGACTGTGTCCACCGCTATCTTAATAAAGACCGCGGAGATACAACAGTGCACACAGGATTTATCAACATACATTTATATAATTAGAGATGTATTATTTCATTATATATGCATTTAGGACGTGACACACAGTCCACCTATGCGCATTTCTCTCCGTTATAGGGCTTCCTCAGGGCTATAGTCATTGGTGTTGGTTTATGCCTTAGTCGACTCGGATGCACATACTGTATTTCAAAAGCACTGTATTTTCACCTGCCTCCCCCTACCCCCATCGCCCTTCCCCTCTGGAAGCCTGCACAGTTCGTGCAGTAGACAGATCAGGTTACAAGACATGTGCAACAGTATACTGTGTTTGAAAATCACATAGAGAACTGCAGTCGCGTTAATACTGTAGATGTGTAAATGGTACAGTAGCAGTGATCCCTTCTCATTAACTACAACACAGATTCTCATAACACAGATTCTCTAACGCCGATGATCTACAGTACTGTGTTGCTCAAACAGTTACTTGCATCAGAATACACTAATTTATATTTACTGGTATGTCTATAGGTGCTCATTACCGCTGTGTATTTTAGATAGCGAATGAGTCACTCCTGCAGATTTACCCCAATTTGTGTGAAACCTGTGTGCACCCTTCCTTTAAATGTTTTACAATGGATTACACAGAAAAAAATAATAATAATAAAGTGAATGTCACGGGAACACACGAACAAAAAAGATTGGTACTTTGGGAATTGAACCCGGGACTCTCAGCATGGCAGATACGAGCCTTCCTCGCTAGCCTACAACACCGCATGGAAGATTCACAAGTTCATGTGTAAACGTACTGCAAAGAGCGATTCCTTCCCATTGGTGTTTGTTTATGCTACATTATTCCTTTCACACATTAATTGTGTCTGCATACACAAGTGTTTTAACATGTTCATTTGTGTCTGTATAAACTATACACACAGTGATTTGGCATCCATGAAATTAGGAAGGAGCTTTTATCTCTCTCCATTGTAATCTTTTTAAGAGTAATAGAGAGAGATAAAAGCTCCTCCCTATGTTCCTGGATGCCAAATCACCATCCTTAGTATCTCTGTACAGTATGTTCTACTAGTGTACTAAATAGCATGAACAGCTTCTAACATACAGTGGCAAGTTTAATCTTTTTATGTATAGTGGAGAGAGATAAAAGCTCCTCCCTAAGTTCCTGGATGCCAAATCACTGTCCTTAGTATCTCTGTACAGTATGATCTACTAGTGTACTAATTAGCACGAACAGCTTGTAACGTACAGTGGCAAGTTTAATCTTTCTATGTATAATGGAGAGAGATAAAAGCTCCTCCCTAAGTTGCTGGATGCCAAATCAACATTATTAGTATCTCTGTACAGTATGTTCTATTTAGGGTACTAATTAGCTGTTTGTGCTAATTAGTATGCTAATAGAAAATACTGTACAGAGATACTAAGGACGGTGATTTGGCATTCAGGATCTTAGGTAGGAGCTTTTATCTCTCTCCATTATACTTAGAAAGATTAATATGGAGAGAGATAAAAGCTCCTCCTTAAGTTCCAGGATGCCAAATCACCATCCTTAGTGTCTCTATACAGTATGTTCTACTAGTGTACTAATTAGCACGAATATCTTGTATCGTAGAGTGGCAAGTTTAATCTTTCTATGTATAATGGAGAGAGATAAAAGCTCCTCTAAGTTCCTGGATGCCAAATCACCATCCTTAGTATCGCTGTACAGTGTTTTCTATTAGAGTACTAATTAGCATGAACAGCTAATTAATACCCTAATAGAACATACTGCACAGAGATACTAAGGACAGTGATTTGGCATCCAGGAACTTAGGGAGGAGCTTTTATCTCTCTCCATTTTACATAAAAAGATTAAACTGCCACTCTACGTTAAAAGCTGTTCGTGCTAATTAGTACACTACTAGTGTACTAATTAGCACGAACAGCTTTTAAAGTAGAGTGGCAAGTTTAATCTTTCTATGTATAATGTAGAGAGCTAAAAGCTCCTCCCTAAGTTCCTGGATGCCAAATCACTGTCCTTAGTATCTCTGTACAGTTTTTTCTATTAGAGTACTAATTAGCACGAAAAGCTTATAATATACAATACATATTCTAACAACACAGATTCTCTAACGCCGACGATCTACAGTACTGTGTTGCTTGAACAGTTAGTTGCGTCAGAATACACTAATTTATATTTACTGGTATGTCTATAGGTGCTCATTACCGCTGTGTATTTTAGATAGCGAATGAGTCACTCCTGCAGATTTACCCCGATTTGCGTGAAACCTGTGTGCACCCTTCCTTGGAATGTTTTACAATGGATTACACAGAAAAAAAAATTATAATAAAGTGAATGTCATGGGAATACAAAAATGAAAAAAAAATGGCACTTTGGGAATCGAACCCGGGACTCTCAGCGTGGCAGGCACAACACTGCATGGAAGATTCTCAAGTTCATGTGAAAAAGTACTGCAAAGAGTGATTCCTTCCCATTGGTGTTCGTTTATGCCGTTAGGGGATTCGGACGCTCATTTCGTGCACTGTACATACTGTAAAGTCAATGAGCTACATTATTGCTTTCACACATTAGTTGAGTCTGCATACACAAGACACTCACATATCTCTAACATCAGTAGACCATACTGTAACTTGTTCATTTGCATCTGTATATGCTGTACTACTTGCATCTCTACTGTATATACTGTTATAGACTGTATGACATACTGTAGCATAATGTAGCATAATGAGACGCACCAGTAAAGTAGTTCTTACGCTGTAGTTCAGTATTGTATTTTAATGGAGACCACACACGTGCGCATTGGTGATTTTAAAAAGCGACATCTGGTGGATGATCTTAGGTATTACACTCAAAGGTAACGCCAAACGCTCTGTGTGCCTCCCTTCGACTAGGCGCGCCTCCTTGCGCCCAGGTACGCTGCGTATGCCTGATTGTGACTAACGCCTTAGTCAGCCAAGATAATGGAGGACCCATCTGTATGTATGGTCTTCTATGCTGTATTATTTTTTAGGACTGATTTTGTCTGTTGCTATTGTCGGCCATTGTGTTTATTCCTTATTCCTCTTTTTCAATAAATATAGCACGTGACTACGCACCATAACCCTGTATATCCTTATCCATCTAGCCCATTCTTAAAAGGGTTGACCAAGTACGTCATTACTGCTCTCTCCGGCAGGCAGGGCTTGCTCTACCATTAGGCAGCTTTAGGCGGCTGCCTAGGGGCGCCACTGAATTAATCTAGCAAAAAAATTGAAAGATGTCTCTGTATGCAGCCTCCTCCTTTCACACTGCGCTGGCTGCTGCTGTGTGTCTAATAAGGTACAGCCACAGCTATCAGGCTGTACCACATAGTGCCTCAGCGTTTCCTCCATGCCGACACATGTAACATCAAATCATGTTAAGGCACATAAGAGGTGGATGTAACAATGGCTCCCGAGGGGCTCCCCCACGGCCACTCCTCATAGCGCTGATGCACATCCTCTAGGCCTCTGGATCATGGCTCTCCAGCAGCAAGCAGCACGTGACTACATGTATGCACCTGCAGCATTGCTGTAATGCAGCTGTCATTATCAAAGGGGATCCTGCCAATGCCAAGAGAAAAACAACAAAACAACTTAAGGTAAGTAACCCTTGGGGGTTCTGAGGTCCACAGACAGTGCAGATCTTACAGCCTGATGGGTAGTTTGCACTTGTAAACCGCATAATAAGGAAAACACAGGTACTGGTGCACAATACAGTACAAATGGAGGAGGGGGTGATCACTAATGAAGTTACAGATGGGTGGATGGAATACTATAAGGAGCATACAAATATTAGAGATGTGCGGCTGGCACTTTTCGTGTTTTGTGTTTTGGTTTTGTTCTAATTCCACTTTCGTGTTTTGGTTTTGACTTGGTTTTGCCAAAATCACCCTTTCGTGTTTTGGTTCTGGATGATTTTTGGGGAAAAATAAAAACAGCTAAAATCACATAATTTGGGGGTAATTTTGCTCCTACGGTATTATTGACCTCAATAACATTCATTTCCACTCATTTCCAGTCTATTCTGAACACCTCACACTTCACAATATTGTTTTTAGGCCTAAAAATTGCACCGAGGTCTCTGTATGACTAAGCTAAGCGACACAAGTGTACGGCACAAACACCTGGTCCATCTAGGAGTGGCACTGCAGTGGCGGACAGGAGGGCAGATATAAAAAAAATGGCCCCAAACAGCAAAAGATGCAAAGAAGAAAAAGAGGTGCAATGAGGTTGCTGTATGACTAAGCCAAGTGACACAAGTGTGCGTCACAAACACCTGGCCCATCTAGGAGTAGCACTGCAGTGTCAGACAGGATGGCCCTTTTCAAAAACTAGGCCCCAAACTGCACCTCATGCAAAGATGTAGAAGAGGTTTAATAAGGTAGCTGTATGACTAAACCAAGCAACACAAACAATTGGCCCATCTAGGAGTGGCACTGCAGTGGCAGACAATAGGACATATATAAAAAAAAAGGCCGCAAACAGCACCTCATGCAAAGTTGCAGAAGAGTTGCAATGAGGTAGCTGTATGACTAAGCCAAGTGACACAAACAATTCCCACTGGAATTATACAGCAAAATCACTGGAATTATACGGCAATATCACTCAAATTATATGGCAGTACCACTGGACATATACGGCAGTATCACTGGAATTATACGGCATGATTACTGAAATTATATGGCAGGATTACTGGATTATACGCCAGTACCACTGGAATTATACGTCAGGTTTACTGGAATTATACGCCAGTACCACTGTAATTATATGGCAAGATTACTGTAATTATACGGCAGGATTACTGAAATTATACGGCAGTACCAGTGGAATTATATGCCAGTACCACTGGAATTATACTCCAGTACCACTGGAATTATATGGCAGGATTACTGGAATTATATGGCAGGATTACTGGAATTATATGTCAGTACCACTGTAATTATACGGCAGGATTACTTTACTTATACGGCAGGATTACTGGAATTATACGCCAGTACCACTGGATTTATACGGAAGGATTACTGGAATTATACTGCATGATTACTGGAATTATACGGCAGTACCACTGGAATTATACGGCAGGATTACTGGAATTATACGGCAGGATTACTGGAATTATACGCCAGTACCACTGGAATTATATGGCAGGATCACTGAAATTATACGCCAGTACCACTGTAATTTGCGGCAGTGTTCCTGGAATTATAAATCAGTACCACTGGAATTATACGCCAGGATTATTGTAATTATACGCCAGTACCACTGGAATTATATGGTAGGATTACTGTCATTATACGGCAGAATTACTAGAATTATACGCCAGTACCACTGGAATTATACGGCAGGATTACTGGAATTATACAGCAGGATTACTGGAATTATATGCCAGTACTACTGGAATTATACAGCAGGATTACTGGAATTATACGTCAGTACCACTGTAATTATACGGCAGGATTACTTTACGTATATGGCAGGATTACTGGAATTATACGCCAGTACCACTGGATTTATACGGCAGGATTACTGGAATTATACTGCATGATTACTGGAATTATACGGCAGGATTACTGGAATTATACGGCAGGATTACTGGAATTATATGCCAGTACCACTGTAATTTGCGGCAGTGTTACTGGAATTATATGCCAGTACCACTGGAATTACATACCAGGATTACTGGAATTATACGCCAGTACCACTGGAATTATATGGCAGGATTACTGGAATTATATGCCAGTACCACTGTAATTTGCGCCAGTGTTACTGGAATTATAAAACAGTACCACTGGAATTATATGCCAGGATTATTGTAATTATACGCCAGTACCACTGGAATTATATGGTAGGATTACTGTAATTATACGGCAGAATTACTATAATTATACGCCAGTACCGCTGGAATTATACGGCAGGATTACTGGATTTATACGCAAAGTACCACTGTAGTTATACAGCAGGATTACTGGAATTATACGGCAGGATCACTGGACATATACGGCAGTACAGGGACACCACCACTGGACTGATGCAGAACAATACACCACCACTGAACTGATGCAGCACAACACAGCACCCTATACAGCAGCACTGGACATATGGCAGTAGAGGACACCACTGTGACTGGTCACTGGACTGACTGATGCACAGAACACTACCACAGGTCTGATGCAGGACAACACAGCAACACTGTAAGGGATTTATTATACAGCAGCACTGGACATATGGCAGCAGAGGACACCACCACTGTGACTGGACTGATGCAGCACAACACACCATCACTGAACTGATGCAGCACAACACAGCACCACTGGGCAGCACTGGACATATGGCAGCAGAGGACACAACACTGTGACTGGACAGATGCAGCACAAGACGCGGACACTGAGGACACTGAGAGAATGGAGACACGTCTTCTCTATACACTCTCCAATGCCGGAGTGAAAATGGCGGCGACGCGAGGTTCCTTATATGGAATCCAAACCCCGTGAGAATCTGACAGCGAGATGATGACGTTTTGCCTCGTTCTGGTTTCTGAGTCAGGCGGGAAAACCCAATCCTGACTCGGATCCAGGTTCGGAGAGCGTGAAGTCCGGTAGGGTTCGGTTCACTGAGAACCGAACCTGCTCATCTCTAACAAATATATGTATGTCTATATGTATATATGTATGTATATACATCATACAATTAAAGGGATGTAGTTGGCATCCCAGCGGATGGAATGCTGCTGTTCAGAATACCAGCGCCGGATTCCGACACCTGTCAGAATGCCAACACCGGAATCCCGACAGCCGGCATCATGAATGTTGTGCTAAGGAGGGTTAGGGTTAGGCTGCGGGAGGGAGATGTTAGGGGAAGGAGTAGGGTTAATTAAGTCCAGTCAAAATGTCAGGATTAAGGTGGTCAACATACCATACCCAACCCCAATTAAATATCCCCACCAGACCCCATATACAGTATATATGGCCTCAGTGTCCTATATGATTGATAACATGCTGGCTAGCCTGTATACCGAAAGATCAGATTGCACTCAAGACTTTTAAAGTGAAAGTACAGTATATTGTGAGCAATTCATCCAAGCCCACCTAGTGTTATGAACCACAGGTAGTGGTTCATTCCTATTTTATGTTTATAAAGTTGTCTTGCATGCCAGGATTTCCCGTTGCTCTGTTTTAGAATACTCTTGTCTGCTGCCGCTGGTGAGTCTGTGTAATTGCAGCTTGTTCCCATGTGTTCAGCCTCACCTGGCTGCTAATTGCATCTTGTCAGTTTAGAGTCATGCAACAGGGCAGCTGCATGGGATTATTAATTAGGCCTCTCTGTTATATGCTGGCTGACTGCAATTCACAGATGCTGGTGATATTTCTTGGTTTTCAGTCTGCTTGAAGTCTGAGCTGATTCCTGCCAGTCCCTGAGCTCCTGTATAGCAGTGTCTGACTAGCTGCTTCCTGTGTTGATTCCTGTGTCAGTCCCTGTGTCGATTCCTGTGTCTGATCCCGTGTCCTGCTGTGAGGCGTTCCTGCCCTGAGGTCCAGTGGCTTTGCCTATCCCTGGTCAAGTTCCTGGCTTCCTGGTGTCCACCGGTCTGTCGCTTGGGATTCTGTCTGTCCTCCAGTTCTGAGAGTGTGTGTCGGCATCATTGAGGGTTCCTGTCCGTTTGCCAGTATTCGTACCGGTTCCGTGAGTAGCGGATCTGCCGCGTCCGTTGGCCTAGGCCGCTGTATTCCATAATTATTTCTGTCCCTGGTGTTTTGCAGAGGGTTCTGCTTATGCTGTCACCGCCGGTACACAAAGGTATTGTGTCGGCGTGTGATCAGCATTTCCTTTGTTGTTCTTTTCCTTTGGCGGTTTCTCCGCACATACTTTAGGTTTTTAGTTAGCTTGTAGCCCCTTGCCTGTTTGCTTAGTTAGAGGGCCTCTTGTTATCATCCTGTCTCGGATTTCCCTTTGTCTCTCACTAAGACCGGGGGGCATCGGAGTTGGGCAGACATAATCCGCCCTTCAAACGCGGCTGCCAAGGGCTCAAGAAACCATAGCCTCGCAAGGGATTTCTGACAGCACGGGTGAGACAACAGAGTTAGGGCGCCAGGGGCTATTTCCTTTCCATTCCCCTTTCCCAGCGTTATGTCCTGGTGCTCTGGACTCACTTCATGAACATCTCCCTTGTTCTGAGCACCAGGAATCATAACATTATCACCAGCCATACCACAAAAAAGAAATAAAACTTTTTTTTCTTTTTTGGCCCAGTCCAGTGTCTAGTCTAGAATCCAGTCCTGTCTAGAATTCAGTGTGCAGAATCCAATCCGGTGTTTAGAATCCAGTCTTGTCTAGAATTCAGTGTGCAGAATCCAATCCGGTGTTTAGAATCCAGTCCTGTCTAGAATTCAGTGTGCAGAATCCAGTCCGGTGTTTAGAATCCAGTCCGGTGTTTAGAATCCAGTCCGGTGTTTAGAATCCAGTCCGGTGTTTAGAATCCAGTCCGGTGTTTAAAAAAAAAAAGTATTGTTTTGTTTAGCAAAAATTTAGTCCTGCCTTGTCTAGTCCTGCCTTGTCTAGTCCTGCCTTGTCTAGTCCTGCCTTGTCTAGTCTTGCCTTGTCTAGTCTTAAATCCTCCTATGTCTACTATGCAAGCCCTGCAGGCATCTCTCGCAGCCCTGAACTCTGCATTCAGTGCTTTGAGACCAGAGCGACTAGAGGTTTTGCAGCAATCCCTAAAGCAACTGCAAAACCTTCTGACTAAAATCTTGCTCATCTTGCCAGAAGTCGTTGAGAGTACATCTATCTCTAAAGAGACTCTTGTTCACAGTATGGTGACAAGAGAATCCTCTGGTTTAATTGAAGAGAAAAGGTTTAAAAGTTTTCTGCGGCCCAGGCTCTCAGAAGAGGAGCGTCTGCGTCGCAGAAACTTAAACCTGTGCCTATATTGTGGGGGTTTAGGCCACTATCTGCAGACCTGTGAGTTGCGCAAGCCAAAGTGTGGTGACGAGTCTTGCCCTCTGGCCAAATTGAGTCAGGATACAAGACCTACTCCTGTCTCTACTGTGGCAGAGGTACTTGTTACACAACCCACACTAAAAAGCTCTCTGTCCTATAATTGGGGTCCTTGGGCAAGGGAGCCCCATTACAGATTCAGGAATCAAAAGAGAATGTTTCTCTCCTCTCTTGAGGTTCCTGTGGAAGCGGAGTTGCAAGCCCCTGGAGTGGTGCCCGATGCCCAGGTTCCTGGAGTGGTGCCCGATGCCCAGGTTCCTGGAGTGGTGCCCGATGCCCAGGTTCCTGGAGTGGTGCCCGATGCCCATGGTCCTGAAGTGGTGCCCGATGCCCAGGGTCCTGGAGTGGTGCCCGTTGCCCAGGGTCCTGGAGTGGTGCCCGTAGCCCAGGGTCCTGGAGTGGTGCCCGTAGCCCAGGGTCCTGGAGTGGTGCCCGTAGCCCAGGGTCCTGGAGTGGTGCCCGTAGCCCAGGGTCCTGGAGTGGTGCCCGTATCCCAGGGTCCTGGAGTGGTGCCCGTAGCCCAGGGTCCTGGAGTGGTGCCCGTAGCCCAGGGTCTTGGTGCGGTACCCGATGCCCAGAGTGCTGGTGCGGTACCCGATGCCCAGAGTGCTGGTGCGGTACCCGATGCCCAGAGTGCTGGTGCGGTACCCGATGCCCAGAGTGCTGGTGCGGTACCCAATGCCCAAGCTTATAGAGGGACATAAAATATTGTAGTTCAGGTGTCCATACCAGACGGGGTCTCAGAAGCTGTTACCCCAGGTAGGGACTTGAAGAGCGCAACCCTAGAAAGGGTCTCTAAAACCATAGTTCTTGAAGGGAACTCGAGAAGCAAAACCCCAGAAGGGATCTTTGAAGTAATATCCCCAAGTGGGGTCTCGAGAGACGCAGCCCCAAAGAAGGGTCTAGAAGTCGCTTCCCCAAGAAAGAACTTAAGAAGCATAGCATTAGTGGAGGATCTGAACGTTATTGCTTCAGCAAAAGTCCTGGAAGTCATAGTCCCGGGAGAACTTTCGATAATTATCGACTCAGAGAGGGAGGCCGTTGGCCTGATCCCAGTCAGTGAGGCCAACGGCCCGGTCCCAGTAAAAGAATCCGAGGTGCTGACCCCAGCGGGGTTCCCGGAGGCCACTGCCCCAGCGGGGTTCCCGGAGGCCACTGCCCCAGCGGGGTTCCCGGAAGTCACTGCCCCGGGTAGGGTTCAGAAAGTCACTGCCCCGGGTGGGGTTCAGAAAGTCACTGCCCCGGGTGGGGTTCAGAAAGTCACTGCCCCGGGTGGGGTTCAGAAAGTCACTGCCCCGGGTGGGGTTCAGAAAGTCTCAGCCCCAGGTGGGGTTCAGAGTGTCTCAGCCTCGAGTAAGGTCAATAGTGACCAGGTCCTAGCAAAGCACTCCAGTCAGTCAGATGAGAAGGAAACAGATCCTGACTCTGATATCTCAACATCCATAACCTTTGATGGGGACTTAGCCCAATTTCTGGCGCTTTTCAAACACTATTACACTATTATGTTGTCTAGACCATTTCTGGGCATCACTTCAGAAAACCTTGGGCTCTATCTGATTTATTCTTTTAGAGGAGAGCCTTTTGAGTGGGCGACCAGCCTAATGAAAGCTGAAGATCCCATTCTTCAGGATCCCCTAGCATTCTGTGATGCAATTATTAAAAGATATGGTTCCAAAGAAATTGGTTCAGGTTCCTCTAAGTCACCCGTCTTGTCTGCTGAGAGTCCACCAAATACTGTAAACTCGGCACAAGAGTCCCAGCCCGTTGTTTTGACTGCAGGATGTGCTTTTCTGACTTCTTCTTCTAATAATAGTATTTTACCAGAAAGTTCAGCTCCCAAGGGTAAGAGACCTGTCTCTGATTTGAACGCAGCCTTGCTGGGTGGTACCATCAGTTCAGACAATGTTTGGGGAATTACCTTGGTCAGACCTAAAGAGCTTTGTAAAAAGAAGAAGAAGAAAAAGAAATAATTTTTGACTCTTGCCTTGATAAAAAAAAAAAAAAAGAAATATATATATTTTTTCCTTGTCTTGTGTCCAGTGGCCACCATCAAGGGGAGGGCACTGTTACAAGTTGTTGCTACAGCTTGTTTTTTGTTTTCTTGTCTGTTAGACCAGTGTGTCAGGTTTTTTTTTTTTTGTATCCCTTGTTCTGGATAGTCTGAATTTTGGGGTCTTTTGACCCCTCCTCAAGGGGGGGGGGTAATGTTATGAGCCACGGCTGTGGCTCATTCCTGTTTTGCATTTTGTTCTGTATTTTATGTTATACTTCTGTTTATGTTCCCCGTGGGTGTCATGGGGTGCTCGGAGCTCACCCTTAAGGAGGGGATACTGTTATGAACCACAGGTAGTGGTTCATTCCTATTTTATGTTTATAAAGTTGTCTTGCATGCCAGGATTTCCCGTTGCTCTGTTTTAGAATACTCTTGTCTGCTGCCGCTGGTGAGTCTGTGTAATTGCAGCTTGTTCCCATGTGTTCAGCCTCACCTGGCTGCTAATTGCATCTTGTCAGTTTAGAGTCATGCAACAGGGCAGCTGCATGGGATTATTAATTAGGCCTCTCTGTTATATGCTGGCTGACTGCAATTCACAGATGCTGGTGATATTTCTTGGTTTTCAGTCTGCTTGAAGTCTGAGCTGATTCCTGCCAGTCCCTGAGCTCCTGTATAGCAGTGTCTGACTAGCTGCTTCCTGTGTTGATTCCTGTGTCAGTCCCTGTGTCGATTCCTGTGTCTGATCCCGTGTCCTGCTGTGAGGCGTTCCTGCCCTGAGGTCCAGTGGCTTTGCCTATCCCTGGTCAAGTTCCTGGTTTCCTGGTGTCCACCGGTCTGTCGCTTGGGATTCTGTCTGTCCTCCAGTTCTGAGAGTCTGTGTCGGCATCATTGAGGGTTCCTGTCCGTTTGCCAGTATTCGTACCGGTTCCGTGAGTAGCGGATCTGCCGCGTCCGTTGGCCTAGGCCGCTGTATTCCATTATTATTTCTGTCCCTGGTGTTTTGCAGAGGGTTCTGCTTATGCTGTCACCGCCGGTACACAAAGGTATTGTGTCGGCGTGTGATCAGCATTTCCTTTGTTGTTCTTTTCCTTTGGCGGTTTCTCCGCACATACTTTAGGTTTTTAGTTAGGTTGTAGCCCCTGGCCTGTTTGCTTAGTTAGAGGGCCTCTTGTTATCATCCTGTCTCGGATTTCCCTTTGTCTCTCACTAAGACCGGGGGGCATCGGAGTTGGGCAGACATAATCCGCCCTTCAAACGCGGCTGCCAAGGGCTCAAGAAACCATAGTCTCGCAAGGGATTTCTGACAGCACGGGTGAGACAACAGAGTTAGGGCGCCAGGGGCTATTTCCTTTCCATTCCCCTTTCCCAGCGTTACGTCCTGGTGCTCTGGACTCACTTCATGAACATCTCCCTTGTTCTGAGCACCAGGAATCATAACACCTAGGGGTCACCTGCATCTCCCCTCCGTGAGCTTGGGGTGGGGGTTTGTAGGTTAGGGGGCACTGGTCGGAAGCTTTGCCTAGGGTGCAAAGAGATCTTGCATCTGGCCCTGCCGGCAGGGAATTCCAAACACGTATTGTCCTTACTGTGAGAAAACCTTTTTGCCTCTGTGTGCGAAATCTCCTCTCCTCTAACCTAAGCGGGTGTCCACGTGTCCTCTGTAATGATCTTACCAAAAACAGATCCCCCGTAATCTCTGTGTATTGTCCCCTTATATATTTGTAAATGTTGATCATGTCCCCTCTTAGTCTCCTCTTTTCCACTGTGAACATGCCTAGCCTTGCAAGCCTTTCCTCGTATTCCAGCATCTCCATCCCCTTAATTAGTTTGGCTGCCCGCCTCTGGAGCTTTTCTAGTTCCAGGATATCCTTTTGTAGTATGGTGCCAAAATTGTGCACTGTATTCAAGATGTGGCCTCACTAGGGATTTATATAATGGGAGTATAACACTCTCATCCCTTGCCTCAATTCCCTGCTTTATACATGCTAATACCTTGTTAGTCTTCATTGCTGCAATACTACTTTGGGTCCTGCTGCTTAGTTTGCTATCTATGTGAACACCAAAGTCTTTTTCCAGTACATAATTCCATAACTTTACCCCATTTAGTATGTAGGTGTTATTTTTGTTCTTGCCACCAAAGTACATTACCTTACACTACTTTCTATCGAAGCTCATTGTCCATTTTGCTGCCCATGATTCCAGTTTAACTAAGTCGTACTGGAGAGACTCAGTATCTCCCTCCGTATTTATAACCTTACACAATTTGATATCGTCTGAAAAAATTTACACCATGCTCTCTAGATCTACTGCTAGATTGTTAATGAAAATGTTGAACAATAGTGGTCCAAGTACAGACCCTTGTGGCACAGCACTTAGTAATTCAGTCCAATTTGAAAAAGTTCCATTTACCAGAATGTGCTGCACCCTGTTATCTAACCAATTTTTGACCCAAGTGCATATTGTGCTCGTTAGCCCTAGTTCTTGTAACTTTTAGATAAGTCTCATGTGCGGTACTCTGTCGAAAGCTTTAGCAAAGATTAAAAAAATTACATCCACCTCTTTACCCTGATCAAGGTTCGCACTGTTTCATAAAAGCCTAATTTTGTTTGACATGATCTATCCTTCAAAAATCCATGTTGGTTCCTATTAATAACCTTATTGGCTTAAAGGAACTTCTGTATACTATCCCTTAGAACATCTTCCAGTACTTTCCCCACTATAGATGTAAGACTAACTGGTCTGTAATTACCTGGTTCAGCTTTACTGCCCTTTTTGAATATCGGCACTACTTCCGCTATACGCCAGTCTTTGGAAACTATGCTTGATGTAAGTAAGTCCTTGAAGATCAATAATAGTGGTCATAGTAGTTCAGAGTGAAGCTCCATGAGAACCATTAGGTGATTTCCATCGGGACCAGGTGACTTGTTGATCTTAATTTTTTTTAATCGGTCACAGACTACCTCCTCACTTAAATAAGCACTTAGCAGTGGGACATTATCCATGTTGAAATTGTGTGTTAATCTATGCATCTGGTCCTCTCTTGTGAAGACCGATGAGAAAAACTTGTTTCATTTGTCCGATATGTAATTATCGTTTTTGATTAAGACTCCCAGATTGTCCTTTAGAGGGCCTATACTCTCCTTTTTATAATCTTTTGCTGTTGATATATTTAAAAAAATTGGGGTTTGATTTGCTTTCCTTTGCTACTTGCTTTTCAGTTTCTACTTTAGCCGCTCATTTCTTTTTTGCATATTTTATTACAATCCTTATAATGTTGGAATGACTCCGTATTCCCGTCTGAATTGTATTTTCTGAATGCTCATTTTTTTTTGCCTATTAGTTCCTTAATCTTTTGTTAAGCCACATTGGTTTTGAATTTTTGGTCCTATGTTTGCTGTCCATTGGAATAAATTTGCGAGTGTTATTAACGAGCAGTGATTTTAATGGCAACAGAGAAATGGGGAACTCAAAATGTGCGCAAGGCAGCTTTAACTGGCATTGATTGTTTAACCGGGAGTCACCACACCCCACTAAAACAGAAATTGCAAAGAGAGAAGACAAATTCTTCCAGTATAAGCGCCCTAATAGATAACAGAACACATATAACATATACGTCCCTTATCAGTTGTAGATAGGTGGTTTCTTCAATTTCTTAATCGTCAGGAGGTTCAATTTTGATGATTTGATCCCGATGTTGAAATATAAAAACAGAAATAAACGTACAATGTGTAATATCGTTTTGTGTAGTCCTCTTTTATATTCAAAAACAGTCCTTGTCCCAACAAGAGCGGAAAGAACACCAGAAAGAATAATCTGTATGAGGTGCGTACCCCAGACTCACACATGCGCTTAGTTATTTTACTCAAAAGTTAGGTATTTTACTCACGGCTTTATGAGGATTTTTCTTCGTTCTGGTGATCGGAGTGTGATTGACAGGAAGTGGGTGTTTCTGGGCGGAAACTGGCCATTTTCTGGGTGTGTGTGAAAAAACGCTGCCGTTTCTGGGAAAACCGCGGGAGTGGCTGGAGAAACGGGGGAGTGCCTGGGCGAACGCTGGGTGTGTTTGTGACGTCAAACCAGGAACGAAACTGACTGAACTAATCGCAGTGGGAGAGTAAGTCTCGAGCTACTCAGAAACTGCTAAGAAATTTCTATTCGCAATTTTGCAAATCTTTCATTCGCAATTCTGCTAAGCTAAGATACACTCCCAGAGGGCGGCAGCTTAGCATGTGCAATGCTGCTAAAAGCAGCTAGCGAGCGAACAACTCGGAATGAGGGCCTAAGAGGAGATCCCTTAATCTCCACTCAGGAATAATGTAAGACCCTAATTGACAAATATCTAAAAAAGGGCACTATTACCAATAGGGAAGCTTCCTTTCTCCTTAATGATGATCCAAAACCCCCCGTTATTTACCTATTGCCTAAGGTCCATAAATCTCGGGAGTTGAATCCACCACGGCTAATTTGTCGCAATATATTGATTTCTTCCTACAGCCCCTAGTAAAAAAGAATCAATCCCATCTTATAGACACAAGGGATTTTCTTCTTAACTTGGAAAAAGTGAAATGGGAAGAGGGACTCATATTGGCTACTGCCGATGTGAGTTCCCTCTATACCATCATCAACCATGATCAGGGCATTAAGGCGACCAAATATTTTTTGGAATGGTCAGAACTTTCTAAGGATCTACAGGATTTCATACTAGAGGGCATTCATTTCATTTTGACCAATAACACCTTCCTGTTCAAAGACGATTTTTATATCCAAAAAACAGGGACCGCGATGGGCACCAGGTTCGCTCCAAGTTATGCTAACTTATTTATGGGGTTGTGGGAGCTCGAAACCATCTGGGACAACAACCCCTTTGGAGTGAACCTGGTGTCCTACATGCGATATATAGATGATCTCTTTCTAATCTCTTTCTAATTTCCAGTATAGTATAGGACGCCAGACCTATTGGGACGCTGCAGTGCCTAGTATATGAAGTGGCTAGTTATTAAGTGGCAGCTAATATCAATAGCAGTGTTATACCTGTGTTTCATTGGTTGCATCTTCAACTGATATTTGGAATTGACTCCTGTCTCTCCTTTTCACCAACAGGTAACTACAGCAGAGAGCTGATCACTGTGTGTTTATTGCTAAAAGATATATTTGGTAACTACAGCAGAGAGCTGATCACTGTGTGTTTATTGCTAAAAGATATATTTGGTAACTACAGCAGAGAGCTGATCACTGTGTGTTTATTGCTAAAAGATATATTTGGTAACTACAGCAGAGAGCTGATCACTGTGTGTTTATTGCTAAAAGATATATTTGGTAACTACAGCAGAGAGCTGATCACTGTGTGTTTATTGCTAAAAGATATATTTGGTAACTACAGCAGAGAGCTGATCACTGTGTGTTTATTGCTAAAAGATATATTTGGTAACTACAGCAGAGAGCTGATCACTGTGTGTTTATTGCTAAAAGATATATTTGGTAAATTGTTAAGTGGATTAATATCTGTAGTCAGCAAAAACTTTGTGATTGACGGGGGCTTAGTGATCTCACATTTGGTAGTTGATTAACACCTTCTGGTGGAGGGTTGCTGTGTGGGGGAGGGGGCTGTAATCACAAAGAGCATGTGTTTGTAGACTTACTTAACCAGTATAGTATAGGACGCCAGACCTATTGGGACGCTGCAGTGCCTAGTATATGAAGTGGCTAGTTATTAAGTGGCAGCTAATATCAATAGCAGTGTTATACCTGTGTTAAACCGAAGGAAAACAGAAGTCAAACAACCTTACAAATTAACAGAAGGACTGCATTACAACCTAAAAACTCTGGAACTTTATATGGCCTCTCCTCACCTCAAACATGAGAACACCAAGACCAGGCTTACCACCACTCTGGCTGAGAACTTCAAGTCTGCCCCTGGGCCTAACCATCAAGATGAACAGGGAACTGTGGGGGAAGAGCACCAGGACCAGGATCAGCAGGGACTTCCCCATTGCTTCTGAGTATGCCCCCCTCATTCTCCTACCCACCCGAACTAAGATCTGATCAAAATGTTATCCCACTCCTACTTCTGCCACTAGTTACCTGCTATTGTGTTTTTTTTTTTTTTCTCTCCATTGCTCGCTTCCAACCCACCACGTGTTTTTCCTGTAATGTTTACCTCCACTGATTGCACACCTTTCCATTGTGCCCTACATGCAGGGTACATCATACTACTACATAAGCATCAGTTTTCCCATATATGAACTTGGCCCTTGTATGGCTCACCTCCCACAGTGTAACCTTCAAAGTGCGCCTAACATGGCGGCCCCATATGGTACACTTGTGGATGGGATGAAAAATACATGGACCTTGTGGTTTTGTTGGAACCCTACTCTAAACTGTAGGACTCTGAAATCACCCCCATTTTGTGTCATCTCTTCTAGGGGTAGACTATTCCACCCTGGGTAATCCTACGCTTAGCGCCCAAGATAGCTGCTGCACTTGGTACCTATAAGGGTGGAATACACAACCCTTGGAAGTTATTACCCAAAATGCCTGCACCAATCCTGCGTTATGCTTTCTGTGGGCTTAAGATTTTTCTTTTATGTCTGTGTTGCTTGTCTATTGTTGTATTACTCAAATCCTCTGTATCATGTGCATTGTTTTTGATGTCTGTAAAGCGCCTTGAGTCCTGTTGGAGAAAGAGCGCTATATAAATAAAATTATTATTATTATTATTATTATTATTATTAATTATTATTATTATTATTATTATAATCTGAGCTTTTAACTACTAAACCTAATAAAGATAGAAATCATGAGAAATACCAGTGGGCCTTCATAACAGAATATACTAGTCAGCATAGAACAATGGAGAAAATCATAAAAAAACACTGGAATGTACTTAAAGAGGATCCGGTGATTGGCACCATTATTCCAGACAATCCCACATATATCTATAAAAAGGCACCCAATTATTTAAAAACTAAATTGGTATCGAGTATGCTCCTTTCTAAATCTAAGGAATCTATAATAAAATCCCAAGGTTTTTATATGTGTGGCTGTTGCCAAGGATGTAAAAATATTGAATACAAGGGGTACAGTAAATTTGAAAAAATAGAGATCAATGGAATAGAGGTTCAAATCAAAGATTTTGTAACGTGTAACACAAAAAATGTGGTGTATGTGATACAGTGCACGTGCAATACATTTTATATAGGCCGTACATCTTGACAACTGTAACTCCACATATCTGAACATCTCAGAAACATTAAAAAGGGATTAGAGACACACGCCCTATCTTGCCATTTTAAAGAAGTGCATGACAGTTCCACTAAATACATCAAGGCTTTTTTTGGGATCAAAGTTGCTAAGGGCAACATCAGGGGTGGAAGCATAGCAAAATCTTTAGCTAAGCTTGAAATTAACTGTATCCATACGTATAAAACGCTGATACCACAAGGCCTTAACAAGGACTTTGAACTCAAGTGGTTTCTTTGAAAACTGTCTATTATTCATTTTTTTGTCTCTTCCCCATCTGATATGCGTCTTTTTCAGATGGTCCTACAATGTCCACCTTAATAACATCTGGAATTTGATAAATGATTTGGACTCTATTCCACTTATGGAGATAAACTTGGACATCTACATAGGAGAAAAGGAAACTCAGGAATTTTGGATTGCTTATTGTCAATATGTGTATATATATGTATATTTTTTTTTTAATTTTCTGTGTGACACACAACCTTCGGGTGGGAATCCTGTCATGTGGATGCCCGTACCGGAGAAACACATATATATAAGCCTTAAAACATAGGCTTTTGTGTGCCACACACAAATGTTCTCTTATGTACTGTATTAATATATTACATTATGTAACTCTTTTATTATGTTATCTATGCATTTAAATAATTGTCATCACATTTAATGTATATGAAAAGTTTATTTAGGAGAGCATATCGATTTAAGGAACAGTCTCCCCTATATGTTTTTGGATCTTTGAATACTATTTGCTATGTATGGGGTCTCTTTCTGTGGTCCCACAGATTGTAGCCCAAAGCACTCCGATAACTCTCCCCCTGTCAGCGAGTAGCTCCGCTCATCACATCGGCTTCAGTGATTTTAATACCTCCCATTACTCCGTAGAATTTTTTCCTTGAAACAAAATTTCCCATTCAATGTCCATTAAAGCATCCTTCATAATGTCATAGTTGGCTTTGCTAAAATTTAGAGTCATAGTTGAGCCAATATAGGACTGCTTATGAAAACTGATATTGAATGTGACCATATTGTGGTCACTGTTTCCCATGGGCTCCCCTATTATAATATTTGATATCAATTCCCCATTGTTAGTTAATACCAGGTCTAAGATTGCATTGTACCTAGTTGGATCCTCAATTAAGTAAGTAGTTATCATTTAGTGTGTTTAAAAACATATTACCCCTTGCAGTATTACATGAGTTGTCTGTCCAATTTATCTCCGTTTATTTAAAATCTCCCATCACTATTACATCTCCTACTCCTGCTGCTTTTTCAATTTGCTTCAGTAACATTTCCTCATCAGGCACATTAATACCAGGTGGCTTGTAGCACAGCCCCAATAATATATTTTTTATTCCCTTACCCCCACATGCAATTTCTACCCATAATGTCTCAACAGTATTTATAGTCCCCTCGTGAATATCTTCCCGCATATCAGGTTTTAAAAACGGCTTTATGTAAAGACATACCCCTTCACCCCATTTATTTAATCTGTCTCTCCTGAAAAGTGTATAACCCTCTAGATTGACTGTCCAATCATGAGATTCGTCCCACCATATTTCAGTAATGCCTATAATATCATACTGTTTGCTTGCTGCAAGGACTTTCTAGCTCCCCTTTTTACCTGTAAGGCTTATAGCGTCTACATACATACATTTAAGACAAGTATTTCCCCTAGTGCTAGGGACATGCTTTTACTATATGCAGTAATGATGACCCATTATTGTTGTTAGTTAGTGTTTTGGCAATACCTTTGGTAAAACCCTTGTTAGTGCCCATATTAATACCCTTGCCCTTGCCGGCTGCTCTTTCCCTCTCCCGTTCTCCACCCCCATTTTGTTCACTACGTCCATCCCCACTATTCTCACTGCATGACCCGTAGTTCTAGCTAAATCCACCCCCAGGCACCTAGTTTAAAAACTCCTCCAACCTTCTAACCATCCTTTCCCCCAGCACCGCTGCCCCCTCCTCATTCAGGTGCAATCCATCATGACAAAAAAGATGGCGCCTGACTGAGAAGTCTGCCCAGTGTTCCAAAACACAAAACCCTCTTTCTTACACCAGACTCTAAGCCACACATTTACTGCCCTAATCTCCCTCTGCCTCCCTTGGCTAGCTTGTGGCACAGGTAATATTTTGGAGAATATTACCTTAGATGTCCTTTCCTTTAGTTTCTGTCCTAAGTCCCTAAGTCAATCTTTCTACCTAGTCCGTGATGTGCCGCACCCGAGTGCCCAGGAGACAACAGACTGTATGGCGATCATGGTCCCAGTAGCAGATTGCCCTATTTGTCTTCCTGATAATAGAATCCCCTAACACCACAATCTGACTAGGTACCTCACTTTCTTTTGTGCCATCAGTGCCTGAGGAACCACTCCTCTGGATGCTAGAGGGAACAGTTTCCTCCAGCTCCATAATTTATTCACTACCATCCGCCAAAGCTTCGTCCAAATGGCAAATTTGTTCAGGTTTGGTAGCTCAGAGATGTCATGTCTACCCTTCTTTTTCTTCCTTCTAACTGTGACCCAGCTGGCTACCTGTTAATCTTCATCTACTAGTGTCCCCCCCCCCCCCCCCCTGAAACTCCTCCACTGTTCTATCTAAGCTTTGCTCAAGATTGTGAAAATCCCTCAGTCGGTTAACGGTTTGCTCTAGATCAGTTACCTGGGCATTCAGGGCAACCGTTCGCACACACCTCACGCAGATGTATTCACACTGGGATGGTTGCTCCAGGTGCACATACATCTTACACGACATGCACTGAGTGAAATTCTCAATCACGGCCTCACCCATTTTATTTGTAAAGCCTAACTCCCTGTTACCTTTAGAAAAACAATACAACTATGCAATACAATACGGTACCATAGCCTAGCTGTGAAGAAAAAGAATATTCAACAACAGTACAGTATTTGAAAAAAAAAAAAAAAAAAACAATCAAAAGAATGTGTGACAGAGGAGAGAGACAATATTCACAACAGAATAATAATTGAAATACAATCAGTATGATCAAAGGAATGTGTAACGGTGTGTAACAGTGGAATGTGTGGAAACTGTGACAGTGGTGATACTTGTGTATCCGGAGAGTGCCTGGTCCTCCTGCAGAAGAACCCGCTCACTGGTCCCAGCTCCCAGCTCCGCTCTCCCACTTCTGGCACCGTTCCTGCACTTGATCACTCAGCTCCCGGCTGCACCGCCTTCCTTCCTCTCTTCTACGGGTCAGCCTTCCAAGCTCCACACACTGCTGCTACTGCTCAGCTCAGGCTCCAAGAACCTCCAACCCTACCGGCACTTGCGGCTCCCAGGTCATGGCCCGGCTCTCTGCTCCTTCCATGGCCTGACTCAATGGCACCCCAGCTCTTCGGTCACTGCCCCCTGGCTCCAGTTTCCGGCACCAGTGTCCCCGGTCGCGGCCTCCCAATATCTTGCTCCTGGTCAGCAGTCTCCCCGGTCATGTCCGCCAGCACCCTGCTCCCGGCCCCAGTCTCCTTCAGTGCACGCACTTGCGCAGCGTCAATCTCACTTTTGGTCCAGCACTTCCGGAGTCCGGTCCCTGCGGTCAGTGTCTTTGGTTGTTAGCGCTCAGTGACACCCAATGAGGGTAATAATGGTGGACTCACTAAATACATTTAAAAATGGATTAGATAAATTCATAACTGATAGAAATATCCAAGCTAACAGCATCTAAATTATATATAATTTATAAGGCAGGTTGAACTCGATGGACATTTTGTCTTTTTTCAACCTCACCAACTATGTAAGTCATTTCAAATGGATTTAATCAGCCACAGAACCTGTGTAATCCATGAGCATCCCTGTTTAAAAGTATGGTATGGTAAGTTTAGTCACAGTATATTGATTGCAGAGTTCATAATTGCAGATAGGTACCATGCTTTATTCATACTTTAAACCTATCATACAGTGAGTTCAAAAAGCAGTTCTGCAGTGAGCGTCGTCTCTGGCTGCAGATCTCCTCTGCAGCTGTGGGAGGTCAGAGTGGGACACCACTTATAACACTTAAAGCACACAGTGACTGATGAGAAATTTTTTAACTCACTTGTAAATGCTAAATCTGTAAAAAATAAGATCAGCCCGAAATACACTCTTGATCAGCCCAATAATGCCCACTTTTGTGTGAAGCTGCATGTAGTGGCCTAACTAGAGGCTAGGAGACCCCTGACAAACTCTGAAGGTGGGCCTCCTAGTTGATTTCTATAAATCCTTAGGTCTACATGTTTTATCATATCTGAATAATTTCTGTATCATGCATTTTAAAAATACATGAATTGGTGCAGCAAGATAGTGTCAAAGCTTTGTAAGTGTATCGGCTCCGCTTACCCAGCTGCTAGTCATTATCAGTGGCAGGTGCTGTCCCCGTGCTGCAGCACAGATCACCCATAGCATGGGTAGGGGAAGAGTTAAAATATGTAAACATACCTTTAATGTTATATGTAATATGTATGACGGCTGCCTGACCCCTGGGAATCATCAGTGGTGTGTATCACAACTGCGGCTGCACTCAGGACGCAGCACTCGGCTTCAGTTCTCTTTCCTGTGTAAACCCGCCATCAGACTTCCATTGGCGAGTTACACTAGAGTCTTGGGGCGAGCTTATACAGGAATGAGAAGCTGAGTGCTGCTGCGTCCCGAGTACAGTGGCAGTTGTGAAACAGCGCTGCTGTTCCCATGGGCCATTGTATCATTTTATTAGTAGTCACAGTAAGGTCCAATGGTTCAATGGTTTGAAAACATTACCACAAATTCCCAAACATTGGTCCCTGTCTACACTTGTCATTTTTTGCAATGAGTGCCAATGCTGGAGGTCTTTTAATGTGAACGGTCCAAGTTCGTAGGGTACCTACATTTCTGCATGTTTGTACTATAGAGAGAGAGGCAGTGCTTGTGGTGGTCTGCACGGGTTGGTGAGAAGGCTGGATTTCATGTTGTAACTGTTGTTGATGTTAGTTTGAAGCCAGGTCTCCACTTCAGTGACTGATAGAATGCTTGCAATACTATTTATTTTTTTCACATTTAGGGGGTTATTCAGAGTTGTTAGCAAACCAAAAACATTAGCAATTGGGCAAAACCATGTTGCACTGCAGGTGGGGCAGATGTAACAGGTGCACAGTGAGATTAGACTTGGGTGGGGTGTGTTCAAACTGAAATCTAAATTACAGTGTAAAAATAAAGTAGCCAATATATACTCTGCACAGAAACAATATAACCCACCCAAATCTAAATCTCTCTGCACATGATACATCTGCCTCACCTGCAGTGCAACATGGTTTTGCCCAATTGCTAACTTTTCTGGTTTGCTAACACCTCTGAATAACTCCCTTAAATGTTAGGGTAATTTCAGGAGTGCTTTGTAGTTTAACAAGCATAGTTTAACATCATTCCGAATTGATCGCTCACTAGCAACTTTTTGCTGTGCTGCGATCAGATAGTCGCTGCTTATGGGGGAGTGTATTTTTGCTTTGCAAGTGTGTGAACGCTTTTGCAGTCGACGGCACAAAAAAAGTTTTCTGCAGTTGCTGAGTAGCTCTGGACTTACTCAGCCTCTGCGATCACTTCAGCCTATCCGGTCCCAGAATTGACGTCAGACGTTTTTCCAAACACTCCCAGAAAACGGTTAGTTGACACCCATAGACACCCTCTTTCTGTCAATCACCTTGTGATCGGCTGTGCGAATGGATTCTTCGTTAAATCCATCTCCCAGCACCGATCTTCTTTGTACACATACGGTGCACCTGCACATTGCAGTGCATACACATGTGCAGTTTTGCCAAGTTTTAACCTGATCGCAGTGCTGCAAAAAGTTGCTAGCGAGCGATCAACTAGGAATGACCCCCATAGTGTTTGGAAGTTTGTGTGCTCATTAATAAGCTAAGACATTTTGTGTATTTATGGGACCTTTTCTGGAAGCTAATTTGGTTTGTAGTTCTGCTGCTTATAAAAAAAAACATTCAGGTTCGAATTTTCTTTGGCCTCTTAATTTGCATTGAAGACGGTGGAGTCTGTAAGCAGCTATAGATCAATAACAAGCTTTCAAAATTATTCATTTTTTAAGACTGGAGGTTGTTGACATCTACAAGACTAGACACATCCTCATGGTGTTGTGCTGCATGTTTCCTACATGTTTCACTGTAATTGTTTTTCTGTTTTGAAAAAAAAAAAATATTGCAACATAGTAAACGAGTTTCAGATCAGAAAAATTGTTAGAACATCAGTTGTATATATCTGTCTTATTATCTGGGGTTTTGGAGCTTACACTAGAACTTGTCTCATGCAAATAAATATTAGACTATAAATGTATTATAAATGTTTTTGTTTTTGATTCAGTTGTCCCAATAGTCAATGATACTGTAGTTCTTTCTATAAATCTTTGCATGTTTTTATACATATGGATATCGGAATCTGATTAAGATACTGTATATAGTATATATTTATCGTATTTCAACAATCTATGTTCTTTATGTTATTAAACCATTTAACCCATAGAAGGCTACATTCTTCCAAGTGGTTTCCTGCACCAGTCATAAAACACAAATACATTTAACTTATGTTTTGTTTTTTAAAAGCAATCATGGGAACTGGCTAAATCCAGTCCCTCTCTGCAGTTAGAGATGGAGAGAGTAGTGAGCCCCAGTGAGATATACTGTAATAAATCTCATCCACATATAGAAAAATGCTCTCCTCTACCCACCCTACTCTCATTTCTTTCATTCTTACATTTTTCTTTTAAGGCAGTTCAGAGGTTGCATAACTATTGGAAACACAGCAGGAGACGGCAGACATCCCTTGAGTGTACCTCTATATAAAGGTAAAGGGACAGAAATAAAACTTCCTTGTATCATCCTCACAGATGGTATAATATACTATCGAGTACAGCACCTGCATTCCAAACAACAGATTGGAGTATATTTACAGGTACACCGCCGATTATCCGGCACCTGATTTGTCCGGAACCTTTTTTAATCCGGACAAATCAGGTGCCGGGGGAAGTTATGCTGTGGGTGTAAGGATGCAGGAGGCGCTTAGTTAGGCTGAGGGAGGTCTTAGATTAGCAACAGGAAGCTTAGTTAGGCTGCGGTTGGGGGAGTCTGACTGCAGGCGGGTAGTCGGGGTGCGGTGGGGAGATGGGCTGCATGTGGTAAATCAGTCTGCGTGGCCAAAATGAGTGCCATTTCTTGCGGCAGGCAAGCCGTGCATCCGCACGGGGCGCCCGCCATGGCACTTTGCGGGTCCTTGTCTCCCCCTCCTCTCTCTTCCCAAGCGCTCCTGCTCGGAGGGCGGAGTTTTGCGGAATGATGCAGTTGCGTAGTGATGTCATGACGTAATTGCGTCATTCCATGAAACCCCGCCCCCCGAGCAGGAGTACTCGGGAAGAGGGAGGAGGGGGAGACAAGCTGAAGGAGGAGGCGGCCGGCGCGAGGCAGGAGAGGCAGCCCGACCAGAAGAGCGGGAAGATCCTCTTCATATGTAAGTAGTCTCTCTGTCTCCCCCCTCCCTCTCCCTTCCTTCCCCCCCACTTGACACTTGCCTGCAGTACTATGAAAAATGGGGACACTTGCCTACATAATGTGTAAAATGGGGACACTTGTCTACATAATGTGTAAAGTGGGGACATGTGCCTGCCATAATGTGTAAAATGGGGACTCTTGCCTGCCGCACTGTGTAAAATTGGGACACGTGCCTGCTGTAATGTGTAACATGGGGACTCTTGCCTGCCGTACTGTGTAAAATGGGGACTTATGATTTTTTTTTTCCCCCTGTGGTGGCCGTGATGATATCAGATGAGGCCACACCCATTTTAATGAGGCCACACCTCCTTTACAAGAGCACGCGCTGAGAGCTATGTGGGGCGCGCATATTTTTTATGTCAATGGGGGGGCACATTTTGAAATCTCGCACTGGGAGCCAAATTGGCTAGAAACAGCCCTGAGAGGGGGAGGGGGGGGGGTCAGGATGCTGCCGACACCACCATAAATGATACCACCGAAAATAAGGCAAAACCGATAATCCGGCACAGTGCAGGAAGCGAGGGTGCCGGATTATCGGTGGTGTACCTGTACTAAGGTGCCAGTTTTTTTGAAGCAGAGATGTTGCCCATAGCAACCAATCAGATTTCACTTAACATTGATCTAGCTGCTTCTAGAAGATAATAGCTAGAATCTGATTAGTTGCCATGGGCAACTTCTCTACTTGTAAATATACCCCATTGTGTCATTTAAAAAAAAAAATCTCTTTATTGATTTAAAAAAATCATAACATGAGAAACATCGATAATCAGGTCCGAGTAAAGACATAACATGGTATCATTATAACAAGACACTTCATGAGCCAGAAAGCTCACAACTGTACAATAAGAGGCAGAGAGCAAGAATGTTGATAACGTGCGATATTATATGAAAGGACATTAACAATAGTCACATAAGCAATGAGTAATGCAGAAAACATGGACCAGTATAACACAGGACAGAAAAATACAAAAAGTTAAACGGGGGTAGGGGATGGGGGGGGGTTATAGACACATGAGGGAATAGGAAGAGGGAGAGAAAGGGGGAATAATAGCTAGGAATTTTGAGCCCAAACCGTAGCTCAAACATCTAGTGTTGTGGTAGGTATAATAGAAAATGCAATACAAAGACATAGAGAAGTGGCCATGGCATATTGTTTATTCCTCTATAGAGGATTAATCATTAGAAGTAGTTGACAATCAATGCTTGAGGAACCAGTGCATTATGTCAAAAACTTTGAGTATTTGTGTTTGTGTGGCCCTATCCAATTGTGTTATATACACACCCCATTTCTTATAAAATGTTGCGGCCCCTTTTTCCCCATTGTGTTGGGCAGTTTTCATCACCTGCAACATTTTCCTCTGAACCTCTTCCAGGGAGGGGGAAGACCTAGACGTCCAATGTTGTAGAATGACTTTTTTAGACACAGTCATCAATATAGTTAGCAGAGGGGTTGTCTGAGAACCTGTAAGGCCAAGGTCCCAACAAGAGAAATTAGAAAATAAACAAGCAAGTGGATCAGAAGCAATTCTGATATTTAAAACATCAGAAAGGTAAGCAATAACTTTGTTCCAAAAGCGTCTTATATAACCACACTCCCACATACAATGATAGAAAGAGGCAGAGGAGACACAAGATTTATAACATTCCCCAGACATTTCAGGATGAAAACGGGCATATTGAGTGGAGAAGATATATAAGCGTTGCAAGGTGCGAAAGTACACTTCTTGTAAGTAAGAAGATGATAATGTTCTCATGGTGGAATCATAGTGTTTACTTAAATGTGTGTTGAGCACAAGGTCAGGCAAGTCATGCCTCCATTGTTGAAGCAATCTAATTCTAGCGAAAGGAGGAGGTGGTATCGGTAAGGATATCATAAACAAGTCTAATGTGAAAAAGGGCATTTAACGGGAGTGACCATAAAGCTGTCAGGGGGTCGGTAATGGGGAGAGTGGAAACAGAGGATGTCAATGGTTTGACTACGGAATTAAGATAATGGCTGACCTATAAGAATATGCAGAAGTGGGCACGAGGAAGGTTATAAATATCTTGAAGAGTAGCAAATTCAGGCATACGCCCCCCCCTTCCCGGGTGAAAGACTTTGGATGAGTTGGAGAGCCCTGCATTCCGCCACATTTTAAAATTAGAATTAGTGAGAGATGGAGGAATTGCTGGGTTCCCACAGAGAGCAACATGAGGAGATACCATAAAGTTTGAGCCTATTTTTTTATGAAGAGCCACCCATGCGTAATATACAGTAAATCATGGAATAAGGGATGATGGAGGATATCTTGTGGGATGTCAGAATATTTTGAAAGGAGGAGGCCACCTAGTCAGAATGTGAAAAAAAGAGCCTCATCTAGTTTTGAATCAGCAAACTTGTCACTCGACAACAGCCAGTCTACACCATATCTAGTCATGACCGAATGGAATATATGGCAAACTCTGGGACTCCTATACCACCCAGTTTCCTAGGAGCTTTCAGTTTAGCCAGGGCTATCGAAAGCTTTTTTCCCTTCCACAGAAATTTTAGTCATAAGTTTATCTACGCATGTTAAGTCAGATTTAGAGAGGGCAATAGGAATCATTTGCATTAGATAAAACAGTTTGGGGAAGAATATAGATTGTAGAACCGCCACACAACCCAGTAGTGAGAGCGGTAGTAATTTTCTATGAGTCCAACAAATGAGTCAGTTTCAAAATAATAGGAGAGAAGTTAACTTTATACAAATTTATGAGGGACGACGGGATCTGAATCCCTAAATAAGACAAATGATAAATAGCTATCTTGAAAGGGAAGAAAGAAAAGTCCACAGGAGAGGAAGGAGAGGCCACAGCACAATGCAGAGGCAAAAGTTCTGATTTGGTCACATTGATCTGCTAGGTAGCCCTAGCTCCAAAAGCTTCAATTAAACGAAGCAATTCAGGTATAGAGGAGTTCAGATTGGATACAAAAAGCATCATATCATCTGCGAATAAGGCTAACTGCATGTCAATATCACCAACTTGGATACCAGTGAATACTTCCGATCTCCACAAGGCAATAGCCAATGGTTCTAAGGCAACAGCGAACAGGAGAGGGGAAAGTGGGCAACCCTGTCTAGTCCCTTTAAACAAAGTTATCAGTTCCAAAAGGCAGCCATTGCGAGCTACTCGGGTCTGCGGGTTTGAATATAGCACTTTCAGTCTACCCCATAGTCTCTTAACAGAGTTGAATGCTGTGTGCATTGCCCAGTGAAGCTATACTCAAAGGATACTGCTTCCAAGACTTCCTAACCAGCTCAGGCATCTATTCATGAAGTAGTGAAATGAGTGGAGAAGTGAGCCAGTGGAGAAGTTATCCATGGCATAAAAAAGCTCACATCTATTTTAACAGTACCTCAATCTCTGTACCATAAATTTTACATGCAAATATATATATATATATATATATATATACTGCTCAAAAAAATAAAGGGAACTCTTAAACAACACAATGTAACTCCAAGTCAATCACACTTCTGTGAAATCAAACTGTCCACTTAGGAAGCAACACTGATTGACAATCAATTTCACATGCTGTTGTGCAAATGGAATAGACAACAGGTGGAAATTATAGGCAATTAGCAAGACACCCCCAATAAAGGAGTTGTTCTGCAGGTGGTGACCCCAGACCACTTCTCAGCTCCTATGCTTTCTGGCTGATGTTTTGGTCACTTTTGAAAGCTGGCAGTGCATTCACTCTAGTGGTAGCATGAGACGGAGTCTACAACCCACACAAGTGGCTCAGGTAGTGCAGCTCATCCAGGATGGCACATCAATGCGAGCTGTGGCAAGAAGGTTTGCTGTGTCTGTCAGCATAGTGTCCAGAGCATGGAGGCGCTACCAGGAGACAGGCCAGTACATCAGGAGATGTGGAGGAGGATGAAGGAGCTCAACAACCCAGCAGCAGGACCGCTACCTCCGCCTTTGTGCAAGGAGGAACAGGAGGAGCACTGCCAGAGCCCTGCAAAATGACCTCCAGCAAGCCACAAATGTGCATGTGTCTACTCAAACGATCAGAAACAGACTCCTTGAGGGTGGTATGAGGGCCCCACGTCCACAGGTGGGGGTTGTGCTTACAGCCCAACAACGTGCAGGACGTTTGGCATTTGCCAGAGAACACCAAGATTGGCAAATTCGCCACTGGCGCCCTGTGCTCTTCACAGATGAAATCAGGTACTCACTAAGCACTTGTGACAGACGTGACAGAGTCTGGAGACGCCAAGGAGAACGTTCTGCTGCCTGCAACATCCTCCAGCATGACCGGTTTGGCAGTGGATCAGTAATGGTGTGGGGTGGCATTTCTTTGGGGGGCCGCACAGTCCTCCATGTGATCGCCAGAGGTAGCCTGACTGCCATTAGGTACTGAGATGAGATCCTCAGACCCCTTATGAGACCATATGCTGGTGCGGTTGGCCCTGGGTTCCTCCTAATGCAAGACAATGCTAGACCTCATGTGGCTGGAGTGTGTCAGCAGTTCCTGCAAGATGAAGGCATTGATGCTATGGACTGGCCCACCCGTTCCCCAGACCTGAATCCAATTGAGCACACCTGGGACATCATGTCTCGCTCCATCCACCAACGCCACGTTGCACCACAGACTGTCCAGGAGTTCGCGGATGCTTTAGTCCAGGTCTGGGAGGAGATCCCTCAGGAGACCATCCGCCACTTCATCAGGAGCATGCCCAGGCATTGTAGAGAGGTCATAAAGGCACGTGGAGGCCACACACACTACTGAGCCTCATTTTGACTTGTTTTAAGGACATTACATCAAAGTTGGATCAGCCTGTAGTGTGTTTTTCCACTTTAATTTTGAGTGAGACTCCAAATCCAGACCTCCATGGGTTTATAAATTTGATTTCCATTGATAATTTTTGTGTGATTTTGTTGTCAGCACATTCAACTATGTAAAGAACAAAGTATTTAATAAGAATATTTCATTCATTCAGATCTAGGATGTGTTATTTTAGTGTTCCCTTTATTTTTTTGAGCAGTGTATATCTGCCTTTGAAAACTGATTGTATAGAAAAAGTAAAAAAGCAAAGAACACAAATTAATTTGTACACAAACTATGTTGGAAACCTTGTGAGTAAACGGCGTAGGAGGCTACTTCCTTAAAAATGTGGAAAAGATTATGTTCAGTAAAATGAACTGGATATTTTACCTGGAAGACCTTTCCCAGCAATTACATCGAAATACAGAGACATCTGTAATGGCGAATTCCACTGATGATGGTGAGGATGAGGATGGCAGTGGCGATGACATCTTCTAGAGGGTGTAGTATGGTATGCTGGCGGCCAGGCTCCCGGCGACCAGCATACCAGCGCCAGGAGCCCAACCGCTGGCATACTGACAGCGTGGCGAACGCAAATGAGCCCCTTGCGGGCTCGCTGTGCTCGCCACACTGCGGGCACGGTGATGCGTGCAACGCTATTTATTCTCCCTCCAGGGGGGTCGTGGACCCCCACGAGGGATAAAATCTGTCAGTATGCCGGCTGTCGGGATTCCGGCGTCGGTATACTGTGTGCCGGGATCCCGACAGTCGGCAACCTGAAGACCACCCCTTCTAGACACTGTAGAGCTGTTGCTTTAAGGCAATTGGTACCTTGTTTTTTGGGGGCCCAAACAAACCAATAATTTCATCCACAAGTGTGGCAGTCCCTGTCATTGAAATGATTGGTTTGTTAAACTGTGCATTTCCTGTTTGATATCCAACATAAAGGTGGGTGGGAGTGCAAAAGGAGATTTCCATTTTGCACCACCATTCATTTATTCCACTGCTGTATGGCAGTGTTTCATAGATATGTTACAAACTGCTGTCTGTTTGTGCCGCTGATCTGTCACCTAGTAGTAAGTAACCAGCCAGCTCGCTGCAGACTATAACCTAAAGTGGATGAAAACAACACTGTTAGGTGGTCAAAATTGTCTGCACATGACTGGAAATTAATGTTATTGAGGTTAATAATACTCTAGGGACAAAAGAAATGCAAAATTATGTGATTTTGGCGTTTTTTGACAGTTTTTGAATTTTTTTTTAATCCAAAGCCCATCACGGTTGTTTGGCAAATCCAAATCCTGCCGATGAATCCAAATCATCGAGTCCGGCGCACATCTCTACCCACAATATACAGTAAGTTTGTGTGTGGGGGGAGGAGAGGGCAGATCGGTGTCCTCTGTATGGGCCGCCTTGAAGAGCAGCTCATTTGCGGTGTACATTTTGGATGAACCTGGTCCTCTTTATTGATCTCTTTATCTGTGCAATGGGGTGACAATTTAATTTTTGAGTTTATAGATTACCTCAATCACAATTTTGCGTGCGAGATGCCAGCCGAACTCTGACTTTTTTTAAGGGGCAATCACTTACAAGGCAAAACCATGCCTTGTAAGTGATTGACCATTTCAAAATATGTCCGAGTTCAGGCGGCATCTCGCACGGCTGCCGGACTCAAGCGGCATTACATCCCGCCGTTAACCTCACTTTCATAATCATTTACCACTCCTAAACTATAAATTTCCTTTATAATAAACTGACCATTTAGGACAATAGTATACAATCCTGCACTTATCAAAAAGAAGTTGACATCAGTAATTACATATTGTATACTATTCAGGTAACCAGTGGCGGCTACAGAGGTGGGCTGAAGGTCAGTTAAAATTTCAAATAAGGGAGCCTCACTATCACCAACTGCCATTTCAAACTGACTCACTGGCAGTTGGTGTGCCTCCCCTATTCGAATTTTGAACTGAGCTGCAGCCCTACCTCTGGAGCCACCCCTGCAAGTAACCATAACAAAAAATGGTCAGAAAACACTCCTTGTGATCAATTCGCCGAAATTGCTCATTAAAACAGTTATATTGTACATACAACAAGCATGAATGTAACTAAAGTTTTCAGAGAAAACAACTAACTTGAATCTATAGGAAGCTTTCAAATTTATGACAGGGATTGATAGGGTAAAAGTTTTAAATGCCCATAAAAAACAGCAACGATCTCTCTCATAGATAGTTCCAGTGCTTTCATCCTCAAATACAATAGTTTAAAAAATGGAAAATAATTTGAAAAATATCGTGGCCCCCAGTTTTTTTAATAATAAATATATTCCATCTAGTACTATGCCTGAATGGCTTCCAAAAATTGCTGGTCATTATAAATGTGGTCACACATTGCGTAACTTGCAATTATACTGGTCATTAAATTTGTGATTTCTCTTCAAACTATCTAGAAATTACTTTTCTGATTAAAACATTTATCAGCTCTGAAAGTTAATATGTAATATATTTACTTTAATGTTCATGTAACTTTCAATATATCGGATTAACTGTTTGACATTTGAAAATTCGATTTCTGCAGCATCATAAGATCATTCTTAAGTATGATAAACAGTGTAAAGTATCACGCCATTTCTCTTCAGCTCAGCATGTCTAAAACTTAAGGTTGGAACACATTAGGCCGATATCAGCATGATTTGCCATATCAGAATGTCAAATCCTGTATATTGTCTGATGTGTGCGCTCAATTGTGCACTCCCTCGAGTTGCACACTGCCAAATGGACAATTTTGCATGCTGTACTCTGCATATTAATGGACGGAACAACATATTCTTCTGTCATTCATTAAATCATTTGATGTGTACAGCCAATCAAGGATGGTCCGGGACGAAGGGAAATCTTTTCCGACCATCAGGCTGAATGGCTGTCATTCTGATGTGCACCCACCATTACAGTATCAGTTTAAAATACATCGCCCCCACCCCTGAGGAAGGGATTGGTATCGCAAGGTGTGCATACCTATTAAATGACAATCAACAATGTAAAATCAAATCAAACAAGTAAAAGAGGGCAAAAATGGTAATTCAGACAAATTTGATTTAACAAGTTTATCCAAATGACCATTTTTGTCCATTTTCCAGCATTTGGAGCAAATGGCTGATTGTAATTTGATCTCATACTTTACCAGATTTTTATTGCAACTAGCCAGACTGGACAGATATATCTTTAGGTATGTACCCAGCGAAAGATGAGCTCTATTATATATATATATATATATATATATATATATATGTATATATATATAAAATTCAATTTATACTTTCTAGTGGCAACAGTTAAGGTGTGTTCACACTGTGAAATCCTTGCTATGCCCTTTCCCTTGAACTCCCACAGAGCACAGATAGCACATATTTTGACTTTCGATTTTGTCTATGTCCAATTTTGACTAAGTGCCAATCTTGACTATACAACTTTGTACTAGATAGTCAAGATTGACTTGCCTGCACAGTCTATATAGCCTTGTGATACCGGGAGTGCGCATCATGGATCGAATCGGTATCTCAAGCTGCCTAACAGCTTGAGATGTGCACCAACTTTCCTTAAGATTTTGACTATGTAGTCATAATCTTACAGATTTATCTCACCATGTGTACACACCTTTACATGAGTTTCAAAATATTGTATCAACTTTTTGTTACTTTTTTGAGCAGCTCTTGAGATGATATTTGTTTCTTTTTGCCTTGATATTTTAAATGTATTTGTGTTATTAACTGCAGTCAATTTAGTTTGTATTTTCATGCCTTGCATAATACATGCATTTATAGTGACAGCTTTTGGGATATTGTGATTGAGGTGATCTAGAAACTGTTAAGAAAGTTTTGCATCAAGATCTTACATGACAAAACTTTGTGCTGAGATGGTTCCAAGGCTTCTCACTGCCGAGCAGAAAGAACATCAAAATCAAATGTTAACACACATTTTAGAACAAATTCAAGCAGATTCCTCCCAGTTATTATCTGTAATGAAACATGATTCTTCCATTTTCCTGGTGATTTCTGTCTGCAGCTCCAATCGACATGGGACTCTGGAGAGGTAAGCATAATTATCTCCCGAAGCACAATTGATTGTATCTGCCTGCATGTGCATTGCCACTAAAAGCTAGAGATTAAAAAATATAATTTAGATATAATATATAATATCAAATATTAAATATAATTTTAATCTCACTTTCACAAGCACTTTTCACTCCCAAACTATTACCTTGATGGTCAATTCAAACTTTTTGTTTGTTTTTATTGTGCAAGGCCTTCCGGGACGATCAGCATCTTCAACATCCTTACGACTGTCACTAAATCTTTTGTGTCTCTCAAACACTTGTGAATGTAACATGCAATCTGCCCCATAAATCTCGATGAGCCTATGAAAAGACTCAGTGGGTGTTTTGTTCAATTTACTGTAACTAAAAATGTTCAGACTCTCACTAAGCCACTTTGGCAAATTCGAAGCTTACAGTTTAACCACCTTTACTTTTCAATAATCCCGCTCAGGTGCAATGTCTGAAGAATGGAATTTAGTATTGGAATCACGAATGTATGTAATAAGTGATGAGGTGATGTAATATGCAAACGATGTGATATGTTGTTTGGTAAAACTGTAAATGAAAACAAAGATGCAATTACAATATGCATGTGAAAAAAATAAGGTAAGGCAAACATATACAGTACATACCATTGAGTTTGTAAATATAACATTACATGTGCAAAGAATAGGCTACAGTGCAACTTTATATAGCTATCATGCATGACTGACTAAACAAGTGACTAAGCCCAGTTAAGGTCATACACTCACCATTGAATGCTATACTAGCTTGAAGCTATGTAAAGTATGTCTATCTAAGTCCACGTGAGAAGTGGAAATGGCTGCTAACAGTTTCTTTAGCACAGAATGCATTGGTAGAGTTAGGAGGGTCAAATGCATCAACTTTGAGCTATTTCTGTGCTGACCACTAGAGGGGACTGATTTCACAAATTACTGTTAACACAGAAGTAAAATACTGTAGGTTTAAACAGAACTGTGGGGGTCATTCTGAGTTGATCGCACGCTGCCAATTTTCGCTGCGCTGCGATCAAGTCTCTACTGTGCATGCGTATGCACTGCAATGCGCACGCACGTCGGAAGGGTACAATGCGGATCGTTGCTGAGATATGGATTTAACGAAGAATCCATAAGCACAGCCGATCGCAAGAAGATTGACAGAAAGAGGGCATTTATGGGTGTCAACTGACCGTTCTCTGGGAGTGGTAGGGAAAATGCAGGCGTGTCCGGGCGTTTGGAGGGTGGGTGTGTGACGTCAATTCTGGCACCAAAAACACTGAAGTGATCGCAAGGGCTGAGTAAGTTCAGACCTACTCTGAAACTGCACAAAATGTTTTTGCAGAGCTCGGCTGCACATGCGATCACACACTTGCAAAGCAAAAATACACTCCCCCGTGGGCGGCGACTATGCGTTTGCACGGCTGCTAAAAACAGCTAGCGAGCGATCAACTCGGAATGAGGGCCTATTCTGGAAGGCATGACAAAAATTTTTTAATTACTGTAACATGTTACTCTACTTCTAATCATTTTTATGATGCATGGGAAAAACACAACTTTTTAAAACTCTGTGTGATAGAAAACTATCTGTGCAAGAGGGGTGAAACTTGCAATACCATTTTGGGATAGTCCAAGGTCAATGTTCTCCCACTCTCTTTTATCTCATGCAGTATGGTTTATGCTTTACAAGTACAATCTTATTATTTAATAGCTACATTTTGCATCATCACCATGTTCCCATACACCTGGCACATACCCAAAGTGCACTGCTTTGTCAACCAGCAGAAGACTCCCACGTAACCTGCTCACAGATCCACTCCTCTCTCAAACTATCTCTGGTTTGGAGGTTTGGCCAGAGTGACCAGGACCTTTTTCAGCCATGTGCTCGTGGCAGAACCATGCTGAAGAGTAGGGTCTCACCACAAAAGTAATATTAAAAATAATGGAGAGATTAAGATAAAACAAGATTTAAAGTATAAGCAAATAAAGTGTCAAGTTTTTATTTTGTATCCATTTCTATAAATATATTTTTTATTCCATATAACAGATTTCCATTTCCAAGAATAAGTCCTGAACATCAATATAATTATGCTTAATAAATTAACAGTAAATACTGGTTTCTAGACATAATCTGTGATTGGGTACATGATTACTCTATTCACGATTGAATGGGTGGATTCTTAGCTGCATATAAAGCAGTTACTATTCTGTCCCTTTCCAATGAATGGAAACAAATGCAAATATCAGCCTATGGGGGTCATTCCGACCCGATCGCTCGCTGCAGTTTCTCACAGCGCAGCGATCGGGTCGGAATTGCTCATGCGCCGGCGCTGCAGTGCGCCGGCACATGCCGGCCGTCGTTGCCTAGCAATCGCCTCTGAGGCAGAGGCGGTCGCTGGGCGGGAGGGGGCTGGAAAGCGGCATTAAGCCGCCGTTTAGGGGGGCGCAGTCCAGCCAACGCAGTTATGGCCGGACCGTTGGGGGGGCGGGCAATGGCGGCTGCGTGACATCACACACAGCCGCTGCGGGCTGGGGAGCGACGAGTAGCTCCCAGCCAGCACGCTAAAGCTGCGCTGGTTGGGAGCTACTCTTGAAGTGCAAAAGCATCACCGCTGTGCGAAGCCTTTGCACTTCTGTTGGGGGGGCGGCACTGACATGCGGGGCGGACAAGCCCTGTGCTGGGCGTCCCCCCACATGTCAGTGTGAATGATCATAGCGGTGCTAAATTTAGCACAGCTATGATCAACTCAGAATGACCCCCTATATTCTGAGCCAGCCGCATAGGCAAGACTACGCTACCCACAGTCCCTCATCACTATTATCTCTTTTTGTACCAAACCACATTCTTGGTGCAGTTGTTCTGACTGATGGATCTCTGCATACATTCACCTCTGAATAGCACTCAACCCTGTCTACACACCCACAAGGTGCTTCTTCTATGTTCTAATGCCCCGCTGCCAACCAGTAATGCCTATCCCGTCTTAACTTGAAATCACTCACAAATGCTCTAAGTTGTATAGGCAGGCATTCAAAATCACAAGATTTATCTGCATTCAGAATTGACGGCAGCTCTTAATCAGTCCCTGAGGGGGATATATACTAAGCAGTGATAAAAGTGGAGAAGTAAGCCAGTGGAGAAGTTGCCCATGGCAACCAATCAGCTGCTCTGTATACTTTTACAGTATGCAAATTATAAATGTTACGTCATTGCTGATTGGTTGCCATAGGCAACTTCTCTGGCTCACTTCTCCACGTTTATCACTGCTTAGTACGTCTCCTCCAAAAGTAAAAGCCAGTAGCAGAAAACATTGAAACTGCATGTGTTTTTATGTTCAAAGAGAAAACCCCAGTAAATTCCAACAGCTCATTATATTTCCTTTACAAAATAGTATTTGTCTTACTCTTTTTACTTTATTTACTTTGTTTAATATTTTATTTTCTGCCATAATTTATGGAACACACTTTCTGTCGCTATTGATGCGTAAAGTTTATTTTTCAACTGTGGTACAATATCATATTTTCTGCCAAATGCGGTTTTACAGTTTATTTAAAATCTCAGGAACGGTAAAGTGGGGATTATGCTAATAATTCCCGCAGGAAAACAAGAAGTGACAGGTTCAATAATATACCTTAGTTTATAAAAGCAGGTCACATTTTTTTATTTTAATGAATATCTGCCACATAACCATCTGACAAAATTCCCAGGAATTGAAATAATAAAATTTGTAAACAGTGCAGGAACAACTCAGTGGAGGTACTACCAATATAGGAAAGTCTGCACCCTATTTGTGTTTGTAGCTTCAATCCTAATATTAAAAAGCATTAAAGTGTGTACAGTAGTGAGAGAAAGCTTTTGAATATTTTAGCTTTATCTGTATGTAGAGTAGGATCCAATTGCATCCATAAAAACTATGCAATTTGCGTGATATGAAGAGCCTCAGGTATCTTAAGATGCCTGAAAGTATGCATATTATGCAAAAAAAGTTTAGTAATTTATGCAGATAGCCTGATATGCTAATAGCGTATCTTAGACTAGCAACATATAAGTTCAATATATATAAGTAACCTGAGACTGTAGGAGAACTTCTCCAGTTAAGTAGAAGTGATAAGCCACTCTGTAGTCATTTGTGTTGGAGCTCCATAATTAGGAAGTTAGGTTAAACAGCTTAGGTGTTATACATTTTTGTATTTAGTAAAGGGGTACCCTTGTCTCTAAGGCGGAGGGATCGGATGTGGGGTTCAAGACCCCTCTACTACATACAAAGACTTATAACACCTAAGCTGTTTAACCACCATCAAAACTGCAAATGGAAAGTCCTCAAGAGCTCTGATGCTATTAACATTAGTTTATTATTATCCACTCAATACACAGGTGGGACGCCACCACTGAGCGAGTAATCACCAACGAATATACTGAAATTTTTGGACTATTGTAGTGACTTTTATCATATTCAGTATCCCACTACCCTATTCACATCTATCCTCCACTTGTATATGTTTTTCTCTATACTATTATCGTGTAACAGAGATGTAATACAATTATAGTTCATTTTTGTATTTACCTTACTATCATTTTTAACTCAGGAAAGAGATTGTATTCACATACTGTAAATGCCTTGTAGATCATTACTATAAGGCACAATTACTAAATACTAATCCAACCTGTACTATATATATTTGTGAAGCTCAACAGGGTAGCTTCACCTGTAATTTGCTGCCGATCCCCAATAACTGTGTAAGTGAGCGCAAGGTATATCATACATTACTACATATATATATATATATATATATATACACACACAGTATATATATATATATATATATATATATACTGTACATCATTAAATAATTGATTCAGACTCATAATGAACAATTTTCCGGTACACATCAGCATACACAGAGTGAAATTCTAGCAAACTAATAAATAAAATAAGTAAATGGATTGTGCATGCTTTGGGTACATTTGATGTGCTTTGAATGAAAATAGGCCACGGATAATGCTCTTAATGAAGTGCTCTATAAATGAAAAATAAGACTGGACTGTGAAGTACTCTGAAGTTATCAGTCTGTATTACTTTACAGTACATTAATTTGCCACATCAATTTTATTTAATTAGAGCACTGCTACTTTAATACTTAATCCATGCTGAGGGAACACTAGTTTCCGAGCACTTGCAATGTTTGATTATTAAAAGCTTGCTTCATGAACCAAACAATGAATTAGATTTAAATGTCGCTACATTCAGTAGCATGTAGTAATTGTGTTACAATATCTATATTACCTAATAATGTAAGTAATGCTCTTTGTTATCGTCATCATTTTGCGCCGTATGTTTTTATTACTTTTAATTCTAAGCTACACAGCATTGAATAAACTGTAAATGCACGTTAACTGCATTATTAACCATCTTTTGGTTTTTTATTATTATACATTTGTAGTAGGTACAGTATATACAGGAATGAAATATCCATTTTACAGTATGTTCTAATTCATTAAAATAAGGCAAAGATCTCTTTAATGTCCATTACCCCATACTGGGGTTCTAATTTATTATTCAGTGGTATTTTTTTATTTAGTTCCTAGGAATGTTTTTCTGATTTTTAATGTAGCTATTTAAAATGGCAAAAACTGACTGGAAAATCACTGAAAAGGATTTGGCAGCTTTACAATACCACAGCTTTATAATACCTGTGAGACGAAATTATAATCATTCCAATGCAACCTATCATAACCTAAAAACGAATGAACTGATAAGTTAATGTTTTCTTCATTACACAAAATGACTGCCTCTAGTCTGTGGAATTGATGGGTGCACTTAAAATATTACTATCTTGATCATGATCCTGTGTGTGGGAATGGGGCATGAAGGGCCCACTGGTGGAATGTAGAGGCCCGTGTGTAGCGGTGTGGCCAGTCTCCACTCAGGTTTGGCTAACTATTAGAACATGCATTTTATATATATATATATATAGAGAGAGAGAGAGAGAGAGAGAGAGAGAGAGAGAGAGAGAAACAGTCCAGCAGGGGGCACTCTCCAGCCTTGAATATATGATGGAGAGATGATGTATTTATTTAGACATACTCAACTTGCACAGATTGTTTCCTCAAATGTTTTCGGTCCATAGGACCTTCATCAGGAGGCCCAGCAATACATTCTTGGTCGAACAAGCATCAATGGGAGCTAAAGCTCCCAGCAATCCAGCAGCAAAGCTTGCATGCCTATCTGGCTCCTTAAATACCACTCAGTTGCTAGACAAAGGATGCCAAAACATCACTAATCAGTGATGTCATCACATGTGCGCCCATACTGTTACAAAGCAAACATCAATCGCCGTATCAACATAATTGCAAAGCACAGCGCGTATTCAAACCATTAGATGTTCACATGCCTCACAATGCAGTGTCCTGTAAGAGCGGGAGCCCATGTATTCACCGCGATCAGCCAAATGTGGATCGCGCTGCACAGGCACTGACTTCCAGCCGCTGGAATGGAAACGGTCCGGAAGCCGAAAGTTAGACGGCGCCAGCTGAAGTGCAAGCCATGTAGTTACACTATAGGGAAGTTCCGGATCTCACAGGAACATCTACTCCCCTTACGAACAACACAAAGACAAGTGAAAAGAATAAAACTACATACCTGGTTTCACAAAAGAGTGTCACTAGACACCACTGTAAAACCCATGCTAATTTCCTGATTAAACCAAATCAGTAATAATCACATGTAAGGGGACAGCTTAATAATTAAAGGTATCCGTTTGGATGGTCGACCATGTTAAAGTTGGCAGTCATTAGGTCGACCACTATTGGTCTACATTGATATGGTCAACATGGACATATGGTCAACACATGAAAATGGTCGATGCAGGACAGGTCGACGCATGAAAAGGTCAACATGGCTTTTTTTTCATACTTTACCATCCACGTGGACTATGATTGGGAGTGAGAACCTGTGCTGAGCGCAGCGGTAGTGGAGCGAGGCACCTTGCCTGCAGCATGGCAAGTGAAGCGAGCCATGCAAGGGGGCGCGGTACACTAAATGGGGTTCCTGGTCATGTTACGGAAAAAATTACACCAAACACAGTTAAAAAATCCATGTCGACCTTTTCATGTGCCAGCCTGTCCCATGCCGGCCATTTTCATGTGTCGACTATTAGTCCAATGTCGACCATGTCTATGTTGATCAATAGTGGTCAACCTAGTGAATGTCAACCTTAACATGGTCGGCCATTCATACCAGAAACATAATTAAACATATTGAACACGCTAGTATACTAATAAGGGGCAAAGGAGCCAGATAGTCACAGTGGATAATGTCCACATTAAAAACATCAAAAATAAATACTGTTATTGTCATCAGTTTAGAGCTCTATGGACCATAAGTAAATCCCATCATAACTGACAGATGACAGCCAAAGGTCATCACACACACTTTCCCCACTACAGTAGGTATTATGTGTCACATCCCACATTATTATGCAGACCAAATGGTCCAGTGAGCCCCAAATTGACAAGCAACAGTTAACAACAACAACAACAACACAAATAATGAATAAATCAGGGGGTCCAAGTGTATCAACTCTCTAGAGTGTATTGATCACACACAAAAAAAGTCAAAGAATTAAAAGATCAAAAAAGTCAGAAAACATTTTTTTTGTATGTTATATAAAGACGTCTTGATCACCACAGAAAAATATTCAAAGGGTTAGCTTCATTCAACCCATTCAACCCAACAGTTCCTGGTTTAAAGATCCATCGAGCCTCCAATTTTCTTAAGAGCAAATCCCGGTCACACCCTCTTTTCGGAATAGGCACCCAGTCTATAATCCTACACTTCAAGGATGCCACTTGGTGTCCTGCATCCAGGAAGTGCTGAGTAACTGGTTTGTCCATAGTGCCCGATTGAAGAACTTGATAACTTGAGCTACGATGATTCGCCATCCCGTCTCGGAAAATGCACAAGGTTATCCCTACATAGTACAAACCACAGGGGCATACTAGCAGGTACACCACATAGTCAATTCTGCAGTGTAACTGAGCGGATTTTAATTGGCCTCCCACTGTGGGGGTGTGGAAACTTATTGCTTGTAAGCATAGACATGTTGTACATCCTAGGCACTTCACACTACCCTCTCTTTGTGATTTCAGCCAGGTCATATCACCCGTCATGGATTGCCACGTAGGGTGCATCAGTAATTACTTAAGATTGAGTCCCCGCTTAAACGCCATCATTGGTGGATTCTCAAATACTGTACATTATTGAATTTTGGTTCAGTTTTCAATAGTGCCCTTGCCTCCTGATGGACTTTTTAATGCAAGTTGATATCTCATCAAACTGTGTAACAAATATCATTCGCTTTTCTTTTTCCGGTTTACTCTGGGTAAGCCTAGCACGTACTTTTGCAAGACAGTCATTAATAGTGCTCCTCTTGTACCCCCTTTCCATGAAGCAATCCTTCATCTCCACAATCTGTTCCTCAGTCATGTTTGGGTTTGTGTTATTGCGCATAACGTGCATGAATTGTGAGATGGGGAGGCTGGTTTTCAAGGAAGGTGGATGGTTACTTGTAGCATGCAATATAGTATTGCGATCTGTGTTCTTTCTAAAGAGGGTTGTACCCAATCTATACAAGTCCCGAAAAACAGTCACATCGAGGAAATGTATAGAATCATAATTAGAATGACCTGTAAAGCGTATGGTAGTGTCCAAACTATTCTAACTGCTCCAACATCAAGGTGAACTCAAGTTTAGTACGATTATTTATTTATTTATTAGCAGTTTCTTATATAGCGCAGCATATTCCATTGCGCTTTACAATTAGAACAACAGTTATAGAACAAAACAGGGCAAAGACAGACATAGCGGTAGGAAGGCCCTGCTCGCAAGCTTACAATCTATAGGGAAATCGGTATTAATACACAAGGATAGTTGCAACCTGTTACATAATGTTTCCCCGGATTGCTAGGTTCTTAGTGGGTTGTATGATATGATCACCCAGCAATGTTGGAAGACAAAATTTGAGGTTATGGGGACTGTGCAGAGGGAATGTAACTGGATAGGGAAGCATTGAAGGTTATGTGTGTGGGTCAGGAATTTGGTAGGCTTGTCTGAAAAGATGAGCTTTCAGGGAACGTTTAAAGGTTTGGAGACTAGTGGAGAGTCTTATTGTGCGTGGGAGGGCATTCCACAGAGTGGGTGAAGCCCGGGTAAAGTCCTGTAATTTTGAGTGGGAACAGGTAATACATCTGGATGAGAGACGCAGATCTTGTGCAGAGCGGAGAGGTTTGGTAGGGAGATATTTTGAGATGAGTGAGGAGATGTATGATGGTGCAGTTTGGGTAATAGCCTTGTATGTAAGTAAAAGTATTTTATATTTGACACGGTAGAATACCGGTAACCAATGGAGGGACTGACAGAGCGGATCAGCAGACGAAGAACGTCTGGCGAGGAAGATTAGCCTCGCAGCTGCATTTAAAATGGATTGAAGTGGTGAAAGCCTATGTTTGGGAAGACCAGTAAGGAGACTATTACAATAATCAATGCGGGAGATGATGAGTGCATGGATCAGAGTTTTTGCAGTGTCTTGTGTAAGATAAGGGCATATTTTGGATATGTTTTTAAGGTGCATGTAACACGATTTAGAGACAGATTGAATGTGTGGAACAAATGACAGTTCAGAGTCAAGGATGACAGCTAGGCAGCGAGCTTGTGGGGTAGGGTGGATAGTTGCATTGTCAACAGTTATGGCAATATCAGGTTGGTAACTACCCTTAGCTGGTGGGAAAATAATTAATTCTGTTTTGGAAATGTTGAGTTTGAGATGGCGAGATGACATCCAAGATGAAATGGCAGACAGGCATCCAGTGACACGAGCCAATACAGATGGTGATAAATCTGGGGAGGATAGGTAGATTTGAGTATCATCAGCATACAAATGATACTGAAATCCGAAGGAGCTGATTAGTTTACCAAGAGAGGAGGTATAGATTGAGAAAAGCAGAGGACCTAAGACTGAGCCTTGCGGTACTCCAACTGATAGAGGTAGAGAAGAGGAGGTAGAATCAGAGAAGCTAATACTGAAAGATCGATTAGATAGGTAGGATGAGAACCAAGTAAGGGCTGTGTCCTGAAGACCTAGGGACTCTAGTGTTTGTATGAGAAGAGAGTGGTCAACAGTGTCAAAAGCAGCAGAGAGATCTAGAAGAATAAGTAGTGTGTAATGGCCTTTTGATCTAGCAGTGACCAGATCATTCACTACTTTGGTCAGTGCCGTCTCCGTGGAGTGTTGGGCACGAAAGCCTGACTGAAGTGATTCCCATAGCATAAAAATATCATTGATGAATCATTTATAATACATGATATTCATACCATTTCTAGGAAGAATGTTAGTGGCCTCATACTCATGCATAAAAATGCCAGCATAGGCAGGGGCCAAATTCGAGCCCATGGCTGTACCCGAGCACTGCATGTAATATTCACCTTGATACATAAAGTGATTATTAATTAGAATTTATTCCAAAAACTCAAGAATGCATTCTACTGGTATAGTTAATACACCAGATGAAATAAACAGGTTTCTCATAGCTTCTATACCCTGTCTATGGAGGATAATGGTGTATAAAAATGAAACATCAAGGGTTGCTAGCAAAACACCCTCCTTCATAGTCCCTACTTTAATTATTTTGTCAAAAAATCACCTGTGTCCCTAAGGTAACTCGGTATGAATGGTGTCAATTCTTCAAGAAAATTGTCAATAAACACTGCCAAATGTAATAGAGACCCCCTAGACAAAATAATGGGTCTGCCCAGGGGATTTAGCAGAGTCTTATGGACCTTAGGGAGGGTGTACAACATAGGACATATCATGAAGTCAACCTAAAGAATGCCGATATATATATATATATATATATAAAAAGAGCAATGGATAAGGTGTTTGTAAGCGACCGATGGTGTCACATAAGATTAGGGAGAGAACATTTCTTTAAAAAAGGTTTACAATTTATTCATAAGTCACACCAGTAAAAAATGAAATACCATAACCACAGATAAAAAATTACTAAAATACCTCTGGAGCTGGGTAAAAATATATAGAAAAGATGATCTAAAAATTTAATAAAAAGTAATAACAGTTAGAGGACCATAAAATACACAATATTATAGATATCTGTAAAAACAAGATAAACAGAATAAAATCGCTTAACTTAGGAGGATGGGTTAGGTCTGGTAGCACCCAACGCGTTTCGTCCTATCTGGACTTCATCAAGTGGTAGTATGTGAGTGGGACAGCTCAGGTATATATACCCGCACTAATGAGGAAGTAATCATTACCTCATTTCCTGTCAATCACAGGTTGGAGAATACAGATGATTAATTATACTGTAAAACATGACAGTAGTGGTTTCACCTCAATGCTACTTTAATGTTAGGAATGACCGCTATGTTAAAAGTATATTTTGAATGTTCAAAACTTAGTTTCCAGCACCACAAAGTTAGTTTCATATGGACTTCCTGTCCGGATCGTGGGTGACATCACATCCGCCCCACTTCCGGCGTCGGACCGTCTCTGTAGCGCATGCGCCGGCTCTTAATGTCGGACCTCGGGCGTCCGTCATAGGCTGCGCATGCGCCCGCCATGTATGGCAGGATCTGAGGGATGCTGTACATTACGTCTTCCGTGATGTGCATGCGGCAACCATTTTCTTGAAGTTAATCATGTCTGCGGACATGTACAGCCCCGGTGGCCATCTTTGATGTGGTAATTCCGATAAGAAGCACCTAGAAGGTGCTCGTGTTCCGAGATCGTGATGAGCATTATAAAAATAGAAGAAAGGGGGGAGAGTAGTTTAGAATTCAAAAAGGCCCACAGCTTATTATAATGATCCATAACATCTAAAATATTGGATAATGGCAAACTACTGACTTGACAGAAGTATACATATATACATAGATAATATATACAGGTAAATACAAAAATACATCCGTCTGTAAAACCAGATGCATTTATATCTGTATAGGGGAGGGAAAGCCATTGATGAGTATTAAATATAATATTAAAAAGAATTGATTATTGTACTGGGATCTCCTATTTTTTAGAGGCATGAGAGTGATATAGTAGTCTTTCACGCACATAGGCCCATAAATACATATACATGTGTACACATATTTAGTACATCATTAGACGTAGATCAGTGCTCTCATAGCAGATGTGCAATTTGAAGAGAGAGGTTCAGAGTAGAAAAAGTACACAACCTCATATTCCTCTTCCATGATGGTCTCCCATATATGTACTGACTGGGCCCAACACTGCTTGGCTTCCAAGATCACTGATCTACGTCTAACGATGTACTAGATATGTGTACACATGTATATGTATTTATGGGCCTATGTGCGTGAAAGACTACTATATCACTCTCACGCCTCTGAAAATAGGAAATCCCAGTACAATAATCAATTCTTTTTAATATTATATTTAATACTCATCAATGGCTTTTCTATATATATATATATATATATACATACACTGCTCAAAAAAATAAGGGAACACTAAAATAACACATCCTAGCTCTGAATGAATGAAATATTCTTAATAAATACTTTGTTCTTTACATAGTTGAATGTGCTGACAACAAAATCACAAAAAAATTATCAAAGGAAATCAAATTTATTAACCCATGGAGGTCTGGATTTGGAGTCACCCTCAAAACTAAAGTGGAAAAACACACTACAGGCTGATCCAACTTTGATGTAATGTCCTTAAAACAAGTCAAAATGAGGCTCAGTAGTGTGTGTGGCCTCCACATGCCTGTATGACCTCCCTACAACCCACGCAAGTGGCTCAGGTAGTGCAGCTCATCCAGGTTGGCACATCAATGCGAGCTGTGGCAAGAAGGTTTGCTGTGTCTGTCAGCGTAGTGTCCAGAGCATGGAGGCGCTACCAGGAGACAGGCCAGTACATCAGGAGACACGGAGGAGGCCGTAGGAGGGCAACAACCCAGCAGCAGGACCGCTACCTCCGCCTTTGTGCAAGGAGGAACAGGAAAAGCACTGCCAGAGCCCTGCAAAATGACCTCCAGCAAGCCACAAATGTGCATGTGTCTACTCAAATGATCAGAAACAGACTCCATGAGGGTGGTATGAGGGCCCGACGTCCACAGGTGGGGGTTGTGTTTACAGCCCAACGCCATGCAGGACGTTTAGCATTTGCCAGAGAACACCAAGAATGGCAAATTCGCCACTGGCGCCCTGTGCTCTTCACAGATGAAAGCAGGTTCTCACTGAGCACATGTGACAGATGTGAGAGTCTGGAGACGCCAAGGAGAACGTTCTGCTGCCTGCAACATCCTCCAGCATGACCGGTTTGGCAGTGGGTCAGTAATGGTGTGGGGTGGCATTTCTTTGGAGGGCCGCACAGCCCTCCATGTGCTCGCCAGAGGTAGCCTGACTGCCATTAGGTACCGAGATGAGAACCTCAGACCCCTTGTGAGACCATATGCTGGTGCGGTTGGCCCTGGGTTCCTCCTAATGCAAGACAATGCTAGACCTCATGTGGCTGGAGTGTGTCAGCAGTTCCTGCAAGATGAAGGCATTGATGCTATGGACTGGCCCACCCGTTCCCCAGACCTGAATCCAATTGAGTACATCTGGGACATCATGTCTCGCTCCATCCACCAACGCTACGTTGCACCACAGACTGTCCAGGAGTTGGCGGATGCTTTAGTCCAGGTCTGGGAGGAGATCCCTCAGGAGACCATCCACCACCTCATCAGGAGCATGCCAGGCGTTGTAGGGAGGTCATACAGGCACGTGGAGGCCACACACACTACTGAGCCTCCTTTTGACTTGTTTTAAGGCCATTACATCAAAGTTGGATCAGCCTGTAGTGTGTTTTTCCACTTTAGTTTTGAGTGTGACTCCAAATCCAGACCTCCATGGGTTAATAAATTTGATTTCCTTTGATAATTTTTTTGTGATTTTGTTGTCAGCACATTAAACTATGTAAAGAACAAAGTATTTAATAAGAATATTTAATTCATTCAGAGCTAGGATGTGTTATTTTTTAGTGTTCCCTTTATTTTTTTGAGCAGTGTATATATATATATATATATATATATATATATATATATGTATGAAGATTCCACAAGGTGGCACTCCTCAATTCATCCTTATATAGATATAAAAAGCATAAGATAGGTGCCCTCCGTATCTATAATCCAGGAAGTGACAGTCTATAGCAGTGATTCCCAACCGCAGTGCCGCGGCACACTAGTGTGCCGCCAGCGGTTCTCAAGTGTGCCGCACAGCCGCCAGAGATGCCGCTGCCTGACTGCCGCAGTCATGATTAAGAAGATCGGCCAGCGCTGGGCACTTCTGCAGCCCAGCCAGTGACCTATGCTGATGAGCCGTGACTCACAGGTCACGGTCACGCAAACACCACATCTCGTTCCCGCCTGGAGTGCCCGCCCACTGCTGATCTGTGCTGCTTCCTCCATTCATTCTCGGCTCTCCTCACTGCTCCCACCACTGACGGTGAAAGATTTAACAGTCACAGGTTAGTGTGGCATTCCTATGGGGGCAATGTGTGGTGGCATTCCTATGGGGGCAATGTGTGGTGGCATTCCTATGGGGGCAATGTGTGGTGGCATTCCTATGGGGGCAATGTGTGGTGGCATTCCTATGGGGGCAATGTGTGGTAGCATTACTATGGGGCAATGTGTGGTAGCATTACTATGGGGGCAATGTGTGGTGGCATTACTATGGGGGCAATGTGTGGTGGCATTACTATGGGGGCAATTTGTGGTGGCATTACTATGGGGGCAATGTGTGGTGGCATTCCTATGGGGGCAATGTGTGGTGGCATTCCTATGGGGGCAATGTGTGGTAGCATTACTATGGGGCAATGTGTGGTAGCATTACTATGGGGGCAATGTGTGGTGGCATTACTATGGGGGCAATGTGTGGTGGCATTACTATGGGGGCAATGTGTGGTAGCATTACTACGGGGGCAATGTGTGGTGGCATTACTATGTGGGCAATGTGTGGTGGCATTACTATGGGGGGCAATGTGTAGAATTACTGTGAGGGCCAGTGCATTTGTGTTTTTCCCCCTTAGGGGCCAATATCTCTTTGTTTTATATCCCTGTGTGTTTGTGTTTGTTTTTTGGGGGGGTTTTTGCGCGGTACTGATGGTGTGCCCTGGCAATTTTCAAATCATGTTTGGTGTGCCGCGAATAGAATAAGGTTGAAAATCACTGGTCTATAGTATGTTTCGTTGGCAGCACTCAATGAAGCCAATGGTCAGCACACACTGACTACTGTCTTCATTGAGTGCTGCCGAGGAATCATACTATATATATATATATATATATATACTCATAGCACATGCAATGTACCTGCTTAACAACACAAATGCACTGTAGAAAATTGTTACGAAGACTACTCAGGTATCTGGGTTATCAGGTGGTACCAGATGACATTCATGCAATTACCCCTTGCTCAGAAGTCTTTTAGCCTCCTGTAATGCTAGGCTTCACCTATAGCATCCACCTTTCCAGAAAGAATTAGGTCCACCTCGTACTCAGATGCCCCCAGGTCTTATGTAAGGACAAGGTGACTATTAGAGGCTGAGCAAGAGTAAATGCAGTACAGTGAGATGTCACTGGACACAACCTTGATAACCCTGACCAATACTCAGGCAGGGATAATAAACAAATAATGCACAGGGTGATATAATAACAAACACTCAAAGAATACAAAATGCAACAATGCACAGGGTGGTACAATAATGAATGCTAATGATATGTAAATGCAACAATGCACAGGATGATATAAGCAACTTAACCAAATATAAATGCAACAATGTAGTAGGTGGTAACAATAATAAAATGTAAAGGCAAGAGCCTGTGTGGAATTACCACACAAAACCTGAACTCAAGGCTAGCTGGATACAATCAGGAAAATTATCTTGACTGGGTATCAGAATCTCAAGAGTTCAAAGGGCCAGAGGCAGAACTACTATTGGTGAAACAGGTACATTGCACCGGGGCCCTTTAGGACTAAGGGGCCCACTGCTGCTCAGACCAGGAATGAGGTATCCCCTGGACCCCCCTCAAACCAGTCTGAGCAATGTTAGATGAATGTCCAAGTGCAGAGAACAGGGTGGGCCCCACTGTCTGAGGGACCTGCCATTTACCTTAGGTAGGCAGGGCTGACCTTGTATGTGCTGGACTGTTAGGATTCCTACCACCTATCAGCGCTGATGATCACAGCCACTTACTGCCTCTAATTAAATGACAGCTGTACATTATTTCTTATTCACAGCTATCTGTGAATTAAAGGCAACTCACAACCAGTGTAACAGGCACTGTCAAAGTCTGCCTGACCAAGTGCCAAACTGAGGAAAGCACAAGGGGCAGAGGCCACTGTCACAGACAGAGTAGAGGCCGCTGTGTTTCTGCTCCACCAAGGTACATGCCCCCTGTTCTCCACACCATACAGGATATTGTGCATTTACTGCTGTCACCCACTGCCTCCCCCTGCATTCCCGCAGTCACCTTCTGCCTAGCCCCTGCTTTATGCGGTCACCATCTGACTCTCCCTGTCACCCACTGCTTTGTTGTATATTATGAACTTGGGCTGGAGTGGAGGAGGGGGCCCAATTTATATTTTTGCAGTTGGGCCCACCACTCACAAATTCCGCCACTGCACAAGGCTGACTGGTTCTCACATGTAGAAGAAACTATCACCAGCATTTGAGGAGTGCACAGGAAGGGAATATAAAGGGAGACACTCCCAATCAGAACAGCAGAAAAACCAATCCTCCTGATGAGGAGATACAAGGCAGCTGGATAGCCAGACGCACAGAGGCAAATTACTAATTATACAGCAGCCGAGGCTTTACTCAGGGCCAGCGGCTTGTAACAAAAATACACCATTGTCCTGCTCAGTCAAACTGACTAATTTTATGCCGCTGCCACCAGCCATCTGTCTCTACTCCTAGCCACCAACTGCCTGTGCCTCCATAATTATTGAGCAGCTCAGCAGGAACTGAAGCTTAGCTGCTGACTGTGCATAGTGATCATAAGTCTGGACCGAGGGGGAGTAGGGTCCATGATCCAGTTTCCTCCCAGCCCATCCCCTCTCCTCTCCGCCGTATAGCTGGCTACCTCTCTGACCTTGCAGCCGATGCAGGGATCTCTCACCTTTCTGACTGCGGATCTCTGACATTGCTGACAGCGACGGGGATCTCTGACATTGCTGCAGGCACTTGGGATCTCTGCCTTGCTGCCGACGCCATGGATCTGACATCACCATCCACCATCTGGTACATAAACACCCAAAAAAAAGTTTTGTATGTAATTCCTGAAGACTGGGCACAGCCCCAAAACATTGAAGTAAATCCTTTTGGAATCATTATCCAGAAGTGCCGTTCTTGCTTTTCTTGCAGATGGTGAATTGCACACCGCACATTTGTCCTGCGGGTGCACCATCCACATCCACCCCGATTTGTGCTGGTTGATCACTGCAGTGCTGGTTGCTGTACAATACAGCAGGTAGCATTTCCAAGTGTGCCCTCCATGTGCTCCACCTCCTCTCGACTTCTCCTGCGGGACTTTCAGGTACAGGAGGCGACTGCAGGCTTCTGATGTTCCGGATACAGGGACAAGCGTTGATGTTTCTATAATGGGTGCAATGTGTGTGGTACACACAAGCCCATGGGGCTAGGGGGGCCCACACTGAACACACTGCACCCATTTTTAAATAATTACCTTTCAGGAGTCCCGTGTCGGGAGCTGCAGCCCAGTCAAAAATCGTACCTAAAATGGCCACCACGCATGCGCTGCAGTGAAATTAGTCTTTGGAACATGACAAGCGCCATGTTTTCAGAAACCTGCGCATGTGCAGTATACTCTGGCATAATTACGGTGCATACTGCGACTGTGGAGAAATGAGGGCCCACCTGGAGTATGCACACAGGCCCCCTCCATCTTTGAATCTCCCCTGGGAACAAGTCATGTTAAGTGCAACAAAGATGCTCCGGGCAGGGGATGTGCAGGAATACACACACACACACACACACACACACACACACACACCCCTCTCTCTCTTTCTGTAGAGGTTCTACCTGGCGTAATGTGTATAAGTGACTCTATCTGTCATAATGTGTATACGGACTACCGTGCTGTGTAATTTCAATAATGGACATTACCGTGCGGTATAATATGAATTGGTACTATTTTCTGGCCTTGCCCCTTCCCAGGATGCCACGTTTATATTTTTTGAAGTTTCATATATTGCAAGGATACTATTCATCACTGTAAATGTATATGAATTGCTAGTCTATTAATAGAGCTGGGAGAATGTTTTGATATTCATTTAAGGCAACACACCACTGAGATAGCTAATTTGTTCACATATCCAGTTGCTTTACCATCATCTCGACAATTGGGTATACCAAAGTAACATGTGTCAGTTGAGGCTCCTTCCCAAACCTCATATACATGATAAGCTAGGAAAACAAGACAGTTTATTCTGCTATATTGTAGACTAGGGTCAAGCACACTTAAGTCATACATCACAAGGATATGCACCCATTTTTGAGTATACAGAAAGTAATACAGTGAGTGAGTCGACCTCACAATGCTTACCACCATGTTTAAAGTTATGACACCAACATGGTAATAATGCTCTAACTAGCATTACACCCAAGTCAGGATACCGGCGTCGTTATTGTAAGGTCAACATACTCGCTGTCCCGATGTCCACATGTCGAGCCCCCCATATCAAACTTAAATAGACCATGCCATTCTTTCTGAATTTGTTTTCATTTACTGTATATCAGCAATCAATGTGATAATGGTGCCTTGTGTATCTAGCATGTAGCTGAGTCAGATCCCCTTGGGAATCTTAATATAGATGCTCACCGGAAGGCTCCAAGGAGAGAGTGGCGGTACTTCTTCCTGGATGACAGTGGGTTTATGCAGTTATGTAAGAAAGTAGTCTCTACAAGAAGAACAAACTAATCAGCGCAACCCTTTCCTGTGTAAGAGAAGCTCCTAACGATGATGATACCCTTTTACCAGTGAAGGGGGATGGTAATCACTAGTGAAATACCCTCACACCCAGGGCCGGCGCTACCATTAGGCAGCTTTAGGCAGCTGCCTATGAGTGCCGGCCACTGGAGGGCGCCACAACACGATGATTAGAAAATGCTTTCATAATTATTCCCTCCGCCTCAGCTCACCCGAGCTAGAGATGAGGAGCAGGGATGTCGTGGCCGCCCACTGGTGAGTGCAACCCAGTGGGTGATGAGCCAGCTCATTTACATGATGCCCAGCACCCCCCCCCCCCCGCAAATTGTAGACTCGCATGATGCCTGCACCCCCCGCGAATTGCGGACTCGGCATTATGCACGCACCCGTCCCGCCCCGCAAATTGCGGACTGGCCCGATGCCCGCACCCACCCCTCCACGGATTGTGGACTTGGCATGATGCCCACATCCCTCCTTCCACCCCGCGAATTGCGGACTCAGGTGGTGCAGGCTCCCGCCGCCCGCATATTACTACTAGCCCACCCCCTCCACAGACTGAGAGGCTATGCTCCCGCGTGTTAGCCCCCGCAATTGTGGACTCTTACAGTTTGGCTGCCCCCCGTTGCCGCCAGTGCAGGTTCGGTTCCTGGCACCCGCATGTGACTCCCAGCCAGCCCCCCAGCGACATACTCCTGCAGGTTGCCTGCTGATCCCCCCTGCTACGAGTGCAGGCTCCAATCTGTTACTCACCACATCCCCCCCATCCTGCCGCGAGCGCAGTCTCCAGCATGTTGCTATCCCCACACTCGAGATTTCAGACTCTCATGTTAACTGCCCCTCCTGCACCATACCCCCACCCCACATATGTTAGCAGCCCCCACAACGACTGAATCCCTCATATTACATCTCAACCCCCTCCTGCAATTACACCCCCCACCCTGCGATCGCATACCCAGCATATATTCTCCCCCCTATGCTATATTTAGCGGCGTATCTGCATATCAGGGTGGAGATAATTTACCTGTGTGCATATATAGATGAGACTGCATACATCATGTAAATGTATATATATATATATATATATATATATATGACTTTTCAAGACCGGCACTCCAATACAGGCATTGCTTACCCCCGGTGCACGTCTAAGATCCACGGCAGGTTCCCAACGGCACACAGGGGCTAAATAATAGTCCACTCCAAGAGCAGTTTTGCCAACGTTTCAAAGTTTATACTTTTTCGTCAGGGCTACAAAACATAATAAAACCATCTTACCTTTTATTGATAAAACACCCCGTGCACCTTCCCGCCGTACTTCCCTATATATATAGTATTGTTCTTATGGATTTTAGGCAGTGTATAGAAGAGTGGTACCTCCGGGAATTTAGGGACAAGGGCATCTCTTAATTTCTCCGTAATAAGCTGATTATCCACTCCTGCCTGTAACAACACTTGTAAATCCTTCTTAAAAATATCAGTTGGATCACTCCCCAATTTTCTATATACAGAGGAGTCTGATAGTTGTCTATCAACTTCAGCACAATAATCACTTCAATTCTGTATTACCAAAGCACCACCCTTATCTGCTTGTCTGAAAAGGTGAAAACCAGATCTTTATTCTCAGACAAGTTTTTAAGGGATAGCCATTCTTCTCTTGGTAAATTACTGAACGTTTTCTTAAAGGTTGGTGCTTCCTTATTCACCTCGTGTTCTAACACACGCAATACTGTTTTAATCGTAGCGTTTGATGATGGAGGATCGAATTTTGAAGGTGGCAGGAGTTTCTTTAGCTGTACTGGTACTCCTGCAGTCTCTGTGCTTGTAATATCTTGCGGATGTTTAAAGAAAAATTCTTTAAGTCTTAATTTACGCTGTAATTGACTCAATTCTACCTGCCATGACAGGTCATTAAATGAATTAGTGGGGACAAAAGATAATCCCCTCGATAGTACCTTCGTTTCAGTGGTTGACAGATGGTGATTTGACAAATTAAAGATTACATTTTGGGTTGCTTTGGGGGTTTTCTTCCACCTTGCGTTGAGCCTCTTCCCCTGGTGCCCCCTGCGGGTGGTCTTAGATCCTTTGCAGAGTATTGTGGTAATTGTGCATGTACTTGTAATTTTAATGTTTATGTTGTTGCTAGGTGATGGGTGTCACTATCACATACGTCATCCAAAGGAGCCTGGTAACCCGGGGTCTCCGGCGGAATGACGTCATTATTTCAGTGCCGGGGAAGTACGGCGGGAAGGTGCACGGGGTGTTTTATCAATAAAAGGTAAGATGGTTTTATTATGTTTTTGTAGCCCTGACGAAAAAGTATAAACTTTGAAACGTTGGCAAAACTGCTGTTGGAGTGGACTATTATTTAGCCCCTGTGTGCCGTTGGTGTGGAGTATATATATATATAATATATATCATACATGATGTACTGTATACAAACTGTTATATCATGATCTATACACTTTCAACAGTGGGGGTCATTCCGACCCGATCGCTCGTTACAGTTTATCACAGCGCAGTGATCGGGTCGGATCTGCGCATGCACTGGCACCGCAGTGCGCTGACGCATGCTGACGGCCAAAGGCCGTTGTTACCTAGCGATCGCCTCTGCCTGATTGACAGGCAGAGGCAGTTGCTGGGCGGGAGGGGGCGGAACGGTGGCATTTGGCAACCGTTATGGGAACGCTGTCCGTCCAACGCAGGTGTGACTTCAACGCAGGGGCAGTGACGAGCAACTCCCGGCCAGCCGCAGGAGCTGCGCTGGCCGGGAGTTACTCTGCAATTACAAAAACATCACCGCTGTGCGATGCTTTTGTACTTGTGCGGGGGGAGGGGGCGGAAAGACATGCTGGGCGGAATAGCCCTGTGCTGGGCGTTCCCCCGCATGTCAGAATGACCCCGAGTGTGTATGTAGAGATGAGACTATATACATCAATCATACATGTATGTAGGTGGTAGTCTATAGATCATGTGCCTCTGTGTATGTGTATATAGATGAGACAGCTTACATCAGGTACATTGTGTATCTTTATGTAGATTGGACTGTATATATCATGTACCTCTATGAGCATTGTACCTTAGGCAGCTGCCTAATGGTGACAAGATGACAAGGCTGTGACAAGATGTGTGCTTTGCTTGTGAGGCAGTCGCTCCATGATCACCCATGTTGAATCTGCCGGGCCAGGGCTGGAGCCGCATGTCAGGTGCCTGTCTGCCACTACCCCCTCCTGCTCTGCTTTCCTCGACCCGATGACTGGAAAGAAGATCCACTCCCTCAGACTTGCGGGGAGCTGCTGGAGTCCGAGGAAGAGGCCATGACCGGGGGCGGTACCTTCACCTTGGGTGGCCAGGGCTTTATTAAACACCAGATGATCTGCTCCCCCTCCCAGCCGGCCCTAACAGACACCAGCGACAGGGAGTCCAAGCCCGGCAATCTACAAGTGCATTTTAAAGGGCACTTTGAGGCTGTCCACCCTCATCTACAGCCACAGCTATAGCCAGGAGGATAACCACATTCAGTGCCTCACACCTGAGCTGGCAGCCATTCATTTGACCAGCAGGAGATTTGCAGCAGCAGCGTTTCTCTAGTTCTGTAGATGGCCAAACTAACATGACAAAACATTAATATGTGAAAATAAATATATATTAGTGGCACTTATAAGACGTTGACTCCACACTTTTTCACCTGAGGTGCTGGGTATTGGGGGGGGCAGCTGACGATTTGCCTAGGGTGCTGAGAAACCTTGCACCGGCCCTGCTCACACCCCCCCCCCCAATACAAGGGGGGTGTAAGGTTCACCTCACCATGAGGCATATGTATAAAAACTAGGAGAGAGATAAAGTGGAGACAGAAAAAGTACCAACCTATCAGCTCCTAACTGTAATTTTTCAAACAGAGCATGTACCATGACAGAAAGAGCCTTACTCAGATGCGGACGCATAACAGTCAGTGATGGAACTGAGAGGCATCTCAAGTGAAGCAGCTGCCAACAAGTGAACAGAGACATCCACCGAAGCAATCGCAACAATCTCAGCAACTGCCTACTCCATCGCAACTGTGATGCATATGCAAGAAGCATTAACTTTCTGTGTGCCTCCATGGCTGCGAAGAATGGCCATGGAGCTGTGAGTCTGGCGCCATGATTTATGTGTATGAGATCACAGTTGTACGCAGAGACAAACCCTGACATTTTTTTTTTGCAGACACACCCCGTTACCTCCCTCAAATTGCCTTTTTCTGTCACTCTGCGACTGATTCTTTACTGCGAGCGACATTGCAAAGGTACTATACCTTGATGTGTGTGCACTGCGGTCATGACGCATGCTCAGTCTGCCGATAATCGCACAGTTGCAACCACATCTGAAGCTGACCCCAAGATCATATTCCCTAACATATCTTGAAAGAGAGAGGAGAGAAACAGAGAAGTAGCAAAGTATCAGCGAGAGGAAGATGTACCAAGAGAATGATTTAAAAAAAAAAGTTAAGGCACAGTTACATTTTAACTCATCAAAACCAGCCGAAGTGTAAGTAAGTTAGGGGAGTAAATACGCCTGCTGAGGAATTTTTTTTTCCTAGGCTGATTGGGCTGGTAATGTTTAAATTGATATCATACAAATTAATTTAATCAAAGTTATATGGTTGTGTGTCTGAAAGTTGTTTTATAGAAGTTTTATTTTCTGGATATTTTCATAAGTTTTTCGGGATATTTTTCTCTTGGCTACCACTTCTGTCAAAATGTAGAAGAATAAATTTGGAGGGGTGAGTTTGTTTATATATGCTGCATCTTATCTCTGCTCCCTGCAGCAAAGGATTTTTATAAAAAAAATCAGATAAGAAAACTGAAGAGAAAAATGAGATTGAGCGGAAGGAGAGCAAATCGAAGGTCATTTTACAAATGGATAAAGGATTGATATGTATATGCAGCAGTAAATGGTGATTCATATCCCAGCAAATGTAATAACATGTTTCAAAATGCTGATACTACGGGGGTAATTTTGAGTTGATCGCAGCAGCAAGTTTGTTAGCAATTGGGCAAAACCATGTGCACTGCAGGGGAGGCAGATATAACATGTGCAGAGAGAGTTAGATTTGGGTTGGTTATTTTGTTTATGTGCAGGGTAAATACTGGCTGCTTTATTTTTACACTGGAAATTAGATTGCAGATTGAACACACCACACCCAAATCTAACTCTCTCTGCACATGTTATATCTGCCTCCGCTGCACTGCACATGGGGGGTCATTCCGAGCTGTTCGCTCGGTAAAAATCTTCGCATCGCAGCGATTTTCCGCTTAATGCGCATGTGCAATGTCCGCACTGCGACTGCGCCAAGTAAATTTGCTATGCAGTTAGGATTTTTACTCACGGCTTTTTCATCGTTCTGGCGATTGTAATGTGATTGACAGGAAATGGGTGTTACTGGGCGGAAACAGGCCGTTTTATGGGCGTGTGGGAAAAAACGCTACCGTTTCCGGAAAAAACGCAGGAGTGGCCGGAGAAACGGGGGAGTGTCTGGGCGAACGCTGGGTGTGTTTGTGACGTCAAACCAGGAACGACAAGCACTGAACTGATCGCAGATGCCGAGTAAGTCTGAAGCTACTCAGAAACTGCTACGAGGTGTGTAATCGCAATATTGCGAATACATCGTTCGCAATTTTAAGATGCTAAGATTCACTCCCAGTAGGCGGCGGCTTAGCATGAGCAAATCTGCTAAAATCCGCTTGCGAGCGAACAACTCGGAATGACCCCCTTGGTTTTGCCCAATTGCTAAAAAATTCCTGCTGCGATCATCTTGGAATTACCCCCTATATTAGAAGCATGCGTACATTTTGTAAAAAATGCCTGGAATATGTACAGGGTAAGCTTTAGTTATCAGCAGTTGGTGCGAAGTAAATAGCTCTTAAATTACAGATTAGGGGCAGATTTAACATCGAGTGACATTCTAGTTTTCAATTGTTATTAATCTTAAATGGTGTGCCAACCAATCAACTATAGGCTATGTTTGAAAAATAATAGGAGCTAATTGGTTGGAGCACCATTTAAGATTAGTAATGAGTGATAACTAGAATATTACTTGTTAAATCTGCTCCTTAACATGAGTGTTTGTTTTGTGGCAGATCCCATCTGATAGGTAGTTTTTTTACAGAAACAAGTTTACCTTCACAACATAATGCCAGATGGGATCCGGTCAGGAGTCGAGGTCATGACACTACTTGAAATGCCGACACCAGAATCCCAAATAGGGTCACAAGCCCGGCACCTGCATCCTGATTGACGAGATCATGATCAAGCCTGTGCTGGAGTTTCTGAGAGGTATCCCGTGGGGAAGAAGGTTAGAGTTAAGATACGGGGGAAAGGTTAGGGTTAGGGTTAAGCTGAGGGGGGGGGTTAGCTATAGGCTGCGGGGTGGATGGGTTAGGTTTTGGCATCCCGTGGGAAGGTTAGGGTTAGGTTGTTGGGGGGGAGGGTTAGAGTTAGGCTGCGGGGAGGGGTTAGGTTGTGGGGGGAGGTAGTAGGTTAGGTTTAGGCTGCTAAAGGTAAGGTTAGGGTTAGAGGCCCATTGGGGACGGTAAGTATATTCCCCTTGTTGGGAAGCCATAGTCGGTATTCTGACCGCCGGCACCCCGAATGCCGGCATCCCAACCGCCGGCATTTCAATCCCAACCCCTAAAAAAACTGGACAGCAATTAAATTACTAATGATGATTGTTACTAAAGATGCTACCATGGTTAGGCAGCCTAGTTATGTGGGCTATACATAAGAGTCAACGTCAAACTGATCCACCAATCGGTTATCAGTGGACATTAATAATTTGCAATCTGTCATGGAATCAGCAAAATCCTACATGTTAAAAATCCCTGAAACACCAATAGCAAATTTTTTTTCTGTTAGAATTTGTGAATCAAGGATTTCCTACATGCTGGATTTCCTTGATCCCCCAAGCCCAGGCATCAGGATAAAGGGAAATTGCCCCCATTTTCCCCTTTTCTTTATCATCACATTAAATATGGCTTTGATGTCCATGTGTTTAATATTGTAAATCGATAAACTCAAATCATGTAACTTTTTAAAAACTACTATATATGTATATTACACAGCAAAGGAAATTGGCAAAATGAAGGGTAGTCAGGGGTTTAAGTCTTCCACTTTTGATCATTTGTGGAGGTTGATTTGATCATTGAACTGAATTGATCATTTCAGACAACTAAGGACAAAGCACATATGTTAAAACAATATAAATATTGTACAACAAACTCACCATCCTGCGTTGGATGATCCGAATCCCGGACATTAGTCGCACCAACCACTTCTGGCGGAATAAGGGACCACACAGGCTCCTCCCACTCCCGATACGACGCTCTGAAGGGATGGCCACCCCCTGTTTGTCTGTCTGACTTTGCCTCCTTGGCCATCTTAGCCTTGACACGGCGCTTGATGTTGTAGAATCTCTTATGACACGTGTCCTCGGTCCTCCTCACCACACCCTCACTGTTAACTGCCGCTACTACCTTACCCCACAGAACACTCTTCCTGCGTGAAGGAACCTTGGCGGCATCAGGCCCAAACAGCTGACGATGATGGCTCATCAGCTCCCGCACCAATGCAACATTCTCTGCATAGCTGAACTTCACATTGCGCCCCGTCTTTGTAGTGGTGCGTGGCTGCGGAGCCACAGCACCATCACTGTCACTCTCACTCGAGGCCGCAGCACCAACCTCCCCCTCCTCCTCCCCCTCACTAACCTCCTCCACCTCACTCACCTCCTCCCTCTCACTCACCTCCTCCACCTCACTCACCTCCTCCACCTCACTCACCTCTGACTGGGACATATTCCGGACAAACAACAAATAACACTGATAAAAAAAACACAAAACACACTCCTCCACTACCACTACACACCACACACCAAACACACACACACACACACACACACACACACACACACTCACTCACTCACTCACAAACAATGACAATAGACTGAAAAAAAAATACAAAGACAAAAAACCTAAACAAACTTTTAAATAACTACACAACAAGTATGACAAGACTACTTACACACACAGCACAGCACTCACCAATCGCAAAAAAACCACCTCAAATCCTCCAAATACTCCAAACAACTCTCCAACACCAAACACCACTTCCTCTCACCTCTCCACTAGCAAAACCCACGAGGTTCGGTCGGTTTGGGGCGGTTTTAGAGTAATGAGCACAGACACTCCTCCATCACAACCCCAACCAATCACGGACGAGTGACAAAAACGAAAGTCAGAAAAAAAACGCGGCCGGGAATGGAAAAACACATTCAAATTACGAATTCGTAAAAATAACACAAAAGACGGCCGCAAAAAAACAAAATCGGCCGCATTCTACCTTTGAAGAACACGATTGACATCGACGTCGAAAAATGAAAATAATCAAAATACGACACCATAGTAACTGAGGCGTAACAAATTCAAAAACTTGCAAATTCACACATTCGATGCCAATCGTGATTCATCTCCCACCAAATCGAAATAAATATGAATTTTAGTAAATATACCCCTTGTTATGTACTGGATATTTGCTTAGATCCCAACAATCTGATTTTATTGTTGAAAAGCAGTGTCACTTTTTGCAGGACTGATTGCAATGCTTTATGCAACGATATAACCTTTAATATTTTTCCTGAGTTCTTTTTGTTATACTATTTTTATGTTTGTAAATAATATTGCTAGCATCTAAATTCTATAATAATATAAAGTTTTGTATACTTTGTATATTTTTTATGTTATGCTACACACAACTGGGCAAAACTATGGTGCACTGCTGGTGGGCTAGATGTAACATGTGCAGAGAGATTTAGATTTGGGTAGGTTATATTGTTTCTGTGCAGAGTAAATACTGGCTGCTTTTGCATGTTGCCCAATGTTAGACAGCTGTATTTTTACACTACAATTTAGATTTCAGTTTGAACACACCCGACCCAAATCTAAATCTCTCTGCACATGTTACATATGCCCCTCATGCAGTTCAACGTGTTTTTGCCCAGTTGCTTGCTTTTTTACTTTACTTACAAACATGAATCAGGCCCAATTTGCTAGTTGCCTTCCAGTTTTTGCTGGGGAATCATGTGACGCCTATAGTACATTATTGCCAATGTTCTCTATTACCAACATGTTGACGTACAGTAATCAGTTATGTAATCAGTCGGATTATGTGTCCAGTACTTGGCAAGCTGCAAACAAATTAGTGTTTGGAGGTGATACAAGGTAATCAGGTATTACTTTTTGTTATTTATCACTGATGACAGTGCAACAATAACTACTTATGGTGCTGCTTGCTGAACCAGCATCATTCCCTTTCGGTCAATGGATGCCCATGCATGCTGGAATATATAGTTAGCAGTAGTTCCAGGAAAAACACACTTAGTTTCTGTACAACTCTCCTGTTCACAAAAACCCACAGTTTTTGTACAAGTGCATGGGCACTTTTATAGAATTGGTGCACAGTGAAGAGGTTGTGGCCACATCATCTCACAGTAATGGTTTTGGCTCCCTGGTTGGCCCAAGCCCCTTGAGGGAGTTCAAGATACTTTGGACCCCCCCACCTTCTCAGCACCCTTGTCAGCTCATGTGAGTTCTATTCCAATTGTTTAAAAGTTTCTACAGTATTGTATATGTTACGCACACCAGTGCTAACAGGAGTATACCGGTGTATGAACAGAGAGGGAAGCGAAGCAAACGAACTCACAGACAGTACAACATAACATACACAGGAGGTGATGAAATAACTAATAAACACAAAGTGAACGGAGAAGCCCAAAGGCTCAGGAATTGGGTGTCTCCCTAGTGTCAGGAATGCTCAGATGGAATAGAGCGGACAATGAAGCGATGTGTAGTGATTTCACATGTGGAGCACCTGAAATGATGTTGCTAAGAGCAACAGGAAAAACCCCAAAGGGTTACCAACGGGTGTGGGAATAAACTCCTTGGTCAGAGATAGAAATATAGACACAAGGAGAGTATCCACAATCCTAACCCCCACTTGCAGGGCACAGGTTCAGCTTACTGCCACTAAACTGACACCTGGATGCCCTGCACTGTGAGGGAGGATTAAGCAAGCAGGTCTGAGAGTACAGCCGCAAACCTGCTGGGTTCACAGAATAGCAAAAGAACCCCAGCAGGTCAAACAACTGACTCCAGTCTTACTGCTAGGTCCGGATTGGCAGAAAGAAGTACCGAATCCCAAGGCCTATTCGCAGTAAGCAACAAGTAAATACAAAGTCACACAGTACTAGCTAACTCTCTGGAACTGACTAACAAACAAAGATTCAGCAGCATTTGCCTAGCCTGAGAGGATGGTTTATATAGCAGGTGCTGTCCACGCCCCACTCAGACCTCACAGACTGTGAGCACAAAACCAGCGCCGGATTCCCTGCCGTGCACAGAGCCTGTAACCACTACACAGTAAAAACCCGGACCGGAGTATCAGCTGCGCTCAGGTTACTTCGCTAACACTTGCCTCCCGGTCGCCATGGCGACGAGGCAGCACAGAGCAGGAGATCCTAACAGTATGTTATCTTTGATAAAAACTAGAGATGAGCGGGTTCGGTTCTCAGAGACCCGAACCGTAAAGAACTTCACCACTCGAGTCCGTTCCTGAGCCAGGCTCGGGTTTTCCAGCCTGACTCGGAAACCAGAACGAGGCAAAACGTCATCATCCGGCTGTCGGATTCTCACAGGGTTTGGAATCCATATAAGGAGCCGCGCGTCCCCGCCATTTTCACTCCGGCATTGAAGAGTGTACAGAGAGGACGTGTCTCCGTTCTCTCAGTGTCCTCATTTTTCATGGCTTGTGCTGAATCTGTCCAGTCACAGTGTTTGTGTCCTCTGCTGTCATATGTCCAGTGCTGTCCAGTGGTGCTGTGTTGTGCTGCATCAGTTCAGTGGTGGTGTGTTGTGCTGCATCAGTCACAGTGGTGGTGTCCTCTGCTTCCATATGTCCAGTGCTGTCCAGTGGTGCTGTGTTGTGCTGCATCAGTTCAGTGGTGGTGTGTTGTGCTGCATCAGTCACAGTGGTGGTGTCCTTTGCTGCCATATGTCCAGTGCTGCTGTATAATAAGTAGAGACGTGCACTGGAAATTTTTCGGGTTTTGTGTTTTGGATTCGGTTCCGTGGCCGTGTTTTGGATTCAGACGCGTTTTGGCAAACCTCCCTGAAAATGTTTTGTCGGATTCGGGTGTGTTTTGGATTCGGGTGTTTTTAAAAAAAAAAAAAAAAACCCTCAAAAACAGCTTAAATCATAGAATTTGGGGGTAATTTTGATCCCATAGCACCAAGGTCGCTGGATGACTAAGCTAAGCGACCCAAGTGGGCGGCACAAACACCTGGCCCATCTAGGAGTGGCACTGCAGTGTCAGACAGGATGGCACCTAAAAAAATTAGCCCCAAACATCACATGATGCAAAGATAAATAAAAAAAAAGAGGTGCAAGATGGAATTGTCCTTGGGCCCTCCCACCCACCCTTATGTTGTATAAACAGGACATGCACACTTTAACAAATCCATCATTTCAGCGACAGGGTCTGCCACACGACTGTGGCTGAAATGACTGGTTGGTTTGGGCCCCCACCAAAAAAGAAGCAATCAATCTCTCCTTGCACAAACTGGCTCTACGGAGGCAAGATGTCCACCTCATCATCATCGTCCGATTCATCACCCCTTTTACTGTGTACATCCCCCTCCTCACAGATTATTAATTCGTCCCCACTGGAATCCACCATCTCAGGTCCCTGTGTACTTTCTGGAGGCAGCTGCTGGTGATTGTCTCCACGGAGGAATTGATTATAATTCATTTTGATGAACATCATCTTCTCCACATTTTGTGGAAGTAACCTCGTATACCGATCACTGACAAGGTGACCGGCTGCACTAAACACTCTTTCGGACTACACACTGGAGGGGTGGCAACTTAGGTAAAATAAAGCCAGTTTGTACAAGGGCCTCCAAATTGCCTCTTTTTCCTGCCAGTACACGTACGGACTGTCTGACGTGCCTACTTGGATGCTGTCACTCATATAATCCTCCACCATTCTTTCAATGGTGACAGAATCATATGCAGTGACAGTAGACGACATGTCAGTAATCGTTGTCAGGTCCTTCAGTCCGGACCAGATGTCAGCACTCGCTCCAGACTGCCCTGCATCACCACCAGTGGGTGGGCTCGGAATTCTTAGCCTTTTCCTCGCAGCCCCAGTTGCGGGAGAATGTGAAGGAGGAGTTGTTGACGGGTCCCGTTCCGCTTGAGTTGACAAGTGTCTCACCAGCAGGTCTTTGAACCTCTGCAGACTTGTGTCTGCCGGAAAGAGAGATACAACGTAGGCTTTCAACCTAGGATCGAGCTCGGTGGCCAAAATGTAGTGCTCTGATTTCAACAGATTGACCATCCATGAATCCTGGTTAAGCGAATGAAGGGCTCCATCCACAAGTCCCACATGCCTAGCGGAATCGCTCCGTTTTAGCTCCTGCTTCAATCTCTCCAGCTGCTTCTGCAAAAGCCTGATGAGGGGAATGACCTGACTCAGGCTGGCAGTGTCTGAACTGACTTCACGTGTGCCAAGTTCAAAGGGTTGCAGAACCTTGCACAACGTTGAAATCATTCTCCACTGCGCTTGAGTCAGGTGCATTACCCCTCCTTTGCCTATATCGTAGGCAGATGTATGATGAATTCCACCTCGTTACCACCTCTTGCTTCAGATGATGGCGGGGCAGGTTCAGGAGTGTTTGCTGGTTCTCCAGTCTTTGGCAAGCGGTGGCTGAATGCCGAAAGTGGCCCGCAATTCTTTGGGCCACCGACAGCATCTCTTGCACGCCCTGTCATTTTTAAAATAATTCTGCATCACCAAATTCAATGTTTGTGCAAAACATGGGACGTGCTGGATTTTGCCCACATGTAATGCATGCACAATATTGGTGGCGTTGTCCGATGTCACAAATCCCCAGGAGAGTCCAATTGGGGTAAGTCATTCTGTGATGATGTTCCTCAGTTTCCATAAGAGGTTGTCAGCTGTGTGCCTCTTATGGAAAGCGGTGATACAAAGCGTAGCCTGCCTAGGAACGAGTTGGCGTTTGCGAGATGCTGCTACTGGTGCCGCCGCTGCTGTTCTTGTTGTGGGAGGCAATACATCTACCCAGTGGGCTGTCACAGTCATATAGTCCTGAGTCTGCCCTGCTCCACTTGTCCACATGTCCGTAGTTAAGTGGACATTGGGTACAACTGCATTTTTTAGGACACTGGTGAGTCTTTTTCTGACGTCTGTGTACATTCTCGATATCGCCTGCCTAGAGAAGTGGAACCTAGATGGTATTTGGTACCGGGGACACACTACCTCAAGAAATTCTCTAATTGCCTGTGAACTAACGGCAGATACCGGACGCACGTCTAACACCAACACAGCTGCCAAGGCCTGAGTTATCCTCTTTGCAACAGGTTGACTGCTGTGATATTTAATCTTCCTCGCAAAGGACTGTTGGACAGTCAATTGCTTACTGGAAGTAGTACAAGTGGTCTTCCGGCTATCTCTGGGATGATGATCGACTCCCAGCAGCAACAACAGCAGAGCAAGGAGCAGTAGGCATTACACTCAAGGTTCCATCAGAGGAATCCCAGGCAGAAGAGGACTCATCAGACTTGCCAGTGACATGGCCTGCAGGACTATTGGTTTTTCTGTCTAATGAGGAAATTGACACTGAGAGAGTTGGTGGTGTGGTTTGCAGGAGCTTGGTTACAAGAGGAAGGGATTTAGTTGTCAGTGGACTGCTTCCGCTGTCACCCAAAGTTTTTGAACTTGTCAATGACTTCTGATGAATGCGGTCCAGGTGACGTATAAGGGAGGATGTTCCTAGGTGGTTAACGTCCTTACCCCTACTTATTACAGCTTGACAAAGGCAACACACAGCTTGACACCTGTTGTCCGCACTTCTGTTAAAATAATTTCACACCGAAGAGGTGATGTTTTTTTTGTAATTTGTCCTTGCATGTCAATGGCCATATTCATCCCACGGACAACAGGTGTCTCCCCGGGTTCCTGACTTAAACAAACCACCTCACCATCAGAATCCTCCTTGTCAATTTCCTCCTCAGCGCCAGCAACACCCATATCCTCATCCTGGTGTACTTCAACAGTGACATCTTCAATTTGACTATCAAGAACTGGACTGTGGGTGCTCCTTCCAGCACTTGCAGGGGGCGTGCAAATGGTGGAAGGTGCCACCTCTTCCCGTCCAGTGTTGGGAAGGTCAGGCATCGCAACCGACACAATTGGACTCTCCTTGGGGATTTGTGATTTAGATGAATGCACAGTTCTTTGCTGTGCTTTTGCCAGCTTAAGTCTTTTCATTTTTCTAGCGGGAGGATGAGTGCTTCCATCCTCATGTGAAGCTGAACCACTAGCCATGAACATAGGCCAGGGCCTCAGCCGTTCCTTGCCACTCCGTGTCGTAAATGGCATATTGGCAAGTTTACGCTTCTCCTCAGATGCTTTTAATTTTGATTTTTGGGTCATTTTACTGAACTTTAGTTTTTTGGATTTTACATGCTCCCTACTATGACATTGGGCATCGGCCTTGGCAGACGACGTTGATGGCATTGAATCGTCTCTGCCATGACTAGTGGCAGCAGCTTCAGCATGAGGTGGAAGTGGATCCTGATCTTACCCTATTTTACCCTCCACATTTTTGTTCTCCATTTTTTAATGTATGGAATTATATGCCAGTAATATATCAATAGCAATGGCCTACTGTACTGTCTGTACTACTACTGCTGGTCACCAAAATTCTGCACTGTCCTACTATATACTGCTCACAATAATTCAGCACAGATATGGATAGTATACTTGACACAGAGCTGCAAGATACAGCAATGGCCTACTGTACTGTACTATATGTATACTACTGGTCACCAAAATGTTGCACTGTCTTTCTATATACTGCTCACAATAATGCAGCACAGATATGGATAGTATACTTGACACAGAGCTGCAAGATACAGCAATGGCCTACTGTACTGTACTATATGTATACTGCTGGTCACCAAAATGCTGCACTGTCCTACTATATACTGATCACAATAATGCAGCACATATATGGATAGTATACTTGACACAGAGCTGCAAGATACAACAATGGCCTACTGTACTGTACTATATGTATACTGCTGGTCACCAAAATGCTGCACTGTCCTACTATATACTGCTCACAATAATGCAGCACAGATATGGATAGTATACTTGACACAGAGCGGCAAGATACAGCAATGGCCTACTGTACTGTACTATATGTATACTGCTGGTCACCAAAATGCTGCACTGTCCTACTATATACTGCTCACAACAATGCAGCACAGATATGGAAAGTATACTTGACACAGAGCTGCAAGATACAGCAATGGCCTACTGTACTGTACGATATGTATACTGCTGGTCACCAAAATGCTGCACTGTCCTACTATATACTGCTCACAATAATTCAGCACAGATATGGATAGTATACTTGACACAGAGCTGCAAGATACAGCAATGGCCTACTGTACTGTACTATATGTATACTGCTGGTCACCAAAATGCTGCCCTGTCCTACTATATACTGCTCACAATAATGCAGCACAGATATGGATAATATACTTGACACAGAGCGGCAAGATACAGCAATGGCCTACTGTACTGTACTACTATAAAGATATAAACTGGTGGTCCCCACAATGCAGCACACTAAGCACAGATATGGAGCGTTTTCAGGCAGAGAATGTAGATATTTGCAGCACACTGAGCACAGATATTTGCAGCACACTGAGCACAGATATTTGCAGCATACTGAGCATAGATACGGAACTTTTCAGGGAGAGAACGCAGCCACGTCCTCTCCGTTCAATCTCCAATGCACGAGTGAAAATGGTGGCGACGCGCAGCTCTTTATATAGAATACGAATCTCGCGAGAATCTGACAGTGGGATGATGACGTTCGGGTGCGTTCGGGTTAACCGAGCAAGGCGGGAAGATCCGAGGCTGCCTCGGAACCGTGTAAAATAGGTGAAGTTCGGGGGGGTTCGGATCTCGGAGAACCGAACCCGCTCATCTCTAATAATAAGTAGTGATGAGCGGGTTCGGTTTCCGAGAAACCGAACTCCCCCGAACTTTACCCTTCTTACACGGGTCCGAGCCATACTCGGATTCTCCCGTATTGCTCGGCTAACCCGAGCGTGCCCGAACGTCATCATCCCGCTGTCGGATTCTCGCGAGATTCGGATTCTATATAAGCAGCCGCGCGTCGCCGCCATTTTCACACGTGCATTAAGATTGATAGGGAGAGGACGTGGCTGGCGTCCTCTCAGTTTATATAGTTATAGTTAGTTGATCTGATTGCTACTGCTTAGCTTATTGTGGGGAGGATTGGGGAGCAGCTGTTAGGAAGAGTACAGTGCAGAGTTTTGCTAGTTTTTTTTTTTATCCGTTCTCTGCCTGAAAAAAACGCTCCATACCATATCTGTGCTCAGCCTCAGTGTGCTGCATGATATATCTGACTGTGCTGAGTGCTCACACTGCTTAATTGTGGGGGAGACTGGGGAGCAGCTATAGCAGGAGTACAGTGCACAGTTTTGCTGACAGTGACCACCAATATACGTTTGTCTGCCTGAAAAACACTCCTGTGGTGTCTTTTTTTCTTTATACTATAAACGCAGTCTGCTGACAGTGTCCACCAGGTCCATTATACTGTATATAGCAGTACGGTAGGCCACTGCTGTACCTACCTCTGTGTCTTCAGTCACTCGTCGTCATACATAAAGTATACTATCCATCCATCTACATTGTATACCTGTGGTGTCTTTTTTTCTTTATACTATAAACGCAGTCTGCTGACAGTGTCCACCAGGTCCATTATACTGTATATAGCAGTACGGTAGGCCACTGCTGTACCTACCTCTGTGTCTTCAGTCACTCGTCGTCATATATAAAGTATACTATCCATCCATCTACATTGTATACCTGTGGTGTCTTTTTTTCTTTATACTATAAACGCAGTCTGCTGACAGTGTCCACCAGGTCCATTATACTGTATATAGCAGTACGGTAGGCCACTGCTGTACCTACCTCTGTGTCTTCAGTCACTCGTCGTCATACATAAAGTATACTATCCATCCATCTACATTGTATACCTGTGGTGTCTTTTTTTCTTTATACTATAAACGCAGTCTGCTGACAGTGTCCACCAGGTCCATTATACTGTATATAGCAGTACGGTAGGCCACTGCTGTACCTACCTCTGTGTCTTCAGTCACTCGTCGTCATACATAAAGTATACTATCCATCCATCTACATTGTATACCTGTGGTGTCTTTTTTTCTTTATACTATAAACGCAGTCTGCTGACAGTGTCCACCAGGTCCATTATACTGTATATAGCAGTACGGTAGGCCACTGCTGTACCTACCTCTGTGTCTTCAGTCACTCGTCGTCATACATAAAGTATACTATCCATCCATCTACATTGTATACCTGTGGTGTCTTTTTTTCTTTATACTATAAACGCAGTCTGCTGACAGTGTCCACCAGGTCCATTATACTGTATATAGCAGTACAGTAGGCCACTGCTGTACCTGCCTCTGTGTCTTCAGTCACTCGTCGTCATACATAAAGTATACTATCCATCCATCTACATTGTATACCTGTGGTGTCTTTTTTTCTTTATACTATAAACGCAGTCTGCTGACAGTGTCCACCAGGTCCATTATACTGTATATAGCAGTACGGTAGGCCACTGCTGTACCTACCTCTGTGACTTCAGTCACTCGTCGTCATACATAAAGTATACTATCCATCCATCTACATTGTATACCTGTGGTGTCTTTTTTTCTTTATACTATAAACGCAGTCTGCTGACAGTGTCCACCAGGTCCATTATACTGTATATAGCAGTACGGTAGGCCACTGCTGTACCTACCTCTGTGTCTTCAGTCACTCGTCGTCATACATAAAGTATACTATCCATCCATCTACATTGTATACCTGTGGTGTCTTTTTTTCTTTATACTATAAACGCAGTCTGCTGACAGTGTCCACCAGGTCCATTATACTGTATATAGCAGTACGGTAGGCCACTGCTGTACCTACCTCTGTGTCTTCAGTCACTCGTCGTCATACATAAAGTATACTATCCATCCATCTACATTGTATACCTGTGGTGCCTTTTAGTTGTGCGCATTAAAATATGGAGAACAAAAATGTGGAGGTTAAAAAAATAGGGAAAGATCAAGATCCACTTCCACCTCATGCTGAAGCTGCTGCCACTAGTCATTGCCGAGACGATGAAATGCCATCAACGTCGTCTGCCAAGGCTGATGCCCAATGTCATAGTACAGAGCATGTAAAATCCAAAACACAAAAGATCAGTAAAAAAATGACCCAAAAATCAAAATTAAAAGCGTCTGAGGAGAAGCGTAAACTTGCCAATATGCCATTTACGACACGGAGTGGCAAGGAACGGCTGAGGCCCTGGCCTATGTTCATGGCTAGTGGTTCAGCTTCACATGAGGATGGAAGCACTCATCCTCTCGCTAGAAAAAAGAAAAGACTTAAGCTGGCAAAAGCACAGCAAAGAACTGTGCGTTCTTCGAAATCACAAATCCCCAAGGAGAGTCCAATTGTGTCGGTTGCGATGCCTGACCTTCCCAACACTGGACGGGAAGAGCTTGCACCTTCCACCATTTGCACGCCCCCTGCAAGTGCTGGAAGGAGCACCCGCAGTCCAGTTCCTGATAGTCAAATTGAAGATGTCACTGTTGAAGTACACCAGGATGAGGATATGGGTGTTGCTGGCGCTGGGGAGGAAATTGACAAGGAGGATTCTGATGGTGAGGTGGTTTGTTTAAGTCAGGCACCCGGGGAGACACCTGTTGTCCGTGGGACGAATATGGCCATTGACATGCCTGGTCAAAATACAAAAAAAATCAGCTCTTCGGTGTGGAATTATTTCAACAGAAATGCGGACAACAGGTGTCAAGCCGTGTGTTGCCTTTGTCAAACTCTAATAAGTAGGGGTAAGGACGTTAACCACCTCGGAACATCCTCCCTTATACGTCACCTGCAGCGCATTCATCATAAGTCAGTGACAAGTTCAAAAACTTTGGGTGACAGCGGAAGCAGTCCTCTGACCCCTAAATCCCTTCCTCTTGTAACCAAGCTCCTGCAAACCACACCACCAACTCCCTCAGTGTCAATTTCCTCCTTACCCAGGAAAGCCAATAGTCCTGCAGGCCATGTCACTGGCAAGTCTGACGAGTCCTCTCCTGCCTGGGATTCCTCCGATGCATCCTTGAGTGTAACGCCTACTGCTGCTGGCGCTGCTGTTGTTGCTGCTGGGAGTCGATCGTCATCCCAGAGGGGAAGTCGGAAGACCACTTGTACTACTTCCAGTAAGCAATTGACTGTCCAACAGTCCTTTGCGAGGAAGATGAAATATCACAGCAGTCATCCTGCTGCAAAGCGGATAACTGAGGCCTTGGCAGCCTGGGCGGTGAGAAACGTGGTTCCGGTATCCATCATTTATACCCCTTTTCCACCTACGTACCGTGTCCGATCCGGGAAGTTTAACACGGCTACAACCCGTGTCGGCTCCCCCGTTTCCACTACACTTCGACACGGGTTATTCCCGTGTCTGATCTGTTTCCACCTAACCCGGGTAAGCTCTGTAAAAGCCTATTGCTGTCATTACAAATGGACTTTTTACTGTCTCATCAAGATGATGTCATCAAAAGGACCAAAACAGAGGGGTGGGGCCTGCTCACAGCATTGCAGCAATGGACGTCGGTGCAGTAGCTGTGTCTAGCATGGAGTCGCAGACTGTTTGCAGTTTACTGCTGCTTTCTGCTACAGACAGCTTGATGCAGCTTTTCACCTTGTGCTACCTACTGCAGAGCTGGAGAAGGAGAGCTCAATTCTTTGCAGAGAGGGCTACCTATCGACGCAAATATTTGAAAAGGAGGAGAGCGCGTGTATCATCCACTGTTGTTATTTCTCTCATAACAATGAACTCTACACCAAGCCGAAGAATGTGGATGAGAGATCGCAGACATGGGGAAGCATTCATGCAGACTATTCTAGCATATCAGGAGGAGCAGTGGATGGCAAACTTCAGGATGTCTCGCGCTACATTCGAGTATGTTTTGGAACTACTGTCCCCCGCAATAACCATGCAGACCACCAGGTTCCGTAAGCCCATTGAGCCAGCCAGGAGATTAGCGATTGCTCTCTGGTGGTATGCTACCCCTGGAGAGTATCGCACAGTTTCCAGTTTATTTGGAGTAGGGATTGGCACGGTCTGCAAGATTGTCTACCAGGTCACGCGGGCATTGCTGGATACCATGTACCATCGCTTTATTTCCTTGCCACAAGGACAGCGGCTAGATGAGACTATAAAAGGGTTTAAGAAGCGTGGCTACCCACAGTGTGCTGGTGCCATAGATGGGACCCACATCCCCATCATCGCCCCCCGTGACAACCCAGCAGACTATTATAATCGGAAGGGTTGGCATTCCATTGTTCTGCAAGCGGTAGTGGACCACAAATACTGGTAAGCACTGTTTCACTAATATGTTTGAAATAGGCTTGGCCTGTTTTATGATAATGCATAAACCTTTATTTTTAGTTTCACAGATGTCTTCATAGGGTGGCCCGGACGGTCACATGATGCAAGGGTTCTCGCCAACTCCGATCTTTACAGTATTGCTGAGGACAAGCTTGGTGGATGGCTTTTCCCTCGAGAGGTAAGATTATTTACTACTTAAACTGAAATGTTTGCCCATAAACCAATAGTCAAGTTTTACCCCTGTAATAATATTAATGTTTTATTAACAGAAATCGGTGATCGTACATGGTGTGGACATCCCGGTCCATCTCATTGGTGATGCAGCATACCCATTACAGCGCTGGCTAATGAAGGGCTACACCCAGCATGTTCACTTATCCCCCGAACAGACATCATATACCCATGCCCTAAGTTCGGCCCGTATGGCAGTGGAGAATGCGTTTGGGCGTTTAAAAGGACGCTGGCGCTGCCTCATGAAGAGGAATGATGTGGACTTGAAAATAATGCCAGATATAGTAGCGGCCTGCTGCATTCTCCATAACATATGTGAGATTCAAAAGGAAAACTTTCTCCCCGAGTGGAATATACATGATCATGGGGCGGGGGTCGCTGTACATGATGCACCAGGCTTGGTGGGGGGGCATGACGCTGCCAGCGAGTGCATAAGGGCCACCATTGCAGCTAATCTTCAAACAATGTTGCAGTAGAGAAGACAGACAAGTTTTTGTGTGCAAACAATTTTTGTTTATTTCGATTTTCAGTTATAAAAATTTGGTTCAAAAGTTGTTATTATATTTTTTCTTTTAAACAGTTGGCACACATTTTCTGAGGTAACAATATAAAATATTTAAGTGCAAACTTGTCACTGTAAAATTACACATAACGCAAGGGGTCTTCAACATGTGTCCCTCCAGCTGTTGTGGAACAACATGTACCAGCATGTGTTGCTATGTGTTTCCACAACAGCTAGAGGGCCACATGGTGAAGACACCTGCCCTGAGGTAAAAGAGTAAAGTGCAAACAGGGCACTCTGTAAAAAAAAAAACCCTAATGTTTGGTTTGGCAGGTATCGGGTTACCCCCAATATTTGGATCACACTGCCGCACATTTTCTGAGGTAACAATATAAAATATTTAAGTGCAAACATGTCACTGTAAAATTCCACATAACTCAAGGGGTCTTCAACATGTGTCCCTCCAGCTGTTGTGGAACAACATGTACCAGCATGTGTTGCTATGTGTTTCCACAACAGCTAGAGGGCCACATGGTGAAGACACCTGCCCTGAGGTAAAAGAGTAAAGTGCAAACAGGGCATTCTGTAAAAAAAAAACCCTAATGTTTGGTTTGGCAGGTATCGGGTTACCCCCAATATTTGGATCACACTGCCGCACATTTCCTGAGGTAACAATATAAAAAGGTAGCCCCAATATCTGGATCCCACTGCCCATTTTCTGAGGTAACAATATAAAAGTTTAAAGTGCTAACAGGGCACTCTGTAAAATCAAAATAATGTTTGCATTTGTATGTATCAGGGTTGAGGATACAGTGCAAACAGAACCTTAAAACACAAACATTGTTTTATAACCCGCTGCTCTAAGGCAGTTGTCTATATACCCGAAATTCTGAGGATTGCGGGATTTGTGTTGGGGGATTTGAGGGAGGTTCATAGTTGTATGGACCATATGGGTGCTGTGGGTAGGCTGTGTCTTGCTGTTGTGTTTGTGTGGTATTCCCTATGGTACGTGCAAACGTGCGTTCAAAAAATGTCATCTGCCTATCATGCATGGTCATTAACTGACTCATAAAAGTTTGATGCATTTCTTTTTCTGACGCATGAAATCTCTCAAGCCGTGCATCTTCCTGGGCATTGAGCTCACTATCTGCCTCACGCAGGTGATCCACGATAATGGACTTAATTGCTTTGACCGTTTGTTCTGTTTTGTTCAGTTTCTTTTTCCGCTGTGGAACGTTGTAGACTGTGAAGGAGATGAAACAGAATGTAAGCAACAATATAAAAATAGCAGTGGTAGCATATACGTGTTTGTGGCCTTCTCCCACCTGCACACTAGCTATACTCTGCAACATTACCATGATTCTATAAAAAAATAGCAGTGGTAGCATATACGTGTTTGTGGCCTTCTCCCACCTGCACACTAGCTATACTCTGCAACATTACCATGCCTTTACATATAGGGACTGCTGCAACTGTATTTGTAATGGTAATACTTACTATTTGAGCGCAAAGTCGTGGTCTTGGGGGGTTGCGACGTCTCCGCCTGAGACTGTGGTACGTCCTCAATAGTGGCACTGATGGAATCATCATTGACGGTCGAGTCTTCGAAACTGCTGTCCGATATAAGCAGCGGGGATGATGGGCTGCATAGTGAGCTGGGAAGGCTGTGCTGTGTTTCGTCACAGTCCTCGTCGACTGACATCTGGCAACTGGCAGAGCTGGATGACGATAGTGCTATGGGATTTGTTATCGCAGTTTTGCCGAAGACACTATAGCATAGGTCATAATATGGCCATTCCATACGCCCAGCACCACTTTTCTTGCGGTTATGGTCGTGTACTTTGGTGAATTGTCTGTGTAGTGCCTTCAATTTGTTAACGACTTGTTGCTGGGTTTTTTGGATGCCCCTTTCTGCCAGCATAAGGGATATGTTCTTGTAGACGATAGCATCCTTAACTGTTCAAGTCACCTGCCTTCTTATTTCTTCCTCTCCCCGAATATTAAGCAGCTCTTTGATCTCTGTGTCTGACCAGGTATGGCTAGCCATGTTGCTGTGCTGGAGCTTCTGCTGCTGTATATTGTCTGTTTGTTTGGAAGCTGCTGAAATAAAAATATCTGTATGTACCCAGCGCGACTTCAGAGTGTTTTGTTTGCTGCCTCAATGCCTGCATGTGCCCAGCGTAGTGTTGCTTGCTGCTGCGGTGCCTGCATGTGCCCAGCGTGTCTCCCAGGGATGACATCATCTTCCTGTGCCCCAGAAGCAGCCAATCAGCGTCTCAGAGCGTTACTCGGGTATGAAAACACGTATAATGACCGTTTCCACTGCACCGCTATCCGTGTCATTACCGTGTTCTACCCAGGTAAATAGCCGGGTTGGATTCCCGGGTCACTCAACCCGTGTTGACCCGTTTCCACCTACTAAAAATCTGTGTCGATGCGCGCCCCCGTGCAAAAACACGGGTAAAAACAGCTAGTGGAAAAGGGGTATAATTCAGAGCCAACTAGAGACTTGATTGAGGTACTGTGTCCCCGGTACCAAATACCATCTAGGTTCCATTTCTCTAGGCAGGCGATACCGAAAATGTACACAGACCTCAGAAAAAGAGTCACCAGTGTCCTAAAAAATGCAGTTGTACCCAATGTCCACTTAACCACGGACATGTGGACAAGTGGAGCAGGGCAGACTCAGGACTACATGACTGTGACAGCCCACTGGGTAGATGTATTGCGTCCCGCTGCAAGAACAGCAGCGGCGGCACCAGTAGCAGCATCTCGCAAACGCCAACTCGTTCCTAGGCAGGCTACGCTTTGTATCACCGCTTTCCAGAATACGCACACAGCTGAAAACCTCTTACGGCAACTGAGGAAGATCATCGCAGAATGGCTTACCCCTATTGGACTCTCCTGGGGATTTGTGGCATCGGACAACGCCAGCAATATTGTGCGTGCATTACATCTGGGCAAATTCCAGCACGTCCCATGTTTTGCACATACCTTGAATTTGGTGGTGCAGAATTATTTAAAAAATGACAGGGGCGTGCAAGAGATGCTGTCGGTGGCCAGAAGAATTGCGGGACACTTTCGGCGTACAGGCACCGCGTACAGAAGACTGGAGCACCACCAAAAACACCTGAACCTGCCCTGCCATCATCTGAAGCAAGAGGTGGTAACGAGGTGGAATTCAACCCTCTATATGCTTCAGAGGATGGAGGAGCAGCAAAAGTAAATTCAAGCCTATACATCTGGCCACGATATAGGCAAAGGAGGTGGAATGCACCTGACTCAAGCGCAGTGGAGAATTATTTCAACGTTGTGCAAGGTTCTGCAACCTTTTGAACTTGCCACACGTGAAGTCAGTTCAGACACTGCCAGCTTGAGTCAGGTCATTCCCCTCATCAGGCTTTTGCAGAAGAAGCTGGAGACATTGAAGGAGGAGCTAAAACAGAGCAATTCCGCTAGGCATGTGGGACTTGTGGATGGAGCCCTTCATTCGCTTAACCAGGATTCACGGGTGGTCAATCTGTTGAAATCAGAGCACTACATTTTGGCCACCGTGCTCGATCCTAGATTTAAAACCTACGTTGTATCTCTCTTTCTGGCAGACACAAGTCTGCAGAGGTTCAAAGACCTGCTGGTGAGAAAATTTTCAAGTCAAGCGGAACGTGACCCGTCAACATCTCCTCCTTCACATTCTCCCGCAACTGGGGGTGCGAGGAAAAGGCTACGAATTCCGAGCCCACCCGCTGGCGGTGATGCAGGGCAGTCTGGAGCGAGTGCTGACATCTGGTCCGGACTGAAGGACCTGCCAACGATTACTGACATGTCTTCTACTGTCACTGCATATGATTCTCTCACCATTGAAAGAATGGTGGAGGATTATATGAGTGACCGCATCCAAGTAGGCACGTCAGACAGTCCGTACGTATACTGACAGGAAAAAGAGGCAATTTGGAGGCCCTTGCACAAACTGGCTTTATTCTACCTAAGTTGCCCTCCCTCCAGTGTGTACTTCGAAAGAGTGTTTAGTGCCGCCGCTCACCTTGTCAGCAATCGGCGTACGAGGTTACTTCCAGAAAATGTGGAGAAGATGATGTTCATTAAAATGAATTATAATCAATTCCTCCGTGGAGACATTCACCAGCAGCAATTGCCTCCAGAAAGTACACGGGGACCTGAGATGGTGGATTCCAGTGGGGACGAATTAATAATCTGTGAGGAGGGGGATGTACACAGTAAAAGGGGTGATGAATCGGACGATGATGATGAGGTGGACATCTTGCCTCTGTAGAGCCAGTTTGTGCAAGGAGAGATTGATTGCTTCTTTTTTGGTGGGGGCCCAAACCAACCAGTCATTTCAGTCACAGTCGTGTGGCAGACCCTGTCGCTGAAATTATGGGTTCGTTAAAGTGTGCATGTCCTGTTTATACAACATAAGGGTGGGTGGGAGGGCCCAAGGACAATTCCATCTTGCACCTCTTTTTTCTTTCATTTTTCTTTGCGTCATGTGCTGTTTGGGGAGTATTTTTTTCAAGTGCCATCCTGTCTGACACTGCAGTGCCATTCCTAGATGGGCCAGGTGTTTGTGTCGGCCACTTGGGTCGCTTATCTTAGTCACACAGCTACCTCATTGCGCCTCTTTTTTCTTTGCGTCATGTGCTGTTTGGGGAGTATTTTTTTGAAGGGCCATCCTGCGTGACACTGCAGTGCCACCCCTAGATGGGCCAGGTGTTTGTGTCGGCCACTTAGGTCGCTTAGCTTAGTCACACAGCTACCTCGGTGCAAATTTTAGGACTAAAAATAATATTGTGAGGTGTGAGGTGTTCAGAATAGAGTGAAAATGAGTGGAAATTATGGTTATTGAGGTTAATAATACTATGGGATCAAAATGACCCCCAAATTCTATGATTTAAGCTGTTTTTTAGGGTTTTTTGAAAAAAACACCCGAATCCAAAACACACCCGAATCCGGAAAAAAAATTTTGGTGAGGTTTTGCCAAAACGCGTTCGAACCCAAAACACGGCCGCGGAACCGAACCCAAAACCAAAACACAAAACCTGAAAAATTTCCGGTGCACATCACTAATAATAAGTCCCTTACAGTGTTGCGGTGTTGTCCTGCATCAGACCAGTGGTAGTGTCCTGGACATCAGTCAGTCCAGTGACCATTCACAGTGGTCGTGTCCTCTGCTGCCATCTGTCCAGTGCTGCTGTATAATAAGTCCCTTACAGTGTTGCTGTGTTGTGCTGCATCAGACCAGTGGTGGTGTCCTGGCCATCAGTCATTCCAGCGACCAGGCAGTCACAGTGGTATACGCTGCTGCTATATGTCCACTGCTGCCATATTATAATAATAATAATAACAACAACAACAAGTCCCTTACAGTGTTGCTGTGTTGTGCTGCATCAGACCAGTGGTAGTGTCCTGGCCATCAGCCATAAGTCATTCCTGTGCCGCATATTGGGGGGTCATTCCAACCCATTTGCTCGCTGCGTTTTAACGCAGCAGAGCGAACGGGTCCCTGCTGCACATGTGCCGGCACCGTAGTGCGCCTGCACTAAAGTTGCGCTGGCCGGGAGTTACTCCTGAAGTGCAAAGGCATCGCCACTGTGTGATGCCTTTGCACTTCTGCAAGGGGGGGCCGGACAGACATGTGGGCGGACTAGCCCCGTGCTGGGCATCCCCCCGCATGTCAGGAAAGATGATCGTAGCTGTGCAAAATTTTGCACAGCTACGATCAACTCGGAATGACCCCCATTGTGTTATATAACTCCAGAAACATAATGGAGAACAAAAATTTGGAGGATAAAATAGGGAAAGATCAAGAACCACTTTCTCCTACTGCTGAAGCTGCTGCCACTAGCCATGACATAGATGATGAAATGCCATCGTCGTCTGCCAAGGCCGATGCCCAATGTGATAGTAGAGGGCATGTAAAATCCAAAAAGCCAAAGTTCTGTAAAAAGACACAAAAAAAGAAATTTTAATGGTCTGAGGAGAAACGTAAACTTGCCAATATGCCATTTACGACACGGAGTGGCAAGAAATGGCTGAGGCCCTGGTCTATGTTCATGACTAGTGGTTCAGCTTCACATGACGATGGAAGCCCTCATAACTGAGGCCTTGACACCTATGTTGGTGTTAGACGTGTGTCCGGTATCCGCCATTAGTGCAGTGGGATTTAGACAATTGATGGAGGTATTGTGTCCCCGATACCAAATCCCATCTAGATTCCACTTCACTAGGCAGGCGATACCAAGATTTTGCCATTTAATTCCAGTGATTTGGACGTATAATTAATAATTACAGTGATTTTAATGAAAAATTCCAGTGATTTGGACGTATAATTACAATGATTTTGCCAATTAATTCCAGTGATTTGGATGTATAATTACAGTGATTTTGCCAATTGATTCCAGTGATTTGTACATATAATTACAGTGATTTTGCCAATTAATTCCAGTGATTTGGACGTATAATTACAGTGATTTTGCCAATTAATTCCAGTGATTTGGATTTATAATTACAGTGATTTTGCCAATTAGTTCCAGTAATTTGGACAAATAATTATTAATTACAGTAATTTTGCCAATTAATTCCAGTGATTTGGACGTATAATTGCAATGATTATGCCAATTAATTCCAGTGATTTGGACGTATAATTACAGTGATTTTGCCAATTAATTCCATTGATTTGGACATATAATTACAGTGATTTTGCCATATAATTCCAGTGATTTTGCAGTATAATTCCAGTGATTTGGACGTATAATTATTAATTACAGTGATTTTGCCAATTAATTCCAGTGATTTGGATGTCTAATTCCAGTGGTTAGGACATATAGTTCCAGCTGGAATTGTTTGTGTCGCTTGGCTTAGTCATACAGCTACCTCATTGCACCTCTTCGACATCTTTGCATGAGGTGCTGTTTGGGGCCTACTTTTTGAAAAGTGCCATCCTGTGTGACAATGCCGTATGAGTCTAGGGGTACTGCCGTATTAGTCCACCAATTGCAGAATTTTTTAAAAAAATGACAGGGGCGTGCTGGAGATGCTGTCAGTGGACCAAACAATTGTGGCCCAATCTCGACATTCAGCCACTGCTTGACACTACTAGATGGGCCAGGTGGTTGTCTCACTTAGCTTAGTCATACAGCAACCTCGGTGCACCTTTTTATCTTCTTTGCATCATGTGCTGTTTGGGGACTATTTTTTTAAAGTGCCATCCTGTCTCGCACATCCGTTTATGTCCAGTGGTACTGCCATTTAATTCCAGTGATTTGGACATATAATTCAAGTGGTTTGGATGTATAATTCTAGTGGGAATTGTTTGTGTCGCTTGGCTTAGTCATACAGCTACCTCATTGCACCTCTGGATGTATAATTACAGTGATTTTGCCATTTAATTCCAGTGATTTTGTCATTTAATTACAATGATTTGGACGTATAATTCCAGTGATTTGGACGTATAATTCCAGTGGGAATTGTTTGTGTCGCTTGGCTTAGTCATACAGCTACCTCATTGCACCTCTAGGACATCTTTGCATGAGGTGCTGTTTGGGGCCTAGTTTTTAAAAAGTGCCATCCTGTCTGACACTGCAGTGCCACTCCTAGATGGGCCAGGTGTTTGTGCGCACGCTTGTGCCGCTTGGCTTAGTCATACAGCAGCCTCAGTGCACCTCTTTTTCTTCTTTGCATCATGTGCTGTTTGGGGACTAGTTTTTGAATAGTGCCATCTTGTCTGCAACTGCAGTGCCACTCCTAAATGGGCCAGGTGTTTGTGCCGCACACTTGTGTCACTTAGCTTGGTCATACAGCCACCTCAGTGCAACTTTTATGCCTAAAAACAATATTGTGAGGTGTGAGGTGTTCAGAAAAGACTGGAAATGAGTTGAAATGAATCTTATTGAGGTTAATAATACCGTAGGTGCAAAATTACACCCAAATTCTGTGATTTTAGCTGTTTTTATGTTTTTTCCAAAAATCATACAGATCCAAAACCAAAACATGAAAGGGTGGTTTTGGCAAAACCAAGCCAAAACAAAAACACAAAAGTGGAATTAGAACCAAAACCAAAACACAATACACGAAAAGTGCCAGCCACACATCTCTAATAAAAACCAAATCCAATATTCTGCCATGATGGTGCAGTGACGTCAGTCCACACACTTTATGACTTAAACAGTAATGCAGGCTTATTTAGTGAATACACGTGACTCAGATGTAACATTGATAGCAGTAATCAGGAGCCCATATATCACACAAGGTAACAGCATTAGGTAGTGGTACTTATCAGGAGATGTCTGTGGTGGTGAAGCATGGAGGACTGCACAGCCATGCAGTCTGACTCCCACTGTAAAGAAGATGATGCATGCACTGGAAATGCTGTGAGTCTCTGTAGCTGAGATCTGCTCCCAGTCTCAGCTCTGCACACTTGTACACCAGCACTCTGGGGCTAATTCAGACCTGATCACTGCTGTGTGTTTTTGCACATCAGAGATCAGATCTGAACTGCGCATGCGCCGGCGCCGCAGTGCACTGGCGCATGCCAGACAGCCAATGGCTGTCTTAGCCCTGCGCTCGCCTCTGCCTGATTGATAAGCAGAGGCAGTCACTGGGCAGGAGGGGGCGGGCCAGCAACGTTTGGCCGCTATTTAGGGGGCAAGATCCGGGCATGCCTGCATTGCCCGGACATTGCCCCCTAAATGGCGGCCAAACGGTGATGTCACATGCAGAGAGAGTTAGATTTGGGTGGGGTGTGTTCAAATTAAAATCTAAATTGCAGTGTAAAAATAAAGCAGCCAGTATTTACCCTGCACAGAAACAAAATAACCCACCCAAATCTAACTCTCTCTGTACATGTTATATCTGCCACACCTGCAGTGCACATGGTTTTGCCCAACTGCTAAAAAATTTCCTGCTACGATCAACTCTGAATTACCCCCCATATCCTAACAAAGAGGACATGAGAAGATGTTCCATAGCAACCAATTTCCAGCTAGCATTTATCTAGTACATTTCAGAAAATGACAGCAAAAAGCTGATTGGTTGCAGTGGGCAACTTCTTCACCTGTCCTTTTTAGAAGGTTTGATACATCTCCGCCTTAATCTGGTGTCTTGTCTGTAATATTTGTATTAGAGATGAGCGGGTTCGGTTCCTCGGGATCCGAACCCCCCCGAACTTCACCTATTTTACACGTTTCCGAGGCAGCCTCGGATCTTCCCGCCTTGCTCGGTTAACTAGGAATGCGCCCGAACGTCATCATCCCGCTGTCGGATTCTCGCGAGATTCGTATTCTATATAAGGAGCCGCGAATCGCCGGCATTTTCACTCGTGCTTTGGAGATTGAACGGAGAGGACGTGGCTGCGTTCTCTACCTGAAAAGCTCTGTAATCTGTGCTCAGTGTGCTGAAAATATCTGTGCTCAGTGTGCTGCAAATAATCTGTGCTCATTGTGCTGAAAATATCTATGTTCTCTGCCTGAAAACGCTCCATATCTGTGCTCAGTGTGATGCAAATATCTGATCAGTGTGCTGCATTGTGGGGACTGGGGACCACCAGTATATAATATATACTTTTCTATAGCTTCTATACTGCTTGTCAGAACACACATGGGTCACAGTTACACCGCTCTGTACTGATATATACAATAATATATATACTTTTCTATAGCTTCTATACTGCTTGTCAGGACACATGGGTCACAGTTACACCGCTCTGTACTGATATATACAATAATATATATACTTTTCTATAGCTACTATACTGCTTATCAGGACACATGTGTCACAGTTACACCGCTCTGTACTGATATATACAATAATATATATACTTTTCTATAGCTTCTATACTGCTTGTCAGGACACATGTGTCACAGTTACACCGCTCTGTACTGATATACAGTAATATATATACGTTTCTATAGCTTCTATACTGCTTGTCAGGGCACATGGGTCACAGTTACACCGCTCTGTACTGATATATACAATAATATATATATACCTTTTTATAGCTTCTATACTGCTTGTCAGGACACGTGTCACAGTTACACCGCTCTGTACTGATATATACAATAATATATATACTTTTCTATAGCTTCTATACTGCTTGTCTGGACACATGTGTCACAGTTACACCGCTCTGTACTGATATACAGTAATATTATATATACTTTTCTATAGCTTCTATACTGCTTGCCAGGACACATGGTCACAGTTACACCGCTCTGTACTAATATATACAATAATATATATACTTTTCTATAGCTTCTATACTGCTTGTCAGGACACATGGGTCCCAGTTACACCGCTCTGTACTGATATATACAATAATATATATACTTTTCTATAGCCTCTATACTGCTTGTCAGGACACATGGTCACAGTTACACTGCTCTGTACTGATATATACAATAATATATATACTTTTCTATAGCTTCTAGTATTACAGTGCAGCATTTTGGTGACTAACAGTATGTAGTTGTACAGTAGGCCATTGCTGTATCTTGCAGCTCTGTGTCACTGCAAGTATCCATCCATTCCATTTACTTCCAGTGATTTGGAACAATAATACCATTGATTAGAACGAATAATTCCTGTGATTTTGTCATTTTCTTCCAGTGATTTGGACCAATAATACCGTTGATTAGAACGAATAATTCCAGTGATTTTGTCATTTTCATCCAGTGATTTGGACCAATAATACCATTGATTAGAACGAATAATTCCTGTGATTTTGTCATTTTCTTCCAGTGATTTGGACCAATAATACCATTGATTAGAACGAATAATTCCAGTGATTTTGTCATTTTCTTCCAGTGATTTGGACCAATAATACCATTGATTAGAACGAATAATTCCAGTGATTTTGTCATTTTCTTCCAGTGATTTGGACCAATAATACCATTGATTAGAACAAATAATTCCTGTGATATTGAGGTGTTTGTGTCGCTTAGCTTAACCGTCCAGCGACCACAGTGCACCACTTTTTCTCTTTTCTTTGCATCATGTTTTGTTTGGGGCCAATTTTTTTAAGTGCCATCCTGTCTGACACTGCAGTGCCACTCCTAGATGGGCCAGGTGTTTGTGCCGCCCTCTTGGGTCGCTTTGCTTAGTCATCCAGCGACCTCGGTGCAAATTTTAGGACTAAAAATAGTATTGTGAGGTGTGAGGTGTTCATAATAGACTGGAAATGAGTGGAAATTGTGGTGCACATCTCTAATTTGTATATACATTTCTGCATGGTTCCCGGTTTAATCTAATGAGGAAATGTTTTTTTATCCCTCTCTGTGTTTCGAGAAGCTTCTATACATTTTCTTTAAAGTGCTTCGTAGTCTCCCTATGAATGATTATCTTTTTCATTCCTATGTATTTTTTTGGGGTCTGGGACTGAGGGTCGACAGCACAAAGGTCGACACACCTTAGGTCGACGCCAATTGGTTGACACACCTTAGGTCGACATGGACAAAAGGTCAACAGGAACAAGGTCGACATGGAAAAAGGTCGACATGAGTTTTTTAATGTTTTTTTGTGTCGTTTTCTTCGTAGAGTGACCGGGAACCCCAATTAGTGCACCACGTCCCCTCGCATGGCTCGCTTCGCTCGCCATGCTTCGGGCATGGTGCCTTCGCTCCGCTACCGCTTCGCTCGGCACACTTTACCGTTCCAATCGTAGTCCACGTGGATCTTTAAGTATGAAAAGGTTCAAAAAAAGAAAAAAAATAGTGAAAAACTCATGTCGACCTTTTGTCCATGTCGACCTAAGGTGTGTCGACCTTTGTGCTGTCGACCTGGAGTCCGGATACCATTTGTTTTACAACTACAGGTTTACCTCTAACATCTCCCCCTACAATAAATTGATAACTATAATTAGTAAAGTGCTTGAAATATTCTTTACCTGACTCCTTTTGCTGGATTTTATTTATATTCTCTGGGGGAAAAACATTTGCAATGAGCAATTTTTAAGGTCATGGGGGTAATTCTGAGTTGATCGCAGCAAGAACTTTGTTAGCAGTTGGGCAAAACCATATACACTGCAGGAGAGGCAGATATAACATGTGCAGAGAGAGTTAAGGGGGGTACTCACGGAGTGATATTCTAAGCAATCTCACTAGATTGCTTAGAATTTGAGCATTATCGCTCCGTGTGTACCCCCTACAGCGATAGCGATGCGCAGCCCCGTGCATCGCTATCGCTGGTGCTAGATTGGCCTGCATGCAGGTCAATCTAGCGGGTCGCTCACTTCACCCGCTGGGTGAAGTGAGCGCCCCCCCCCCCGTCTCCCCCCGCACGCTCAGCACAGATAGCGCTGTGCTGAGCGGCGGGAGAGATGTGTGCAGAGAAGTTCGCTCAGCACACATCTCTCCCGCATCGGCCCGTCTATATGGGCCTTTAGTTTTGGGTGGGATGTGTTCAATCTGAAATCTAAATTGCAGTGTAAACATACAGCAGCCAGTATTTACCCTGCACAGAAACAAAATAACCCACCCAAATCTAACTCTCTCCGCACATGTTATATCTGCCTCCCCTGCAGTGCACATGGTTTTGCCCAACTGCTAACAAAGTTCCTGCTGCGATCAACTCAGGATTACCCCCCCCCCCCCATGTGTCGGGTCTGGGACTGAGGGTCGACAGCACAAAGGTCAACACACCTTAGGTCGACGCCAATTGGTCGACACACCTTAGGTCGACATGGACAAAAGGTCGACATGGACAAAAGGTCGACAGGAACAAGGTCGACATGGAAAAAGGTCGACATGAGTTTTTTTATGTTTTTTTGTTGTCGTTTTCTTCGTAGAGTGACCGGGAACCCCAATTAGTGCACCGCGTCCCTTCGCATGGTGCCTTCGCTCCGCTACCGCTTCGCTCGGCACACTTTACCGTTCCAATCGTAGTCCACGTGGATCGTTAAGTATGAAAAGGTTCAAAAAAAGAAAAAAATCGTGAAAAACTCATGTCGACCTTTTTCCATGTCGACCTTTTGTCCATGTCGACCTTGTGTCCATGTCGACATAAATTGTGTTGACCAATTGGCGTCGACCTAAGGTGTGTCGACCTTTGTGCTGTCGACCTGGAGTCCGGATACCCATGTGTCGTACAAATTACCTGAATCACTGAAATATAAATTCAAAATGTTGAATGGGAGGATAAACATGGACCAATACACCAGTGGATCTTTTTCAGTGCCAGGCAGACATCTTCCTTATAAAGAGCCTGAAGAATCCTCTTTGTGGAGATTGTCACTATTTATTAATAGCACTGTGTGGTGCCAATTTGTACGATATCACCGGAATGAGTTGTCCTGTTTCATGGTTTAATTCATTGTGTTAAAAAGACTTTTTGATGCAACAGGGAAATGACAGGGAAAGGCCATGTAATGTCAGGGGACCTGTTTTGTAATTTGTACAAAGTAAATAATGTACTAGTACACAGTAAAAAAAAAGCAAGACAGTGGAGTTAATCTCAGCACGTGCTCTGCCAGTGGGGTAGCCACAAGGAATGCTGCAACTGTGTAACAGCACAATCAATCCTACAGTATTCTTAAGCCCGTACACATGGGGAGAGATGTGTGCTGAGCGATCTATCAGTGACTGCTCATCATCTCTCACCCCACTCAGCATAGCACGATGTGTGCTGGACAAGGGGGGCGGATGGGGAGGGTGCTCATTTCACCCAGCGGTGAAATGAACGACCTGCTAGATTGTGCCTGCATGCACATCTAGCACTAGGCCAATCTAGCACCGGCGATAGTGATGTGTGGCAACCTCACTAGGGTATTATAGGTACCCCTATATATATATATATATATTTATGGTTAGGTAATGTTGTGGTCTATGGGGAGCCTGGTGGGTTTTGTCCCCATGCATGGTTGGCAGTAAACTGTGGCCATCATTATGCTGTGGCCGTATTTAACATTGGTGACAGTGGACAAGAGAGATTGTCACCCTCACTGGAGCCGGCGCGTGAACAGAAAGTTCTAGGTCTGCCGCGTGCCAGGTCTCCAGGGGAGCTAACAGAGCGGGCTCGAGAGAGAAAAGGAGGAAGGACGGACCAACGGTTGAAGAGGATCGTGGGGGAAGCTGCGACTGAGGAGCAACGGAGAGAGAGGTCTGCGGCGCCCGGACACTGCGATCCCATCTTCGGTGGACAACTCCAGCATCTCACCCTCAGCGCAGGAAGGAGAGACCAGCGCAATCCAGGCTTGCGGCGTTACCCGGCTCCCGTGCGTACAGAGGCGGCTTCCGGCTGGACATAGGCGGGCCGGAGAGACGGAGCCCTCCGCAGACGTCTGTAAGCGCTGCAGCTGTGTGTCCCCGCTGAGAGTCGTTGAACGGAAGGCGCTGTGGAAGTGGGTCCGGAGGGGTGCTGTCTGTGAGTGACCAGCAAGTCCTGCAATCCGTCGCTGGAGAGGCGGCTTCAGGATAGTAGCTACGCCTGGAGGAGGAGCTAGTGGGAGCCTCTAGCTCTATACATGGGCAGCACACACTGCACAGAATCACTCCCAGAGAGTGGGAGACAACGGCCGGGATAGACTCCAGAGGGGGAACCAGAGTTTCCTGCAAGGTACCGTATAAGTAACCCTCACAGGAGACCCATCAATAGTTCAACCAAATAGTATCAGCTGCCTCCTCACATCTAGCTAGTAATTAGTGCACACATCCTGAGGACCTTGTGCATAGACACATTACAGATTCTCTTCAGAGTTGATCCATCCCAGGACGTACAAGTTCCATAGACTCCTACCTAAAATAGGGACATAGACTTATGTGCAAAACCCCTGTGCCTAGTGAATTGTCCTGAGGGATGAGTGCTGCAATACAGTAACCACTCCTGAACTTATACAGTCCCAAGTTTATATCTAAACTATATACGGTGACAAAAGAAGAAAGTCTCAAAAGGAGTTTTTAGCAACGGAGTATCCACTACAGAGCCCACAAACTCTATATAGTCGACTCAGCACTAGCTAGGAACGTTTCCAAGCAAGGAACTATTAGTAATCTCAGTCGGTCAGGAAACTATTAACTACTGTTGCGGGACGAGAAGTTACTAGGGACGCCACTTGCGCTATTATTACATTGGAGCTAAGTCACCTCACTTGCCAAGCTAGTACCGTGATACCTAGTGACAGGATTAGTGAGTTACTGTAGAAAGGAATACAAAGGGACAGCTGCAAAGCTTATGTGTCAGAGCAACTGCTGAACAGGGACCGGAACAAGTTGTCAGTGATACTGGAACAGAGTAGTTTACCGCAGGAGCAGCCTTAATTACTTGAATATACTATAGTACCAAAGGAGGTCATTTGGGAACAAGTACTTTCCGTGACCTATTTATCCCGGGCAACGAACCATATGAGAGCTCTCATTTATACATTAACAGCCGTGCACGTGCTCTAAGGGATTCGAGTGTGAGTGTAAATTCATTGTTCTAATGGTGAATGAATATCGGGTTAATTAGCACAACCCGTAAGAGATTCACCGGTATTTAAAGTAAATTTAATTGCTGTTGATCTACAGGTCGTGATGCGTAGCGAGTCGGATACAGTCTTTGCGGTAAAGCGCGTACAGAGTTTACTACCTTACAGTGGCGCAGCATAGACGAAGCGGCTACCGCAAACACTCAGCTTATGCGAAGCAATAACCTCTTGAGTTTAATATATTAATTGTCTATGTTTTAAATTTGGAACTGTATGCTTTTCACATGTAAATTTATAGCAACTGAATTATATTGCTAAGGTTCGTAAAAAGTCAATAAAGTAAACTTTCATTGGCACCAGTGTGGAAAGTTGTGGACTTGAGCAATTACCTATTTTCCACTGGTAAAAGCTGAAGAGAAAAGAATCGGAGCTTATTTTACAGTTTGTTACATATAATGAATTTTGGCGTCACGAACAGGATGTCATGTCTGAATCACAGAAACCCCAGACTCCGGCATCAACATCTACCCGGAGGAGACTACCCGTATCACCTGGTCAATCTCCGGCAGGGCAAAATCAAGGGATAACATCGCCCATTACAATGCCATATTACTTTGGCGCTTCATGGCTTCCTACCTATTCAGGAGACATGCGTACCCCAGGAACCAGCCAGCTTAAGGACTTTAGGAATAAGATGCGTTCCATGTTCAAATTGTACCCGCTGAGCGAGGCACAGAAAGTGGAGATCATATTGGGACAGTTAAAAGGTTCTGCGCTAAGGAAGACAGAGGCATGGACGGAGGAAGAAAAGGAGACAGCAGAAGGCGTCCTGGAAAAATTGGGGCGCATCTTCGCCTTAAAAACAATTTCTAACTTAAAAAGTCGACTGTATGCTAGTAAGCAAAGAGCTGGTGAAACATTACGGGACTTTGCTTTGGGGTTGCAAGAAGCAATGAGAGCAGTTCAAGCTTTGGACCCCCGCGAAATACAACAGGCTGATGAAACATTAATCAACCTCTTTATCGAGGGAGCACAAGAGGAAAACATTCAGTCCCAACTGAGAATGTGGCGGCGGCAACAACCAAAGTGTTCCTTTGCGGAGTTCAAGGAAGACATTTTCCAAATTCTTGGATTAAATTCCTGCGAGGATCCTGAATATGAGGCATCAGTCAAACAAGAAGAAGGAGAAGAGGTGAACATAATCAAAGTGCACCCAAAAGCAGAAGCTGCATTATCTAAGGTGGCTACCCAACAGGCACAAACTCCATCCAACCAGGATTCAATCGGGATCTTAAATTCTAAGCTTACGGAGCTTACATTGAACCTAACCCGAATGGGTCAGAAACTTGAAGAGTTAAGTCAATATCAAGGTGTTGGTCCACGTCGGGAATGGCGACAAGATCGGGGAGGAAAGAACCGATCTCGCTGGGATCTACCAAGGGGAACAGGGAGACGTCCTACTGATCAATTCGATGCTCAAGGACGGCCTATATGCCGAGGTTGCCGGCAATGCGGACACATAGAAAGAAATTGTCCCAATGGAGCTTTAAACGAGGAAACCCCGAGGCAGGGGACCGAACCTCGGGAGGAGATGTATCAATAGGTCCGTCATCCCAAGACTGGTGGCCCAGATATGTAGGTGAATGCCCTCGCCTGAAGATCCAGATTGATGGTGTAGAAATGTCTGCTCTCCTGGATACAGGCTCACAGGTTTCAACCATCCGACTCGCTGAGTTTCTTCAGCATTGGAATGAGCAGGACATCGTATCTCCACTGACCACCTGGTTACATCTATTAGCTAGCAACGGACAACCTATTAATTATAGTGGTTACTGGGAAGCGGACATGAGAGTTGGCAGAGCAAACTTGAGCAGACAGGGATGTCTAGTGACGACTGTGTCAAATGAATTCCTACCCCCAGTCATCCTGGGAATGAATGTCCTCCGGAACTGTCCTGATGAGTTGGTAGAAGCCCTTCGAAAAGAAATGAGGACAGCTGCCCCGTGGGAACGGAAAACGCTTCATCAGACTGTTCGAGTACTGGAAGGTCAGAAGAAATTTACTAATAACCAGGGAGAGGTTGGGATGGCCCGAATTGCAGATCAACGACCTGTACTGTTGCTGCCCAACTCAGAGCATGTAGTCTGGTGCAAGGCTCGGATTGGTCCTGGCAGACACGATTATCATGCCATGATTGAGACCTGTGACCCTAGTGGACAACAGCCATTTGCCATAGCTAGGACATTGGCAAAGGTGGAGCGAGGTAGAATACCCATTCGCATATTGAATCCTCACAATTATCCTATTCATCTCTTCAGACACTGCCCGGTGGCGAAGGTGTTTCAAGTAGACTTTCAAGATGTTGTGGAGAGAGAAATACTGTGGGCACCTCAGGGAGTATTGCCTGAAAGTTCTTCTGCCATTGTGAATGAGAGCCCGTGGTGGAGTGGGATCCAAATTGGTGATCAAAGCACTACAGAGGAACAGCGAGAAGGGGTGTTAGAAGTAGTCCGAAAAAATTCAGTGGCTTTTAGTCAACATCCCTCCGACTTCGGGAAAGCCGAAGGTGTGTATCATCATATTCATATGGAAAATCATCCTCCAGTCAAAGAGAGACACCGACCCCTACCTCCCGCAATGTATCAGCCGGTGCGTAACATGATTGCTGAGATGAGAGACGCAGGGGTTATCCATGAGAGTCATAGCCCGTGGGCAGCTCCGATAGTTATTGTAAAAAAAAAGATGGAAGTCTTCGGTTCTGCGTGGACTATCGCAAACTGAACGCCGTGACCCACAAGGACGCCTACCCACTACCAAGAATCGAAGAATCCTTGACCGCCTTGAAGACGGCAGCCTACTTTTCCACTTTAGATCTCACCAGTGGATATTGGCAAATTCCGATGGCACCAGAGGACAGGGAAAAAACTGCCTTCACCACTTCAATCGGTCTATATGAATTCGATTGGATGCCTTTCGGACTCTGCAACGCACCAGCTACGTTTCAGCGTGTAATGGAACACTGTCTGGGACACCATAATTTTGAGATAGTACTGTTATACCTAGATGATGTTATAATTTTTTCAAGAAATTATGAAGATCACCTCCGGCATCTAAACGAAGTGTTCAAACAGCTCATCAAATCTGGTCTGAAACTTAAGCCGACAAAATGTCACTTGCTAAAACCCGAGGTCCAATACTTGGGACTTATTGTTAACGCTGAAGGTGTCAAGCCCGACCCGGAGAAAATAAGTGCGGTACAAGCCTGGCCCATACCCAAGACAGTGAAGGACGTGAGGAGCTTTCTGGGTTTTGTGGGGTACTATCGACGTTTTGTGGAGGGTTTTGCCAAAGTGGCAGCTCCACTACATGAACTACTACGTGGCAAATCTGGACAAGAGAGGAGGAGTTCGTCCTTAATCATATGGGGCAAAGATCAACAACGCTCTTTTGAATTACTAAAGGCCTTTATGGTAGCTGCTCCTCTTCTTGCCTATCCGGATTATGAGAAGCCTTTCCAAGTTTATACGGACGCGAGTCATCGCGGGCTAGGGGTGGTGTTATCACAGATACAAAATGGACGTGAAAGAGTTATAGCTTATGCCAGTCGAGGCCTCCGAAAAACCGAGCGAAACAGCGAGAACTACAGTACCTTTAAGTTAGAGTTGCTCGCTCTCGTCTGGGCCATCACAGAAAAGTTCAAGGACTACCTAGCAGCTACCCCGTTCGTTATCACAACTGACAATAACCCTTTGGCTCATCTGTCTACGGCTCATTTGGGAGCACTGGAACAGCGCTGGGTATCCCGCCTGGCTAACTTTCGGTACACAGTCGATTACCGGAGTGGAAAGTTAAATGGGAATGCCGATGCCCTGTCCCGCCTACCTACTATAGACATTCCGGAAGTTGAACAAGACAATGCGGAGGATGTAGAAATACCTGAACCAGGGATTGATAGTAACTTCGGATCCCGTTTCCGCTCAAGCCACCTCACGATCCAAAAGTCCTCCTGTTGACTTACCCACAGTAGACTGGAAAAAGGTCCAAAAGGAGAGTCCAGTATTCAAAGAACTTATGGAACTTATTCGGCGGGAACAACAATTAAATAGGGCACAGCGAGCTAAAGCGGACCCAGAATTAGTGAAGTTGTTGCGACACCGAGACCGCATTCGGGTCAAGCAAGGACTAGTCACCCGTGTCAGTATCGAACCCAGCACACACCAACTCATCACACAGATTGTAGTTCCAAAATGTCAGGCCAACTTCTTACTGGAGGCCTATCATGATATGTCTGGACATTTCGGCACCCAAAAAACCGAAGCAGTGTTACGAAGGAGGTATTTCTGGATCGGTATGCGGGAGGACATTGAGAATTGGTGTCATGATTGTGTACCATGCAATTTAAAAAGGCCTCCAGCCAGGAATCAAAAGGATCCCCGGCATTCCATCCGAAGTCAACGCCCTCTAGAGATCGTTGCACTAGATCACGTAAAAATGGAGTCCAGCACCAGCGGATATCAATATGCCCTTACAATGACTGATCATTATAGCAAGTTCCTTGTGGTCATACCCACGAAAGACTTAACTGCAAAAACCACTGCAGAAATATTCTTAAAACACTTTGTGAGGCCCTATGGGTATCCCGACCGGGTTCTCACCGATCAAGGCCCTGCCTTTGAATCGCAATTGTTTCACGAACTTTGTTCGCTGTACGGCTGTCGGAAATTGAGGACAACGGCCTATCACCCACAGGGGAATGGGTTATGCGAACGGGCCAACCGGACCATCATCGGGATGCTAAGGAGTTTGTCTGCAGAGAAACGTACACAGTGGGCCGCTATTGTACCTGAACTTACCTACTTGTATAATAATACCGAACATTGTTCTACCGGGTTCACACCCTACTACCTCATGTTTGGCAGGCAGGGCAAGTTGCCCACAGACTTGGAATTGAACCCTGTTCTGATCGACCCGATAGATCCAAAGGTTGATTGGGTACGTGAACACCAGCAGCGGATCAAAACAGCCAGACAGATTGTTGAGCAGAGGATGGAGGCCGTCCATAGACGACAGGAGAAAGCATACAATACCAATGTTCAGCCTCTTTCTTTACATGTGGGAGACCGAGTCTGGTTAAAGAAGAAGAATCACCGATCTAGCAAACTTGATGCTATGTGGGAGGCTATTCCATATGTTGTGATGGGTATACCAGCGGGGAATACCTATACTTATCGAATCCGCCAAGGTCAGGAAGGGCCTGTCAGAGTTGTGGCCAGGGATCAATTAAAACCATGTACTATGGAAGTTACGGTAACCGAAGGAAACTCTCCTGTGACAAAAGAGCAGGGTACTCCTGAGGACATTCCACTACATGATCCAATAGAGCTCCTGTTGTTCATGGGCGGCGCTGCTTCACTGAGCCCGATAGAAACAATAGCCACTGGCCTCATCGTAGGGAGGTCTATTGTCAGCGAAGAGGCCGCTCGTGCCGCAAGTGTTCCGGTAAGAGGTGAAGTACTTGCTCCTCCCAATCGGAGGCCGGAACACAGCACTAGAGGCATCTTACCTCTAAGGTACCGAGACTGAATCTGCCCGATCGATGTCTACTATGTCAGATCCAAGAGAGTGATACGGCATAATCTCGTACTTTAAATTCAGAAAATGTGTGGAATAAAAACTATTTTATAATATTGTTATGTCATTAATTGTAACAAGGGTTAAAGGTAAATCCCTCTATCATTCGGCAGAAATGCCAACTGCGTGAGGACACGCATCGTTCTAGCAGGAAGGCATGTGGCATCCTCACTAGGGTATTATAGGTACCCCTATATATATATATATATATATATATATATATTTATGGTTAGGTAATGTTGTGGTCTCTGGGGAGCCTGGTGGGTTTTGTCCCCGTGCATGGTTGGCAGTAAACTGTGGCCATCATTATGCTGTGGCCGTATTTAACATTGGTGACAGTGGACAAGAGAGATTGTCACCCTCACTTGAGCCGGCGCGTGAACAGAAAGTTCTAGGTATGCCGCGTGCCGGTCTCCAGGGGAGCTAACAGAGCGGGCTCGAGAGAGAAAAGGAGGAAGGACGGACCAACGGTTGAAGAGGATCGTGGGGGAAGCTGCGACTGAGGAGCAACGGAGAGAGAGGTCTGCGGCACCCGGACACTGCGATCCCATCTTCGGTGGACAACTCCAGCATCTCACCGTCAGCGCAGGAAGGAGAGACCAGCGCAATCCAGGCTTGCGGCGTTACCCGGCTCCCGTGCGTACAGAGGCGGCTTCCGGCTGGACATAGGCGGGCCGGAGAGACGGAGCCCTCCGCAGACGTCTGTAAGCGCTGCAGCTGTGTGTCCCCGCTGAGAGTCGTTGAACGGAAGGCGCTGTGGAAGTGGGTCCGGAGGGGTGCTGTCTGTGAGTGACCAGCAAGTCCTGCAATCCGTCGCTGGAGAGGCGGCTTCAGGATAGTAGCTACGCCTGGAGGAGGAGCTAGTGGGAGCCTCTAGCTCTATACATGGGCAGCACACACTGCACAGAATCACTCCCAGAGAGTGGGAGACAACGGCCGGGATAGACTCCAGAGGGGGAACCAGAGTTTCCTGCAAGGTACCGTATAAGTAACCCTCACAGGAGACCCATCAATAGTTCAACCAAATAGTATCAGCTGCCTCCTCACATCTAGCTAGTAATTAGTGCACACATCCTGAGGACCTTGTGCATAGACACATTACAGATTCTCTTCAGAGTTGATCCATCCCAGGACGTACAAGTTCCGTAGACTCCTACCTAAAATAGGGACATAGACTTATGTGCAAAACCCCTGTGCCTAGTGAATTGTCCTGAGGGATGAGTGCTGCAATACAGTAACCACTCCTGAACTTATACAGTCCCAAGTTTATATCTAAACTATATACGGTGACAAAAGAAGAAAGTCTCAAAAGGAGTTTTTAGCAACGGAGTATCCACTACAGAGCCCACAAACTCTATATAGTCGACTCAGCACTAGCTAGGAACGTTTCCAAGCAAGGAACTATTAGTAATCTCAGTCGGTCAGGAAACTATTAACTACTGTTGCGGGACGAGAAGTTACTAGGGACGCCGCTTGCGCTATTATTACATTGGAGCTAAGTCACCTCACTTGCCAAGCTAGTACCGTGATACCTAGTGACAGGATTAGTGAGTTACTGTAGAAAGGAATACAAAGGGACAGCTGCAAAGCTTATGTGTCAGAACAACTGCTGAACAGGGACCGGAACAAGTTGTCAGTGATACTGGAACAGAGTAGTTTACCGCAGGAGCAGCCTTAATTACTTGAATATACTATAGTACCAAAGGAGGTCATTTGGGAACAAGTACTTTCCGTGACCTATTTATCCCGGGCAATGAACCATATGAGAGCTCTCATTTATACATTAACAGCCGTGCACGTGCTCTAAGGGATTCGAGTGTGAGTGTAAATTCATTGTTCTAATGATGAATGAATATCGGGGTAATTAGCACAACCCGTAAGAGATTCACCGGTATTTAAAGTAAATTTCATTGCTGTTGATCTACAGGTCGTGATGCGTAGCGAGTCGGATACAGTCTTTGCGGTAAAGCGCGTACAGAGTTTACTACCTTACAGTGGCGCAGCATAGACGGAGCGGCTACCGCAAACACTCAGCTTATGCGAACCACAACCTCTTGAGTTTATTATATTAATTGTCTATGTTTTAAATTTGGAACTGTATGCTTTTCACATGTAAATTTATAGCAACTGAATTCTATTGCTAAGGCTCGTAAAAAGTCAATAAAGTAAACTTTCATTGGCACCAGTGTGGAAAGTTGTGGACTTGAGCAATTACCTATTTTCCGCTGGTAAAAGCTGAAGAGAAAAGAATCTGAGCTTATTTTACAGTTTGTTACAGATGCGCGGGACCGCGCATTGCTATCGCTGTGGGGCATACACACAGAGAGATCCGTGCTTAAGTTCTAAGCAATCTAGTCAGATTGCTTAGAATTTAAGCACTGATCTCTCCGTGTGTACCCCCCTTAAGATTGCTTTTATTTAGCAGGAACAATAATAGTAAACAGTCCATGTTACAAGTGCCAGGAGCAACGGGAAGGGGGAACAACTTTTGTCTTGATATAACAATGTGTAATCTTTAAATTGGACTGGTGACCTAACACTGAATTGGTGTGGTTCATAGGGTCAACCACACTAAGGTCACCAGTGTCTAGGTCGACTACCATTGGTCTTGAGTGACTAGGTCGACACCCAAAATAGGTTGACACAAGCATTACATCGACATGATGTTTTTTAAATATTTTAGTGTTACCAGAAACCCCAGTTAGTGCACTGTGTCCCCTCTCATGGCTCGCTTCGCAAGTTACCGTTCTCAATTGTAGTCCACGTGGATCGTAAAGTATTAAAAAGTTAAAAAAATGAATTTTTTTTAAAAAACTCATGTCGACCTTTTGTCATGTCAACCTAGAACATGTCGACCTAGTGACCATGTCGACCTAGAAACCCTGTCGACCTAATGCATGTTGACCAAATGACTGTTGACCTAAGTGTGGTCGACCAAGAGACCGGATACCCACTGAATATATATAATGATTTTAAGAGTGTGGGTAGAAGAAACATACCATTAGCTTAGTGCTGGTTGCTCTCCACTCGTGCAATGGTCGTCATTTTATAGCATTATGTTGGAGGAGGCTATGATGATACCTTATGCCTGGACAAGCCTTATATGGCTCTTAAGATATATATTATGCATGTGTGTTTGTATACAATAATAGGGGCTATACATCCCAACACAGTGTTTCTCAAACTGTGATCTGTGGCACCCTGGGGTGCCCTGGGTCAGTGGTCCAGGATCAATTAAAATTATTTATGGTCAGTGTAAAAGGCAAAAACAGCCGCTGGTGGCTGTCAGTCATAAAATATGTGGACAAACAGAAGTAAATCTTGTCCCTCACCAGACAATTAACCCTAAGTATGACATATAAACACAATTTACTTAATTTAATATTTCTTTCTAAATTTCTCAAAAAGAAACTTTTGGCCCAGGGGTGCCATGAAAAAAATTCTGATACTCTAGCATGCCGTGATTCAAAAAAGTTAGAGAACCACTGTCCCAACACATACAGGTACCCCCTATATAGTAAGTAAGTGCAACTGTGCAGGAGCAGGCTAAGTCACATTAAAGCCCTGTGGAGTGAGGGTAGCCTCTCCTACTCTCTGATTTTCTCACTCCATTACTGCTACTGTCAATCCTGGAGCAGAACAATGCAGTGCTATGTGGTTTTTCCAAAGTTTCAAATTTCACATATTACTATCGCGGCACATCCCACATACCTAACGGTGGGTATCCAATTAGGTGCGGTAAAACATCAGGTGTGAAAAATTTTACTTTTTCCCACTTTTTTCCGATGTATTTTTTTTTACAGGCTATCCAATTAGATCGCACATAAAATAATAAATTTTATCACAAAACACAGGTTCAGTGAAACCTGTGTGTTTTTGTGAGAAACAGCCCTGTTTTCGCTTGAAAAAGGGGATGTTTTCCGGGATTTGATTTCGTCTGCCCGAGGCAGATGAAAGAAAAATTCCTGATAAACTACGTCTCATGATGGATTATTGGGGCTATCAAGGGCATTTCTAGAGAGGAGGAGGTCCATGTGCAGCCTCCGGCTGGGCCCCCACCTCTCTAGCCGGCAGTGTTGTGTAGACTCTGGGCATTGTGGAGACTCTGGGCACTAGGGTCCCTAGGGGACCGCAGTGCTGTCCCAGAGTCTACAGCGCATGCGCAGATCTCTGGGAAAATGTCTGGGTGGCCATTTTCCCAGTGATTTACCTACTGCACATGCGCAAAACACTGCAAAAATGGCGCTGCGCCATTTTCCCAGTGATTTCAGCAACACTGCTGCTGCACCGCGGGACTCCGAAGGGTAAGTATTTCAATTAATGGGAGCAGGGTGTTTAGTGTGGGCCCCCCTGGACCCCTGGGGGCCTGTGTGCACCGCACACACTGCACCCATTATAAATACGCCAGTGGGGGCTATTTAGATAACTCTATAAGTGAGACCCTTTTTATTAAATTATTCTGGTTTCCTGAGGGTTGTTCTAATCTATAGTTGCCAACATTTAAAAAATTTCCTCCACAAAATACCAGAGAGCAGACACAAGTTGAAGGTGTCGGCATTTGGCAGGGGAATTAGGTAATCATGGCCCAGATTTAATTATTGTTTGCTTATACAAATAGTTTTTTTTTTAAACTATAGAAACATAGACTAATGACAATAATATGAAGTGAACATTAAATATAGTTGTCAAACTCACAGTTTACATCAAGCTCCTTTTTCTTGCTTTAGAATCTGCAAACTTTTCCATTATATCATCAAACTTCAAGTTCTGCAGGAAGTCACTTGTCACAGGTGACAGCATCAATGCAGAGTACTCCAATACTACAGTCACACACACCTGCAGTAGCCTAAAGAATATATGGTGTGTATTATATGGTATAGCTGCAGCTCACACCATGACAGCTCTATAATGTTACCCCAGCCTAGGAACTAGGAAGAACAGCACTGCTCCTCCACTCTGGTGCAGCATAGAACAGCCAAGACAGGGGCGGGCAAGCGGCGTGACGTCACATCGCGCTCGCTGTGAGGAGGAACTTTGTAAAGCCAGGGGTGGGGACAGACAGTCACTCACAGTGCAGTGCCGGTGGCGGCATGGCCCGCAACCGTTAATATTAGCGTCACGTTGGTCACGATAAGCAGCAGCACCACCAGTCCAGTCCAGGACTCTTGAGAGTCTGAGAGGAGAGAGACGGAGTGAATGACCGGGGACGGTAGCAGGGCGGCAATGGCCAGGCGGCATTGAGGGAGGTGGCAGGGTCCGTGCGCATGACGTCATGACGTCCGCACCCGCTGCACCCCCCAGGATTCTGCACTCCAGGCTGCAGCCTGATCAGGCTCTGATGCTGCAACACGGCTTGCTGCATGGCATGACGGGCTGCAAGTATTTGCAGCCAGCGATCCAGTGGTGTATCCAGTGGCGTAAGTTTGTCCCAGTTGCCCGGAGGCAAGATAAATATTGGTGCCACCCTATTTCCTATATTAAGATAAATATATGTATGTATATACTGTATTAATACATTTAATTGTCTTTTATTTTAAATCAAACATTTCTTATCACTCATACCCAGGATTAGAACCCATGACCTGTTACACTGACAGCAGACACTTAACTGATGGAGTTATTTGCTCCTATACAGGAAGCATGAGAATTCTAACTATATGAAGTTATGTGTAATTGTCAGAGAAGTATCTTCATATAGTTAAAATTCTCATATTTCCTAAACAGGAGCAAATAGCTCCATCAGTAAGGTGTCTGCTTCCAGTGTAATAGGTCGTTGTTTCTAATCCTGGGTGTGATACTTGTAAAATGTGTATATTCAGTATAATAAAGAGGGTGTGATTTGTAAGGTGCAGGGACCAGTGAGGAAGTCGGCCACTGAAAAGACAGCGGCAGCTATCAATTAACTTAATTCCATGGTGTCACATAATGGGAGGAGAGGTGCCCCCTTCAGAGCAGGAGCCCGGCGGCAGATGACTCCGTTGCCTCCCAGAGTTCTGCCTCTGGGTGTATCTATAATGGATGCACACGGGCCCCCGGGGTCCAGAGGGGATCCACACCGCACACACTGCACCTATTTCTTCTATATACTTACCTTTCTGGTGTCCGGGTGTGGGTCCCCTCCTCTCCCGAGTTCCGTAGCCAGAAGCCGCAGCAGCGCTGTTAGCGCTCTGTCTAAGCACTAGAGACTCTGGTACAGTGCCAGAGTCTACAGCACATGCACAGGTCTCCAAAAAAATGTCCGCCACGCCATTTTTTGGACACTTGCGCATGCGCTGTAGACTCTGGCACTGTACCAGAGTCTCTAGTTCTCAGACAGAGCGCTAACAGCACAGCTGCCAACTACGGGATGGGAGGGGGGCCCCACACCCGGAGACTGCACACGGGTCCCCCCCTCTCTAGATACTCCCCTGCAGCGATCGCTCCATTAATTCCTAATGGAATTCATAATGGAATTAATGGAGCGATCGCCGGCTGTGAATACATAGTTACATACTGTAGTTAGTGAGGTTGAAAAGAGGCAAAATGCCCATTGGGTTCAACCTGTATTCTGTGTTAAGCTGTGCGTATTATAATGCACCTGCTGAAGTAATGGTTTAGTACCAATTGATAACTATGATTCTTACCACTCCCAGATATTAATGTCACTATGTTAAATGCTATAACCCTGGATACTTTTTTTGTCCAATCCATTTTTAAATGCATTTACAGAGTTTGCCATTATTACCTTCTCCGGCAGGGAGTTCCAAATCTTTATTGCCCTTACCATGAAGAACCCTTTCCTACGTTGTATACGGAATTTTCTCTCCTCTAGCCTCAGCGAGTGCCCACGTGTCCTATACAGAGTTCTTTTAATAAACAAATCCCCTGCTAATTCCTTGTAATGACCCTTTACATATTTGAAGATATTAATAATGTCCCCTCTTAGACGTGTCTTTTCTAGTGTATACATATTTAACCTAGTAAGCCTTTCCTCGTACTCCAGTGTCTCTAACCCTTTAATCAATATTGTAGCTCGCCTTTGAACTCTTTCTAGTTCTCCGATATCTTTTTTTATTATATGGTGCCCAAAATTGAACACAATATTCCAGGTGTGGACGTACCAATTTGTAAAATGGCAGGATTACATTCTCGTCCCTTGTCTCAATACCCCGTTTAATGCACGCAAGCACCTTACTTGCCTTCTTTGCTGCATTTTGGCATTGTGTACTGTTATTAAGCTTACTATCTATGAGCACCCCCAATTTTTTTCCCACCACAATTTCCCCTATATTTTCCCCATTTAGAGTGTAGGATGCATGTGTGCTTTTTGTCCCAAAATGCATAAATTGTCATTTTTTTATATTGAACCAAAATTCCCATGTGAATAGTCACAGCCTGGCATGCCATGCATTATGCTGCATCGAAGTAAGACGCGCATGACTACTGTAATAGTAACAAGATGAGAGGAAGAAAACAAAGAATATGCAGGGTAAAGAATAGGTGCAAATAAGTATACTAAAGTAAAGCTGAAGAACTAAAGAAAAGACTGAGGGCAACATGTAAACTGCACTATAGAATAGAGTTATGGCATTCACTAAAATGATACTTAATATTTTTCAAGAGAATGTTATCCCTTTCTAATATCTCCAGTGAGAACAAAGCCTACATAAAGGTTGGCTGCAATAAGCAAATGGTAAAGTACAAAATTGCAATATCTAGATAGAATGTCATAGAATAGCAACTGGGGTAGGAAAAGGCAAGGGGGATTTCATGTAATATTCATTAAATCTATTTATAAAACTTATAGTACTCAAACTAATAAAGAAGTGTTAAATCAGTAACATCAGCTGTAACCTAGCATAATGATAAAATTGGAATATAATGAAAGTCCACAGAATTTAATATTGTTAATGGTGTTTTAGTCTTTTTTTTTTTTTTAGCTATAATGTGGCAATATAATAAATTATAATTATGAAACAAAGCACTCCGCAGATTATATCTCTCACCTCTGAATATTATATGAATCAAGTATCAAGTTTGAAGGTGCACAAGAAAGTATTGTACATTTATTATTTAAAACATGTCTGGAAATATTGACAGGTGTTACCATATGCAAAAAATGAAAAACATCATGAACTCCATGTTGCATATCTCATTCATTCATTACTATGCTTGCTAATTGCCTGTTTCCTGAAGACAGACTAGAACATCGACAAATACATCTGAGTCATTCATGAAGCTAGATGAGAACCCATGGGGTGCTGTTTGTCACTCAATCATTTTGTCAACATAATTAAGCATATACAGTACAGTACTAGCACATAATGGATTGTTGTGCTACATAATAAATGCATCTATTGAAACAGCATTTTCTAATCAATGAATTATAAAAATAAAATAATTTGAGTATCATATATATGTATATATATATATATATATATATAAAACAAGAGGTACCCTAGGGCGCTACGTGAAAAGTGAGCTGCACCTCAAGAAGAACCTCCCGTTAGGCGAGGCTCAGATATAACAAATATTACACAGATCTGAGGGCGCTAATGAAAAATACTGTTCAACATGTTACATAATTTAATAAAAAACAACTTTCTTTAAAAAACAATCTTGGTGTTTATTGTTTACATATATCGTTACATCAACACAAAGATAAAATTCCACATCTTATCTATTTAGTGATCAATTGAATAAAACAGTTATTTAGCAGCATGTATCATGGAAGAGATTGATGCTTGAGTATGTCTTTCTTTATCAGCATATAGCATGGATGGATAAGTTGTTTGGAAAAAACAAAATCCAACGCGTTTCGTCCCGTTCTGAGACTTCCTCAGGGGTAAAGATTGTAAATGATAGAATACAATAACTACGTAATGGAACAGTACTCATGGCCAGTACAAAGATGTTAATGTATAGTGACTATACTTACCAAATGCCAAACAATTTAAAAGGATCCTGAAGGAGCATATAGATCACTATATGTACAGGCAAGAATAAATATAAAACCTAATGGATAAAGCAATACCTGTATATTAAAAATATCTTCTTAACACAGATTAGCAAAGAACTAGGCCAGGGACAGTCAGTGCCTAAAAAAGAGAAAACAGAAACTGCCAAAGGGTGCTTGGGGGCTAACTTCCCCAATGGGTTTCAGGGACAAATGTCACTTTAGGGGGTTGGTGGATGAAGGGTCCAATCAGCTGATCTGAATTTCAAAACTATTTCATTATACAGCACTGCAATGCTGACTAAACAGTGCACGTGGACGCTTAGCAGATATACATGTTAAGATGTATGTAATATATGTGCTGGCTTGTTTCATCCTGGGACAGCAGCACTGTGTATAACAGCCACTATGCACACCCGGGACTCAGGCATTGGCATTGATCACTCTCCTTCTAATCCTGCCCCAAGACTCCTATTGGTTAGGTTTCATGGGAGTCTGGGGGCGGGCTTTGAAGGACAGTGAAGCCGAATGCTGCATCCTGGGTGCACTGGTGGCTGTAATAGACAGGTCCCCAGGGACCTGCAGCCAACACATATATTACATTAATCTCTGCATGCATGTTTATATGTGCTATCCGGCTCCCACCTGTACTATATGAGCTGCCACCATTGAATGTTAGCTATTGGGGTGAATGCAATTATTTTTATCACAGCTGCCACTAGATGTGCCAACTGCAGTAATTCAATTGTTCTGTCATTTGAATGCCTAGTAGCCACGGAGGTCACATTTTTCTTGCAGCCTCTTGAGGTGCAAGAACAATTGTGGGCAAACTTGGCACTTTGGGTGTCCAGACAGTAGCTTGGACGCCCAAACGCCCAAAGTAGGAATTTAGACACTTTATGCCACTAAACCCAGTCTGTTTGGATGCGACATGTGCAATATGAATATGCACCCAAACAACAATTGGTGCTAAACAGTCCTGTTTAGTCAGGAAAATTATACGCCCAAAACAATTGAATTCTCCCCTTATTAATTATGTTTACATACACTGATGAGTGACCTATATATATATATATATATATATATATATATTAGTGATGAGCGGGTTCGGTTTCTGAGAAAACGAACCCCCCCGAGCTTTACCTTTTTTACACGGGTCCGAGCCATACTCGGATTCTCCCGTATGGCTCGGTTAACCCGAGCGCGCCCGAACGTCATCATCCCGCTGTCGGATTCTCGCGAGATTCGGATTCTATATAAGCAGCCGCGCGTCGCCGCCATTTTCACACGTGCATTGGAGATGATAGGGAGAGGATGTGGCTGGCGTCCTCTCCGTTTAGTAGAAGACAGTTGATTTGATTGCTTGTTTATTACTATAATTGTGGGGAGGATTGGGGAGCAGCTGTTAGGAGGAGTACAGTGCAGAGTTTAGTTTTTATCCGTTCTCTGCCTGAAAAAAATGCTCCATACCATATCTGTGCTCAGTGTGCTGCATGATATATCTGTGCTGAGTGCTCACACTGCTTAATTGTGGGGACTGGGGAGCAGCTATAGCAGGAGTACGGGGGGTAATTCCAAGTTGATCGCAGCAGGAAATTTTTTAGCAGTTGGGCAAAACCATGTGTACTGCAGGTGGGGCAGATATAACATTTGCAGAGAGAGTTAGATTTGGGTGGGTTATTTTGTTTCTGTGCAGGGTAAATACTGGCTGCTTTATTTTTATACTGCAAATTAGATTGCAGATTGAACACACCACACCCAAATCTAACTCTCTCTGCACATGTTATATCTGCCTCCCCTGCAGTGCACATGGTTTTGCCCAACTGCTAAAAAATGTCCTGCTGTGATCAACTTGGAATTACCCCCACAGTGCAGAGTTTTGCTGACAGTGACCACCAGTATACGTTTGTCTGCCTGAAAAACACTCCATATCTGTGCTCACAGTGTGCTGCTTTATTGTGGGGACTGGGGACCACCAGTATAATTAATATTATATAGGAGGAGTACAGTGCAGAGTGCACTGCTGTACCTACCTCTGTGTCGTCATCCATTAAGTATACTATCCATCTACATTCCTATACCTGTGGTGCATTTTAGTTTAGCAGTTTGCTGACAGTGTCCACCAGGTCCAGTATACTGTATATAGCAGACCGGTAGGCCACTGCTGTACCTACCTCTGTGTCGTCACTCGTCATCCATTAAGTATACTATCCATCCATCTACATTGTATACCTGTGGTGCCTTTTTTTTTAGACTAGTTTAGCAGTTTGCTGACAGTGTCCACCAGGTCCAGTATACTGTATATAGCAGTACGGTAGGCCACTGCTGTACCTACCTCTGTGTCGTCACTCGTCATCCATTAAGTATACTATCCATCCATCTACATTGTATACCTGTGGTGCCTTTTTTTTAGACTAGTTTAGCAGTTTGCTGACAGTGTCCACCAGGTCCATTATACTGTATATAGCACTACGGTAGGCCACTGCTGTACCTACCTCTGTGTCGTCACTCGTCATCCATTAAGTATACTATCCATCCATCTACATTGTATACCTGTGGTGCCTTTTTTTAGACTAGTTTAGCAGTTTGCTGACAGTGTCCACCAGGTCCAGTATACTGTATATAGCAGTACGGTAGGCCACTGCTGTACCTACCTCTGTGTCGTCACTCTTCATCCATTAAGTATATATCCATCCATCTACATTGTATACCTGTGGTGCCTTTGTTTTAGACTAGTTTAGCAGTTTGCTGACAGTGTCCACCAGGTCCAGTATACTGTATATAGCAGTACAGTAGGCCACTGCTGTACCTACCTCTGTGTCGTCACTCGTTATCCATTAAGTATACTACCCATCCATCTACATTGTATACCTGTGGTGCCTTTTTTTTAGACTAGTTTAGCAGTTTGCTGACAGTGTCCACCAGGTCCAGTATACTGTATATAGCAGTACGGTAGGCCACTGCTGTACCTACCTCTGTGTCGTCACTCGTCATCCATTAAGTATACTATCCATCCATCTACATTGTATACCTGTGGTGCCTTTTTTTTAGACTAGTTTAGCAGTTTGCTGACAGTGTCCACCATGTCCATTATACTGTATATAGCAGTACGGTAGGCCACTGCTGTACCTACCTCTGTGTCGTCACTCGTCATCCATTAAGTATACTATCCATCCATCTACATTGTATACCTGTGGTGCCTTTTTTTTAGACTAGTTTAGCAGTTTGCTGACAGTGTCCACCAGGTCCATTATACTGTATATAGCAGTACGGTAGGCCACTGCTGTACCTACCTCTGTGTCGTCACTTGTCATCCATTAAGTATACTATCCATCCATCTACATTGTATACCTGTGGTGCCTTTTTTTTAAACTAGTTTAGCAGTTTGCTGACAGTGTCCACCAGGTCCAGAATACTGTATATAGAAGTTTGGTAGGCCACTGCTGTACCTACCTCTGTGTCGTCACTCGTCATCCATTAAGTATACTATCCATCTACATTCTATACCTGTGGTGCATTTTAGTTGTGCGCAGTAAATATAGTAGTAGGCCATTGCTATTGATACTGGCATATAATTCCACACATTAAAAAATGGAGAACAAAAATGTGGAGGTTAAAAGGAAAGATCAAGATCCACTCCCACCTCGTGCTGAAGCTGCTGCCATTAGTCATGGCCGAGACGATGAAATGCCATCAACGTCGTCTGCCAAGGCCGATGCCCAATGTCATAGTAGAGAGCATGTAAAATCCAAAACACAAAAGTTCAGTAAAATGACCCAAAAATCAAAATTAAAAGCGTCTGAAGAGAAGCGTAAACTTGCCAATATGCCATTTACGACACGGAGTGGCAAGGAACGGCTGAGGCCCTAGCCTATGTTCATGGCTAGTGGTTCAGCTTCAAATGAGGATGGAAGCACTCATCCTCTCGCTAGAAAAAAGAAAAGACTTAAGCTGGCAAAAGCACAGCAAAGAACTGTGCGTTCTTCAAAATCACAAATCCCCAAGGAGAGTCCAATTGTGTCGGTTGCGATGCCTGACCTTCCCAACACTGCACGGGAAGAGCTTGCGCCTTCCACCATTTGCACGCCCCCTGCAAGTGCTGGAAGGAGCACCCGCAGTCCAGTTCCTGATAGTCAAATTGAAGATGTCATTGAAGTACACCAGGATGAGGATATGGGTGTTGCTGGCGCTGGGGAGGAAATTGACAAGGAGGATTCTGATGGTGAGGTGGTATGTTTAAGTCAGGCACCCGGGGAGACACCTGTTGTCCGTGGGAGGAATATGGCCATTGACATGCCTGGTCAAAATACTAAAAAAATCACCTCTTGGGTGTGGAATTATTTCAAAACAAATGCGGACAACAGGTGTCAAGCCGTGTGTTGCCTTTGTCAAGCTGTAATAAGTAGGGGTAAGGACGTTAACCACCTCGGAACATCCTCCCTTATACGTCACCTGCAGCGCATTCATCATAAGTCAGTGACAAGTTCAAAAACTTTGGGTGACAGCGGAAGCAGTCCACTGACCACTAAATCCCTTCCTCTTGTAACCAAGCTCCTGCAAACCACACCACCAACTCCCTCAGTGTCAATTTCCTCCTTACCCAGGAAAGCCAATAGTCCTGCAGGCCATGTCACTGGCAAGTCTGACGAGTCCTCTCCTGCCTGGGATTCCTCCGATGCATCCTTGAGTGTAACGCCTACTGCTGCTGGCGCTGCTGTTGTTGCTGCTGGGAGTCGATCGTCATCCCAGAGGGGAAGTCGGAAGACCACTTGTACTACTTCCAGTAAGCAATTGACTGTCCAACAGTCCTTTGCGAGGAAGATGAAATATAACAGCAGTCATCCTGCTGCAAAGCGGATAACTGAGGCCTTGGCAGCCTGGGCGGTGAGAAACGTGGTTCCGGTATCCATCGTTAATTCAGAGCCAACTAGAGACTTGATTGAGGTACTGTGTCCCCGATACCAAATACCATCTAGGTTCCATTTCTCTAGGCAGGCGATACCGAAAATGTACACAGACCTCAGAAAAAGACTCACCAGTGTCCTAAAAAATGCAGTTGTACCCAATGTCCACTTAACCACGGACATGTGGACAAGTGGAGCAGGGCAGACTCAGGACTATATGACTGACAGCCCACTGGGTAGATGTATTGCCTCCCGCAGCAAGAACAGCAGCGGCGGCACCAGTAGTAGCATCTCGCAAACGCCAACTCGTTCCTAGGCAGGCTACGCTTTGTATCACCGCTTTCCAGAATAGGCACACAGCTGAAAACCTCTTACGGCAACTGAGGAAGATCATCGCAGAATGGCTTACCCCAATTGGACTCTCCTGGGGATTTGTGACATTGGACAACGTCAGCAATATTGTGTGTGCATTACATCTGGGCAAATTCCATTACATCCCATGTTTTGCACATACCTTGAATTTGGTGGTGCAGAATTATTTAAAAAACGACAGGGGCGTGCAAGAGATGCTGTCGGTGGCCCGAAGAATTGTGGGCCACTTTCGGCATTCATGCACCGCGTACAGAAGACTGGAGCACCACCAAACATTCCTTAACCTGCCCTGCTATCATCTGAAGCAAGACGTGGTAACGAGGTGGAATTCAACCCTCTATATGCTTCAGAGGATGGAGGCGCAGCAAAAGGCCATTCAAGCCTATACATCTGGCCACGATATAGGCAAAGGAGGTGGAATGCACCTGACTCAAGCGCAGTGGAGAATGATTTCAACGTTGTGCAAGGTTCTGCAACCCTTTGAACTTGCCACACGTGAAGTCAGTTCAGACACTGCCAGCCTGAGTTAGGTCATTCCCCTCATCAGGCTTTTGCAGAAGAAGCTGGAGACATTGAAGGAGGAGCTAAAACAGCGATTCCGCTAGGCATGAGGGACTTGTGGATGGAGCCCTTAATTCGCTTAACCAGGATTCACGGGTGGTCAATCTGTTGAAATCAGAGCACTACATTTTGGCCACCGTGCTCGATCCTAGATTTAAAACCTATGTTGTATCTCTCTTTCCGGCAGACACAAGTCTGCAGAGGTTCAAAGACCTGCTGGTGAGAAAATTGTCAAGTCAAGCGGAACGTGACCCGTCACCATCTCCTCCTTCACATTCTCCCGCAACTGGGGGTGCGAGGAAAAGGCTAAGAATTCCGAGCCCACCCGCTGGCGGTGATGCAGGGCAGTCTGGAGCGAGTGCTGACATCTGGTCCGGACTGAAGGACCTGCCAACGATTACTGACATGTCGTCTACTGTCACTGCATATGATTCTCTCACCATTGAAAGAATGGTGGAGGATTATATGAGTGACCGCATCCAAGTAGGCACGTCAGACAGTCCGTACGTATACTGGCAGGAAAAAGAGGCAATTTGGAGGCCCTTGCACAAACTGGCTTTATTCTACCTAAGTTGCCCTCCCTCCAGTGTGTACTCCGAAAGAGTGTTTAGTGCAGCCGCTCACCTTGTCAGCAATCGGCGTACGAGGTTACTTCCAGAAAATGTGGAGAAGATGATGTTCATTAAAATTAATTATAATCAATTCCTCCGTGGAGACATTCACCAGCAGCAATTGCCTCCAGAAAGTACACGGGGACCTGAGATGGTGGATTCCATTTCCAGTGGGGACGAATTAATAATCTGTGAGGAGGGGGATGTACACAGTGAAAGGGGTGAGGAATAGGAGGATTATGATGAGGTGGACATCTTGCCTCTGTAGAGCCAGTTTGCGCAAGGAGAGATTGATTGCTTCTTTTTTGGTGGGGGCCCAAACCAACCAGTCATTTCAGTCACAGTCGTGTGGCAGACCCTGTCGCTGAAATGATGGGTTCGTTAAAGTGTGCATGTCCTGTTTATACAACATAAGGGTGGGTGGGAGGGCCCAAGGACAATTCCATCTTGCACCTCTTTTTTCTTTCATTTTTCTTTGCATCATGTGCTGTTTGGGGACAATTTTTTTGAAGGGCCATCCTGCCTGACACTGCAGTGCCACTCCTAGATGGGCCAGGTGTTTGTGTCGGCCACTTGTGTCGCTTAGCTTAGTCACACAGCGACCTTGGTGCGCCTCTTTTTTTCTTTGCATCATGTGCTGTTTGGGGAGTATTTTTTGGAAGGGCCATCCTGTCTTGATTGACACTGCAGTGCCACTCCTAGATGGGCCAGGTGTTTGGGTCGGCCACTTGTGTCGCTTAGCTTAGTCACACAGCCACTTTGGTGCGCCTCTTTTTTTCTTTGTATCATGTGCTGTTTGGGGAGTTATTTTTTGAAGGGCCATCCTGTCTTGATTGACACTGCAGTGCCACTCCTAGATGGGCCAGGTGTTTGTGTCGGCCACTTGGGTCGCTTAGCTTAGTCACACAGCGACCTTGGTGCGCCTCTTTTTTTCTTTGCATCATGTGCTGTTTGGGGAGTATTTTTTTGAAGGGCGATCCTGCCTGACACTGCAGTGCCACTCCTAGATGGGCCAGGTGTTTGTGTCGGCCACTTGGGTCGCTTAGCTTAGTCACACCGCTACCTCATTGCGCCTCTTTTTTTCTTTGCATCATGTGCTGTTTGGGGACTATTTTTTTGAAGTGCCATCCTGTCTGACACTGCAGTGCCACTCCTAGATGGGCCAGGTGTTTGTGTCGGCCACTTGGGTCGCTTAGCTTAGTCACACAGCGACCTTGGTGCGCCTCTTTTTTTTCTTTGCATCATGTGCTGTTTGCTGACAATTTTTTTGAAGTGCCATCCTGCCTGACACTGCAGTGCCACTCCTAGATGGGCCAGGTGTTTGTGTCGGCCACTTGGGTCGCTTAGCTTAGCCATCCAGCGACCTCGGTGCAGATTTTAGGACTAAAAATAATATTGTGAGGTGTGAGGTGTTCAGAATAGACTGAAAATTAGTGGAAATTATGGTTATTGAGGTTAATAATACTATGGGATCAAAATGACCCCCAAATTCTATGATTTAAGCTGTTTTTGAGGGTTTTTTGAAAAAAACACCCGAATCCAAAACACACCCGAATCCGACAAAAAATTTTCGGTAAGGTTTTGCCAAAACGCGTCCGAATCCAAAACACGGCCGCGGAACCGAACCCGAACCCAAAACCAAAACCCGAAAAATTTCCGGTGCACATCACTAATATATATATATATATCCCTCAAAAGATAATCAGCTTGGTTGTGGTAGCATTCACATGAATATCACCCAACTGTCCTGATCTTGACAGAACAGAACTTGATTTGTAAACCACAAAAGTGGCGGTTTAACCCAAAGTGCGCATTTCTTGGCAGATATGGGCACATTTTCGGGTAGTCCCCGTCAGGGGTGTATTTAGAGGTCCGAGCGCCCCTGGCAAAGTAAAGGACTGGTGCCTCCCCCCATATTTGAAATAGGGAAGGCACGTGTGCCAAAAAAAGGGGCATGGCCACTCATTAGTACCCCAATTCAAATTACACCACAGTAGTGTACCTTATTCACATTACACAGCACAGTAATGTACATTATTCATGTTATGCTACACAGTAGTACCCCTTATACACATTATGCCATACAGTAGTGCCAATATATATATATATATATGGGAAGGCGTGCATGCTCCTGGGAAAGTGGGCGTGGCCTCACAATTTTATATTATGACATCAAACTATAAATATATAATCACATCCCCTACACATGCACAAACACAATTAACAGCCTTATACACAATACCCACAGTAGTTCTCCTTACACATAATGTCCCCAGTATAGTGTCAGATGCACATAATGTCCCCCAATATAGTGCCAGTTACACGTAATGATCCCGGTAGTGCAGTGCCAGAAACACATAATGCCTCCGAGTATAGGGGGTCATTCCGAGTTGATCCCTCGCTGGCTAGTTTTAGCAGCCGTGCAAATGCTATGCCGCCACCCACTGGGTAGTGTATTTTAGCTTAGCAGAAGTACGAACGCATGTGCAGGCGAGATCTGCAAAAACCAGTTTGTGCAGTTTCAGAGTAGCTCTGAACCTACTCAGTGCTTGCGATCACTTCAGCCTATTCGTGTCTGGATTTGACGTCATACACCCGCCCAGCGAATGCCCAGCCATGCCTGCATTTTTGCAAACACTCCCTGAAAACGGTCAGTTGACACCCAGAAATGCCCCCTTCCTATCAATCTTCTTGCGGCCATCAGTGCGACTGAAAACTTCGGTAGAACCTGTGCAAAACAACGAATGCCTTTGTATCCGTACGTCACGCGTGCGCATTGCGGTGCATACGCATGCGCAGAAATGCCATTTTTTAGCCTGATTACTGCTCTACAAACAGCGGCAGCTAGCGATTCACTCGGAATGACCGCCATAGTGCCACATACACATATGCCACCACAGTACCAGATACACATATGCCCCCTCAGTGCCAGACACTCAAATTCCCCCACAGTGCCAGATACATGTATGCCCCCACAATGCCAGATACATGTATGCCCCCACAGTGCCAGATACACGTATACCCCCACAGTGCCAGACACACATATGCCACATGTTGATTTTACTATTAAAGGCAGCACTTTTAGGTAGATTCACTTTTAGAGGTGGCAGCTATTTCCTCAGCAGCAGGGATGCACATTAATGATCAAAGAATGCAACAGCAGCCACTGTAATTGGTGCCGGGGTCCAGCACTGCACCACCATACAGACAAGAAACGCTACATAAACTATACTTCCCAGCAGCCGCTGCTGCATACCGTGATCATTACTGGGCATCCCTGCTGGTGAGGAACTACACGGGGGTGGGGAGATAGCTGCTGCCTCTAAAAGTAAATCTACCTACTACCCGTGGGTGGCACCCCTCCTCGGCTGGCGCCCCTGGCGAGTGCCATCCTGGCCTATAGGAAGATACACGCCTGGTCCCCGTATTCCCACAAGAAAAGGCAGATTTCCCACATCCTACCTGCTTTCTAGTGAAGGGGGCAGAATGTGGAGATCATCGCGGGCATCATACGTAGGGGGCAGGGCTAAGTGGCACTGTTTGCATCATTTTAGCCTCCCTCCTCCCCACTGACCCACAAATAATGGGAATGTCTCAATAGGCAAGTATGACATGAATTCTTATTGTTGCCCTATAAATACAATTGTATTGCTCTGTAATTAAATAATTTAAATTGCCCTGTCACAAAAAAATATATATATTTTCATCTTAATAAAATAATAAATTAGTATTGGCTCCTTTAAAAGGTAATGATGATATCCCCCATAATTAATAAAATGAAGATGTCTCTCAACTGAGTTAAAGTGGGGGTGGGGACAAGGTGGAACTGAGTTCCACCACCTGTAATAGTAGAGGGAACTAGTTCCACCTCCTCCATTGCCCTGCACAGTAATTCCAACAGAAAAGCCGCCCAATCACGTACGGCAATAGATGATGCAGGTGGTGTTAGTGTTACTGATGAACTGCAGCAACCTCCTGCTTCCTCAGACTCTGTTGGCACCATGGTCCTCCTCCATCTACAGCCCACCCCTCCTGGTACTCACACACGCTGTGTCTGTTGGACAGCATTCATCCCCTCCTCAGGTCCCAGTGGCTTTCTTTTTCAGCATGACATATGTGATGTCATGCTGTTCCTGCTGCTGAAGTGAAGAAGAGCCATGAAGAGGAGCAGGCTCTGTGCCTTTTGAAGACAAGGGACTGGAAGGACAAGAGAGGTAGGGAATCTGCTGGAGGGATACAGAGCATGAGCTGCTGGAGGGACACAGTTGTGGTTTACTACTGCTGGAGTAACAGCGGCATTGATGTGTATAAGGGGCACTACTGTGATCATTATGTGCAAAGGGCATTACTATTGTGGGCATTATGTGTAAGGGGCTCTACTACTGTGGACATCCTGTATATAAGTGGCACTACAATTGTAGGCATTTTGTTTATAAGCTGCACTTCTGAGGGCATTATGTGTAAGCAGCACTACTGTTGTCATTATGTGTAAGTGGCACTACTACTGTGGGAATTGTGTATAAGGGGCAGTAATGTGGGGCATAACGTGTTTAAAGAGTACCATTGTGTAATGCAATGGGAATAAAGGGCACTACTGAGTGACGTAACCTGAATAAGGGGCATTACTATGTGGTGTAATATCAATCAGGGCACTGCATGCGGTGTAATGTGAATAAGATTGTACTACTGTGTGGTGTAATTTCAACTGAGGGTACTGTTGTGTGACCACGCTGCATCTTTGTGAGTTCAATATCCAATTATAAATATGTGAAGCAGGGCACTAATTTATAGTTTGCAGAGGGGTGCCAAAAACACTACCACTGGCCCTGGCTTCGCTTAATGTGATGGGGGTGGTAGGTAAGTGAGTTCCACCACCTCTCTAGGACCACTTTAAGCCCTGCTTTGCACCTTTAAAAAAAAAAAAAAAAAAGGCAAATGCGTGTTAAGTAGCTGTTGCTTACAATAGGCCTAATTCAGATGTGGTAACAAAGCAGTTATTGTCTGCAAATTGGTCCGTGTTTTCATACTGTGCACGCATCTGAGCCACACTGCACATGTGCAACAATTGAATTGTGATAGCGGATGCACAGAGGAATTTGTTGCAGAGTGAGTGACAGATAGCATTTCAGGGTGGGAACGTGGAGTGGCAAGATAAAAGCAGGCGTGCCATGGCCATTCAGATGGTGTTTTCTGGGTGTTCAAAACATTAGCATTTGCAATCTCACTTACTACTGATGAACCCTATGTGTCCCAGGAGAGCAGAGCTCAGCCTGCGTGTCTTCAGAGGTACTCAGAATCTGTGACATGACCCGATTTGTGACAATGGTACCAATGCACTTATTATTGTATTCATTTATTACCAGTTATTTTTATAGCACATACATATTCCATAGCGCTTTACAGAGAATATTTGGCCATTCATCAGATGTATATGCTGTTGTACACCATTGGACGGAAATTATGTATCAGCAGTGGATGATTCTATGCTCAGATTATCATCTGCCCCTATTAGCATACAGTCGCAATTGCGAATGGCAAAAGATAGAAATAGCAATTGCAAGAACAACCACATCTGAATTAGGTCATATGGAGTAGATGAATAAAGTTGGGTACTTTCACCAAACTGTGTAAAAAAATTCATACAGTATTTTTTTTTTTTTTTTTGTTGCACCGATCTCTATTTCCAAATGATACTATTCGGTAAAAAAAAAGAACCCACAGAAGTTCTCTGCATTCGGTCTCATCTTGGATTGTGAAGAATAACTTCTTTATATACTACTGTATAAGCACAAATGGTATTGCAAAGTAGAATGGTTTGAAAGGAGAAGATCTTACTTTACAGTCCACTCTTTATCCTTGTGCCTCTATATTCATTTCTGTCCATCTATTTGTTCTCAGAACTTTTAGCATTAAGAGGCTTACATTTTCATCTTAATCCATTCATCTTTTATATCGTATTCTAGGTTATATATGTATTTTTTTTCTTTTGACTATTTTATATTTTAAAATACACTAATGGGTATCTTGAAGGAGCATGTATGGATTTGTAATAACTTATTTCATCAAAGAATCAATTCTGATAAAGACTTGAATGTCTGCCTTTTTATCAATATACCCATAACTTTTGATAATAAAGATCATAGGCTACAGGATAATTTCCTTGCTTTTGCCCATTATAGATTTACACTATAACCTTCAGCCTGATTCTTATGTTGCTATTCAAGAACTAAGACATGGTTTGTGGAAATGGACCGCAGTCATTTCTTTATATTTTAGTTGTGACGGATAACTGTTAGGCCTCTTTTTAAGCTATGATGATGATGATGATGATGTTTGGTAGCTAATGATGGGTGTGATGGAAAATATGCATTGTGTTACCACTTTAGGATCAACCCACTTAACGTTTCCATTTTCTCCTAAAAAGTGTTTGGTTGAGCATCATTAATCTTAAATTAATTAAGAGTAGGGAACAACAGATCTGTCTTTAGTACATGCTTTATTTTGTTTGTTGCACTGTATGTACATCATTATAATCTTTAGAAAAGTGCTTACAACATCTTTTTACTGCAGAAGGGCAACTGGAAGGTGCAAAAGGGAAGGTATAGGGATCCCGGCTTTTGGGATGCCAGTGGTCAGAATACCAACAGCGGCATCCCGACACCTGGAAGGTAAGTTTGCTAGCTGTCCTCTTCTACCCCCCTAACCCTCCCTTCCCACAGCCTGACCCTAACCATCCCCTGTCTCCCCCACAGCCTAACCTTAACCCTCCCCGGTGGTGCCTAATCCTAGCCTCCCTCCCTGCAGCCTAGACCTAACCCTCCAATCCCAGCAGCCTAACCCTAACCCTTCCTGGTGGTGCCTAACCACCCTCCCTGAAGCCTAACCCCCCCCCCCCAGCAACCCAACCCTAAACCTGCCCCTGCAGCCTAAATCTAACCCCCACTCTCCATCCACCCACACTGCCTGTCCTTAAGGAGCCCTGGCATACTTACGTTCTGGATGCCGGCAGTCGGAATTCCAGCATCGGCATTTTGGTCCATATCAGGATCCTGGTGTCAGCATTCTGACCAGTGTCTGGAATACAGTACGTAATCGGGATTCTGACTGCTGGCAACCCGAACCCCAGTATTGTGAACAGATCCCATGCACACCAGCTCTATTATAGGTATAGGAATGAGGCCTGCTCTTAACCTAAAAAATGGTCCTTTGAAGGGAGGTAAAGGTTCTGCGCACAGTTAAAGCTACTCTCCTGTAAATATAGCCTCTGTATCCATTTATCTAATTTTATTAATTTCCTTCCACAAAATGCACTTAATCTGAATTTAGCAAAGAATGCTCTCTCTGCTCCCTCTGCACACTTCGTCCCATTGGATGAGAACTCAACAACTCCACAAACACCATCTTCTTATCCCACAAATTCAGACGCGTCCAAGTAAAACTAGACGCACTTGCACTAAGGAAGGTGCAGCCAATGATCAATTGTGCTACAATGCAAGGAAAAAGAGTAACAAAGTGCCTAGCCAGCCTTCCAATGCATACAGCAGGAGTGGGATCCAGGGAAAAGGCATATTTACATGGATGGGACAATTTGTGAACAATGAATTTCCACAAGTTGACAACCGTTTAAAGTCATCTTTTGTTATAACCTTTTGTTGATCAGCTTTGCAATTTCATTATAAACCACTTTAATAAGTGTTTTTCACTATAGATTTAAATATTTTATTCACACATTTTACATAAAGATAAAGATGGCATTACCCATTTGGTCCAAGATCCAGAATGCATCACATTCCACAGCTTGGTACAGTACATATGGTTCCACATCTAATACTTTAGGCACAATATATCTCATTTTAAATTATAATACCCATTGTTCTTGATATTGTTTATGACACTGCTTTTATCCAAGATACAGTTGCACACACACCCATTTTTTGCACACTAATTCCTTCACACACCCACTTGCAATTTCCTTCTCTTCTCGCCTCACTTTTCTCTACAGTTTTCTCTTTCTCTCTCTTTTCACCTTGTTTGCAATGTCCACAGTTTTCACATGGTTTTATGTTTCTATCTTCACACTGACCCCTTCACGATACTTTTTTTTCCCCTGTTTCAATACGGTCGCATTTCTTTACCTTTCTTCCTCTTTTTTCCTTCTATTTTCTCTTATCACCCACTCCACTCTCACTTCCCTACTTGATATTTATCAGCACCAACAAATCTCCAGTCACGGTCACATTTTCAGACTCCAGCCCTAAACATCCCCATTCCCTGCATTCCCTTTTCCTTCTTTCTATTCCTTTTTTTCATTTTTTCTGGTTTTCTTTCATTCTCCCTCCCCTTTTTTCTGCCCTCACCAAACATACTTACCTGGTTCTCTTGTCTCCGTACACTTCCAATTACGCATAAAACCCATTGCATAGTACACTCAAACCCCTCCTTTTTCATCACACCCTCAATTTCTTTGCTATATAGTCTTCTTTTTTCCACAGATTTGTAATTCTCCTGCATTTAAATATTTATACATGTCTGTGGTGCATTCATGCATACGTACGTGCATGCATACATACCATGAGCTATGGGTACGTGCATGTCCTTGCAGGCGCCTACAATTTATCCGATACTCACCACTAGTACAGTCCAACATAATCACATTAATCTTTCTCTTTTTTATTGGTATTTATTTATATCTGTATTTTTTATTTTTATTCTTCATTTGTTATTTTTTCATTTTTATTGTATATATTTTTTATATTTTTTTCTTTTATATATTTTGGCATCTATATGCTAATTTTCGAGTTTACAGCAAAAAATCTCTGTCATAAGGATATGTGGATAGGCTATACAGATATTTAATCTGACTCCCTATACTTACCTTCTTGATCTTTTATACTGCGTAACTTCTTAGCAGTTATCATTTACATCAATCTTTTCGCTCATGCTGCAGATAACTGGCACATATTTTATTAGGAATAATTTTCCTAATTCTATGCTCTGATTCTAATTGTCCTCTTATTGATTCATTTAATTGCTCCAATAGAATCCATTCTACCTTAATATATTGATTCCTCCAATATAGCCTCATTTTAATATATTTAATATTTTTGTTATGTTTATAACGCTTACATCATTTTAATCTCAGTTTTGGTTTGTCTCATTTTTTCTCTTATATCATGTCTGGCTGTCCCTGCTATATTTAGAATTTGTACGATTCCCCGTGAGCAAGTGACAACCGAGTATGTGGTTGCCATGGAGATGACACAAGCAACATTCACAAGAGAACAACACAGACAACTTCCGGGAAGAGCTGTGTATCCCGGTTGCCTAGCATTCGTCTGGTGACATCTCGCAGAGTGATTGGCTAACAACAGGTGCTAAAAAGGTTAAAAGCTTCGGGACAACAAAGAGGTAGGACAGGAAGCAATCAAGCCCTAGGTAAGGGCGAAATGCAACTTCCACCAACCCTACTGCTGTCATCTCCGTCATCCTCTGAACTGGACCATGGGTTCATGCCGCACAAAGGTTCCGTCTATTTCCGCTAGTCCCGCCGCTGCCAGCCCCACTGTCCTTGAAAGCAGACTACGGGTAATTGCTGCTTTAGGCTTTGCTGACTGCCCCATCATATCTAAGATTGGGACAATACCATACATATTCATTTGTGGACACTCTTTTCTAATGCTGCAGAAATGTTTATATTGAGAAGGAATGTGTGAAAGGGAAGCCGCATTGGTTTGAATAAATAATGAAGTGTATGATAGTTGTCCTCTAAAAAGACTGACTGTTTACTCTAGAATAGATTTCTTAATTAGGTACCCCACATTTGGTGGAAGAATGACTGTCTATATAGTGTATATTGGGTAACCGTCAGTGGTGATCCCCTGAGTCTGTATACCTAGAGTAGTTAAGGACAAAGAGAAAGAACAAAAGACTTTTTGGGAAGCACTCTTATTATAAAGGACTTTGGTGTACATTTACTAAGCAGTGATAAGAGCGGAGAAGTGTAACAGTCACTGCATGCCTGACTGCGCTACCTCTCTTCCTTCTAACCTTGTGCTAGTGACTCACTCTCTCATTCTCCACCCTATGCCAATGGTATGACGGATGAAAAGCAGAAGTGAGCCACTATAAAAGCACCAATGTCTTTTTACAGAGGTGTTATCATACCTACAATATCATTTGTTGTCTGCCTTTTGCCACCAAATTCTCAGACCTTGAAACACATTCCTGATGTGGTCAGTTGAATTGTGTATATGTGTGAAGTCCTAATTACTGCAGTGTTGCCTACGAAAGCACAAATTACTCTACCAAACACTACCTAATAGGTGTTGTGGTGTTGCTACAGACACTTTACTTTTGCGGCCATATCCCATTGGAAAAGCCCAACCTCTTTTGAACTTGGAAGCCAAGCAGTGGAAGGCCGGGTCAGTAATTGGATAGGAGACTACCTGGGAAGACCCTGGTGCTGCAATATAACTTTGCCCGTTGAAGACACACATCAACCCTAAAGAGTATGATAAGAGGACATTGACGACCACAGCAGTAAATGGCGATTGAACCTATGATTTAATTCCCTACAAATATACTTCCCATTGGGATATGTGCAGGCCGAATGAGGGTTATATTTATATCTATTTGATATATTTGGTAGAGATGTCAACTGCATATAATATACTACTAAAGGCAAAGCCAGCTCATTAACTAATTTAGTATTTGACTAATAATTGTGTGTATTCTAGTCTTTACAATTTTGCATTTTGTATATCTCATTTCTGATGGAACTCCATTATTTTAAAAGTACATAATAAAATTGCTAGTTTTATCAGTTAATTGTATTTGAATATACTAAGTCCTTTATAATAAGAGTGCTTCCCAAAAAGAGTCTTTTGTTCTTTCTCTTTGTCCTTAACTACTCTAGAAATGTTTATATTGCCAATATGCTGTCTATATTATGTTATTTGAGATAAATTATGCACGTTAGGAGTACGGAACCTGGACAATGAACTTGTCACTGAATTGTTATCTTTACTATTTGCTCACATCTAATAGTTATACTTGGCTGTCTTGCTAAGCTATATTGTTGCTTCAAATAGCCACATGTGTGTTCTTATTCTATCTCTATTTTTCTGACACATAGGGATTGATAACATTGTTATCAGCAAACCGGTTACATCTACCTACTCTATAGGTTCATATCATTTTCCTTTTGGATATTAGGTCATTGGATGAATATACTGTATGTCTCACTCTATTAATTGAATCTAAGTGATTGTTACCAATTTTGCTCAGGCTTTGCCTTTTGATTAAAAGTATTGAACATACTATTTATTGTCTTTGCCAATGGAATTTAACTGATTTGAACCGATTCTGTATAGGCCTACTGATTCTCCATATTTTTTAACATCCTCTCCTCCTACTAACATTCCGGACTCTCACCAGCGATCCATTGGTTTACGGGAGGTCATATCTCTTACACCTTTGCCTAAGACTAGCAGTAGATCCATCTCTACATATATTTTTTTTTATCTTTCCTAATTCTTAATCATTTCATAACCTTTTGCTACGTGAACCCTCATCAGTGATCCCAGAGTAACAAGGGTATCGATACTCATACTATCATACCACACTGTAAACGCCCAACTCAGTCCAATCTTGGAAACAAAGCAGTGTTGGGCTTGGTCAGTACTTGTATGGGAGATCCCATAGGAAGACCGAGTTTAGTAGAGGCTGGCGTGATTGGTATAGTCTGTGCTTAATGCTGACAGCAGATTCACCCTCTTTTACTTATCCTTTCAAGTACTAAAACGCACTGGTATCTTTGCTGTTTTCTCAATCCTCACATTAATAGTTCATGCAATTAAGATGTGAATTCCCTCATATGGGAAAAAATATTTTTTTCTACCTCTGGCAATTCTCAAGACTAATTCCTGAATACCAACTTGTGAGCATACCCGTGAGTCCACATTAATATTGACCGATTTTTGGTTTATGGAAGACTATCACTGACTACTAACACCATATATCTGGTCCCCCCATTGTCAGATTATGTTATGCACTGTCTATAATAGTGAAACCACTTATGTGAAGCTTTTAGCCACTATGTATGTTGTTTATATGTTTGTTGAGGACACACCAACTGTTTAATTTTTAACAATGGATTAATAAACTTATGTTATAATTTTCAATATTTTAGTCATCTTTTGACTAATCTTAAGAGTGCACCCAAAAAAGAGTCTTCTTTCTTTTCTTATTCAATTGCCTAGTACAAAACTGACTCAGGGTGCACCAACAACAACAACATTAAGAGGGATTTACTTTTATATTGGTTAAATTTTGGTTTATTTATGCTGGTTAGCATAGTATCTTTGGCCAGTGCGGTATCCCCCACAACTTTTCACATATGGGAATGCGGCAAAAATTCAGAACAGAGTTTTTGCTGCAGTTTTTGCTTTACATCCTGCCCTAACTATCTGTTAGTATTTGTAGACAGGGCTGTTGCTATGCAATTTGGCTCCTAGTGCAAACACAAAAAATGTACACACATCCCCTCCCCCATAGTTATGGGGAGGGGGGGGGCATGCACATGGAAAAGGGGCTGTGGTCTAGCAGAAAATGGGCATGGCCCTGCTGAAATGGGTGTGGTCTTGAAGGAAAATACTACCTTACACAGTAATGCCCATTATACCATATTAAGAACCACACAATAGTGCCCCTTGCCCCATATTAAGAACCACACAGTAATGCCCATTATTATGTCCCACACAGTAATGCCCCCTAGCACCATGCCGCACTTAAAAGTAGCACTGTACCTGTTCATTGTCAAAGGGTTGTTCCATGCTGCTGGCCAGGCTTGCTCCCTGTTACCACCACCACACAAAAACTGAACTCTCTAAGGAGGCGCCATTTTGGGAGGGATGTTTTCACAGTACTCTATACAGCCAGCCTGGCTGCATAGAATAATACCACAGTGTACTCACAATGGCCGCGGACTGACGTCCTGGGTGATTACACGGCTGGCCCGGCCCTAAAAACAGCACTATTTGTAGAGGTGCATGTGCTAACTGTGGCACAGCACAAATCCAGAAAAACAGGTAGAGTATAACCCAAAATCTGAGTATGAGTTCATACAGTAAAGATGAATACGCTGGGTCTTTACAATTGGATCAGACTGTGAATGTGGATATGTAAACTGTGTTCAAGCCAGTATGTTTATCATTCTGAGAATGGTGAGAGGCAGAAGAGGTAAAATGTGGTTTACTGTATCTATCTATCTATCTATCTATCTAAGAATGGTGAGGGCAGCCAGGATCAAAGCTGGCATATCAGTCAGAGAATGGTGAGAGCAGGCTAAGGCCAGATCGGATAGACACAAGAACATTAAATGTACAGGTATGAACTGAGCCAAGCACAAAGCAATCAGGAGGCAGGAGAAACACTTTCACTAACACCTACATAAAGGCCTCATGCTGAAATAAAGAACAAGTGCCCAATCGAATGATTGCAACCTTGTACAGGTGTTCCCACAAATAGCCAACTTGTCTCTGACTGATTGTAACAATAGTAAGATACTTTCTTGGATTGAAATACAGTATAAGACCTTTTGAATGATAATGAATGAATGCAAAATAGCTTTGTAACTATTAATATGTAATATATCCTCCTTTTTATCTTGTTGTGTTTGCTGATAAACATATGGCATACATACATACATACATACATACATACATACATACAGAGTTTAATGCAGTTCTCCCATAGATGTCCCAAACATGCTGTTCAAAGAAATACTTGAAAGTCACATACAGTATATGCACATACTGTAAGCAGGGTTATATGCATCTAAGTGGTCCACCCACCCTTATCCATACTGTATGCTTGGTTTGGTGTAAATGATATTCCAGAAAAGAGGTGCATCTGCATAACCTGCAGTTGTAATGCCTAAATGAGAGTGCCCTATTACAGCTTTGCTACGCCTCTTTTGTTGCAAGTGAAGATTCAACTGAAATACAACTCTCCATCACCCGTACATGTGTGGGGTGCAAGTGCAGTTGGAAAATAGGCGTACATTTAACTATGTATCAAGTCCATGATACATATAAGTTTGCAGGACTTTATTCCATTTAGACTAGGCAATGCAATGGTGAAATATGTCTTAGGTTAGTGAACTCTCAAATACAAAATAAAAAAAATGCTTCATGTAGTCAATTTAGATCACTTCAGTTTTGACAGGTTACAGAAACTTTTTCCTACAATCATTTGTAAGTTCTAGAAATAAGTTATATATACTCTATTTTTAATTGATACATGGACTGAAGTCTAGTCTCGCTCATTTGCTGTACTTCTGTAAAATGTCATTTATAGCTAATGTCATGCTGTTACAGTGTCATGTATATATAGTTATTATTTTAACAGACATGGCCAGTCCACAAAATTCCACTTTCCAACAGGTCATATTTATTTCACCGCTGTATTTTAAACTGACAAGGAATGAAAAAGCATCTGCCATTAGAAAACTGCGGCCTGTGACAACTATCACCCTCCATTGCTTTGATTAAGCTATCACTCAAATGCTCACCAATGTCCCGAAGCGCAAAACTGTTGGCTATTAGCTCTTTTGGGAAATGTATTATTTAACAGGAGAACTTGCCTGAAGCAAGTCTTGTTGTATGAAACTTTGACAACTGCTGTTCACAAGCAAATTTTCACAAGTTATTTAGCAGTTATGGCTGTTCCAGATACTGTAGTTTCAGCAAATTATGGAGTGGCATCGCTCATTCATTTAAAAAATATTCTGCATTTTCTGGGATTGTCTTCTTTGCCCTTACAGTATCTCACTAATTGTGGCAACAGGTTGTGGTAGGGATCTACTGCACATTGTATTTGATTGATTGATTGTGTTTGGCTATTTCTTAGTAAATTATTTCAAAGTTAATACAGTAGATGAAAGTACCTAGAGATCACAAAAAAGGATTATACAAAATATTTTGCATTTGAACCATACAAATAAAAGATACATGTTGGATAGATTTACCAAACTATAAACTCAGCCGTTATTTCAGTTTAGAGATGTAGCAACATTTGCTTAGTTAGATAGCACTTTTAAGTGCCTCATAGGTACAGAGGATGAGCTCAGTAATGTTCTCCTATTCATATCCATTCAATATCAACACTATTGAAGTGTGGTAGGAGTAACACGGCATGATTGAGGATTGCATAACAGTGGTGGACAAATTAATTTGGATGACGCATGTTTTTTTTTTTCAGCTGTAGGTGCTGTGGTGATGATATTAATTACACTATCCAGGGTTGCTACTGGATGGTTTAGTGAGTGTCTTGATTGATTAGTCCTGTCATGGTTGAACACAGCCCTGGTGGAGTACTGGTGGCATGATAAAACTTCATTATCCCACTCTGCTCTTTCTCCAATAATCACCACTACTCCATCCTGATTACCTCCTCTCATTGCTGCCTCCAAGCTTTGTATTGCCCCTCCCTCCTCCTCTTGGGAACTCACTCCTTCACCAAGTCAGATTTTCTGACAGTTGCCAGTTTAAATATTCACATCTCTTCATCAAAGTCTATCATCCCTCCACCACCTCTCTCCTCCCTGACCTTCTCTTCTCCCCAGTTCATTCAACTAGTCACACTTTCTCTTAGCAGGTAAGCTGTTATGGGTAGGACCCTCCATCCTTATGTTGCTCCCTAGTACTATCCTTGCTTCCAGTGCTACTTGTCTTTTTTCTCATAATCCCCTTCAGTGACTCTGACTGTTTGTGCTGACCCTTCTTTGGGTGCAGGCTCATTGAGTACTAAACAGCCTTCCCTTGTCTATAACGCAGCTCCACTTTCTTATGATGTTATAATGAAACACCATGAGGGGCATAGGCTATCCATCCCTCACCCCTTGTCCACGTTCTACCTGGTGGTTCACTTCTCTATGTTTTTCCAATGATATCTCAACTTATTTTTGCTGTATCTATGATTGATATGTCAAGTTTCACTGTTACTTGTAAGAAACTGCAGAAATTAGGTGACATCTTAGAAATAAAGGAAAATAATAATAATAATAATAATAATAATAATAATAATAATAATAATAATAGTGAGGGATCATCTTTGTGTGATCATGGCACTTTGGGGAAAGAAACAGAGTGTGAATGGCCCCTGAGGAGAGAGAACACACGTGCCTCTGGCACAGAGCTGAGGACTAGGTGGATGGAGGGATAGCTGATGGGCGACTGACCACTGGTGACAGCATTACATGTCTGTAAATGTATTTACTTATATTAATATTTTAAATAAAAGAAACATAGCAAAAATAACCCTTGTCCCAAGTGCATACCAATGAATTCAATTAATCAAAGTATGTGCTATCTGAATTTACGTTTGTTCAATTTTATCAAATCTCTCTCCAATTTTACTGTATATTCACCTTCAAATATGCCATAATTATTTAAATTAAGGTGGTTATTCGGTTGGGTGCATGCTGGAGGACGCCCATCGCAGGAAAAGGCCGCCCAGCATGCAGAATGGCTTGCCCAGCAGCTGTGGACGACCCCCTCCATCTGCAGCTAGGCTGCGTATGCAGGTGGTACGCCAACATTTTCTTGAACTGACATCACACAAACACCCTGAAAAATGCTGCCATCCCATCCCCATTTTGCCCACACCACTCCTTTGCAGCCTCCCCTGTCAATCAAGCAGAGGTGTTCGCAGCCAATGTGATCAGATCAGGAGGGGACCTGCGTGTGCGCATTGGCATTGGGAATGGGGTTATTCAGGACTTTATCCGTGCTTCACCCACTCTGTGGAATGCCCTCCCATGCACAGTAAGACTCGCCTCTAGTCTCCAAACCTTTAAATGTTCCCTGAAAACTCACCTCTTCAGACAAGCCTATCAAATTCCAGACCCACCCACATAACCTTCAGTGCTTCCCTATCTAATTACATCCTCTGTAGAGTATTCATAACATCACATATCTTGACTTTCTTTAGTCTCACACCCTCCTGACACTTGGCCAACTTTGTGGGGTATCATTATACAACCCATTAAGAACCTAGTAATCTGGTGGACCATTATGCAATAGGTAGCATCATTCCTTGTGTATCTATGCCTATTTCCCTATAGATTGTAAGCTTGCGAGCAGGGCCTTCCTACCTCTATATGTTTGTTTTTACCCAGTTTTGTTCTATTACTGTTGTTCTAACTGTAAAGCGCAACGGAATATGCTGCGTTATATAAGAAACTGTTAATAAAATAAATAAAATAAATAATTGTGGTCACATAGCTTAGCGATGCGACCTGAATAACCCCCTAAATCCTTTAACCGCACGTCTCCATCTAGCTACAATTTTTTCTCTCATTACCACTGACCCTTACATTTATTGAATGCTCCTCTAACTTGTCCAGACCCCAACACACTGCACATTACAAAATTCACATTTGAGAAGGTTTGTCTTGGCCTCATTACTAATATGGTAAATGTAGTTTGACATTGGGCCTGATTCAGGTCCAGATGTACATGCGGTGCATGCAGCAAAGTGATGTTCACATGTGCTGGACTTATACCGCACATGTGCAGTACAGGTCTTGGATGGTGGATGCAGTACAGCATCAGACTCAAAACGGAGGCATGTCGCCGCCATTGCAGGGGAGAGATGGGGCCAGGATTCCCAATTGAGGGTGGGGTTTCCTGGCCTCTTGCTCAGACCTGCAGTGGCCAGTCACGCAACTGGCCAATGGTGTCACAGTTGATCCATTGCTGCGCATTAGGACTTAAGAGGTTTATTTACTAAGCCTTGAATGGAGATAAAGTACCAATCAACCAGCTCCTGTCATTTATGAAATACAGCCTGTAACATGGCAGTTAGCAGTTGTCAAATACTGTGACAGAGGCAACATTCTAAAAGCCTAACGGCTCTATATATGTACTACAGGATAGTACGTACGTATATTATGCATACACATAATAATCACAATATCAAAGGTGACCTCATATTCACCATTATAGTATAAAAGCATTAGAGAATCCATTTTGTTTCTAGCTAGATGATACAGCATATTCATTCATTTGAACTTTATACACAGTCAGAAAGACGAAAACAACTTTGTTGGCTAATATTAAAATCCACGTACGCACATCCAAAGTCCAGTTTAATTCCTAATAAGGAGACATGGTTAAATCACGAGTCATCCTCATCATGAGGATGTATTGGCTAAATATCCCTTGGTTGTCTTTGCCAATTGTCCTAATATTGCATAACACTGTACTAAGATGTATGAAATCATATGGGAGGGTTATAAGAATGGGGCGTAACTGTATGTTATAAAAATCATTGTATTGACATGTATCGTGGTTGAAGCATTTTGACCCAGGCTTGAGAGGATGTTCCCTCTCAACCTGTATATGGGCGTGGTCTTTATAATAAATAATCAATTGCTTTTTCTAAATCTAATTTCAATTCATTCTTTTACCTAACAACAACTCAAACAGCAATGAGATGGTTAATTTAACTAAAAAAGTATTTAACACAGTTGATTGTATAGGACTTTGGGCCAGGTGCATCATCACTTGGAAAGTGATAAAATATAGAGTGAAAAAGTACCGGCTCAGTAAATAGACCCCTTAGGTGGACATGTACTAAGCAGTGATAAAAGTGGAGAAGTTGCACATGGCAACCAATCAGATTCTCTGTATACTTATACAGTTTGCAAATTATAAATACATATGTATAAAACATGCACTATGTGGACAAAAGCATTTGGCCACACCTGTTAATTACTAAATTCAGGTGTTTCAATCAGATCCATTGCCACAGGTATATAAAATTAAGCACCTAGCCATGCAGTCATTTGCAAACATTTACGATCAGTGCTATTTTTGTAGAAAAATAGGTTCAGGAACTCCCATGGAGGGGCGAAGCCGTGGGTAATGTGAGAGGAGCTACAATGAAGGGGACTCTTTGGAAGAATAAAGAATTTGTGCATGCAACATAAATTTGTGTGGAATCACTGTAAGGGGCATGGCCTTGCATGAAAAGACTACCTTATACCCCAGTTTTGCAACCCACACGCCCAGACATTGCCTACCACAGAAAATAATCCTGATTCATGCCCCTTACATTATTTGTCAATTTTCCTCCTTATAGTAATGCCACACACTGTAATGCCTATTACACAATATGTCACACACCACAATGCCGATTACGCAATATGCCACATACCGTAATGCCTGTTACACATTGTGCCACACACCTTAATGCCTATTACACATTATGCCACACACCGAAATGCCTAATATACATTATGCAACACACCATAATGCCTATTACACAATATGCCACACACTGTAATGCCCATTACACAATATGCCACACACCGTAATGCCTATTACACATTATGCCAAACACCATAATGTCTGTTACACGTTAATCTACACACCGTCATGCTTATTACATATTATGACACACACACCGTAATGTCTATTACATGTTATGCTACACACCGTAACACCCATTGGCCCTCATTCTGAGTTGATCACTCGCTAGCTGCTTTTAGCAGCAGTGCAAACGCTAAGCCGCCACCCTCTGGGAGTGTATCTTAGCTTAGCAGAAGTGCGAACGAAAGGATCGCAGAACGGCGTCAAAATTTTTTCAAGCAGTTCTGAGTAGCTGCAAACCTACTCCTACCTTGCGATCACTTCATACTATTTAGTTCCTGTTTTGATGTCACAAACACGCCCTGCATTCGGCCAGCCACTCCCCCATTTCCCCAGGCACGCCTGCGTTTGTATCTGACACACCTGCGTTTTACAGCACACTCCTGGAAAACGGTCAGTTACCTCCCAGAAATGCCCTATTCCTGTCAATCACTCAGCGGTCAGCAGTGCGACTGAAAAGCGTCGCTAGACCTTGTGTGAAACTGCATTGGCTTTTGTGTAAGTACTTCGCGCGTGCGCAGTGCGCACCATACGCATGCGCAGAAGTGCTGATTTTTTGTCTGATCGCTGTGCTACGAACAATGGCAGCTAGCGATCATTATGCATTATGCCACACACTGTAACGCCCATTACATATTATGCCACACACAGTTATAGCCTGACACCATTTTATGCCCCACACACAATAATGCCCCTTACAAATTATGCCACAGAGTAAGGCTTCTAGTTACTTTTAAATTACCTACCTGTTGTCAGGGGTCTCATGCTCATTGCCAGGGGTTTCATGCGTGTTGACAGAGATTTCATGTGCATTGCCAGGGGTATCATGTGTGTTACAAGGGGTCTCCTGCTCATTTTCAGGGGTGAGGGCAGGTGCGGGCTGTGAGTAAGTATACACTAGCCTCCGCAGCCACAGTAAACATCCTGACAGCTGCCCCAGTAAAGTTTGGGAGGGCGCATGCGGGCATCAGTTAAACATACCGCTAGTCCCCCACAGCTCCTGTTGTGGATTGAGTCGCACTGCGGGCTGCGGAAGCGCTTCCGGCCATATAGCACTGTAAAAAAAGCCTCTTAAACTGCCCACCGCCAAGGAGACAGGTGCTAGAGGTCAAATGTGACCTCTAGCATCTGTCTCCATCTTGGCGGTGGCCATTTTTGGTGTTTTTTTTACTACAGCGCTATATGGACGGAAGCGCTTCTGCAGCCCCCATTGCATCTCAATCCACTGTGGGGGCTATGGGGGACTAGCGGTATGTTTTACTAATGCCAGCACCTGCCCTCCCAAACTTCAATGGGGCAGTGGCCAGGACATTCTGGAACGCCGTTCCAGGTGACGTCATTTTGCAGAACACCTTCAGGAACAGCGTTCCGGAGCATTCCTGAGAAAAAATAGCCCTGTTTATAATACAAAATGGGTTGTTCTGAAGAGCTCAGTGACTTGGCACTGTGATAGAATGCCACCTCTGCAATATTGTGAATTGTTATCCCTGCTGTATATTCCATGGTCAACTGTAAAAGATATTATTAGAAAGTGAAGCATTTAGGAACAACAGCACCTTAGCCATGAAGCGGAGACCGCATAAAAACACAGAGCGGGGTCTATGACTACTAATGCACATGGTGCATAAGAGTCACCAACGCTTGTCTGATTACATAGCTGAATAGTTTTGAACTTCCACTGGGCTGTAGAGCAGTGGAAATGTGTTATGTGGAGTAACGAATCATGCTTCTCTGTTTCGCAGTCAGATGGGCGAGTCTGGGTTTGACAGATACCAGGAGAACATTACCTGTCTGACTGCATTATGCCAACTGTGAAGTTTGGTGGAGGAGGGATAATGGTATGGGGCTGTTTTTAATTGTTTTATGGTTAGGCCCCTTATCTCCAGTGAAGGGCAATCTTAAAGCTTCAGCATAAGACCTTTTGGACAATGCTATGTTTCCAACTTTGTGGCAACAGTTTGGGGAAGGCCCAACAAGGCTGTGCCCCAGTGCACAAAGCAAGGACATGGTTTGATGAGTTCAGTGTGGAAGAACTTGACTGACCTGCAAAGATCCCTGACCTCAACCCCATAAAGCTTCTTTGGGATGAACTGGAATGGAGATTGCGGGCCTTCTCGTCCAACATCGGTGCCTGACCTCATAAATGCTCTACAGAATGTGTGGGAACAAATTCCAACAGAAACACTCCAAAATCTTGTGGAAAGCCTTCCAAGAAGAGTAGAAGCTGTTATAGCTGCAAAATGGGCACCAACTCTATATTAAAGTACTGTATATGTACTTGAATACAATGCCATTACAGTGCCTGCTGGTATAGTGGTTAGGCATCCATATACTTATATATATATATATATATACACACACACACACACACACACACACACACACAGTATATAATTCTATATATATATATATATATATAATCAATCCTCTGTGTGGTCCGGCACTCACCCCTCCCGACAGGTTACTTGCTCCGGTGCCCTCCTTAGAGGATTGGCTTTTAGATAGGTGACCGCCCCCTCGCCCCGCCCCGCACATACAACTTACCATGTACCGAGGGCGGGCGGGAGGGGATCATCCTTTGATCGCTGGTGACGGCTCCTGACAGCACAGCGTGACCTCTCACGCTGCGCTGGGGACCCGGAAGGAGGAAGCTGGGCAGCGTCTGAGCGTCCTGTGGATGCTCAACGCTGATCTCTCAATCCCCGGGATTGGAGCTTCCAATCCCGGGATTAAATCCCGGCCATTTTTGGGACTAAATCCCAGGATCCCGCCGATCCCGATCCCGGGATTGGCCACCATAGTCTGGCACCTCTTCCTCAGTACCATGTATATATGCGTATGCATACAAATTCCCTCCCTAAAAATCCTATGTTTGTAAGAATTGTATAAATAAAGAATAATACAACTTGCATCTTCTATTGCTATATTGCTATTAAATTATCATAACATCCATCACTCAACAATGCATTTTGCAACAATGTTTCATCATCACATCCTCCAGACCCCTGGAACAAAGCTTTTTCAGGGTTCCAATATAGTTGGTGCTAAATCCCTCTCAAGGAGATTTATACTGCATCATTTCAAATCTTTCCAAACGAAAGATAACTACAGTGAGTATTGTACCGATGCCAAAAATCAGTGCACCTAATGTCCTTAAAAGCCTTTAGCTCTGATCTCCAGTGTGCTTCTGTGCCTTTCCCTTGCAGCCTAAAAATAAACCTAAAAAAAAAAAGAATTATTAATTTGAATTCATTCCCAAGATAGCTTTTTACACTATGCCACATTCACAAGCATACTCTCTGCTTCCTAACCATTGAATTTCAATAAGGTGAATACTGACAAATATGTTTTATAACCAGTAAAGAGGCCAAGAAACCCTAGGGGAATTGACTGCTATAGTCATTGCTAATAGTCATATGGGATACTAAAGATTTCAGTTATTAAATTTAGCCTTTTACTCAATATCTACCATCTGTTTATTTTTTCTGAAACGAGTGCCCCTTTATTTACTGAATTGACTCACTTCCTACAAAAATCTGTTCCTCTTTTACACTGTAAGAATTGCTTTATTTTCCTTCTGCATTTTATCTTGTTTCACAGTTTAGCATGTCTGCAGTATGTGGTGTTTGTCAGAAAGCTATATTTATTCGATGCAATTAACGTTTCACATTCAAATGTTAGAATGCAATTTATGTAAAATACATTGTCATATTGCAATCATGTAACAAATAAACTCTGTATTAACAAACCAATTATTTCTGTTCCAGGCTCTGGTTTGAGAAAACATATAATTTAATGCTAAGAACTAAAAGCGATATGACTATACATGAGATATGTCAAAGTATTTATGTATGTATAAAATAGAAGCGGTGTAGACTTTTATACGATGACCCACATCGTTAGGACATTAATGGATCTCATGCATGTCAAGAAGCAAAGACTATTATAGCTTGCCATACACTAAACCAGCTTTCGTCCAACTAACCAACTGTCCAAACTGTCTCTCCTGCTAAAACGGTTCTCCACAAACCATACCAACTTTTTCATCAGACCAGTCAACTTCTCTCCAACTGAATGATTCTAAAATCAGCCTACTTCTATTGTTAAAAATATAAAAAATAAAAACAAATGTGTTTCAAATATCCCATCAGAGCTCTCCTCTGCAGCTTACGTCCCACACCTCCACTCATAGGTCAGCTTGTCACACAGCTTGCCCTCTGCGCAGCAGCGTCTCACACACATCAGCCTGCACAGCAGCTTGTCACATACTGGATGATCCCTCAGCACAGAAGCTACTGTCACCGGATAAGCTGATACAGAGGGTAGCACAGAACAGCTGTCCTTGCAGATACCATAGCCTCCTGTTCATAGCCTTTACCCAAAAGACATGTACCTGGCAAAAAGGGAAAAAAATATTTATTGTAGGGATTTATACTACATCAGTGTCCACTCTAGCAATCAAGAGATGCCATGGAGATATACAGTGAGCCCTGCACCTTCAGAACAGTCTCAACAGTGACAGTACTATACCTCAGTATGCCAGGAGAATTTGAGGACAGCCTCCCTACAATGAGACAAGAAGAAGATAAATCAGATATGTTGTTCTGAAGTGGAGGATAGACCATGTGCTGCTTCAGGGCCTGGAGAGGGTTAATCAGAGGCATGGAGACAGAGATCTAACTGGCCACAGAGAGGGCAGTACCCCAACTATAAGCAAAATAATATCCAGTGGTGATGTATGTCAGTGAATGTTAGGCGTGGAGTAGGACATCAGGTGATTGGCAACAGAGGAGGTAATCGGGTGATTACAAGTGGAGGACAGACAGAGGCGGATTGGCCATAGGGTCTACAGGGAAGATTCCCGGTGGGCCGACGCACCTGTGGGGCCTGTTTTGTTTGAGGACATGTGGTCCTATTTATAGACTAAATGAATAAGATGCCAAACAATTTGCATATATGAAAATGACTTTGCCACTTAGCCTGTGATTCCAGATGATCTAGTGTATGCTCTGTGTGCCTGCTTGGCTGACATATAAGATTGAGTGAATAGTGATTGGGATACGGTTGGTGTAATAAGCAAGAAAATATATCTTTCTAAAGAATGATATAGTTTCCTAAATTCTAAAGGTGTATCATATAATGTGCTCATAACATTTAATTTTATTTCCTTTTAACTTCCCCCTTGATGCTGGACATGCCCACTATCTGGAAAGTCTTGGGGGGAGGGTGCTGCTGCCATGGCCCATGTCTAGATCTTACACCTCTGGTGCTGCCCATGTGGGGCCACTAGTACAAATTTTTCCAGGGCCGCTTTTTGTTCCCAATCCGCCCCTGAGGACAGAGATGAGGACATAACCTTAAGTGTATTAGACAGCTAAGCACTCTGGATTAAGAGCTGGTGGTAAGAGACAACTTTGAATTTCTGCAACAGAAATCCATCTGCTGAACTTCCTATAAAACCGTACAGTTGTTGGGAAAATATACAACTTTCCACTACACTAGAAAGATTATCATTCAGATTAGTTGGAAAAATCAAAAACTTCTATTTGTTAAGTATTATGGGAACTACGTGTCTACTTGACACATTATAGATACTAACTTTTGTCACAAATGTCAGATAATGTGGATTCTGACCATACATTTGGAGTTGGCAAATACCCAGAACAGGGGCATGGAGTCTAACGTATAAGTGGCATGGGCAAATGCAGGATTTCTGGAGGGGAGTTTCCAAATGTTTGATTTTAGAGTGATTGTCGCTATCCCATGAAGGATGTATTATTGTAACAAACTACAGTTTGCCCCATACAAAATACAGCTTATGTAATACAGCATTATATCAGACATATGCATGGTAAGCCACTTACCAGATTCTCTCTCTGGTGTGATGATTGAGCACGCAGATCAACAGACACACACACACAGCAGACTTGGCAGGAAAATCTGCTGCCACTGCGCATGTGCAACAGCTCCATTCAGCACTTTACTGTATATTGCATGTAGTGGCCACTGGCTAGGTTGTGGGGAAGGGGGGTTTCTAGTTCTTCAGATAATGGATACCCTCATATAATAGGGAACTTAGCCATAAGTGTGCATATGTGAATCCACTGGAGTATTCTATAAGGTGAGACATGCAAATATTGTAGGTGTTCACTCAAGATGGTCAGACTTGGATCTGTTTGTGGGTCTGGACAAGATGTTACCACGGGAGTGCGGAATGGAAGGCTTGGGTGGAAATTAGAAGGTTTAAGGTAAGACTTCTTCATACAGCTGAGGATAGTGTAGAATGGCGTGTTATGGTGATACTGGAAATAGAAGTGCTGGGATGTGGAGCAGTACAAGCTTTCAGGATTGCTGGCCCTTGTCCAGCTGACTAGACTTGAATGCTGGGGTATGGAGCAGTACCAGATTTCAGGATTGCTCAGCTTTAACCAGCTTGCTCAGGATAGGATGCTGGCATGCGCAGTAGAACCGGCTTTAAAGACAGCTGGGGCATGACCAGCTTGCTCAGATTAGTATGCCAGGATGCAGAGCAGAGCCAGCTTTTGGGATAGCTGGGACCTGACCAGCTCGCTCATGCTAGTATGCTGGGATGCGGACCAGGACCGGTTTTCAGGATAGCAGGGACATAACCTGATCACTCAGACTAGGATGCTGGGATGCAGAGCAGGACAGGCTTTCAGGATAGCTAGAACTCAGCTGCAATACTTGGATACCGGACTGTGGAGCAGGACCAGTTTTCAGGATAGCTGGGACACAGCTAACTGGTTGGAGTCAGTGAGTGCAATATGATACTGCACAGTGGTCCTTAGACAGAATGCTACTTCAGGAAACACAGCAGGCATCTCAGCAGGGTTGTGGACAACAAAGCACTGACAACCAGGAAGTGCTTCTTCATAGATTTTTTTAACTCTGGGTCTCTGATCATTGGCCTTTGAAGTAATTTGACCACTGGCTGATTCCTGATTGACTTCTGACTGATCAGCTGGTTCAACACTATTCTCAACCAAGGCAACTCCCTGTTATGCTCCATTGGTGCTCCACATTCACATGACAAGAATAAAGATGGCGGCACCCGGATCCACGTGGGTTGCCAATTACTGCGACCACTGCGAGTGTAGATGGACCGCGGCCGCCAGTGGAAACACGCGGCCATGCCATGGTGGAAAGGAAAAGGTGATAGAGTGCCCTGCAGGGCATCGCTGTCTGCACTTGATTTGTGAAAACGATTATTCTACAATATTACTCTTCTGTATATAAGTAATCGACCACTGTCAGTTGACAGTTGGCAGTTGAGCAGTTCATGTTGTTTATTGCGTTTTTCTTGTCCTTGTCCATGTATCTGAAAATGTAGAGCCATTCTAGCAAAACCAGAATAGGCACCACAAAGAGCCCAATATCGCTCTAACATGAGTGTTGATCAGTGTTATTGTTTGTTCCCACACACTAGCAGATTTTGGCCTTAATGTATGAAGCCTTAAAAAGTGATAAAGTGGAGGTGTGGGAGGGGCTGGTGCTGCGGGTGGGGGTCTGGAGCCACCGCGAATGGGGGAGGAGCGGTTGTGGGGGTGCCACGGGTGGGGGAGGGGCGGGTGCGGTGGTGCTGCAAGTGGGAGAGGGGCAGGAGCGGGGGTGCTGCGGGTGGGGAAGGGGGTTTGGAGCCACCGCGGGTGGTGGAGGGGGGGGGGGTGCGGCGGATGGGGCCCAGAGGTACTGCAAGTGGGAGAGGGGTGGGTAATGCTTCTCCTCCTGGAAGCAGCTAAGCCGCTGTCCTCCCTTTGGCAGTGGCTCTTCCGGAGACTCGCACAGCAGGCAAGCAGCCAGTCACTATTGTTAGCGCTGGTGTCCCAATGCGCAGCATTACAGGGAAGAAGATGCACTCAATAAACTACAGTTCCCAGCAGCCCTTAGCGCCAGAATACTTCGGCGCTAAGGGCTGCTGGAAGCTGGCAGAATTGACTAACTGGCTGAATCAATGTAAAAGTTGAGTGCTGTGCAATGTCAGTGACTGCACTGCACAGCACTGTCACCTTTTACATTGATTCAGCGTCTAGACATTACCCTCCGCGATATCATCCACTCTAACCGTTACATTAGCCATCTCAGGGCTTCCAGGCTGGCAGCCGAGGTGCAGTGTTGCAGAGTCAGTGCCTCTGGGGATCTGTGCCCGGCTGTGATGGGGAGGCACTTCTGTGACATCACGCGCAGAGGAGGGTCCGGAGCTCAGAGAGTATGCGGCGCAGGGAGGGCTATGAAAGCCTTCCGCTGCACCGCTTTCACACACATCTATGCCGGTGGCCACGGCTAGGGAGTTGGGAATGTTGATGTCGGAGGGGGCAGATGGACCGTCAGCAGGACATAGGACGCTGCAGTATAAGGGTTTTTTTCCCCTTATCTACAGCGCAGAGACTTGCTTCATACCCTCCAACTGCACCTTTTTGGCCAGTACAGTACCTCTTTTTATAGTCTGTACTGATTTTTGGCTCTCCAAACTTCCATTGAAAGTATAGGAAAGGGGGCATGACCACACCGCTTTACCCGTGACCACGCCCCCTTTTTGAATTTGTACAGATTTTTATGTGTAAATTGTTGGAGGGTATGTTGCTGCAGATGCAGTGGGCCTATTTTGGGGTGTGGACCTGGAGCTGCAGCTCCATCAGCCCCATTGTTAATCATGCTCTGGGAACACACAGCAGCCAAAGGACAGAGCCTCCCATTGGATGTAACCTGTGTGGGAGCGCATTTCTCGCCCAATCAGCTGTGGACTGGGTGTGATAGACCTGCTGCTAACCCAATGAGAGCTCCTAGCCACGTCCAGCGTTATACACAGATCTGGGCTATTATATAGGAGATAAATAATAACATGTACTCTATGACCAGCGTAAAATGATATTACATGATATAGGGATAATATCTTTATTCTGTCTCACAATCAGTCATTAGTCATGTAGTCAATAATATACATGTCCCCAAACAATATATGGAGAATATGTGTATTCAGCCTTTTATTTTACATTTTGTATTAAACTGTCCTGTATATACTCTTATGGAGAGGTGCATACCTCAAATGCAACCAATTGCCCCCATGGGCCACGTATGCTGTGGAAAATAATCCAAATCAAAGGGTGACCACCAAATCAACTGTCTGCTAGTTAAAGTCCAAAACAATATATAATAACCCAACAAATGTGATCTAATATGGGGGATATTCAATTCCCACCGATGAACCTTCGAGTGATATTTCCCGATGCTTTATCAATGTTTTTTCACCCAGAAAAACATCTTTTTCACCAGAAAACACACAGGTCCAGCAAAAACCTGTGTGTTTTCGGTAGAAACAGACCCATTCTCGGGTGAAAACGGGGCTGTTATCGGGGATTTTGCTTCGCCTGCTGGAGGCAGGTGAAGTAAATCCCCATAAAGCAGCGGCACACGCCAGCTTATCGGGGCTGATTAGATAGCCCACTCAGCGATACTTTCACACCCACAGTCGCTGCAGGTAATTGTATATCCGCCTTACTCTTATACAACAGCCCCCACCTCCCGCCTGGGTTTCACCAAATATGACCATACGTTACAGTCCCACTTTAGCCAAGAACAACCAATAACCAACAAACGATAAGCCATTTCCCTTAATCACCCTAGAGAGGACATTTCACACCTTAAATTGTCCTCTGCATCCAATCCACTCAATTACCCTCTCCACTGCTTGTTGTAGCTATATATTAAAATAATGAAATATACTGTACATATGACAGAGTGTATTAATTCCCATCATTCCCAAATAATCAGCTACTCTTTATTTACTTTTTATTTTAGGTATTTGCTGTCTTATTGTTATTATCCTGCTTCTATGCTAGGTATTTTATTGATTTATACCAAATCACCACACATACAGCAAATATCTCAATGATCTGGACTATGGGGGTCATTCAGAGTTGATCGCTAGCTGCCGTTGTTCGCAGCGCAGCAATCAGGCTAAAAATTGGCATTTCTGCGCATGTGTATGCTCCGCAATGCGCACGCGCGATGTACTGGTACAAAGCCCGTTGTGGTTGTGCACAGGTTCTAGCGAAGTTTTCAGTCGCACTTGCGGCCGCAAGAAGATAGACAGGAAGGGGGTGAATAGGCTGAAGTCATCGCAAGCGTTGAGTAGGTTCAGAGCTACTCAGAAACTGCACAAACTGTTTTTGCAGAGCTCGGCTGCACATGCGTTCACACTTCTGCTAAGCTAAAATACACTCCCCAGTGGGCGGCGGCATAGCGTTTGCACGGCTGCTAAAACTAGCTAGTGAGCGATCAACTCAGAATGACCCCCTCTGGCCCTTATTCCGAGTTGATCGCTCGCTAGCTACTTTTTGCAGCCGTGCAGACGCATAGTCAACGCCCACAGGGGAGTTTATTTTCGCTTTGCAAGTGTGCAAACGCCTTTGCAGCCGAGCGGTATGAAAAAGTGTTTTGCAGTGTCTGAGTAGGTATGAACTTACTCAGCCCTTGCGATCACTTCAGCCTGTCCGGTCCCAGAACTGACATCAGACACCCGCCCTGCAATCGCCTGGACATGCCTGCGTTTTCCCTACCACTCCCAGAAAACGGTGGATTTATCGCTAGAAGCATTGCACAGCATCAATGCTGTTTGTACCCGTACGAAGCGCTTGCGCATTGCGGTGCATACGAATGCGCAGTAGTAACCTGATCGCTGTGCTGCAAAAAACGGCAGCAAGCGATCAACTCGGAATGAGGGCCAATGGGACTAATTCAGATCTTATCACAGCAGCAAATTTGTTAGCTAATGGGCAAAAAAAAGTGCACTGCAGGAGGGCCAGATATAAGATATGCAGAGAGAGTTAGATTTGGGTGGGTTATATTGTTTCTGTGCAGGGTAAATACTGGCTACTTTATTTTTAGACTGCAATTTAGATTTCAGTTTGAACACACCACACCCAAATCTAACTCTCTCTGCACATGTTATATCTCACCCCACTGCAGTGCACATGGTTTTGCCCAACTGCTAAAAAATTTCCTGCTGCGATCAACTTGGAATTACCCCCATGGTTTTGCCCATTAGCTAACGCATTTGCTGCTGCGATAAGATCTGAATAAGGCCCTTTTTAAGGTAAAGGTTTATTGCCAATTAAGGAATTACTTTGGCCTACCACATGCCTCTCCTCCCAAAAACAACTCTGACCACTTAAAGCTGAGTCCAGGCTTTCTCTTACTACTGCCCTTAATATAACCCAATGTTACAGGAATTCCTGTATACAGTATCTACCAGGATGTGCCTGGTACAGTACTGTATATAGGAAATTACAGTAAAGCCATGAAACAAAGTTAATCAATTCCCAATCCATCATTGTCACTCTATTCCTGGCCACTGTCGCTTTTAAGAATAAATAAATAACACGCATGTCTTATTCTCCTTTCATTTCAATTCTCATCTTTTTCTTCTGTTTTTTTCTTTAATATAGGGGGTCATTCCGACCCCTTTCGTATGCTGCCTTTCATCGTTGCGGTGCAAACGGGTTGGAACGGCGCATGCGCGGCGCCCGCAATGCACGCGCGCATTGTTGCCCTGCGACAGTTATCGCCGGGCAAAAACCAGGAGAAAGAAGAAAGTGATCGCTAGCACGATCGCAAGAATATTGACAGCGGGGAGGTGTTCTGGGATGGATACTCGCTGTTTTCCGGGCGTGGAGATCCGAACACAGGCGTGTCCAGGTGTTTGGAGGGTGGTTGTCTGATGTCAATTCCGGGACCTTCATCGCTGGATCCATCGCACAGGGTAAGTAACTGCAGGGCTATTCTTGATCTACACAAAACTTTTTTAGCTTAGCAGGGCTGCACAAGTGATCGCAGCCCTGCTATGCTAAAATACACTCCCCCATAGGCGGCGTCTAGTTGATCTCACAAACAGCAAAAAGTTGCTACGTACGTTCAACTCGGAATATCCTCCCTAGTAATCTGGCACATTCTTAATCAGCTATGGCCATGCTGTATATAGTTACCTTTTGTCTTCACAAATACATAACGGGAACCATGCTGTACCTCTGAGGGAAGACAAAGTGCCTGTGAAGCCGCGATCCCCTCTCTAGCCTAGTAGAAAATGGCGTCATGCTGCTAAGAGGTACGTTTGTTTTATTTACTAATCAAAACCTTGTTATAACCCATGAAAGGGGGTGCCTCTGGAACCATGGGGTATATATAGATTTGCTCCAAATGTATTCCGATACTGCGATAAAACCAGTAAAACCTCTCCAATATGGCAGCAACAACAAATCATCACAAACAATATGTTCTTTTCTAGAGGCGTATTCGTTTGTGCCCTGGTCAGTGCACGTTTTCAAAAGTTCAATCATACCCCAACTGGATTCATCTTATCCTATGATAAAGAAACAGGTTTGAATCCATATTTCGGGATGTAAGTGTATAATAACAGCTCGCAGCAAGGCCCAGATTTTATGGAGATAAAGGTCTAAATTTTAAACTGCTGCGTAGTATAGGACGTTAGAGAGAGGCAAAAAAGTATTTTCACAAGGTAGTACAAGCAACGAGGTTTAGCTGTCACACCTGACATTACTATGTCTAAAAAAACTGGACTTTTGAAAACTGCAGATTCTTACATTGCACAGATTGTTTACCTGACATTTAAATATTTTAGAAAGCAGTGTAAGATGTTGGGATCTATGTACTAAGCAGTGGCGGATTTAGCGGGGGGCGATTAGGGCGAACGCCCCCCCTACATGTACCGGCACCGGGATGGAGGCCGGGTCCCGCCACGGTGTTAGGAACAGGTGGAGAGCGCAGAGCGGTGCAGCGCGGCGGGGGACGAGGAGAGAGAGAGAGCGTCCACCTAACGCGCGTACAGCGGCCTCTGTTTTTACCACGCCCCCTACTCCCTGTACGCGCGGAAGGGACTAGTTCCCCTTCCGTAGATGTGAGCCGGTGACGTCACAGGCCATGTGACCAGACCATGTGACTCACACACTGCAGCGTTTCTTGGCGCGCACTTCAAATTGACTTCGCTGTTATGACAGGTAACAAATTCTGTTCTATAGAGCTGTGGAACAAATTAGGCACATGGAGGGAGCAGGCTGCAGCGGAGGAGGGCACGGACCACCTGGTGAGCAGGGGAGGGGAGCACTAGGGGACCAGGCTGCTGGGGGGGCATGGAGCATCTGGGGAGCTGGCTGCAGGGGGGGCACGGAGCACTAGGGGACCAGGCTGCAGGGGGCACAGAGCACTTGGGGAGCAGCGGAGGAGGGTACGGACCACCTGGGGAGCAGGGTAGGGGAGCACTAGGGGCCAGGCTGCAGGGGGGGAAGGAGCACCTGGGGTGCAGCAGTGGGAGGCACGGAGCACTTGGGGAGCAGGGGAGTGGGGCACTGAGCACTTGGGGAGCAGGGGGAACAGGGCTTATAATAAATAGTCTAGTTCCTCTTCAGTTACTGAAACTGAAGAGGATCTAGTCTCTTCCCTGTACGCGCGTCAGGATGCTCTCTCTCCTCGTCCCCCGCCGCGCTGCACCGCTCTCCACCCGTTCCCAATACCGCCATCTATGAGTAGGTGTCAGTGTGTGTGTATGTGTGTTTGTGTATGTGATTCACTGTGCTATAATGTGAATTTTGGCTCATTCAGCGTGCTACTGCTATAATGTGAATTGCTGATTATTCAGTGTGCTATAATGTGAATTTTGGCTCATACATTGTGCTATAATGTGAATTTCGGCTCATACATCGTGCTATGATGTGAATTTCGGCTCATACAGCGTGCTATGATGTGAATTTCGGATCATACAGCGTGCTATAATGTGAATTTCGGCTCATACAGCGTGCTATGATGTGAATTTCGGCTCATACATTGTGCTATGATGTGAATTTCGGATCATTCAGTGTGCTATGATGTGAATTTCGGCTCATACAGCGTGCTATGATGTGAATTTCGGATCATACAGTGTGCTATAATGTGAATTTCGGCTCATACAGCGTGCTATGATGTGAATTTCGGCTCATACATTGTGCTATGATGTGAATTTCGGATCATTCAGTGTGCTATGATGTGAATTTCGGCTCATACAGCGTGCTATGATGTGAATTTCGGATCATACAGTGTGCTATAATGTGAATTTCGGCTCATACAGCGTGCTATGATGTGAATTTCGGCTCATTCAGCGTGCTATGATGTGAATTTCGGCTCATACAGCGTGCTATAATGTGAATTTCGGCTCATACAGCGTGCGATGATGTGAATTTCGGCTCATACAGCGTGCTATGATGTGAATTTCGGATCATTCAGCGTGCTATGATGTGAATTTCGGCTCATACAGCGTGCTATGATGTGAATTTCGGCTCATACAGCGTGCTATGATGTGAATTTCGGATCATTCAGCGTGCTATGATGTGAATTTCGGCTCATACAGCGTGCTATGATGTGAATTTTGGTTCATTCAGTGTGCTATGATGTGAATTTCGGCTCATACAGCGTGCTATGATGTGAATTTCGGCTCATACAGCGTGCTATGATGTGAATTTTGGTTCATTCAGTGTGCTATGATGTGAATTTCGGCTCATACAGCGTGCTATGATGTGAATTTCGGCTCATACAGCGTGCTATGATGTGAATTTTGGCTCATTCAGTGTGCTATGATGTGAATTTCGGCTCATACAGCGTGCTATGATGTGAATTTCGGCTCATACAGCGTGCTATGATGTGAATTTCGGCTCATACAGCGTGCTATGATGTGAATTTCGGCTCATTCAGCGTGCTATAATGTGAATTTCGGCTCATACAGCATGCTATGATGTGAATTTCGGCTCATTCAGTGTGCTATGATGTGAATTTCGGCTCATTCAGCGTGCTATAATGTGAATTTCGGCTCATTCAGCGTGCTATAATGTGAATTTCGGCTCATTCTGTGTGCTGTAGAAAGAGAATTTGTCGGCAGATAAGAACCACTTGGCCCATCTAGTCTGCCCCCTTTTTTTTTTTTTTTTACATTATTTTTATCTCTAACCTTATTTGATCCTTATTTCTTTGTAAGAATATCCTTATGTCTATCCCATGCATGTTTAAATTGCCCTACTGTCTTATCCTCTACCACCTCTGATGGAAGGAATGGTGATTCGCCAGTCTGTATCACCAGTGCGCAGGGTTCTCTCCACTAACTGGCAACATTTTATTAGTAATGGCAACAATAGAAATTTTAGAAGCGAACGGGAAGGGCATTACTAAGTGGGAGGGGCTATGACTAGGGGGAGGAGTCATAATTCTTAAACCGCCCCCCCCCTAAAAGTTAAGTCTAGATCCGCCACTGGTACTAAGCCCTGGGGAGAGATAAACTGGATGGAGATAAAGTACCAATCAACCAGCTCCTAAATGTCATTTTTCAAACGCAACCTGTAACATGGCATTAGGAGCTGATTGACTTGCACTTTCTCTCTGTCCACTTTATCTCTGTCCAAGGCTTAGTACATAGACCCCTATGAGATTTTATGTCCTTTAGTAAATCTCTGTTAACAAAATGTCTCCAAAAAACATTGCAGTTTTATAAATACACACTCTATTACATTTCCCACAGAGTTTTTCATTTTTAAAAATTTTTTTTTGGGGGGGGTTTCGAGGGAGGGGGGTAACTTCTACTAATTATTCATAATTTAGAATTTGTTTACATTTACTGCCATGGCAACTGCAGTGATATGACATATGAATACTTAGCTCCGCCCCCTCTGCCATAACTTCCAACTGAGATGCTGGTAACTGTCAGATGCAGACTGTCGGTCACACTCTCCTGGGAAGAATAAGAAACCAAAGGGGTGTTTTTTTTCCATTAGAAAGATTTTTTTTTTTTTTTTTACAGTGGACGCCAAATACAGTAGCAGTTCCCCAGAAGAGCAATTTTTCAGAAGGACTACCAAATTATAGGAAAACCTACTGGAGAGATGACAGTCAGCTCCCGCTTCATGTTACAAAGGTACAACATTTTACATTTAGTATATCTGAGATTGTGCTTTTCAGTTCTTTCCTAAACTCTGCTGCTGATACTCTGTGTCTTACACAGATGCTTTGGGTTAAATTTACTCACATGTTTTGTCTCTGGTAAATTTCTGTGATTTGCAGATTCGGACAAACACTGAGCTTAGTAAATGTACTCCAATAATAAGTATATTGCGGTTAGGTAAATGTGCTATTATTTTGTCATTAAAGGGATTAATAAAAAAAAAAAATACCTCAGCAAAGACACATAGCTACGGCTTATCTTTGCATAAAGCAATCATTAAATGAAATCAATCAGCAATTACAGCCTACCCACCTGTTATGTTTGGGAGACTACCAGATTTTGGGGTGCTCTCCTAGACTCCCCAAGAGAGTAGAACAGCCCCCTGGATTAATCTACTTCCCCATCGATGTGGGTGGTCAGGGGGCTCAATGATGAAATTTAGAGAGCACCGTGTCATCACAGCCCCACCCCTGCTGCAGAGTGCTGCAAATGAATGCCCCACAAACTCCACGCAATATCATTCCCTCATCAATATTGCCCATTATTTAAAAATTATTTACTCCTCTAGATTCATCATAGCACCAACATTCAATGTAATTAACTCCATTAACTCATACATACCCATTATTAATTAACACTACACGCAATCATATATATCTATATTAATTGACCACTTATTCTCTCACTTACAAACCCAATTAAAAACGAAACCCTTTTATTACCATAATCAAACCCAATTACCATAACTAACCCATTAGGCATTAACTTGCTTCAACTATACTTACCATAACTCCCCTACCTTTAGCCCCTCTACCTTGTTCCATGTAATTCAGCAGCATCCTGTTCCCACAGCCATAGATCAGCTGAGTCAGGATAGCATTAGGCTACCTGACCGGCCCTTTTAAGTACAGAATACACCCCCACCCCTATGTCAGCATCAACTGACACCTCTGGTCTGTGTCCATGTGTACTATTGGCTATTACAATCTGATAGGCCTTATTTTTCTTCAAAAGCAAGTAAAAGTACCAAAACTTTTGGATTCTGGTCATCCTATCTTGATCCAGCTTTCATTGTCTCTCTTTGGTTAAATATTAACATTATGCATACATTTATTTAAACTTATAAATTGCATATTGCAATTTTTTTTTAAATACTACCATATGTTAGATATATTTTTGTTTATTTGTATTTATTGTTAAAAATGGACAAAAAAAACTAAGAACTAAACTTATCAATACTTAGCGCTTGAAAAGTTAAACATTTTTATTGATCAATGGATCAGTGCAGGTAGAACAATAACTGTTGGTCACAAAAAGATCACTAGTGCTAACAACAGTAATTAGAACTCTCTTGCGTTTGCACTTGTCTCTGACCAACAACATATATTACATATTTCCAGGGCACATATTTGTTTATGCTATGGTCAGTGCATGATTTCAAAAGAGCAATCACGCCCGTGCAGTACTCGGCATGCCTTAGGACTAGAGATGAGAGGGTTCGGTTCCTCGGGATCCGAACCCCCCCGAACTTCACCTATTTTACACAGTTCCGAGGCAGCCTCGGATCTTCCCGCCTTGCTCGGTTAACCAGAACGCGCCTGAATGTCATCATCCCACTGTAGGATTCTCGCGAGATTTGTATTCTATATGAGGAGCCGTGCATCGCAGCCATTTTCACTCGTGCTTTGGAGATTGAACGGAGAGGACGTGGCAGCGTTCTCTCCCTGAAAAGCTCCGTAATCTGTGCTCAGTGTGCTGAAAATATCTGTGCTCAGTGTGCTGCAAATAATCTGTGCTCAGTGTGCTGAAAATATCTACGTTCTCTGCCTGAAAACGCTCCATATCTGTGCTCAGTGTGCTGCAAATATCTGATCAGTGTGCTGCATTGTGGGGACTGGGGACCACCAGTATATAATATATACTTTTCTATAGTTTCTATACTGCTTGTCAGGACACATGGTCACAGTTACACCGCTCTGTACTGATATATACAATAATATATATACTTCTATAGCCTCTATACTGCTTGTCAGGACACATGGTCACAGTTACACTGCTCTGTACTGATATATACAGTAATATATATACTTTTCTATAGCTTCTATACTGCTTGTCAGGACACATGTGTCACAGTTACACAGCTCTGTACTTATATATAGTAATATATATAGTTTTCTATAGCTTCTATACTGCTTGTCAGGAAACGTGTCACAGTTACACCGCTCTGTACTAATATACAGTAATATTATATATACTTTTCTATAGCTTCTATACTGCTTGCGGGACACATGGGTCACAGTTACACCGCTCTGTACTGATATACAGTAATATTATATATACTTTTCTATAGCTTCTACACTGCTTGTCAGGACACATGGGTCACAGTTACACCGCTCTGTACTGATATACAGTAATATTATATATACTTTTCTATAGCTTCTATACTGCTTGTCAGGACACATGGGTCACAGTTACACAGCTCTGTGCTGATATACAGTAATATTATATATACTTTTCTATAGCTTCTATACTGCTTGTCAGGACACATGTGTCACAGTTACACCGCTCTGTACTGATATACAGTAATATTATATATACTTTTCTATAGCTTCTATACTGCTTGTCAGGAGACGTGTCACAGTTACACCGTCCTGTACTGATATACAGTAATATTATATATACTTTTCTATAGCTTCTATACTACTTATGAGGACACATATGTCACAGTTACACCACTCTGTACTGATATATAGTAATATATATACTTTTTTATAGCTTCTATACTGCTTGTCAGGACACATGGGTCACAGTTACACCGCTCTGTACTTATATATAGTAATATATATACTTTTCTATAGCTTCTATACTGCTTGTCAGGAAACGTGTCACAGTTACACCGCTCTGTACTGATATACAGTAATATTATACATACTTTTCTATAGCTTCTATACTGAAAAGACTTAAGCTGGCAAAAGCACAGCAAAGAACTGTACATTCTTCTAAATCACAAATCCCCAAGGAGAGTCCAATTGTGTCGGTTGTGATGTCTGACCTTCCCAACACTGGATGGGAAGAGGTGGCGCCTTCCACCATTTGCATGCCCCCTGCAAATGCTGGAAGGAGCACCCGCAGCCCAGTTCCTGATAGTCAAATTGAAGATGTCACTGTTGAAGTACACCAGGATGAGGATATGGGTGTTGCTGGCGCTGAGGAGGAAATTGACAAGGAGTATTCTGATGGTGAGGTGGTTTGTTTAAGTCAGGCACCCGGGGAGATACCTATTGTCCGTGGGACGAATATGGCCATTGACATGCCTTGGGTCAAATTACAAAAAAATCACCTCTTCGGTGTGGAATTATTTGAACAGAAATGCGGACAACAGGTGTCTAGCCATATGTTGCCTTTGTCAAGCTGTAATAAGTAGGGGTAAGGATGTTAACCACCTAGGAACATCCTCCCTTATATGTCACCTGGAGCGCATTTATCAGAAGTCATTGACAAGTTCAAAAACTTTGAGTGACAGCGGAAGCAGTCCACTGACCACTAAATCCCTTCTTCTTGTAACCAAGCTCCTGCAAACCACACCACCAACTCCCTCAGTGTAAATTTCCTCCTTAGACAGGAAAGCCAATAGTCCTGCAGGCCATGTCACCGGCAAGTCTGACGAGTCCTTTCCTGCCTGGGATACATTTGATGCATCCTTGAGTGTAACGCCTACTGCTGCTGGCGCTGCTGTTGTTGCTGCTGGGAGTCGATCGTCATCCCAGAGGGGAAGTCAGAAGACCACTTGTACTACTTCCAGTAAGCAATTGACTGTCCAAAAGTCCTTTGCGAGGAAGATGAAATATCACAGCAGTCATCCTGCTGCAAAGCGGATAACTCAGGTCTTGGCAGCTGCGATGGTGTTAAACGTGTGTCCGGTATCCGCCGTTAATTCACAGGGAATTAGAGAATTGCTTGAGGTACTGTGTTCCCGGTACCAAATACCATCTAGGTTCCATTTCTCTGGGCAGGCGATACCGAGAATGTACACAGACGTCAGAAAAAGAGTCACCAGTGTCCTAAAAAATGCAGTTGTACCCAATGTCCACTTAACCACGGACATGTGGACAAGTGGAGCAGGGTAGACTCAGGACTATATGACTGTGACAGCCCACTGGGTAGATGTATTGCCTCCCGCAGCAATAACAACAGCGGCGGCACCAGTAGCAGCATCTCGCAAATGGCAATTCTTTCCTAAGCAGGCTATGCTTTGTATCACCGCTTTCCATAAGATGCACACAGCTGACAACCTCTTACGGAAACTGAGGAACATCATCGCAGAATGGCTTACCCCAATTGGACTCTCCAGGGGATTTGTGACATCGGACAACGCCACCAATATTGTGCGTGCATTACATGTGGGCAAATTCCAGCACGTCCCATGTTTTGCACATACATTGAATTTGGTGGTGCAGAATTTTTTTTAAAAACGACAGAGGCGTGCAAGAGATGCTTTCAGTAGCCCGAAGAATTGCAGGCCACTTTCGGCATTCAGCCACCGCATGCCAAAGACTGGAGTACCAGCAAACACTCCTGAACCTGCCCCTCCCTCATCTAAAGCAAGAGGTGGTAACGAGGTAGAATTCAACCCTCTATATGCTTCAGAGGATGGAGGAGCAGCAAAAGGCCATTCAAGCCTATACATCTGCCTACGATATAGGCAAAGGAGGGGTAATACACCTGACTCAAGCGCAGTGGAGAATGATTTCAACGTTGTGCAAGGTTCTGCAACCCTTTGAACTTGCCACACGTGAAGTCAGTTCAGACACTGCCAGCCTGAGTCAGGTCATTTCCCTCATCAGGCATTTGCAGAAGAAGCTGGAGAGATTGAAGGAGGAGCTAAAACGGAGCGATTCCGCTAGGCATGTGGGACTTGTGGATGGAGCCTTTCATTCGCTTAACCAGGATTCACGGGTGGTCAATCTGTTGAAATCAGAGCACTACATTTTGGACACCGTGCTTGATCCTAGGTTTAAAGCCTACGTTTTATCTCTCTTTCTGGCAGTCACAAGTCTGCAGATGTTCAAAGACCTGCTGGTGAGACACTGGTCAAGTCAAGCGTAATGTGACCCGTCAACAGCTCCTCCTTAATTTTCTCCCGCAACTGGGGCTGCGAGGAAAAGGCTAAGAATTCCGAGCCCACCCACTGGCGGTGATGCAGGGCAGTCTGGAGTGAGTGCTGACATCTGGTCTGGACTGAAGGACCTGCCAACGATTACTGACATGTCGTCTACTGTCACTGCATATGATTCTGTCACCATTGACAGAATGGTGGAGGATTATATGAGTGACCGCATCAAAGTAGGCACGTCAGACAGTCCGTACGTATACTGGCAGGAAAAAGAGGCAATTTGGAGGCCCTTGCACAAACTGGCTCTTATTCTACCTAAATTGCCCTCCCTCCAGTGTGTACTCCGAAAGAGTGTTTAGTGCAGCCGCTCACCTTGTCAGCAATCGGCGTATGAGGTTACTTCCAGAAAATGTGGAGAAGATGATGTTCATCAAAATGAATTATAATCAATTCCTCCGTGGAGACATTCACCAGCAATTGCCTCCAGAATGTACACAGAGACCTGAGATGGTGGATTCCAGTGGGGACAAATTAAAAATCTGTGAGGAGGGGGGATGTACACAGTGAAAGGGGTGAGGAATCAGAGGATGAGGAGGAGGTGGACATCTTGCCTATGTAGAGCCAGTTTGTGCAAGAAGAGATTGATTGCTTCTTTTTTGGTGGGGGCCCAAACCAACCAGTCATTTCAGTCACAGTCGTGTGGCAGAACCTGTCGCTGAAATGATGGGTTTGTTAAAGTGTGCATGTCCTGTTTATACAACATAAGGGTGGGTGGGAGGGCCCAAGGACAATTCCATCTTGCACTTCTTTTTTCTTTGCATCATGTGATGTTTGGGGACTATTTTTTGAAGTGCCATCCTGTATGACACTGCAGTGCCACTCCTAGATGGGCCAGGTGTTTGTGTCGGCCACTTGGGTCGCTTAGCTTAGCCATCCAGCGACCTTGGTGCACCTTCTTTTTTCTTTGCATAATGTGCTGTTTGTGACTATTTTTTGAAGTGCCATCCTGTCTGACACTGTAGTGCCACTCCTAGATGGGCAAGGTGTTTGTGTCGGCCACTTGGGTCACTTAGCTTAGCCATCCAGCGACCTTGGTGCACCTCTTTTTTTCTTTGCATCATGTGCTGTTTGGGAACTATTTTTTGAAGTGTACAGAAACCTCCCTCCACAGCAGTGCACGTAGGGGAGGTTTCCGAGTACCTGGAAACCCCACTGATGGGCAAAGCTTATTTTTTTCGAGATGGAGACAACAACTCTCTCACCATCTTTTTCGGTGACAGCTGCAGCTCCAATAAGGACAGCTCTCTGTGCTGGAGATGGCAATGGAAAGCTGCAGACAGGGAACTGGGGCGGGCAGCAGCATTCAACGCGACGACCGATGGGAGTAGAAATATGAAAGAGTGCTTTATTCTTTAAATGTTTCAGGATTGTACCCGTTGCCTCCTTCTTACAATCCCGAAATATTGATAGAATAAAGCACTTTTTCAAGTCACAGAACTACAGTCTCTTTCGGGTTCCAGTCCGAATGCCTCGGGACCACCAAAGCAGCCTCAACCTCACTATGCATATATATATATATATATATATATATATATGTATATATGCATATATATATATATATATATGTAGATAAAGACAACCTTTCTGTCAAAGTGACAGGTGGCACACCCCCTTTCTCCTAGGCTCCACCCCCTTTAATATTAAATAATAGTGTTTGATATCGCTTTTATATAAAATGTATAGAGTTCGATATTAAACCGTATTAAAAGATAATATCTTTGAAAAGAATGTCACATATGACACTCACAAAAAAAAAAGATATATTTTGAAGTAACACAAAATGTTCTTACATTCCAGCAGCTGAAACTTCATGCCATGTCACATATGGTACTATTTAAAAAATCATACTATGTCACACATGGCACTGGTTTAAAAAGCATACTGATTTTAATGACCGTGTCCATTTTCTTAGATGCACGGAAGCATCACACCTGGTACGGATTTAAAAAGCGTATTGATTTTAATGGCCATGCATGATTAATGATGACAGCACAAATTTCAAAATGACATTCTCACACGTTATTTTTTGCAAACATATGTAGAAACAGCGTATTTGGTTTTTAATTGAAGAATATTTAAAAAGCTTAACTGTATATTACAACCTATGTTGCATACATGACATATGTTACTGTGTGTTAAATAGCACTAAAAAGTTTATCTTTATTATGGCCGATCGCTGAACTTTGATTGCAAGCAGACATGACCAGACTTGTCGGTATTACAGCGTGACATGTCCAGACCTGTATATTAACGATAAAAGATTTACACCAAATACCACATATTACTGTGTATTAAACCGTTTATATTGATGCATACAGACCACATATTACAGTGTATTACAGAGTGTATAGCACCATATACAGACCACATATTACAGTGTATTACAACGTGTATAACGCTGCAAGCATACCACATATTACTGTGTATTAAACCGTTTATATCGCTGCATACAAGCCATATGTTACAGTGTATTAAACAGTGTATATATTGCTGCATACATGCCATATATTACTGTGTATTACAGAGTGTATAGCACTGTATACAGACCACATATTACTGGGTATTACAACGTGTATAATGCTGCAAGCATACCACATATTACTGTGTATTAAACCGTTTATATCGCTGCATACAAGCCATATGTTACAGTGTATTAAACAGTGTTTATATCGCTGCATACATGCCATATATTACTGTGTATTACAGAGTGTATAGCACTGTATACAGACCACATATTACTGGGTATTACAACGTGTATAACGCTGCAAGCATACCACATATTACTGTGTATTAAACCGTTTATATAGCTGAGCACCATATATTACTGTATATTACATGTGACATGTCCAGACCTCATACAGCTCGAGGACTGAGGGCTCACCTCCCCATGTTTTAACGATGATCTAAGAACTAATGACCACAATGAGCCATGAGGTACTACATGCCTCTGTGGCATAACTAGTTAAAAAATTGATGGGCAAAATCATTCATTTTTGGTCGACGCGGGCTGCGTTTGTTCGGCTTGATACAGCCGTGATGTATCCACATAGCCAACGGACTAGCATTCTTCTTTAGGCTGTTATGTCCGATCGAGGGCATTGCAAATTGTTCGTTCGCCGTTTCAGCGACGGTTGTGCGAATTGTTGTTTTGCCCAATTATGCTAGGACAGTGCATTAGCGCATCTGTAACATTGCAACTTGGTAAACTAATAGGATTGATATATATGAATGGTATTGAATGTGAATTAAAAAAACAAAACAAATCAACTCTAGGTAACAGACTATAATAGGTAGCATGTATCACCATCCCAAGTTTGTGATAAACCCCAGGGCAATTCCACTGGATATTTATCCTATAATTTTGGTATAATTTTTAAACAAATAATACTATGTGATCATGGGCAATCTTCCTATCTACACCAGTATTACGTGTTCCAGAATCATAATATATTTGATAAATGTATATCGTTTAAATAAGACACAGATGCATTAAATTGAATAGTAACAATACTCTTATGTTATGTTGGTAATAATGTAACGGGCTATTTTAACATAACAGATCCTATTTAGGAAAATGATGACATGATATGCCTAGTGACCCAAGTTATTAAAACTTTTTACTGTAAATATAATGTTTGTGCATGCATACACCATGAGATATGTACTTCTATTAAGCACAAACAAGCATATTGGCATTCTACTCTAACATTTAGGGTAAAAGATTAGAATGGATCAAGGTAACATAGCGTAAGGACAGATATAGGTTCAGCGGCCTCTTTGACAATCCATGTTATGGATATGAAGTAAACCCACCATTAATAAGCATTAAAAAGGATACCATCCTATAACTTTGGTATAATTTTTAAACAAATACTACTATGTGATCATGTGCAATCTGACTATCTGCACCAGTATTATGTGTTCCAGAATCATAATATATATGATAAATATATAGCGTTTAAATAAGATACCGTATTCTCACACTGACATACATATGAAAACCGATAATATGCAGTTCCGGCTACTGTAATCCTTTACATGATGATTTTGGTATATACACATATACTACAGGTCACTAAGAAGATATGAATCATGATATATAAGATCGCTAAACAAAACAAGAGATCTGTAATGATTTCTGACTAACTAGTTAACTCAGTATACAGTAATCATATAGGTCCCTGTGTCGTATAGATATGTGCTTGGCATAAATATTTCCAAACGTTCCTAAATCTAAGATGTTTCATGCATGTTGTAACACTAAATATTGTAAATAGAATATCAACATGACAGATGATATAACTGAATTTTTCATGATGAATCTTATATGTTCCTATATTTTGCTAATGTAATACCCTTAAGGGGGTATGAATTTTAAACAAATAATACTATGTGATCATGGGCAATCTTCCTATCTACACCAGTATTACATGTTCCAGAATCATAATATATTTGATAAATACAGGTTGAGTATCCCTTATCCAAATATTCCGAAATACGGAATATTCCGAAATACGGACTCTTTTGAGTGAGAGTGAGATAGTGAAACCTTTGTTTTCTGATGGCTCAATGTACACAAACTTTGTTTAATACACAAAGTTATTAAAAATATTGTATTAAATGAGCTTCAGGCTGTGTGTAGAAGGTGTATATGAAACATAAATGAATTGTGTGAATGTAGACACACTTTGTTTAATGCACAAAGATATAAAAAATATTGTATTAAATGACCTTCAGGCTGTGTGTATATGGTTTATATGAAACATACATGCATTATGTGCATAGACTTGGGTCCTATCCTCATGATATCTCATTATGGCATGCAATTATTCCAAAATACGGAAAAATCCGATATCCAAAATACCTCTGGTCCCAAGCATTTTGGATAAGGGATACTCAACCTGTATATATTGTTTAAATAAGACACAGATGCATTAAATTGAATAGTAACAATACTCGTATGTTATGTTGGTAATAATGTAACGGGCTATTTTAACATAACAGATCCTATTTAGGAAAATGATGACATGATATGCCTAGTGACCCAAGTTATTAAAACTTTTTACTGTAAATATAATGTTTGTGCATGCATACACCATGAGATATGTACTTCTATTAAGCACAAACAAGCATATTGGCATTCTACTCTAACATTTAGGGTAAAAGATTAGAATGGATCAAGGTAACATAGCGTAAGGACAGATATAGGTTCAGCGGCCTCTTTGACAATCCATGTTATGGATATGAAGTAAACCCACCATTAATAAGCATTAAAAAGGATACCAAGAATATGATTTTGACATATGGCCCCAGATTTTCAAATAAAGGATGTGCAGCGTATCTCCTTATTTAATCCTAATGAAGTCATAGTATTCAACAGACATATGTATCTAGATTTTTCTTTAGTGACTACTTAGTAATGTTACAACCACTTATACCTAGCTCAAACTGTTCTAGATCATACATTTTCACCTTTTTGTGATTACTAGTGTGGAATCGTAGAAAGTGTCATGCCAAAACTTGTAATTTTCTTCATGTTGCTTATATCTCTTTGTGTATTTTTAATGATATACACATGATCCAATATTCGTTTTTAAAAAGCATCTTAGTCGTGCCGATATATTTATAAATGAATGGGCCTATTAAGCAGTAAATTACACCAAATGTGTGGAGCAGTTAATGATTCTTTTTTATTTCTGTTTTATTGTTATTTCTGTCAGAGAACTTCTGAGTGATATGAATATATTGGCATGCTTGACATGGTCCACAGGGATAACAGACAGATAATGATGGATTTTTCCTCTGATGCTTGGAAAAGTGACTTCTAAACAAATTATCCCGTAAATTTGTTGATATCTTCCAGATGATCTGTATGGTCTTATCAAATTCTTTCTTCAGATCATAAACAGTGGTGAGTATATATCGATATTTGTGTAATGACGCATTGATGTGTATCCACTCTTTACAGTATGTAACGATGTATCTTATTTGGCACAAGGTGCGTTCTCTTGTCTTGGATATAAGTAAGGATATACTTGAAGTTTTATTGTTGGCATTATAAGATTTCTGCAGGTTCTGTTTTTCATAGACCATCTATGAAATCTTGCTCTTTTTCTATAAATTTCAACATCCGATCAATTTATTCTGGTTCGTATATACTCTCCTTTTGGAATTGATCTCAGAATGACGGGATAATGGGAACTGATGTGGTGTAAAATGCTGTTGGCGGATGTGGTCTTACGGAAAACAGCGGCGATGATTTCTCCAACGGCTGTTTTGGAAATCTACAAGTCATGAATAGTATTATTATTGTGACTTATATCCGATGTAAGTTTAAATACTAAGTCACTATTATTAAGAAGTTTAATCATTTTTCTAGACGGGTTGATATTAACACTCTACGGGGGCGGACAGAGGAAGGTGAGGAATCCACCTCAGATGTTATAGATTACACGAGATCAATCCTACGAAAAAAAAAAAACTGAAGGAGACATACAGTCAACTAGCTGACACTACTACGTACCAGAGACTCTAATTTAATTCTACGTCCAATTTACTCATATTCTATGAAAAGCTCATGAAGTGAGGTTTTAATGGTGGAACTATAACCAAGTCTGATTTTAATTTCCTCAAAGTAATTGATCCTAATGTTTCTACGCTGTGCTTATTGCCGAAAGTACATTAGTACTGTACATGTACAATCCGGTAGCCCCTTTTGTCTCTGGTATTGAAAATATAATGGAAAAACCCAGCATTTTTGTGGGTAAACACTTACGAAGATTTGTATTAGATAATCCATCGTATGTGCATGATATCATGGACATACTGAATAAAATGTATGGGATTACACTATCATCCAATAATTTGCTATGGTACCCTTTGTGTCTTTTTTGCACTCTGTGTAGATTAAATATCATATTAATTATTGCGCTGGTTGGAGAATAGTTCAGTGAATAGCTGTACTTGGGTACATATTTGAGGGCTAGGGACATTTTTTTTTTCCGTAGGATTGATCTCGTGTAATCTATAACATCTGAGGTGGATTCCACACCTTCCTCTGTCCGCCCCCGTAGAGTGTTAATATCAACCCGTCTAGAAAAATGATTAAACTTCTTAATAATAGCGACTTAGTATTTAAACTTTCATCGGATATAAGTCACAATAATAATACTATTCATGACTTGTAGATTTCCAAAACAGCTGTTGGAGAAATCATCGCCGCTGTTTTCCGTAAGACCACGTCCGCCAACAGCATTTTACACCACATCAGTTCCCATTATCCTGTCACTCTGAGATCAATTCCAAAAGGAGAGTATATACGAACCAGAAGAAATTGATCGGATGTTGAAATTTATAGAAAAAGAGCAAGATTAGTTAAAGATATACACTATGATGGTCTATGAAAAACAGAACCTGCAGAAATCTTATAATGCCAACAATAAAACTTCAAGTATATCCTTACTTATATCCAAGACAAGAGAACGCACCTTGTGCCAAATAAGATACATCGTTACATACTGTAAAGAGTGGATACACATCAATGCGTCATTACACAAATATCGATATATACTCACCACTGTTTATGATCTGAAGAAAGAATTTGATAAGACCATACAGATCATCTGGAAGATATCAACAAATTTACGGGATAATTTGTTTAGAAGTCACTTTTCCAAGCATCAGAGGAAAAATCCATCATTATCTGTCTGTTATCCCTGTGGACCATGTCAAGCATGCCAATATATTCATATCACTCAGAAGTTCTCTGACAGAAATAACAATAAAACAGAAATAAAAAAGAATCATTAACTGCTCCACACATTTGGTGTAATTTACTGCTTAATAGGCCCATTCATTTATAAATATATCGGCACGACTAAGATGCTTTTTAAAAACGAATATTGGATCATATGTATATCATTAAAAATACACAAAGAGATATAAGCAACATGAAGAAAATTACAAGTTTTGACATGACACTTTCTACGATTCCACACTAGTAATCACAAAAAGGTGAAAATGTATGATCTAGAACAGTTTGAGCTAGGTATAAGTGGTTGTAACATTACTAAGTAGTCACTAAAGAAAAATCTAGATACATATGCCTGTTAAATACTATGACTTCATTAGGATTAAATAAGGAGATACGCTGCACATCCTTTATTTGAAAATCTGGGGCCATATGTCAAAATCATATTCTTGGTATCCTTTTTAATGCTTATTAATGGTGGGTTTACTTCATATCCATAACATGGATTGTCAAAGAGGCCGCTGAACCTATATCTGTCCTTACGCTATGTTACCTTGATCCATTCTAATCTTTTACCCTAAATGTTAGAGTAGAATGCCAATATGCTTGTTTGTGCTTAATAGAAGTACATATCTCATGGTGTATGCATGCACAAACATTATATTTACAGTAAAAAGTTTTAATAACTTGGGTCACTAGGCATATCATGTCATCATTTTCCTAAATAGGATCTGTTATGTTAAAATAGCCCGTTACATTATTACCAACATAACATAAGAGTATTGTTACTATTCAATTTAATGCATCTGTGTCTTATTTAAACGATATACATTTATCAAATATATTATGATTCTGGAACACGTAATACTGGTGTAGATAGGAAGATTGCCCATGATCACATAGTATTATTTGTTTAAAAATTATACCAAAATTATAGGATAAATATCCAGTGGAATTGCCCTGGGGTTTATCACAAACTTGGGATGGTGATACATGCTACCTATTATAGTCTGTTACCTAGAGTTGATTTGTTTTGTTTTTTTAATTCACATTCAATACCATTCATATATATCAATCCCATTAGTTTACCAAGTTGCAATGTTACAGATGCGCTAATGCACTGTCCTAGCATAATTGGGCAATTTATTATCGGTATTCATATGTATGTCAGTGTGAAAATACGGTATCTTATTTAAACGCTATATATTTATCATATATATTATGATTCTGGAACACATAATACTGGTGCAGATAGTCAGATTGCACATGATCACATAGTATTATTTGTTTAAAAATTATACCAAAGTTATAGGATGGTATCCTTTTTAATGCTTATTAATGGTGGGTTTACTTCATATCCATAACATGGATTGTCAAAGAGGCCGCTGAAACTATATCTGTCCTTACGCTATGTTACCTTGATCCATTCTAATCTTTTACCCTAAATGTTAGAGTAGAATGCCAATATGCTTGTTTGTGCTTAATAGAAGTACATATCTCATGGTGTATGCGTGCACAAACATTATATTTACAGTAAAAAGTTTTAATAACTTGGGTCACTAAGCATATCATGTCATCATTTTCCTAAATAGGATCTGTTATGTTAAAATAGCCCGTTACATTATTACCAACATAACATACGAGTATTGTTACTATTCAATTTAATGCATCTGTGTCTTATTTAAACAATATATATTTATCAAATATATTATGATTCTGGAACACGTAATACTGGTGTAGATAGGAAGATTGCCCATGATGACATAGTATTATTTGTTTAAAATTCATATCCCCATAAGGGTATTACATTAGCAAAATATAGGAACATATAAGATTCATCATGAAAAATTCAGTTATATCATCTGTCATGTTGATATTCTATTTACAATATTTAGTGTTACAACATGCATGAAACATCTTAGATTTAGGAACGTTTGGAAATATTTATGCCAAGCACATATCTATACGACACAGGGACCTATATGATTACTGTATACTGAGTTAACTAGTTAGTCAGAAATCATTACAGATCTCTTGTTTTGTTTAGCGATCTTATATATCATGATTCATATCTTCTTAGTGACCTGTAGTATATGTGTATATACCAAAATCATCATGTAAAGGATTACAGTAACCGGAACTGCTTATTATCGGTTTTCATATGTATGTCAGTGTGAGAATACGGTATCTTATTTAAACGCTATATATTTATCATATATATTATGATTCTGGAACACATAATACTGGTGCAGATAGTCAGATTGCACATGATCACATAGTAGTATTTGTTTAAAAATTATACCAAAGTTATAGGATGGTATCCTTTTTAATGCTTATTAATGGTGGGTTTACTTCATATCCATAACATGGATTGTCAAAGAGGCCGCTGAACCTATATCTGTCCTTATGCTATGTTACCTTGATCCATTCTAATCTTTTACCCTAAATGTTAGAGTAGAATGCCAATATGCTTGTTTGTGCTTAATAGAAGTACATATCTCATGGTGTATGCATGCACAAACATTATATTTACAGTAAAAAGTTTTAATAACTTGGGTCACTAGGCATATCATGTCATCATTTTCCTAAATAGGATCTGTTATGTTAAAATAGCCCGTTACATTATTACCAACATAACATAAGAGTATTGTTACTATTCAGTTTAATGCATCTGTGTCTTATTTAAACGATATACATTTATCAAATATATTATGATTCTGGAACACGTAATACTGGTGTAGATAGGAAGATTGCCCATGATCACATAGTATTATTTGTTTAAAAATTATACCAAAATTATAGGATAAATATCCAGTGGAATTGCCCTGGGGTTTATCACAAACTTGGGATGGTGATACATGCTACCTATTATAGTCTGTTACCTAGAGTTGATTTGTTTTGTTTTTTTAATTCACATTCAATACCATTCATATATATCAATCCTATTAGTTTACCAAGTTGCAATGTTACAGATGCGCTAATGCACTGTCCTAGCATAATTGGGCAAAACAACAATTCACACAACCGTCGCTGAAACGGCGAAGGAACAATTTGCAACGCGCTCGATCGGACATAACAGCCTAAAGAAGAATGCTAGTACGTTGGCTATGTGGATACATCACGGCTGTATCAACCCGAACAAATGCAGCCCGCGTCGACCAAAAATGAATGATTTTGCCCATCAATTTTTTAACTAGTTATGCCACAGAGGCATGTAGTACCTCATGGCTCATTGTGGTCATTAGTTCTTAGATCATCGTTAAAACATGGGGAGGTGAGCCCTCAGTCCTCGAGCTGTATGAGGTCTGGACATGTCACATGTAATATACAGTAATATATGGTGCTCAGCTATATAAACGGTTTAATACACAGTAATATGTGGTATGCTTGCAGCGTTATACACGTTGTAATACCAAGTAATATGTGGTCTGTATACAGTGCTATACACTCTGTAATACACAGTAATATATGGCATGTATGCAGCGATATAAACACTGTTTAATACACTGTAACATATGGCTTGTATGCAGCGATATAAACGGTTTAATACACAGTAATATGTGGTATGCTTGCAGCATTATACACGTTGTAATACCCAGTAATATGTGGTCTGTATACAGTGCTATACACTCTGTAATACACAGTAATATATGGCATGTATGCAGCGATATATACACTGTTTAATACACTGTAACATATGGCTTGTATGCAGCGATATAAACGGTTTAATACACAGTAATATGTGGTATGCTCGCAGCGTTATACACGTTGTAATACACTGTAATATGTGGTCTGTATGCATCAATATAAACGGTTTAATACACAGTAATATGTGGTATTTGGTGTAAATCTTTTATCGTTAATATACAGGTCTGGACATGTCACGCTGTAATACCCACAAGTCTGGTCATGTCTGCTTGCAATTAAAGTTCAGCGATTGGCCATAATAAAGATAAACTTTTTAGTGCTATTTAACACACAGTAACATATGTCATGTATGCAACATAGGTTGTAATATACAGTTAAGCTTTTTAAATATTCTTCAATTTAAAACCAAATACGCTGTTTCTACATATGTTTGCAAAAAATAACGTGTGAGAATGTCATTTTGAAATTTGTGCTGTCATCATTAATCATGCATGGCCATTAAAATCAATACGCTTTTTAAATCCGTACCAGGTGTGATGCTTCCGTGCATCTAAGAAAATGGACACGGTCATTAAAATCAGTATGCTTTTTAAACCAGTGCCATGTGTGACATAGTATGATTTTTAAATAGTACCATATGCGACATGGCATGAAGTTTCAGCTGCTGGAATGTAAGAACATTTTGTGTTACTTCAAAATATATCTTTTTTTTTGTGAGTGTCATATGTGAAATTCTTTTCAAAGATATTATCTTTTAATACGGTTTAATATCGAACTCTATACATTTTATATAAAAGCGATATCAAACACTATCATTTAATATCAAAGGAGGCGTGCCACTGGAGAAAGGGGGTGTTGTCACCTGTCACTTTGACAGAAAGGTTGTCTTTATCTACTACTTATATATATATATATATATATATATATATATAAAAGTTGTAATGACAAAAAAATAAAGAATCATCTGGCTCTTATCAACCAGGTGTGCTGCCCCCCAGCAAGATTCGCCCCTAAGCACATGCCTCACATACTTAGTGGGAAATCCGCTACTGCCGCCAATCACATAGTCAAGGTGGGACCTTTTGCGTGTCCCACATACACCCTGGCGGATTGTAAATGATGGGCAATCAATGAGCACAGCAGCTGCTCCCGGATCCCAGCAGCATCACACTCATAATGTAGCTGTCTGTCATAGGAGTTAAAATGTCTGTGTTGTAGTAGGGTTTTTCATGTTTTTTGGGGGGTTTCACCGTTTTTTTTTTCATGGCTATCCAATTAGGCCCCCATTTTTTGTGCCTGAAAACTGTTTCCTTTCCCACGACATTGGGGCTACAGTTTTGTTGCTAACATTAAAGCCCACAAGCCATTGACTTACTGTATCTCTAAAGCTGGCTACACACTAGACGATATGTTGTCTGATCCCATGGATCAGACTGACATATCGTGAACATCATCTAGTGCGTACAGACTATTGCATGGCTCCACGGATCATTCATCGCATCTCTTTATCTGCTTACAGTGGGGGTGTGGGGGGTAGTGTTATGGATTATTTGAAGAAGGGGGGCCCCAATTTGGTGTCTTGCTTAGGGCCCCATGAGGTCTAAATCCGCCTCTGGTTGGGACCAATATGTCTGTTCATTAGATCACACTCCAGGTTATTTAAACTTACTTCTGTATAGGAGTTCATTATTGAGAAGTGCAGCATGCTCTGAATTAAATGGCTTATTTACCTAACCGACTTGTCTGTCACAACCAGGACTCCTATTGTTTAGTTTGGCCGCTAGCCGCCGCTGCTGCATCACGTAGTATAGTGTTATACCAGGAAATGCATTCCAGTGGTACAAGGCTTGCGGCTCAAGGACAGGAAACAGCCTCAGAGCCGTGCTGCATTATGGAACCGGAAGTGTGTCCACGCCCGCAAATGCTGGTGGACTCAACTAACCTGGAATCTTTACAAGCGGGGTAAGTTGTGGTGAACGCAGGTGATTAGGATCACAATGTTAATGACAGGCGCTTTGCCATTTATAGGCCAACACCATGCAGCATGAATTGTTATGGTCTTGAGAAAGGTGGGAGACCACCGAAACAGCTGTTGGGCTAATGGGGGAGAATCCTTTAGGCTGAGACCCCCTATGGACATGATAAGTGACATGTTTAACTTTACATCTACTATGCTGCTGTTGCTTGGATAACAAATTGTTTTCATTGAATAAGAAGCACTTTTTTGTAATGCTGGTCTCCTCTTTTTTGGCTGCTATACAGTGTGCTAAAGAATTGCTGGATATTTCTTTGTTATGAGATTACAGCACCTGGATATATACAAGTGTAATTTTTGCGGGTTTTTTGTTAGTCTTTCTATGCATACTCTATTATGTGGAACCAGCGCAAAACATTGTGAAATTATTGGATTTTTTCATTAATATCTTTTAACAAATAAGTTACCTTTTCCTGCTATTTTTAAAGCTATTAAGTAGTGTGAAAATTGATCTTGATGCCAGTGATTTAGCAGGCACACAAATATTTCTGGACAAAGACATTAACAAAATTTTATTCACAAACACTGACTGTTTGAATTTGATACTGATAGCCCCATTGAAATATACATGGATTTATTGAAAATGAAGAAGGGACTGGTTGAAACTTGCACGGTCTCACATTATCTCAGTATCACAAAGAGAAGTGTATCCCAAGGGGGTTTAGAATAAAAAAAAATCAGCCAACCATAGGTAGAAACAACAAAGAATTCTGTAAGCAGTGGTGTCATATCTTGAACCAGTGCAGTCTGGATCTAATGGTGCTTGTGATACAACAAGTTAACACTGACATACAGATTTTGGAGAAAGAGATTGACAGTTGTGAAACAATAGGATTGGATGTGCTTAAAACTGATAGTACAGAATGGTTAATGAAATTGGAAAATAATGTCCCTGCTTTTAGGGCAGAATTGCTATCTTTCAAGAAAAATAGATATAAAAAAAATTGAGAGAGGACTACAAAGAATTACGTGTCTACCCCTGGGTTTTTTTTCAGGGAAACACCAGACAAAAGGTGGCAGGAGACGTTTTGATAGACTGTATATGGACATTGAATCACAAACTTCTGATTCTGACCAATCCACATCTAATGGTGGGTCTTTTTTAAAAGATGGTGGGCCAGTCAGGACCAGAAACGGAAAAGCACAAGGTGCTGTAGGAGGGGAAGGCACAAAAACAGGGGCCAACAAGGAGCATAAAAATACAAGAAAGTAACAGTCTTTAACTTATCCACATATACTTTGAGTGAAGCAGAAGATAGGGTCTTGTCTAAGGGGCTATCTATTGTACAAACTTATAAACAAAATGCCTTTAATTGTGAGGTAGAATTACATAAATTTCATAGACAACTTTAATTGGAAGATTTTTCCTCTAAGCAGGATAAAGATACTTCCATAAAAATTACTCCTTCTTACTCCAAGAGCTCCTTTGACCCGCCTTCTACCAGTTCCTCTATAGATACATTCATGAGACTTGTGAGATGAGACACTATTCCTTTTGTCAAAAAACTAAAATTTTCATATTCCAATATCACCAGCGAGGAACAGCGAGCCATTAGAAATTTGAGAGATAAACCAATTATCATATGGGCAGCTGACAAGGGAGTGGTGTAGTGGTCCTTGATAGAGCAGACTATGTTGCAGAAGTACATAGACAACTTAGTGACCCTGTGTGCTATAAAAGCTTATGTTACGATCCCACTTTTAGATATAAGAGACAGACCTGTGATTTCATTAGGATTGGGCAACAGGTGGATAGATTAGGCTATGGCTACATTTTTGATGCAGGAACATCCAATAGTTCAGTTGCTCTATATATTGCCTAAGATTCACAAGTCCCTCCACAAACCCCCAGGGAAACCAATAATCTCCTCAAGGGGGTCTTTGTGTCAGAGCCTCTCTCAATATGTAGACTTTTATTTAAAAGCAAGTGTGTAATACCTCCACTATTTTAAAAGATACTACAGATTGTTTAAATAAGTAGAGAAATTTTGGTAGTCCACCGCCTGATTGTTTGTTAGTGACACGTGACATCACAAGCTTGTACACTAATATCGGACATACTGAAGGTGTGGAAGCCATTAGTTAAGCAATTATGAAGAGTCCCCACTATGCTGGTCCCCCAATGGGATTTTTTCTGTTGTTGGTTAATATAATCTTGCATAAGAACTACTTTATGTTTTAGAATTCATTTTACTTACAGCACCAGGGTACTGCGATGGGGTCAAATATGGTTCCTGCGTATGCTAACCTGTTCATGCATGAGTATGAAACCAACAATTTTTTCAACAATAGAAATTTTTCATCTTATATCGCGTTTTATGCATGATTTAAAGATGATATTTTTATGATATGGATTGGGGGTATAGATAATCTGAATCGCTTTATAAACTTTTTAAACAGTCTCACAGGCACCATTAGATTAACCCACATGAGCAGCCCTCGTAAGATAGATTTTTTTTTATGTCACGGTATTGATCAAGGACGGGACATTCCAAACATCTATTTTTAAAAAACTTACTGATAAGAACACTGCATTGCTTGCGGACAGGTTTCATCTGAAACCTTTAAAGCAAGGATTACCATACTCCCAACTCCTACGTGTGGTAAGACTAACCTCTGATGACACTAATTTAAGGGTAGCACTCCATAAAATGGGAGAGAACTTTGTTCAAAGGGGCTACCATAAAAAGGAAGTTAAAGATGCAATTGAGAGATGTTTATCACTTAATAGAGAAACACTTCTATGGTGTGAAAGACAGGAAAAAGAAATTGACCAATTAATTTTTCCAAGTACGTACGTCATTTCTTCTGGCCATCTGCGGGTCCTATATTTTGAGACATTGGCATATATTACAAACAGACCTGCTGATTAGCACCTTTTGTCAAACCAAGCCATTATTTGCCTATAAAAGGAGTAGCAACCTTAAAGATCAGGCAACCTACTCTGACATTAGCCCAACAGTAAATATAAGTAATGTTCATGGCTGTCACTGAAAAATGGATCATTTCGATGTAATTGTTGTGCCAATTGCCAACATTTATTAACACGGGACGCCTTTTTTGATCCTAAGACTGGACTGACACACATGTAGAAACACTATATGACTTGTGAAAGTAAATACATTGTGTACCTGATTGTCTGTCCATGCCAATTAATTTATATTAGTAAAACAATATGGATGCTAAAGGTGTGCATTGCGATGCACCGATCGTGCATCAAGAAAGCTATGTTTAAGTGTGAACCTAGTACACTACCTGTTGCCAAATATTTTTTGAGGCAGGACTCAGTCAAGGACTTTAAATTCATGTCTTTGGATCAGATTAAACCCCTGAAAAGGGGTGGGGACCGACACAAGATGTTACTCCAGAGAGAATGTGAACTTATTTAAAAATTCAACTGCATTTTGTCAGATGGCCTAAATGAGGATTTAAATCTCAATGTATTCTTATAACTAGTTAAGCACCAGTGTGCTACAGTGAGAGCTGCTCGTTGTTGGTGATCCTTATATGTTGAATAATACGATATGTATATCAGATATTTGGTGATTTCCTTGTGATGTACTTGTCTTGATGTCCAAAGCACTATTTTGGTAACTGTTGCAAGTATTGATATCAGACAATTTGGATCTGTTTTGCACTTTTTCTTTCTTTTTTTCTTTTCTTTATATTATATTTAGTTTGTATAGAATGTTATGGGTGCCTGTGAGACACAGTTGATCAAGATCACCAGTCCATCACACTCCCCCAACTGTTTCTGGATTGTTATATACAGTAATATTTGGTTCAACCCAATAGTAGTAGTGATATGGTGACTGAGCTTAATAGACATCTGAGGATGCTACAGTGCACCAGTCGGGACCAATATGTCTGTTCATTAGATCACACTCCAGGTTATTTAAACTTACTTCTGTTTGGGAGTACATTATTGAGAAGTGCAACATGCTGTGAATTAAATAGCTTATTTACCTAACCGGCTTGTTTATCACAACCAGTACTCCTATTGTTTATATTTGGCCACTAGCCGCCACTACCGTATCACATGGTATAGTGTTATACCTGGAAATGCATACCAGCGGTACAAGGCTTGCGGCTCAAGGACAGGAAACAGCCCCAGAGCCGTGCTGCATTATGGAACCGGAAGTGTGTTCAGGCGGCAGACAGCATGCGGTCCACGGCCGCAAATGTTGGTAGACTCAGCTGACCTGGAGTCTATATAAGCAGGAACAGTGGTAAGTTGTGGTGAACGCACGTGATTAAGATCACATTGTTAATGACAGGCGCTCTGCCATTTATAGGCCATCACTGTGCAGCATGAATTGTGATGCTCTTGAGAAAGATGGGAGACCACCGAAACAGTTGTCGGGCAAATGGGGAAGAATCCATCATGCTGAGACCCCCTATTGACATGATAAGTGACATGTTTAACTTTTACATCTACTATGCTGCTGTTGCTTGGATAACAAATAGTTTTCACTGAATAAGAAGCACTTTTTTGTAATACAAAGGTGGTGTGCTGGTCTCCTCTTTTTTGGCTGCTATACAGTGTGCTAAAGAATTGCTGGATATTGCTTTGTTATGGAATTACAGCACATGGATATTAAGTGTAATATGTGCGGTTTTTCATTGGTCTATAGATAGATAGATAGATAGATAGATAGATAGATAGATAGATAGATAGATATCTGTGGCCCTGGTCCCAAACAGAGTGAATTTTTTTTAAGTTTAAACTCTGCCAGTATTTTACGTTACATAATAAAGGGTATGTTTACCAATTTTGTTCCAGATCCATCAAGCCATATAGGAGCCTATGAAAAACAAACATGCATACATAAGATTTCAGGGGATCATATTAGGCAATACCTGGCATCTCCAGTAGTTCATTACTGATCACAGCAAACCCAGACCATGTGACATCACAGCGCTCATGTCGTAACCACGCCCAAACACATTTCGTCATTAAAAAAACTGCAGCCGCTGTATTGTAGCTCTTCTCATATGAATTTAGACTTATTCACATATAGAAGTGAATGACATGAAACAGACACTCTGCACATGCCAAGTTGCATGGGACCTGGCACGCCGAGAAGGGCTGTATGTAGTGACTGCGGCAATAGTGTATGAGGACACATTTTTGGTTGATAGAATTAGAGAGGTGCAGGTGGGGGTGTCCTGTCTCCTAACAGTGTCCTGTGGGCAGTCAACAAGGCAAAGTGATTACTTTCAGTGTCGGATTTGCCACTATGCACGTGACGCACGTGCCTAGGTGCGGTACAACAAAGCTAGCAGAGCCGGACTAGGCAATTTCCTAGGGATATCTGCCTTCACCTAGGGGCTGGCTCAGCAACCATTGGTGGTCCGTGGGGCACCCAATATTTGGCTCCACCGGCAGCTCTGCTCTTGCATATCTGAGAAGAGCCGCCTGCTGTAGCACCAGAGAGCGGGTGCAGAGAGTATATATATATACATGTGTGTGGGGTGTAGTATGGTATGCCGGCGGCCGGGCTCCCGGCGACCAGCATACCGGCGCCAGGAGCCCGACTGCCGGCATACCGACAGTGTGGCGAGCGCAAAGGAGCCACGCTATTTTATTCTCCCTCCAGGGGGGTCGTGGACCCCCACAAGGGAGAATAGCTGTCGGTATGCCGGGTGTCGGGATCCCAGCGCCGGAATACTGTGCACCGGGATCCCGACATTCGGCATACTGAAGACCACCCTGTGTGTGATACCCTGAACTCATTTGGGCAGACAATAGAGGGTATCACTGAACTGTAATTGCAGGCTACATTAAGTGTTGTCCGCATGGTTATAGAGTCACATCAAACACTTGAACTTGGGGGTCACTGTAGGCAAGAGAGTGGGCCAAACTGTCTTCCCAAGCGCTGCTGGCATGACACATACAGGCACCCCAGGACAAGCTCAAGCGCTGAGGGTGGCCTGTGAGGAGAGAGAAGAGAGATGTATGGCGCACAGTGAAATGGTCCATGTCAGCAGCTTTCCCAGTTTCTGTCTGACCTGACCGGGAGGAGAGAGAGGGCTGTGTGACTTACATTGACTCGGCTGAACGTCATCCTCAGCTCCGGTGTCTGGTCCCGACAGCGGTAAGCAGCGTCTGACTTAAGGGTGATGCACTGAGGGGAGTGGAGCGGCCATCTTCCTCCAGCATACAGCAAAGACTGCCTAGCACCACCCAGAGGTGTAGCCGGACACAGGCTGTCAATAGCGGGCGGAGCCACGACTGAAGTCCCAGTTTCCACAGATCGAGGGGCACGGATTCAGAGGCAGGACAGGACGACAGGACGCTCTATAAATGGTAACAGGACAGGAGCTATAGCATACAGTCAGGGACAGCTGACAGAAGAGACACTTTAGCTCATATACACAGCCAGCACTGCTTCTCCCCTAGGAACCAACACAGTATAGCCAAGACTGCTGTCATAGAAAGTGCCCCAATAACCAACCTACCAATACCATGAACTCCATTCCAACCACTATTCCACCACCCCTCATAGTGACTGATGCGTAACTAGTTCACAAAGTGATGTGACGACAATGAGTCCTCACCAGTTAGTCAGTTGAGCAGGACCCAAAGCAAATACGGAGTCTTAAAGACATTGTCAGGAGTGATACAAACATATAAGTTTCACTATTATATTAAACTCATGCTTTCAGGCAGTTTTAGCACCTAGGGGGTAATTCTGAGTTGATCGCAGCAGGAACTTTGTTAGCAGTTGGGCAAAACCATGTGCACTGCAGGGGAGGCAGATATAACATGTGCAGAGAGAGTCAGATTTGGGTGGGTTACATTGTTTCTGTGCAGGGTAAATAATGGCTGCTTTATCTTTACACTGCTATTTAGAGTGCAGATTGAACACACCACACCCAAATCTAACTCTCTCTGCACATGTTATATCTGCCTCCCCTGAAGTGGACATGGTTTTGCCCAACTGCTAACAAAGTTCCTGCTGCGATCAACTCAGAATTACCCCCCTAATACAAAGAACAGAATGAATAAGCATACTGAAGATATTACATGTCAGATTGTATACTAACTATACACAATATGTGTTTTTAACTTCATTCTGTTCAGTATACTGTATGAGTGTTAATAGGATGTTGCATACATCACTGTACATTCTTTTGTGCATCACATATCCTGTTGCTACATGACCTATCAGTATGTGAGCTTTAAAAATATGCCCTTTTATGGTAGTGCCACATCTGAGGCTGGTCAGTAACCCTATCAGTTTGTGACCTTTCGGTTTATGTCCCTTTATGGTATTGTCACATCTGAGGCTGGTCAGTAGCCCTATAAGTATGTAAGCTTCGGGTGGGACACGAGCCTAAAACAGCCTAGACAGCCTGGATTAACACTGCAGAAGTGCCAAGATGATCTGAATATAACTCAGCCTCTAGATGCAGAGGGCGAGGCTCCTGAGTATTCTGATGTGATTGCTGTATTGAACATCTGCTGAATTGATCAATAACCTTAGCTAAATATATAATAAATTCGTACATTGTATTTATATATTCAAGTTATTTGTTGAAGAACTTTTCTGGGAATCCACCCATCTGGGTCTCCTCGAACTTAACCCAACTGTAACAGACATTTGCAGCCATTCCCTGGCCAGCACCCCACATTAAAGGGATTGAGGGTAGTAACAGGAACTCCGATATTCTTGTCACCACATCTACTGGGTAATGCTTTGCTAAATCAAGTCATAGCTGTAGGAAAAGTGCATGTACTTCTGTAAATTTCAGGGAGAGAAAGTCCTTAGCATCTACACCTCTGTTTTGATTCAGGATTAATCTTCGCCTTTCATTTTGTGAGGAATGTGAAGCAGGGAGGGATCAGCTTAGTCAGAATTCTCCCAGAGTAAGGAGTCGCTGAATTGTCTCACCGCAAATTGCTAAGGTAGTCAAGTGAAAGTCAGTTACCCGCTCAGTCAAGTACCCTATAATTAAACTTGTCTTACGGGGTGATTCAGGAAGTGTCAGCATAGCCAGCATCGTCTTTATCTGTGAAATGCTTAATGTGCACCACCGATAGACTATTCAGCTGAACAGGGTTAATTTGAGGTATATTCCAGTACTGAAAAGGGTGGGAATGCATTTTTATGTGATGTTGCAACCAGCGGAGACGTGTGTTCTGGTTCAATTAAACTTATTTATTGTTTCACTGTACTTTCCTGAAGTCCAATTGAGTAGAGATTTCAACTGTTTTATACATATGTTACTGTGGTAGTGAGGTGGGAGAATACATTGGGGCTGTCAGGTTCCCTGGGTGTTCGTCCCCTCCAAGTGTTCTTCAGAAACCGTGTCATTCCCGGTTAGCTGCAAGACCTGTGAAAAGAGTAAAGAGAAAAGGTAATTTACGACAGGACTATCCAAATACTTTCCTCTAAGTCAGCTTATAACACACACACACACACACACACACACACACACACACACACACACACACACATATATACTTTTTTTATATGTATATATATATATATAAATCAGCAGCATCACCTCCTCCATACCTCTCTCCATACCCTGACCCCTCTCTCATGTACCCACTGTCATGTCCCTGTCCATCCCTGTCACCCCTCTTTGCTGTCCCCTCTCGTCCTGATCATATGACCTCTGCCCTGTCACTGTCCTGTCCCCTCTGTCCTATCACCTCTGTACTGTCCTCAGTGTATTGTCCCAGTTACCACTGTCATATCCCTATCCCCTCTGTCCCAGCGCTGTCGTTCCTCTCTCCTGTCCCTATCTTCTCTGACCTTGCCTTGTCACTCCTCTCTCCTTTCCCCTCTGTACTGTCCTGTCCCTGATCCATCTGTCCTGGTCCTGACACCCCTGTTCTAGCCCTGTCCATGTCACCTCTATCCTGGCCCTGTTACATCTGTACTGTCCCTGTCCTCTCTTTCCTGCCCTGTCACCTCTGTCCTGGTCCTGACCCCACTGTTATGTCCCAGTCACCTCTTTCTACTGTCCCTTTTATTCTGTCCAGTCCTTTTTCCCTCTGTCCTAATGCTCTCCTTGTCACTCAATGTCTTCATCACCCCTGCCCCCGCAGTCACCCACTATCTCCCTATAACCCTTTTTTTTGTGTGTGTGTGTGTGTGGGGGGGGGGGGGGGGGACGGCCAATAATGTTGTGCCTAGAGGTGGCCCTAAATCTGCCTCTGATTACTTTGTTTCTTTTCTGTGCTTTTCTTTCCCCTTTCCTTTATGGGTGCAGTGGGCCTTGCAACTTCCCATGTTAGACAATACACAAGAAGAGTGGTCCAAAAAGCACTGTCTCTTGCGGAGTAGAGTATAATTCCTCCTTCTCTAGTGATCACTCCTGACAGGTGTCCACCATTCTCTCAGAAGCAATGGAAGGAACAAGACAATATAGTAAATCAAGGTGGAATTTGTACTGATGATGTCCATTCTCCACCAAACACTCACCTCAACGAAGTGAGATGCGTACACATAAAGGTTTATTTGTGATGGGAGTACTTTCTACTAAAATGTCATGGATTCAGGTCTACCCATACGTTAACCCCTCAAATTAGACACTCAGCCAGGACCAGATGTAAATGTTTCTCAAAAGGTATCTTTATGGTAGTATCACCTTCCCTGGTACATTCCTTCCATAATGAATCAGGCCATTCGTATTCCTCAAAGAAATGTAATATTTATTCCAGGGTACAGTCTTTGTTTGAAAAACCATGGTCCTTACGACAACACTACAGCATTTATTTCCAAAATATCCACGGACAACAGTTAAAAAACATAAAAGGCTCTCCGAAAAAGCACAGGAATAAAAGGACACTGTTTCTCTATCCCACCCGGACTGAGAGGTGTGCACAGAGTCCATAGCCTAGATGATGTTCGGCCAGTCCATATGCATCAGAGAGTCCACCTTTTTACCACCAACGCGTTTCTGACACAAAGGTCCTTCCTCAGGGTGTACAGGGGTTCACTCCACTAGACATATATATACCTGACCACTAAATCACATGATCAAAGTGGGCAGTACATTCCACAATAGTAAATCGTAAAACATGGTTATTCACATACTACAATTCATAACAAATTCCAGCTATATATACATATATTAAAAACATTGCATAAATTAATATAAAATATATCGCAAAAAAAACATCTTTGAATGTGCATATTATTAAAACATTTATACATAAACATAACAATAAGTCCAGTCCATGTCTTTTGTTCATCCTCTCTGTGGTGTTTGGTGCCAAAACAGTAATAGTACATGTCCCAAAGCCATCCACATTGTTTCCAGCGGCTATTCGCGGCAACTACTGGTCCTTGGAACGCAAACAGAAAGTTCCGGTGACCACTTCCGGTCCAGTGGAACGCAAATCGGGAAAGTGCCATTTTGGAGCCCAGAAGACCATTCCTCCCATTCTAATAGTGCAGCAGGGACAAAGTAGGCCAAAATACCTCACTGAATGAGATCCTTATGCATCCCAAAAGTCCGGATGTCCCATAAAAAGTTAACACAATAAACAAAGATTAATGTACAATCCCCGTAGAGTTAACAGCATGACATATATGTATAAGAATGTTACAGAAACCACTTCATTTCAAAATCTACATTTAGACCTTTAGGTGATAACGTTGTTAACATTTAGATGGTTTTCATTTCTTTTTGAGCCAACCTCCTATTTTTATCTCCACTTTGCCAATGGGGTTTTATTGCATGTATTCCACACAAAGAAGTTAGATGGTTAATATTGCATTGATGTACTTGTTTGAAATGTAGGAATACATTATCGGTCTCCAGACCCTTCTTGATATTTCTAACATGTTCATATAATCTCTCCTTAAGCATGCGGGTAGTCTTACCCACATATTGTTTGCCGCACGTACACTCAAGTACATAAATGCAATATTTGGTGTTACAAGTTACTAAGTCATCAATAGCAAACTCCTTATTGGTTTGGGTTGATTTATAGTGTGTTATCTTAGACTCCTTACTTTTACATGTTCTGCACATACTGCATACTCCCCAGCGGTAAAAGCCCTTGGATTTAATATTATTATGAATGAATGGAATATTTATAGCACTACTAACAATCTGATCCTTTTGTGCTTTTCTATAAATAAACACTGGACAAGATTCCAGGTTCTCCCTTAGTAGTGGGTCCTTGTTTAGAATGCCCCAATGTCTTTTAATGACTTGTTTAATCTGTTTAGTTTGACTGTTATACTTGGTAACAAAAGCTATTTTTTGATCCTTCAAGTTATTTCTCGATTTATGAGTTTTTGCCAAGGTTTTAGCTCTATCCATATCATAACACTTCTTCTTAGCAACGTCAACTACCCCCTCATCATAGCCTTTAGACAGTAACTTTTCCTTTAAAATCTCTGCCTGTTCCTCATACTTCTCCACATCACTACAGTTACTCCTAATTCTATGAAACTGACTCTTGGGGATACTTTTTAACCAGTTCAAGTGATGGTTACTATCAAACAGATATTGATAAAGCAGTGATAAGTGCAAGGTGATAGCTGATCAGCTCCATTATGTAAATTTACAGTTAGGAGCTGATTGGCTGGTGCGTTATCACCATCCACTTATCACTGCTTTATCACTTCTCCAGGCTTAATACATCTGCCCCTATGAATGATTCATTGACTGTGTGGACCATTGAATACAACAAATGCACAATAGACTTGCCAAAGGCATGCAAATGTCAATAGTTTGCCAAAATATGAACACAAAGGTGATGGCAACTTTGTAGAAATAGCAGGTAACAAATTTGATAACAGTATGGCTGTCCCTTAAAACTGGTATCCATCTCTAAAGTACAAAGAACATATTAACATTAAAATTTGTGTAAGTCAAAGGGTCAGATGTAATGACGCCCAAGATCCCGGAGGTGCGAGATGACGACCGATTTCAGACTTTTTTTTAAAGGGGCAATCATTAACAGACATGGTTCCGGCGATCTCGGGCGTCATTACATTTGGCTCTTAGTGTCATATACCTCAACATGTATGTCTACAAAGGACATTACTGCAAAAACATTCAATGCACAACTGTTTCCACACAGGAAGTAAGTACTGAATGGAATTAAGTAAAGGCATATCTAGAACCATAATTTTCCAGTGCACCAGGTGCATATTGTAGACTGAGTACGATTGACATGCATAACCAGACTTATTATATTGAGCTTTTAACTGCAACCTACAAGAAAACTCTCAGTTTATTTACATCTTGTACAAGGAACAGATTAACCTATAAAGCCAATAAATCCAAAATATTAGCTTGGTTTTAATGAATCCAATATTAGCCTGCTGTCAGGCACTACATATACCATACAATTCCAAAGCACTTTATTTGGAATCACAAGGATAGAGAATGGAAAACTTGACAATGAAGTGGAGACACTACTATTGGTCAAATTTGTATTGGCAGTCATAATGACAGAGAAAAAAAAAATTGTCTCAGAATACTCATTCATGCATAAAGAGCAAATTGTTTTGAAGACATGAGAAATACAGTACCTCTTGAAGCATGCCAAACATCATGCATAGCACGAGGCTTAAGTGATGACGACATTGATTGGGACACGTGGCTAACTGAAAAATAAAGCATATACATGCCTGACAAGTTTTTTTATTTGCATAATGTTTTATCCATCTAATCTGACTGCTCTATTTCAAAAGGCACAAACAGTACCTAATGGAGGACTTTCCGAGACAATAACCTAGCGGTGATGAAGATCTTCATTTCACATTTAAAATATTGACCATACAGTATGCTACATACCAATATAAAACCATTGTCAGCATTTCATTTGCCTGCTCCTGACTATAACAACATATTGGTTGATGATGATCACAATTATGTTAAAATGGAAAAAACTAAATATTAATAAAAATATGCCAGTTAAAATCTGAGCAGAAATATGTCTAAAATAGTTGAGACCAATGAAAACCCAAACTCACAGTTTGGCTAAGGTGGAATTGGAAATACCTTTATAAGACCTTGTGACATGCAACAGAAGGCCAATACAAGCTTGATTTGCCATGTGCACTTACTGGAAATGCAGCAATTTCATTGAAACAGGGTGACACCAGGGCCCTCATTCCGAGTTGTTCGCTCGCAAGTGAATTTTAGCAGATTTGCTCATGCTAAGCCGCCACCTACTGGGAGTGAATCTTAGCATCTTAAAATTGCGAACGATGTATTCGCAATATTGCGATTACACACCTCGTAGCAGTTTCTGAGTAGCTTCAGACTTACTCGGCATCTGCGATCAGTTCAGTGCTTGTCGTTCCTGGTTTGACGTCACAAACACACCCAGCGTTCGCCCAGACACTCCCCCGTTTCTCCGGCCACTCCTGCGTTTTTTCCGGAAACGGTAGCGTTTTTTCCCACACGCCCATAAAACGGCCTGTTTCCGCCCAGTAACACCCATTTCCTGTCAATCACATTACGATCGCCAGAACGATGAAAAAGCCGTGAGTAAAAATCCTAACTACATAGCAAATTTACTTGGCGCAGTCGCAGTGCGGACATTGCGCATGCGCATTAAGCGGAAAATCGCTGCGATGCAAAGATTTTTACCGAGCGAACAACTCGGAATGAGGGCCCATGTTTCCTGCTCCATTCTTAGAAACATATACCTGCAATACTAAGTTAAAAACTAAGCAGGCTTAAAACCTTTACTCCCTTCAATTAATTATTTTGGATGAGGCATCAATGGCATCTGTGCATGGTGTGAATACTGTAGACACCACTGGACAAAGGTTTTGGAAACATCGTATTCATTTTTGGTGGCAATGTAACACAGACTCTGGCAGTTTGCATTAAAAAACAGCAAATGCTGGAAGTACTGTAGCTGCAACTTTTGAAATATGACAGCTAAGACTGAGCTCTCTCAACATGTCAGACTTCCTACATTTTTTTGTGGCTTTTGCAACTCTCATAAGCATAATTTAACTTAAAAGTTAGAGCAGAAGCTATTTTACTACAAAATCTTAACCAAGCTCTGTGTTCTGGTAGTAGATTGGATGTCAATCAAATAATGTCATGGTTGATTGACTTAGAAGTCCTTACATAATCTCCAATGAGTAACATAGTAACATAGTAATTGAGGTTGAATAGACTCAAATTCCCCAGTTACAAGTGTACGGGGACCAAGGTTTCCCTGGCATATCCTTTACATTAAAGTGAAAATAGGACTTTTCACAAACTGCTTCCACACATTTGGAAGTCCACAGTTTACTATGATGTTGTTAATATACTAAGAGGACACAAGCCAAATCAGGGAAAACAGCCACAGAATTTTTTTTATCCTCCACCAAACTATAATTCAAAAAGGAAGTATTTTTCTGGCATCTGCAAACTCTGCAAATTGTAGATTCATCCAACAGCCTGTCAGATGGAGGAGATTTGTTCCACAAGTGTCAAATTCTATATTTGTTGTGGGAAGAGGACTGGGATCATGGGATCACTGACAGAACTAGTAAAAACTGGAGTAAAAGATACTAAGGTATGTAGGTGTGGAAACCAGTAATTGTAGTCAGTGCCGTAACTAGACATTTTAGTGCTGTGTGCAAGAAACTGCATTGGCGCCCCTCTAAATATAAATCAGGGTCCGTGCGCGGCGTAGGTGCGCATCAAAAATATAAGGGTGTGGCTTCATGGGGAAGGCGCATGGACACAAAATAATACAAATTCATATTGCGCTGTACAGTAGTCTCCATTATTCAAATTACGCCACACAGTAGTGCCACTTACATACATTACACAGGTAGACCCCTGTCACACATTATGCCAGGTAGAGCCCCTGTCACACATTACGCCAGGTAGAGTCCCCTTTTACACAGTACAGCAGATAGAGTCCGCTTTTACACATTATGGCAGGCAGAGCCCCCTTTTACACATTACAGCAGGTAGAGTTCCCTTTTACACATTACGGCAGGAAGAATCCCCTTTTACACAGTATATTAGGTAGAGTCCAACTTTTTACACATTGCGGCAGGGAAAGTCGCCCTTTTCAAACATTACAGCAGCAGAGTCCCCCTTTTTACACATTACAGCAGGCAGATTCCCTCTTTTACACATTATGGCAGCAGAGTCCCCCTTTTAACACATTAGGCAGGCAGAGTCCGAGAGAGAGAGAGATTGCCCCACCAATCACTGAACTTACTAAATTATATTTATATTTGAGATGTGCACCGGAAAATTTTCGGGTTTTGTGTTTTAGTTTTGGATTCGGTTCCGCGGCCGTGTTTTGGATTTGGACGCGTTTTGGCAAAACATCCCTGAAATTTTTTTGTCGGATTCGGGTGTGTTTTGGATTCTGGTGTTTTTTTACAAAAGACCCTCAAAAAAAGCTTAACTCATAGAAGTTGGAGGTAATTTCGATCCCATAGTATTATTAACCTCAGTAACCACAATTTCCACTTATTTCCAGTCTATTCTGAACACCTCACACCTCACAATATTATTTTTAGTCCTAAAATTTGCACCAAGGTCGCTGGATGACTAAGCTAAGTGACACAAGTGGCCGGCACAAACACCTGGCCCATCTAGGAGTGGCACTGCAGTGTCAGACAGGATGGCACTTAAAAAAATTAGCCCCAAACATCACATGATGCAAAGATAAATAAAAAAAAGAAGTGCAAGATGGAATTGTCCTTGGGCCCTCCCACCCACCCTTATGTTGTATAAACAGGACATGCACACTTTAACAAACCCATCATTTCAGTGACAGGGTCTGCCACACGACTGTGGCTGAAATGACTGGTTGGTTTGGGCCCCCACCAAAAAAGAAGCAACCTCTCCTTGCACAAACTGGCTCTACAGAGGCAAGATGTCCACCTCCTCCTCATCCTCCGATTCATCACCCTTTTCACAGTGTACATCCCCCTCCTCACAGAGTATTTATTCGTCCCCACTGGAATCCACCATCTCAGGTCCCTGTGTACTTTCTGGAGGCAATTGCTGGTGAATGTCTCCACGGAGGAATTGATTATAATTCATTTTGATGAACATCATCTTCTCCACATTTTATGGAAGTAAACTCGTACGCGATCGCTGACAAGGTGACCGGCTGCACTGGAGGGGGGGGGGGCAACTTAGGTAAAATAAAGCCAGTTTGTGCAAGGGCCTCCAAATTGCCTCTTTTTCCTGCCAGTATACGTACGGACTGTCTGACGTGCCTACTTGGATGCGGTCACTCATAAAATCCTCCACCATTCTTTCAATGGTGACAGAATCATATGCAGTGACAGTAGATGACATGTCAGTAATCGTTGGCAGGTCCTTCAGTCTGGACCAGATGTCAGCACTCGCTCCAGACTGCCCTGCATCACCGCCAGCGGGTGGGCTCGGAATTCTTAGCCCTTTCCTCGCAGCCCCAGTTGCGGGAGAATGTGAAGGAGGAGCTGTTGGCAGGTCACGTTCCGCTTGACTTGACAAGAGTCTCACCATCAGGTCTTTGAACATCTGCAGACTTGTATCTGCCGGAAAGAGAGATACAACGTAGGCTTTAAACCTAGGATCGAGCACGGTGGCCAAAATGTAGTGCTCTGATTTCAACAGATTGACCACCCGTGAATCCTGGTTAAGCGAATGAAGGGCTCCATCCACAAGTCCCACATGCCTAGCGGAATCGCTCCGTTTTAGCTCCTCCTTCAATCTCTCCAGCTTCTTCTGCAAAAGCCTGATGAGGGGAATGACCTGACTCAGACTGGCAGTGTCTGAACTGAATTCACGTGTGGCAAGTTCAAAGGGTTGCAGAACCTTGCACAACGTTGAAATCATTCTCCACTGCGCTTGAGTGAGGTGAATGGCCTTTTGCTGCTCCTCCATCCTCTGTAGCATATAGAGGGTTGAATTCCACCTCATTACCAACTCTTGCTTCAGCTGATGGCGGGGCAGGTTCAGGAGTGTTTGCTGGTGCTCCAGTCTTCGGCACGCGGTGGCTGAATGGCGAAAGTGGCCTGCAATTCTTCGGGCCACCGACAGCATCTCTTGCATGCCCCTGACGTTTTTTAAAAAATTCTGCACCACCAAATTCAATGTATGTGCAAAACATGGGACGTGCTGGAATTTGCCCACATGTAATGCACGCACAATATTGGTGGCGTTGTCCGATGTCACAAATCCCCAGGAGAGTCCAACTGGGGTAAGCCATTCTGCGATGATGTTCCTCAGTTTCCAAAAGAGGTTGTCAGCTGTGGGCCTCTTATGGAAAGCGGTGATACAAAGCGTAGCCTGCCTAGGAACGAGTTGGCATTTGCGAGATGCTGCTACTGGTGCCGCCGCTGCTTTTGTTGCTGCTGGAGGCAATACATCTACCCAGTGGGCTGTCACATTCATATAGTCCTGAGTCTGCCCTGCTTCACTTATCCACATGTCCGTGGTTAAGTGGACATTGGGTACAACTGCATTTTTTAGGACACTGGTGACTCTTTTTCTGACGTCTGTGTACATTCTCGGTATCGCCTGCCTAGAGAAATGGAAAAATGGAACCTAGATGGTATTTGGTACCGGGGACACAGTACCTCAAGCAATTCTCTAATGCCTGTGAATTAACGGTGGATACCGGACACACGTTTAACACCACCGCAGCTGCCAAGACCTGAGTTATCTGCTTTGCAGCAGGATGACTGCTGTGATATTTCATCTTCCTCGCAAAGGACTGTTGGACAGTCAATTGCTTACTGAAAGTAGTACAAGTGGTCTTCCAACTTTCCCTCTGGGATGGCGATCGACTCCCAGCAGCAACAACAGCAGTGCCGGCAACAGTAGGCGTTACACTCAAGGATGCATCGGAGGAATCCCAGGCAGGAGAGGACTTGTCAGACTTGCCAGTGACATGGCCTGCAGGACTATTGCCTTTCCTGTCTAAGGAGGAAAATGACACTGAGGGAGTTGATGGTGTGGTTTGCAGGAGCTTGATTACAAGAGGAAGGAATTTAGTTGTCAGTGGACTGCTTCCGCTGTCACCCAAAGTTTTTGAACTTGTCAATGACTTCTGATGAATGCGCTCCAGGTGAACTATAAGGGAGGATGTTCCTAGGTGGTTAACGTCCTTACCCCTACTTATTACAGCTTGACAAAGGCAACAAACGGCTTGACACCTATTGTCCGCATTTCTATAAAAATAATTCCACACCGAAGAGGTGATTTTTTTTGTAATTTGACCAGGCATGTCAATGGCCATATTCATCCCACGGACAACAGGTGTCTCCCCGGGTGCCTGACTTAAACAAACCACCTCATCATCAGAATCCTCCTTGTCAATTTCCTCCTCAGCGCCAGCAACACCCATATCCTCATCCTGGTGTACTTCAACAGTGACATCTTCAATTTGACTATCAGGAACTGGACTGCGGGTGCTCCTTCCAGCACTTGCAGAGGGCGTGCAAATGGTGGAAGGCACCACCTCTCCCCGTCCAGTGTTGGGAAGGTCAGGCATCGCAACCGACATAATTGGACTCTCTTTGGGGATTTGTGATTTAGAAGAACGCACAGTTCTTTGCTGTGCTTTTGCCAGCTTAAGTCTTTTAATTTTTCTAGTGGGAGGATGATTGCTTCCATCCTCATGTGAAGCTGAACCACTAGCCATGAACATAGGCCAGGGCCTCAGCCGTTCCTTGCCACTCCGTGTCGTAAATGGCATATTGGCAAGTTTACGCTTCTCCTCAGATGCTTTTAATTTAGATTTTTGGGTCATTTTACTGAACTTTTGTTTTTTGGATTTTACATGCTCTCTACTATGACATTGGGCATCGGCCTTGTCAGACGACGTTGATGGCATTTCATCGTCTCGGCCATGACTAGTGGCAGCAGCTTCAGCACGAGGCGGAAGTGGATCTTGATCTTTCCCAATTTTACCCTCCACTTTTTTGTTCTCCATCTTTTAATGTGTGGAATTATATGCCAGTAATATATCAATAGCAATGGCCTGCTGTACCGTACTGCTATATATATATATATATATATACTGGTGGTCACCAAATTCTGCACTGTCCTCCTACTATATACTGTGCACAACTACAATGCAACACAGATATGGATAGTATACTTGACGACACAGGGGTAGAGCAATGGACTACTGTACCGTACTGCTATATATATACTGGTGGTCAGCAAAATTCGGCACTGTCCTCCTACTATATACTGCGCACAACTACAATGCAGCACAGATATGGATAGTATACTTGACGACACAGAGGTAGAGCAATGGACTACTGTACTGTACTGCTATATATATACTGGTGGTCAGCAAAATTCTGCACAGTCCTCCTACTATATACTGAGCACAACTACAATGCAGCACAGATATGGATAGTATACTTGACGACACAGAGGTAGAGCAATGGACTACTGTACCATACTGCTATATATATATACTGGTGGTCAGCAAAATTCTGCACTGTCCTCCTACTATATACTGTGCACAACTACAATGCAGCACAGATATGGATAGTATACTTGACGACACAGAGGTAGAGCAATGGACTACTGTACCGTACTGCTATATATATACTGGTGGTCAGCAAAATTCTGCACAGTCCTCCTACTATATACTGAGCACAACTACAATGCAGCACAGATATGGATAGTATACTTGACGACACAGAGGTAGAGCAATGGACTACTGTACCGTACTGCTATATTTATAATGGTGGTCAGCATAATTCTGCACTGTCCTCCTACTATATACTGCGCACAACTACAATGCAGCACAGATATGGATAGTATACTTGACGACACAGAGGTAGAGCAATGGACTACTGTACCGTACTGCTATATATATACTGGTGGTCAGCAAAATTCTGCACTGTCCTCTTACTATATACTGCGCACAACTACAATGCAGCACAGATATGGATAATATACTTGACGACACAGAGGTAGAGCAATGGGCTACTGTACCGTACTGCTATATATATACTGGTGGTCAGCAAAATTCTGCACTGTCCTCCTACTATATACTGCGCACAACTACAATGCAGCACAGATATGGATAGTATACTTGACGACACAGAGGTAGAGCAATGGAATACTGTACCGTACTGCTATATATATACTGGTGGTCAGCAAAATTCTGCACTGTCCTCCTACTATATACTGCGCACAACTACAATGCAGCACAGATATGGATAGTATACTTGACGACACAGAGGTAGAGCAATGGACTACTGTACCGTACTGCTATATATATATATATACTGGTGGTCAGCAAAATTCTGCACTGTCCTCCTACTATATACTGCGCACAACTCCAATGCAGCACAGATATGGATAATATACTTGACGACACAGAGGTAGAGCAATGGACTACTGTACTGTACTGCTATATATATATACTGGTGGTCAGAAAAATTCTGCACTGTCCTACTATATACTGCGCACAACAACAATGCAGCACAGATATGGATAGTATACTTGACGACACAGAGGTAGAGCAATGGACTACTGTACATTACTGCTATATATATACTGGTGGTCAGCAAATTTCTGCACTGTCCTCCTTCTATATACTGCACACAACTACAATGCAGCACAGATATGGATAGTATACTTGACGACTCAGAGGTAGAGCAATGGTCTACTGTACCGTACTGCTATATATATATATATATATACTGTTGGTCAGCAAAATTCTGCACTGTCCTCCTACTATATACTGCGCACAACTACATTGCAGCACAGATATGGATAGTGTACTTGACGACACAGAGGTAGAGCAATGGACTACTGTACCGTACTGCTATATATATACTGGTGGTCAGCAAAATTCTGCAATGTCCTCCTACTATATACTGCGCACAACTACAATGCAGCACAGATATGGATAGTATACTTGACGACACAGAGGTAGAGCAATGGACTACTGTACCGTACTGCTATATATATACTGGTGGTCAGCAAAATTCTGCACTGTCCTCCTACTATATACTGCGCACAACTACAATGCAGCACAGATATGGATAGTATACTTGACGACACAGAGGTAGAGCAATGGACTACTGTACTGTACTGCTATATATATACTGGTGGTCAGCAAAATTCTGCACTGTCCTCCTACTATATACTGCGCACAACTACAATGCAGCACAGATATGGATAGTATACTTGACGACACAGAGGTAGAGCAATGGACTACTGTACCGTACTGCTATATATATATATACTGGTGGTCAGCAAAATTCTGCACTGTCCTCCTACTATATACTGCGCACAACTACAATGCAGCACAGATATGGATAATATACTTGACGACACAGAGGTAGAGCAATGGACTACTGTACTGTACTGCTATATATATATACTGGTGGTCAGTAAAATTCTGCACTGTCCTACTATATACTGCGCACAACAACAATGCAGCACAGATATGGATAGTATACTTGACGGCACAGAGGTAGAGCAATGGACTACTGTACCTTACTGCTATATATATACTGGTGGTCAGCAAATTTCTGCACTGTCCTCCTTCTATATACTGCACACAACTACAATGCAGCACAGATATGGATAGTATACTTGACGACTCAGAGGTAGAGCAATGGTCTACTGTACCGTACTGCTATATATATATATATATATATATATATACTGGTGGTCAGCAAAATTCTGCACTGTCCTCCTACTATATACTGCGCACAACTACATTGCAGCACAGATATGGATAGTTTACTTGACGACACAGAGGTAGAGCAATGGACTACTGTACCGTACTGCTATATATATACTGGTGGTCAGCAAAATTCTGCAATGTCCTCCTACTATATACTGCGCACATCTACAATGCAGCACAGATATGGATAATATACTTGATGACACAGAGGTAGAGCAATGGACTACTGTACTGTACTGCTATATATATATACTGGTGGTAAGCAAAATTCTGCACTGTCCTACTATATACTGTGCACAACTACAATGCAGCACAGATATGAATAGTATACTTGATGACACAGAGGTAGAGCAATGGACTACTGTACCGTACTGCTATATATATACTGGTAGTCAGCAAAATTCTGCACTGTCCTCCTACTATATACTGCGCACAACTACAATGCAGCACAGATATGGATAGCATACTTGACAACACAGAGGTAGAGCAATGGACTACTGTACCGTTCTGCTTAGTGATGAGCAGGTTCGGTGTCTCGGAAACCGAACCCCCCCGAACTTCACCCATTTTACACGGGTCCGAGGCATACTCGGATTCTCCCGTATGGCTCGGTTAACCCGAGCGCGCCCGAACGTCATCATCCCGCAGTCGGATTCTCGCGAGATTCGGATTCTATATAAGCAGCCGCGCGTCGCTGCCATTTTCACTCGTGCATTGGAAATGTTAGGGAGAGGACGTGGCTGGCGTCCTCTCCGTTTATTAATTGTTGAGTTGATGCAAATATTTGTGCTTGCTTATATCATTGTGGGGATTGGGGAGCAGCTTTATATTAATATAGGAGGAGTACAGTGCAGAGTTTTGCTGATCAGTGACCACCAGTTTTATCCGTTCTCTGCCTGAAAAAAGCGCTCCTTGTCTGTGCTCAGTGTGCTGCATATATCTGTGCTCACACTGCTTAATTGTGGGGACTGGGGAGAAGCTGTATTATATAGCAGGAGTACAGTGCAGAGTTTTGCTGACAGTGACCACCAGTATACGTTGTCTGCCTGAAAAACACTCCATATCTGTGCTCAGTGTGCTGCTTTATTGTGGGGACTGGGGAACACCAGTATAATATATATAGGAGGAATACAGTGCAGAGTTTTGCTGACCAGTGACCACCAGTATATAATATATAGCTTTACGGTACAGTAGGCCACTGCTGTACCTACCTCTGTGTCGTCAAGTATACTATCCATCTACATTCTATACCTGTGGTGCATTTTAGTTTTGCAGTTTGCTGACACAGTGACCACCAGTATATATAGCAGTACGGTACGGAAGGCCACTGCTGTACCTACCTCTGTGTCGACATCCGTGAGCCAATAAGATGCCGTTTTGAGAACCGAGTAAAACCGAGTAAAACCGAATCCGCTCATCTCTACATTCTATACCTGTGGTGCATTTTAGTTTTGCAGTTTGCTGACACAGTGACCACCAGTATATATAGCAGTATGGTACGGAAGGCCACTGCTGTACCTACCTCTGTGTCGTCAAGTATACTATCCATCTACATTCTGTACCTGTGGTGCATTTTAGTTTTGCAGTTTGCTGACACAGTGACCACCAGTATATATAGCAGTACGGCACGGAAGGCCACTGCTGTACCTACCTCTGTGTCATCAAGTATACTATCCATCTACATTCTATACCTGTGGTGCGACCTTGGTGCGCCTCTTTTTTTCTTTGCATCATGTGCTGTTTGGGGACTATTTTTTTGAAGTGCCATCCTGCCTGACACTGCAGTGCCACTCCTAGATGGGCAAGGTGTTTGTGTCGGCCACTTGTGTCGCTTAGCTTAGTCACACAGCGACCTTGGTGCGCCTCTTTTTTTCTTTGCATCATGTGCTGTTTGGGGACAATTTTTTTGAAGTGCCATCCTGCCTGACACTGCAGTGCCACTCCTAGACGGGCCAGGTGTTTGTGTCAGCCACTTGTGTCGCTTAGCTTAGTCACACAGCGACCTTGGTGCGCCTCTTTTTTTCTTTGCATCATGTGCTGTTTGGGGACAATTTTTTTGAAGTGCCATCCTGCCTGACACTGCAGTGCCACTCCTAGATGGGCCAGGTGTTTGTGTTGGCCACTTGGGTCGCTCAGCTTTGTCACACAGCTACCTCATTGCGCCTCTTTTTTTCTTTGCATCATGTGCTGTTTGGGGGACAATTTTTTGAAGTGCCATCCTGCCTGACACTGCAGTGCCATTCCTAGATGGGCCAGGTGTTTGTGTCGGCCACTTGTGTCGCTTAGCTTAGTAACACAGCGACCTTGGTGCGCCTCTTTTTTTCTTTGCATCATGTGCTGTTTGGGGACTATTTTTTTGAAGTGCCATCCTGCCTGACACTGCAGTGCCACTCCTAGATGGGCCAGGTGTTTGTGTCGGCCACTTGTGTCGCTTAGCTTAGCCATCCAGCGACCTTGGTGTACCTCTTTTTTTCTTTGCATCATGTGCTGTTTGGGGACTATTTTTTTGAAGTGCCATCCTGCCTGACACTGCAGTGCCACTCCTAGATGGGCCAGGTGTTTGTGTCGGCCACTTGTGTCGCTTAGCTTAGTCACACAGCGACCTTGGTGCACCTCTTTTTTTCTTTGCATCATGTGCTGTTTGGGGACAATTTTTTTGAAGTGCCATCCTGCCTGACACTGCAGTGCCACTCCTAGATGGGCCAGGTGTTTGTGTCGGCCACTTGTGTCGCTTAGCTTAGCCATCCAGCGACCTTGGTGCACCCCTTTTTTTCTTTGCATCATGTGCTGTTTGGGGACTATTTTTTTGAAGTGCCATCCTGCCTGACACTGCAGTGCCACTCCTAGATGGGCCAGGTGTTTGTGTCGGCCACTTGTATCGCTTAGCTTAGTCACACAGCGACCTTGGTGCGCCTCTTTTTTTCTTTGCATCATGTGCTATTTGGGGACAATTTTTTTGAAGTGCCATCCTGTCTGACACTGCAGTGCCACTCCTAGGTGGGCCAGGTGTTTGTGTCGGCCACTTGGGTCGCTTAGCTTAGTCATCCAGCGACCTCGGTGCAAATTTTAGGACTAAAAATAATATTGTGAGGTGTGAGGTGTTCAGAATAGACTGAAAATGAGTGGAAATTATGGTTGTTGAGGTTAATAATACTATGGGATCAAAATGACCCCCAAATTCGATTATTTAAGCTGTTTTTGAGGGGTTTTTGTAAAAAAACACCCGAATCCAAAACACACCCGAATCCGACAAAAAAATTTCAAGGAGGTTTTGCCAAAACGCGTCCGAATCCAAAACACGGCCGCGGAACCAAATCCAAAACCAAAACACAAAACCCGAAAAATGTCCGGTGCACATCACTAGTTCTGCTATATATATACTGGTGGTCAGCAAAATTCTGCACTGTCCTCCTACTTTATACTGCGCACAACTACAATGCAGCACAGATATGGATAGTATACTTGATGACACAGAGGTAGAGCAATGGACTACTGTACCGTACTGCTATATATATACTGGTGGTCAGCAAAATTCTGCACTGTCCTCCTACTATATACTGCACAAAACTACAATGCAGCACAGATATGGATAGTATACTTGACGACTCAGAGGTAGAGCAATGGACTACTGTACCGTACTGTTATATATATACTGGTGGTCAGCAAAATTCTGCACTGTCCTCCTACTATATACTGCGCACAACTACAATGCAGCACAGATATGAATAGTATACTTGATGACACAGAGGTAGAGCAATGGACTACTGTACCGTACTGCTATATATATACTGGTGGTCAGCAAAATTCTGCACTGTCCTCCTACTATATACTGTGCACAACTACAATGCAGCACAGATATGGATAATATACTTGATGACACAGAGGTAAAGCAATCGACTACTGTACCGTACTGCTATATATATACTGGTGGTCAGCAAAATTCTGCACTGTCCTCCTACTATATACTGTGCACAACTAAAATGCAGCACAGATATGGATAGTTTACTTAACGACACAGAGGTAGAGCAATGGACTACTGTACCGTACTGCTATATATATAATGGTGGTCAGCAAAATTCTGCACTGTCCTCCTATTATATACTGCTCACAACTACAATGCAGCACAGATATGGATAGTATACTTGACGACACAGAGGTAGAGCAATGGACTACTGTACCATACTGCTATATATATACTGGTGATCAGCAAAATTCTGCACTGTCCTCCTACTATATACTGCACACAACTACAATGCAGCACAGATATGGATAGTATACTTGACGACACAGAGGTAGAGTAATGGACTACTGTACCGTGCTGCAATATATATACTGGTGGTCAGCAAAATTCTGCACTGTTCTCCTACTATATACTGCGCACAACTACAATGCAGCACAGATATGGATAATATACTTGACGACACAGAGGTAGAGCAATGGACTACTGTACTGTACTGCTATATATATATACTGGTGGTAAGCAAAATTCTGCACTGTCCTACTATATACTGAGCACAACTACAATGCAACACAGATATGGATAGTATACTTGACGACACAGAGGTAGAGCAATGGACTACTGTACCGTACTGCTATATATATACTGGTGGTCAGCAAAATTCTGCACTGTCCTCCTACTATATACTGCGCACAACTACAATGCAGCACAGATATGGATAGCATACTTGACAACACAGAGGTAGAGCAATGGACTACTGTACCGTTCTGCTTAGTGATGAGCGGGTTCGGTGTCTCGGAAACCGAACCCCCCCGAACTTCACCCATTGTACACGGGTTCGAGGCATACTCGGATTCTCCCGTATGGCTCGGTTAACCCGAGCGCGCCCGAACGTCATCATCCCGCTGTCGGATTCTCGCGAGATTTGGATTCTATATAAGCAGCCGCGCGTCGCCGCCATTTTCACTCGTGCATTGGAAATGTTAAGGAGAGGACGTGGCTGGCGTCCTCTCCGTTTATTAATTGTTGAGTTGATGCAAATATTTGTGCTTGCTTATATTATTGTGGGGATTGGGGAGCAGTTTATATTAATATAGGAGGAGTACAGTGCAGAGTTTTGCTGATCAGTGACCACCAGTTTTATCCGTTCTCTGCCTGAAAAAAACGCTCCTTGTCTGTGCTCAGTGTGCTGCATATATCTGTGCTCACACTGCTTAATTGTGGGGACTGGGGAGCAGCTGTATTATATAGCAGGAGTACAGTGCAGAGTTTTGCTGACAGTGACCACCAGTATACGTTGTCTGCCTGAAAAACACTCCATATCTGTGCTCAGTGTGCTGCTTTATTGTGGGGACTGGGGAACACCAGTATAATATATATAGGAGGAATACAGTGCAGTGTTTTGCTGACCAGTGACCACCAGTATATAATATATAGCATTACGGTACAGTAGGCCACTGCTGTACCTACCTCTGTGTCGTCAAGTATACTATCCATCTACATTCTATACCTGTGGTGCATTTTAGTTTTGCAGTTTGCTGACACAGTGACCACCAGTATATATAGCAGTACGGTACGGAAGGCCACTGCTGTACCTACCTCTGTGTCTTCAAGTATACTATCCATCTACATTCTATACCTGTGGTGCATTTTAGTTTTGCAGTTTGCTGACACAGTGACCACCAGTATATACAGCAGTACGGTACGGAAGGCCACTGCTGTACCTACCTCTGTGTCATCAAGTATACTATCCATCTACATTCTATACCTGTGGTGCGACCTTGGTGCGCCTCTTTTTTTCTTTGCATCATGTGCTGTTTGGGGACTATTTTTTTGAAGTGCCATCCTGCCTGACACTGCAGTGCCACTCCTAGATGGGCAAGGTGTTTGTGTCGGCCACTTGTGTCGCTTAGCTTAGTCACACAGCGACCTTGGTGCGCCTCTTTTTTTCTTTGCATCATGTGCTGTTTGGGGACTATTTTTTTAAAGTGCCATCCTGCCTGACACTGCAGTGCCACTCCTAGATGGGCAAGGTGTTTGTGTCGGCCACTTGTGTCGCTTAGCTTAGTCACACAGCGACCTTGGTGCGCCTCTTTTTTTCTTTGCATCATGTGCTGTTTGGGGACAATTTTTTTGAAGTGCCATCCTGCCTGACACTGCAGTGCCACTCCTAGACGGGCCAAGTGTTTGTGTCGGCCACTTGTGTCGCTTAGCTTAGTCACACAGCGACCTTGGTGCGCCTCTTTTTTTCTTTGCATCATGTGCTGTTTGGGGACAATTTTTTTGAAGTGCCATCCTGCCTGACACTGCAGTGCCACTCCTAGATGGGCCAGGTGTTTGTGTCGGCCACTTGTGTCGCTTAGCTTAGTCACACAGCGACCTTGGTGCGCCTCTTTTTTTCTTTGCATCATGTGCTGTTTGGGGACAATTTTTTTGAAGTGCCATCCTGCCTGACACTGCAGTGCCACTCCTAGATGGGCCAGGTGTTTGTGTTGGCCACTTGGGTCGCTTAGCTTAGTCACACAGCTACCTCATTGCGCCTCTTTTTTTCTTTGCATCATGTGCTGTTTGGGGACAATTTTTTGAAGTGCCATCCTGCCTGACACTGCAGTGCCATTCCTAGATGGGCCAGGTGTTTGTGTCGGCCACTTGTGTCGCTTAGCTTAGTCACACAGCGACCTTGGTGCGCCTATTTTTTTCTTTGCATCATGTGCTGTTTGGGGACTATTTTTTTGAAGTGCCATCCTGCCTGACACTGCAGTGCCACTCCTAGATGGGCCAGGTGTTTGTGTCGGCCACTTGTGTCGCTTAGCTTAGCCATCCAGCGACCTTGGTGCACCCCTTTTTTTCTTTGCATCATGTGCTGTTTGGGGACTATTTTTTTGAAGTGCCATCCTGCCTGACACTGCAGTGCCACTCCTAGATGGGCCAGGTGTTTGTGTCGGCCACTTGTATCGCTTAGCTTAGTCACACAGCGACCTTGGTGCGCCTCTTTTTTTCTTTGCATCATGTGCTATTTGGGGACAATTTTTTTGAAGTGCCATCCTGTCTGACACTGCAGTGCCACTCCTAGGTGGGCCAGGTGTTTGTGTCGGCCACTTGGGTCGCTTAGCTTAGTCATCCAGCGACCTCGGTGCAAATTTTAGGACTAAAAATAATATTGTGAGGTGTTCAGAATAGACTGAAAATGAGTGGAAATTATGGTTATTGAGGTTAATAATACTATGGGATCAAAATGACCCCCAAATTCGATTATTTAAGCTGTTTTTGAGGGGTTTTTGTAAAAAAACACCCGAATCCAAAACACACCCGAATCCGACAAAAAAATTTCAAGGAGGTTTTGCCAAAACGCGTCCGAATCCAAAACACGGCCGCGGAACCAAATCCAAAACCAAAACACAAAACCCGAAAAATGTCCGGTGCACATCACTAGTTCTGCTATATATATACTGGTGGTCAGCAAAATTCTGCACTGTCCTCCTACTTTATACTGCGCACAACTACAATGCAGCACAGATATGGATAGTATACTTGATGACACAGAGGTAGAGCAATGGACTACTGTACCGTACTGCTATATATATACTGGTGGTCAGCAAAATTCTGCACTGTCCTCCTACTATATACTGCACAAAACTACAATGCAGCACAGATATGGATAGTATACTTGACGACTCAGAGGTAGAGCAATGGACTACTGTACCGTACTGTTATATATATACTGGTGGTCAGCAAAATTCTGCACTGTCCTCCTACTATATACTGCGCACAACTACAATGCAGCACAGATATGAATAGTATACTTGATGACACAGAGGTAAAGCAATGGACTACTGTACCGTACTGCTATATATATACTGGTGGTCAGCAAAATTCTGCACTGTCCTCCTACTATATACTGTGCACAACTGCAATGCAGCACAGATATGGATAATATACTTGATGACACAGAGGTAAAGCAATCGACTACTGTACCGTACTGCTATATATATACTGGTGGTCAGCAAAATTCTGCACTGTCCTCCTACTATATACTGTGCACAACTAAAATGCAGCACAGATATGGATAGTTTACTTAACGACACAGAGGTAGAGCAATGGACTACTGTACCGTACTGCTATATATATAATGGTGGTCAGCAAAATTCTGCACTGTCCTCCTATTATATACTGCTCACAACTACAATGCAGCACAGATATGGATAGTATACTTGACGACACAGAGGTAGAGCAATGGACTACTGTACCATACTGCTATATATATACTGGTGATCAGCAAAATTCTGCACTGTCCTCCTACTATATACTGCACACAACTACAATGCAGCACAGATATGGATAGTATACTTGACGACACAGAGGTAGAGTAATGGACTACTGTACCGTGCTGCAATATATATACTGGTGGTCAGCAAAATTCTGCACTGTTCTCCTACTATATACTGCGCACAACTACAATGCAGCACAGATATGGATAATATACTTGACGACACAGAGGTAGAGCAATGGACTACTGTACTGTACTGCTATATATATATACTGGTGGTAAGCAAAATTCTGCACTGTCCTACTATATACTGAGCACAACTACAATGCAGCACAGATATGGATAGTATACTTGACGACACAGAGGTAGAGCAATGGACTACTGTACCGTACTGCTATATATATACTGGTGGTCAGCAAAATTCTGCACTGTCCTCCTACTATATACTGCGCACAACTACAATGCAGCACAGATATGGATAGCATACTTGACAACACAGAGGTAGAGCAATGGACTACTGTACCGTTCTGCTTAGTGATGAGCGGGTTCGGTGTCTCGGAAACCGAACCCCCCCGAACTTCACCCATTGTACACGGGTTCGAGGCATACTCGGATTCTCCCGTATGGCTCGGTTAACCCGAGCGCGCCCGAACGTCATCATCCCGCTGTCGGATTCTCGCGAGATTCGGATTCTATATAAGCAGCCGCGCGTCGCCGCCATTTTCACTCGTGCATTGGAAATGTTAAGGAGAGGACGTGGCTGGCGTCCTCTCCGTTTATTAATTGTTGAGTTGATGCAAATATTTGTGCTTGCTTATATCATTGTGGGGATTGGGGAGCAGTTTATATTAATATAGGAGGAGTACAGTGCAGAGTTTTGCTGATCAGTGACCACCAGTTTTATCCGATCTCTGCCTGAAAAAAACGCTCCTTGTCTGTGCTCAGTGTGCTGCATATATCTGTGCTCACACTGCTTAATTGTGGGGACTGGGGAGCAGCTGTATTATATAGCAGGAGTACAGTGCAGAGTTTTGCTGACAGTGACCACCAGTATACGTTGTCTGCCTGAAAAACACTCCATATCTGTGCTCAGTGTGCTGCTTTATTGTGGGGACTGGGGAACACCAGTATAATATATATAGGAGGAATACAGTGCAGTGTTTTGCTGACCAGTGACCACCAGTATATAATATATAGCATTACGGTACAGTAGGCCACTGCTGTACCTACCTCTGTGTCGTCAAGTATACTATCCATCTACATTCTATACCTGTGGTGCATTTTAGTTTTGCAGTTTGCTGACACAGTGACCACCAGTATATATAGCAGTACGGTACGGAAGGCCACTGCTGTACCTACCTCTGTGTCTTCAAGTATACTATCCATCTACATTCTATACCTGTGGTGCATTTTAGTTTTGCAGTTTGCTGACACAGTGACCACCAGTATATACAGCAGTACGGTACGGAAGGCCACTGCTGTACCTACCTCTGTGTCATCAAGTATACTATCCATCTACATTCTATACCTGTGGTGCGACCTTGGTGCGCCTCTTTTTTTCTTTGCATCATGTGCTGTTTGGGGACTATTTTTTTGAAGTGCCATCCTGCCTGACACTGCAGTGCCACTCCTAGATGGGCAAGGTGTTTGTGTCGGCCACTTGTGTCGCTTAGCTTAGTCACACAGCGACCTTGGTGCGCCTCTTTTTTTCTTTGCATCATGTGCTGTTTGGGGACTATTTTTTTAAAGTGCCATCCTGCCTGACACTGCAGTGCCACTCCTAGATGGGCAAGGTGTTTGTGTCGGCCACTTGTGTCGCTTAGCTTAGTCACACAGCGACCTTGGTGCGCCTCTTTTTTTCTTTGCATCATGTGCTGTTTGGGGACAATTTTTTTGAAGTGCCATCCTGCCTGACACTGCAGTGCCACTCCTAGACGGGCCAGGTGTTTGTGTCGGCCATTTGTGTCGCTTAGCTTAGTCACACAGCGACCTTGGTGCGCCTCTTTTTTTCTTTGCATCATGTGCTGTTTGGGGACAATTTTTTTGAAGTGCCATCCTGCCTGACACTGCAGTGCCACTCCTAGATGGGCCAGGTGTTTGTGTCGGCCACTTGTGTCGCTTAGCTTAGTCACACAGCGACCTTGGTGCGCCTCTTTTTTTCTTTGCATCATGTGCTGTTTGGGGACAATTTTTTTGAAGTGCCATCCTGCCTGACACTGCAGTGCCACTCCTAGATGGGCCAGGTGTTTGTGTTGGCCACTTGGGTCGCTTAGCTTAGTCACACAGCTACCTCATTGCGCCTCTTTTTTTCTTTGCATCATGTGCTGTTTGGGGACAATTTTTTGAAGTGCCATCCTGCCTGACACTGCAGTGCCATTCCTAGATGGGCCAGGTGTTTGTGTCGGCCACTGGTGTCGCTTAGCTTAGTCACACAGCGACCTTGGTGCGCCTATTTTTTTCTTTGCATCATGTGCTGTTTGGGGACTATTTTTTTGAAGTGCCATCCTGCCTGACACTGCAGTGCCACTCCTAGATGGGCCAGGTGTTTGTGTCGGCCACTTGTGTCGCTTAGCTTAGCCATCCAGCGACCTTGGTGCACCCCTTTTTTTCTTTGCATCATGTGCTGTTTGGGGACTATTTTTTTGAAGTGCCATCCTGCCTGACACTGCAGTGCCACTCCTAGATGGGCCAGGTGTTTGTGTCGGCCACTTGTATCGCTTAGCTTAGTCACACAGCGACCTTGGTGCGCCTCTTTTTTTCTTTGCATCATGTGCTATTTGGGGACAATTTTTTTGAAGTGCCATCCTGTCTGACACTGCAGTGCCACTCCTAGGTGGGCCAGGTGTTTGTGTCGGCCACTTGGGTCGCTTAGCTTAGTCATCCAGCGACCTCGGTGCAAATTTTAGGACTAAAAATAATATTGTGAGGTGTGAGGTGTTCAGAATAGACTGAAAATGAGTGGAAATTATGGTTATTGAGGTTAATAATACTATGGGATCAAAATGACCCCCAAATTCGATTATTTAAGCTGTTTTTGAGGGGTTTTTGTAAAAAAACACCCGAATCCAAAACACACCCGAATCCGACAAAAAAATTTCAAGGAGGTTTTGCCAAAACGCGTCCGAATCCAAAACACGGCCGCGGAACCAAATCCAAAACCAAAACACAAAACCCGAAAAATGTCCGGTGCACATCACTAGTTCTGCTATATATATACTGGTGGTCAGCAAAATTCTGCACTGTCCTCCTACTTTATACTGCGCACAACTACAATGCAGCACAGATATGGATAGTATACTTGATGACACAGAGGTAGAGCAATGGACTACTGTACCGTACTGCTATATATATACTGGTGGTCAGCAAAATTCTGCACTGTCCTCCTACTATATACTGCACAAAACTACAATGCAGCACAGATATGGATAGTATACTTGACGACTCAGAGGTAGAGCAATGGACTACTGTACCGTACTGTTATATATATACTGGTGGTCAGCAAAATTCTGCACTGTCCTCCTACTATATACTGCGCACAACTACAATGCAGCACAGATATGAATAGTATACTTGATGACACAGAGGTAGAGCAATGGACTACTGTACCGTACTGCTATATATATACTGGTGGTCAGCAAAATTCTGCACTGTCCTCCTACTATATACTGTGCACAACTACAATGCAGCACAGATATGGATAATATACTTGATGACACAGAGGTAAAGCAATCGACTACTGTACCGTACTGCTATATATATACTGGTGGTCAGCAAAATTCTGCACTGTCCTCCTACTATATACTGTGCACAACTAAAATGCAGCACAGATATGGATAGTTTACTTAACGACACAGAGGTAGAGCAATGGACTACTGTACCGTACTGCTATATATATAATGGTGGTCAGCAAAATTCTGCACTGTCCTCCTATTATATACTGCTCACAACTACAATGCAGCACAGATATGGATAGTATACTTGACGACACAGAGGTAGAGCAATGGACTACTGTACCATACTGCTATATATATACTGGTGATCAGCAAAATTCTGCACTGTCCTCCTACTATATACTGCACACAACTACAATGCAGCACAGATATGGATAGTATACTTGACGACACAGAGGTAGAGTAATGGACTACTGTACCGTGCTGCAATATATATACTGGTGGTCAGCAAAATTCTGCACTGTTCTCCTACTATATACTGCGCACAACTACAATGCAGCACAGATATGGATAATATACTTGACGACACAGAGGTAGAGCAATGGACTACTGTACTGTACTGCTATATATATATACTGGTGGTAAGCAAAATTCTGCACTGTCCTACTATATACTGAGCACAACTACAATGCAGCACAGATATGGATAGTATACTTGACGACACAGAGGTAGAGCAATGGACTACTGTACCGTACTGCTATATATATACTGGTGGTCAGCAAAATTCTGCACTGTCCTCCTACTATATACTGCGCACAACTACAATGCAGCACAGATATGGATAGCATACTTGACAACACAGAGGTAGAGCAATGGACTACTGTACCGTTCTGCTTAGTGATGAGCGGGTTCGGTGTCTCGGAAACCGAACCCCCCCGAACTTCACCCATTGTACACGGGTTCGAGGCATACTCGGATTCTCCCGTATGGCTCGGTTAACCCGAGCGCGCCCGAACGTCATCATCCCGCTGTCGGATTCTCGCGAGATTCGGATTCTATATAAGCAGCCGCGCGTCGCCGCCATTTTCACTCGTGCATTGGAAATGTTAAGGAGAGGACGTGGCTGGCGTCCTCTCCGTTTATTAATTGTTGAGTTGATGCAAATATTTGTGCTTGCTTATATCATTGTGGGGATTGGGGAGCAGTTTATATTAATATAGGAGGAGTACAGTGCAGAGTTTTGCTGATCAGTGACCACCAGTTTTATCCGTTCTCTGCCTGAAAAAAACGCTCCTTGTCTGTGCTCAGTGTGCTGCATATATCTGTGCTCACACTGCTTAATTGTGGGGACTGGGGAGCAGCTGTATTATATAGCAGGAGTACAGTGCAGAGTTTTGCTGACAGTGACCACCAGTATACGTTGTCTGCCTGAAAAACACTCCATATCTGTGCTCAGTGTGCTGCTTTATTGTGGGGACTGGGGAACACCAGTATAATATATATAGGAGGAATACAGTGCAGTGTTTTGCTGACCAGTGACCACCAGTATATAATATATAGCATTACGGTACAGTAGGCCACTGCTGTACCTACCTCTGTGTCGTCAAGTATACTATCCATCTACATTCTATACCTGTGGTGCATTTTAGTTTTGCAGTTTGCTGACACAGTGACCACCAGTATATATAGCAGTACGGTACGGAAGGCCACTGCTGTACCTACCTCTGTGTCTTCAAGTATACTATCCATCTACATTCTATACCTGTGGTGCATTTTAGTTTTGCAGTTTGCTGACACAGTGACCACCAGTATATACAGCAGTACGGTACGGAAGGCCACTGCTGTACCTACCTCTGTGTCATCAAGTATACTATCCATCTACATTCTATACCTGTGGTGCGACCTTGGTGCGCCTCTTTTTTTCTTTGCATCATGTGCTGTTTGGGGACTATTTTTTTGAAGTGCCATCCTGCCTGACACTGCAGTGCCACTCCTAGATGGGCAAGGTGTTTGTGTCGGCCACTTGTGTCGCTTAGCTTAGTCACACAGCGACCTTGGTGCGCCTCTTTTTTTCTTTGCATCATGTGCTGTTTGGGGACTATTTTTTTGAAGTGCCATCCTGCCTGACACTGCAGTGCCACTCCTAGATGGGCAAGGTGTTTGTGTCGGCCACTTGTGTCGCTTAGCTTAGTCACACAGCGACCTTGGTGCGCCTCTTTTTTTCTTTGCATCATGTGCTGTTTGGGGACAATTTTTTTGAAGTGCCATCCTGCCTGACACTGCAGTGCCACTCCTAGATGGGCCAGGTGTTTGTGTCGGCCACTTGTGTCGCTTAGCTTAGTCACACAGCGACCTTGGTGCGCCTCTTTTTTTCTTTGCATCATGTGCTGTTTGGGGACAATTTTTTTGAAGTGCCATCCTGCCTGACACTGCAGTGCCACTCCTAGATGGGCCAGGTGTTTGTGTTGGCCACTTGGGTCGCTTAGCTTAGTCACACAGCTACCTCATTGCGCCTCTTTTTTTCTTTGCATCATGTGCTGTTTGGGGACAATTTTTTGAAGTGCCATCCTGCCTGACACTGCAGTGCCATTCCTAGATGGGCCAGGTGTTTGTGTCGGCCACTTGTGTCGCTTAGCTTAGTCACACAGCGACCTTGGTGCGCCTATTTTTTTCTTTGCATCATGTGCTGTTTGGGGACTATTTTTTTGAAGTGCCATCCTGCCTGACACTGCAGTGCCACTCCTAGATGGGCCAGGTGTTTGTGTCGGCCACTTGTGTCGCTTAGCTTAGCCATCCAGCGACCTTGGTGCACCTCTTTTTTTCTTTGCATCATGTGCTGTTTGGGGACTATTTTTTTTAAGTGCCATCCTGCCTGACACTGCAGTGCCACTCCTAGATGGGCCAGGTGTTTGTGTCGGCCACTTGTGTCGCTTAGCTTAGTCACACAGCGACCTTGGTGCACCTCTTTTTTTCTTTGCATCATGTGCTGTTTGGGGACAATTTTTTTGAAGTGCCATCCTGCCTGACACTGCAGTGCCACTCCTTGATGGGCCAGGTGTTTGTGTCGGCCACTTGTGTCGCTTAGCTTAGCCATCCAGCGACCTTGGTGCACCTCTTTTTTTCTTTGCATCATGTGCTGTTTGGGGACTATTTTTTTGAAGTGCCATCCTGCCTGACACTGCAGTGCCACTCCTAGATGGGCAAGGTGTTTGTGTCGGCCACTTGTGTCGCTTAGCTTAGTCACACAGCGACCTTGGTGCGCATCTTTTTTTCTTTGCATCATGTGCTGTTTAGGGACAATTTTTTTGAAGTGCCATCCTGTCTGACACTGCAGTGCCACTCCTAGATGGGCCAGGTGTTTGTGTTGGCCACTTGGGTCGCTTAGCTAAGTCACACAGCTACCTCATTGCGCCTATTTTTTTCTTTGCATCATGTGCTGTTTGGGGACAATTTTTTGAAGTGCCATCCTGCCTGACACTGCAGTGCCATTCCTAGATGGGCCAGGTGTTTGTGTCGGCCACTTGTGTCGCTTAGCTTAGTCACACAGCGACCTTGGTACGCCTCTTTTTTTCTTTGCATCATGTGCTGTTTGGGGACTATTTTTTTGAAGTGCCATCCTGCCTGACACTGCAGTGCCACTCCTAGATGGGCCAGGTGTTTGTGTCGGCCACTTGTGTCGCTTAGCTTAGCCATCCAGCGACCTTGGTGCACCTCTTTTTTTCTTTGCATCATGTGCTGTTTGGGAACAATTTTTTTGAAGTGCCATCCTGCCTGACACTGCAGTGCCACTCCTAGATGGGCCAGGTGTTTGTGTCGGCCACTTGTGTCGCTTAGCTTAGTCACACAGCGACCTTGGTGCACCTCTTTTTTTCTTTGCATCATGTGCTGTTTGGGGACAATTTTTTTGAAGTGCCATCCTGCCTGACACTGCAGTGCCACTCCTAGATGGGCCAGGTGTTTGTGTCGGCCACTTGTGTCGCTTAGCTTAGCCATCCAGCGACCGTGGTGCACCTCTTTTTTTCTTTGCATCATGTGCTGTTTGGGGACTATTTTTTTGAAGTGCCATCCTGCCTTTGCCACTTCTAGATGGGCCAGGTGTTTGTGTCGGCCACTTGTATCGCTTAGCTTAGTCACACAGCGACCTTGGTGCGCCTCTTTTTTTCTTTGCATCATGTGCTGTTTGGGGACTATTTTTTTGAAGTGCCATCCTGCCTGACACTGCAGTGCCACTCCTAGATGGGCAAGGTGTTTGTGTCGGCCACTTGTGTCGCTTAGCTTAGTCACACAGCGACCTTGGTGCGCCTCTTTTTTTCTTTGCATCATGTGCTGTTTGGGGACAATTTTTTTGAAGTGCCATCCTGCCTGACACTGCAGTGCCACTCCTAGACGGGCCAGGTGTTTGTGTCGGCCACTTGTGTCGCTTAGCTTAGTCACACAGCGACCTTGGTGCGCCTCTTTTTTTCTTTGCATCATGTGCTGTTTGGGGACAATTTTTTTGAAGTGCCATCCTGCCTGACACTGCAGTGCCACTCCTAGATGGGCCAGGTGTTTGTGTCGGCCACTTGTGTCGCTTAGCTTAGTCACACAGCGACCTTGGTGCACCTCTTTTTTTCTTTGCATCATGTGCTGTTTGGGGACAATTTTTTTGAAGTGCCATCCTGCCTGACACTGCAGTGCCACTCCTAGATGGGCCAGGTGTTTGTGTTGGCCACTTGGGTCGCTTAGCTAAGTCACACAGCTACCTCATTGCGCCTCTTTTTTTCTTTGCATCATGTGCTGTTTGGGGACAATTTTTTGAAGTGCCATCCTGCCTGACACTGCAGTGCCATTCCTAGATGGGCCAGGTGTTTGTGTCGGCCACTGGTGTCGCTTAGCTTAGTCACACAGCGACCTTGGTGCGCCTATTTTTTTCTTTGCATCATGTGCTGTTTGGGGACTATTTTTTTGAAGTGCCATCCTGCCTGACACTGCAGTGCCACTCCTAGATGGGCCAGGTGTTTGTGTCGGCCACTTGTGTCGCTTAGCTTAGCCATCCAGCGACCTTGGTGCACCCCTTTTTTTCTTTGCATCATGTGCTGTTTGGGGACTATTTTTTTGAAGTGCCATCCTGCCTGACACTGCAGTGCCACTCCTAGATGGGCCAGGTGTTTGTGTCGGCCACTTGTATCGCTTAGCTTAGTCACACAGCGACCTTGGTGCGCCTCTTTTTTTCTTTGCATCATGTGCTATTTGGGGACAATTTTTTTGAAGTGCCATCCTGTCTGACACTGCAGTGCCACTCCTAGGTGGGCCAGGTGTTTGTGTCGGCCACTTGGGTCGCTTAGCTTAGTCATCCAGCGACCTCGGTGCAAATTTTAGGACTAAAAATAATATTGTGAGGTGTGAGGTGTTCAGAATAGACTGAAAATGAGTGGAAATTATGGTTATTGAGGTTAATAATACTATGGGATCAAAATGACCCCCAAATTCGATTATTTAAGCTGTTTTTGAGGGGTTTTTGTAAAAAAACACCCGAATCCAAAACACACCCGAATCCGACAAAAAAATTTCAAGGAGGTTTTGCCAAAACGCGTCCGAATCCAAAACACGGCCGCGGAACCAAATCCAAAACCAAAACACAAAACCCGAAAAATGTCCGGTGCACATCACTAGTTCTGCTATATATATACTGGTGGTCAGCAAAATTCTGCACTGTCCTCCTACTTTATACTGCGCACAACTACAATGCAGCACAGATATGGATAGTATACTTGATGACACAGAGGTAGAGCAATGGACTACTGTACCGTACTGCTATATATATACTGGTGGTCAGCAAAATTCTGCACTGTCCTCCTACTATATACTGCACAAAACTACAATGCAGCACAGATATGGATAGTATACTTGACGACTCAGAGGTAGAGCAATGGACTACTGTACCGTACTGTTATATATATACTGGTGGTCAGCAAAATTCTGCACTGTCCTCCTACTATATACTGCGCACAACTACAATGCAGCACAGATATGAATAGTATACTTGATGACACAGAGGTAGAGCAATGGACTACTGTACCGTACTGCTATATATATACTGGTGGTCAGCAAAATTCTGCACTGTCCTCCTACTATATACTGTGCACAACTACAATGCAGCACAGATATGGATAATATACTTGATGACACAGAGGTAAAGCAATCGACTACTGTACCGTACTGCTATATATATACTGGTGGTCAGCAAAATTCTGCACTGTCCTCCTACTATATACTGTGCACAACTAAAATGCAGCACAGATATGGATAGTTTACTTAACGACACAGAGGTAGAGCAATGGACTACTGTACCGTACTGCTATATATATAATGGTGGTCAGCAAAATTCTGCACTGTCCTCCTATTATATACTGCTCACAACTACAATGCAGCACAGATATGGATAGTATACTTGACGACACAGAGGTAGAGCAATGGACTACTGTACCATACTGCTATATATATACTGGTGATCAGCAAAATTCTGCACTGTCCTCCTACTATATACTGCACACAACTACAATGCAGCACAGATATGGATAGTATACTTGACGACACAGAGGTAGAGTAATGGACTACTGTACCGTGCTGCAATATATATACTGGTGGTCAGCAAAATTCTGCACTGTTCTCCTACTATATACTGCGCACAACTACAATGCAGCACAGATATGGATAATATACTTGACGACACAGAGGTAGAGCAATGGACTACTGTACTGTACTGCTATATATATATACTGGTGGTAAGCAAAATTCTGCACTGTCCTACTATATACTGAGCACAACTACAATGCAGCACAGATATGGATAGTATACTTGACGACACAGAGGTAGAGCAATGGACTACTGTACCGTACTGCTATATATATACTGGTGGTCAGCAAAATTCTGCACTGTCCTCCTACTATATACTGCGCACAACTACAATGCAGCACAGATATGGATAGCATACTTGACAACACAGAGGTAGAGCAATGGACTACTGTACCGTTCTGCTTAGTGATGAGCGGGTTCGGTGTCTCGGAAACCGAACCCCCCCGAACTTCACCCATTGTACACGGGTTCGAGGCATACTCGGATTCTCCCGTATGGCTCGGTTAACCCGAGCGCGCCCGAACGTCATCATCCCGCTGTCGGATTCTCGCGAGATTCGGATTCTATATAAGCAGCCGCGCGTCGCCGCCATTTTCACTCGTGCATTGGAAATGTTAAGGAGAGGACGTGGCTGGCGTCCTCTCCGTTTATTAATTGTTGAGTTGATGCAAATATTTGTGCTTGCTTATATCATTGTGGGGATTGGGGAGCAGTTTATATTAATATAGGAGGAGTACAGTGCAGAGTTTTGCTGATCAGTGACCACCAGTTTTATCCGTTCTCTGCCTGAAAAAAACGCTCCTTGTCTGTGCTCAGTGTGCTGCATATATCTGTGCTCACACTGCTTAATTGTGGGGACTGGGGAGCAGCTGTATTATATAGCAGGAGTACAGTGCAGAGTTTTGCTGACAGTGACCACCAGTATACGTTGTCTGCCTGAAAAACACTCCATATCTGTGCTCAGTGTGCTGCTTTATTGTGGGGACTGGGGAACACCAGTATAATATATATAGGAGGAATACAGTGCAGTGTTTTGCTGACCAGTGACCACCAGTATATAATATATAGCATTACGGTACAGTAGGCCACTGCTGTACCTACCTCTGTGTCGTCAAGTATACTATCCATCTACATTCTATACCTGTGGTGCATTTTAGTTTTGCAGTTTGCTGACACAGTGACCACCAGTATATATAGCAGTACGGTACGGAAGGCCACTGCTGTACCTACCTCTGTGTCTTCAAGTATACTATCCATCTACATTCTATACCTGTGGTGCATTTTAGTTTTGCAGTTTGCTGACACAGTGACCACCAGTATATACAGCAGTACGGTACGGAAGGCCACTGCTGTACCTACCTCTGTGTCATCAAGTATACTATCCATCTACATTCTATACCTGTGGTGCGACCTTGGTGCGCCTCTTTTTTTCTTTGCATCATGTGCTGTTTGGGGACTATTTTTTTGAAGTGCCATCCTGCCTGACACTGCAGTGCCACTCCTAGATGGGCAAGGTGTTTGTGTCGGCCACTTGTGTCGCTTAGCTTAGTCACACAGCGACCTTGGTGCGCCTCTTTTTTTCTTTGCATCATGTGCTGTTTGGGGACTATTTTTTTGAAGTGCCATCCTGCCTGACACTGCAGTGCCACTCCTAGATGGGCAAGGTGTTTGTGTCGGCCACTTGTGTCGCTTAGCTTAGTCACACAGCGACCTTGGTGCGCCTCTTTTTTTCTTTGCATCATGTGCTGTTTGGGGACAATTTTTTTGAAGTGCCATCCTGCCTGACACTGCAGTGCCACTCCTAGATGGGCCAGGTGTTTGTGTCGGCCACTTGTGTCGCTTAGCTTAGTCACACAGCGACCTTGGTGCGCCTCTTTTTTTCTTTGCATCATGTGCTGTTTGGGGACAATTTTTTTGAAGTGCCATCCTGCCTGACACTGCAGTGCCACTCCTAGATGGGCCAGGTGTTTGTGTTGGCCACTTGGGTCGCTTAGCTTAGTCACACAGCTACCTCATTGCGCCTCTTTTTTTCTTTGCATCATGTGCTGTTTGGGGACAATTTTTTGAAGTGCCATCCTGCCTGACACTGCAGTGCCATTCCTAGATGGGCCAGGTGTTTGTGTCGGCCACTTGTGTCGCTTAGCTTAGTCACACAGCGACCTTGGTGCGCCTATTTTTTTCTTTGCATCATGTGCTGTTTGGGGACTATTTTTTTGAAGTGCCATCCTGCCTGACACTGCAGTGCCACTCCTAGATGGGCCAGGTGTTTGTGTCGGCCACTTGTGTCGCTTAGCTTAGCCATCCAGCGACCTTGGTGCACCTCTTTTTTTCTTTGCATCATGTGCTGTTTGGGGACTATTTTTTTTAAGTGCCATCCTGCCTGACACTGCAGTGCCACTCCTAGATGGGCCAGGTGTTTGTGTCGGCCACTTGTGTCGCTTAGCTTAGTCACACAGCGACCTTGGTGCACCTCTTTTTTTCTTTGCATCATGTGCTGTTTGGGGACAATTTTTTTGAAGTGCCATCCTGCCTGACACTGCAGTGCCACTCCTTGATGGGCCAGGTGTTTGTGTCGGCCACTTGTGTCGCTTAGCTTAGCCATCCAGCGACCTTGGTGCACCTCTTTTTTTCTTTGCATCATGTGCTGTTTGGGGACTATTTTTTTGAAGTGCCATCCTGCCTGACACTGCAGTGCCACTCCTAGATGGGCAAGGTGTTTGTGTCGGCCACTTGTGTCGCTTAGCTTAGTCACACAGCGACCTTGGTGCGCATCTTTTTTTCTTTGCATCATGTGCTGTTTAGGGACAATTTTTTTGAAGTGCCATCCTGTCTGACACTGCAGTGCCACTCCTAGATGGGCCAGGTGTTTGTGTTGGCCACTTGGGTCGCTTAGCTAAGTCACACAGCTACCTCATTGCGCCTATTTTTTTCTTTGCATCATGTGCTGTTTGGGGACAATTTTTTGAAGTGCCATCCTGCCTGACACTGCAGTGCCATTCCTAGATGGGCCAGGTGTTTGTGTCGGCCACTTGTGTCGCTTAGCTTAGTCACACAGCGACCTTGGTACGCCTCTTTTTTTCTTTGCATCATGTGCTGTTTGGGGACTATTTTTTTGAAGTGCCATCCTGCCTGACACTGCAGTGCCACTCCTAGATGGGCCAGGTGTTTGTGTCGGCCACTTGTGTCGCTTAGCTTAGCCATCCAGCGACCTTGGTGCACCTCTTTTTTTCTTTGCATCATGTGCTGTTTGGGAACAATTTTTTTGAAGTGCCATCCTGCCTGACACTGCAGTGCCACTCCTAGATGGGCCAGGTGTTTGTGTCGGCCACTTGTGTCGCTTAGCTTAGTCACACAGCGACCTTGGTGCACCTCTTTTTTTCTTTGCATCATGTGCTGTTTGGGGACAATTTTTTTGAAGTGCCATCCTGCCTGACACTGCAGTGCCACTCCTAGATGGGCCAGGTGTTTGTGTCGGCCACTTGTGTCGCTTAGCTTAGCCATCCAGCGACCGTGGTGCACCTCTTTTTTTCTTTGCATCATGTGCTGTTTGGGGACTATTTTTTTGAAGTGCCATCCTGCCTTTGCCACTTCTAGATGGGCCAGGTGTTTGTGTCGGCCACTTGTATCGCTTAGCTTAGTCACACAGCGACCTTGGTGCGCCTCTTTTTTTCTTTGCATCATGTGCTGTTTGGGGACTATTTTTTTGAAGTGCCATCCTGCCTGACACTGCAGTGCCACTCCTAGATGGGCAAGGTGTTTGTGTCGGCCACTTGTGTCGCTTAGCTTAGTCACACAGCGACCTTGGTGCGCCTCTTTTTTTCTTTGCATCATGTGCTGTTTGGGGACAATTTTTTTGAAGTGCCATCCTGCCTGACACTGCAGTGCCACTCCTAGACGGGCCAGGTGTTTGTGTCGGCCACTTGTGTCGCTTAGCTTAGTCACACAGCGACCTTGGTGCGCCTCTTTTTTTCTTTGCATCATGTGCTGTTTGGGGACAATTTTTTTGAAGTGCCATCCTGCCTGACACTGCAGTGCCACTCCTAGATGGGCCAGGTGTTTGTGTCGGCCACTTGTGTCGCTTAGCTTAGTCACACAGCGACCTTGGTGCGCCTCTTTTTTTCTTTGCATCATGTGCTGTTTGGGGACAATTTTTTTGAAGTGCCATCCTGCCTGACACTGCAGTGCCACTCCTAGATGGGCCAGGTGTTTGTGTTGGCCACTTGGGTCGCTTAGCTAAGTCACACAGCTACCTCATTGCGCCTCTTTTTTTCTTTGCATCAAGTGCTGTTTGGGAACAATTTTTTGAAGTGCCATCCTGCCTGACACTGCAGTGCCATTCCTAGATGGGCCAGGTGTTTGTGTCGGCCACTTGTGTCGCTTAGCTTAGTCACACAGCGACCTTGGTGCGCCTATTTTTTTCTTTGCATCATGTGCTGTTTGGGGACTATTTTTTTGAAGTGCCATCCTGCCTGACACTGCAGTGCCACTCCTAGATGGGCCAGGTGTTTGTGTCGGCCACTTGTGTCGCTTAGCTTAGCCATCCAGCGACCTTGGTGCACCTCTTTTTTTCTTTGCATCATGTGCTGTTTGGGGACTATTTTTTTGAAGTGCCATCCTGCCTGACACTGCAGTGCCACTCCTAGATGGGCCAGGTGTTTGTGTCGGCCACTTGTGTCGCTTAGCTTAGTCACACAGCGACCTTGGTGCACCTCTTTTTTTCTTTGCATCATGTGCTGTTTGGGGACAATTTTTTTGAAGTGCCATCCTGCCTGACACTGCAGTGCCACTCCTTGATGGGCCAGGTGTTTGTGTCGGCCACTTGTGTCGCTTAGCTTAGCCATCCAGCGACCTTGGTGCACCTCTTTTTTTCTTTGCATCATGTGCTGTTTGGGGACTATTTTTTTGAAGTGCCATCCTGCCTGACACTGCAGTGCCACTCCTAGATGGGCAAGGTGTTTGTGTCGGCCACTTGTGTCGCTTAGCTTAGTCACACAGCGACCTTGGTGCGCATCTTTTTTTCTTTGCATCATGTGCTGTTTAGGGACAATTTTTTTGAAGTGCCATCCTGTCTGACACTGCAGTGCCACTCCTAGATGGGCCAGGTGTTTGTGTTGGCCACTTGGGTCGCTTAGCTTAGTCACACAGCTACCTCATTGCGCCTATTTTTTTCTTTGCATCATGTGCTGTTTGGGGACAATTTTTTGAAGTGCCATCCTGCCTGACACTGCAGTGCCATTCCTAGATGGGCCAGGTGTTTGTGTCGGCCACTTGTGTCGCTTAGCTTAGTCACACAGCGACCTTGGTACGCCTCTTTTTTTCTTTGCATCATGTGCTGTTTGGGGACTATTTTTTTGAAGTGCCATCCTGCCTGACACTGCAGTGCCACTCCTAGATGGGCCAGGTGTTTGTGTCGGCCACTTGTGTCGCTTAGCTTAGCCATCCAGCGACCTTGGTGCACCTCTTTTTTTCTTTGCATCATGTGCTGTTTGGGAACAATTTTTTTGAAGTGCCATCCTGCCTGACACTGCAGTGCCACTCCTAGATGGGCCAGGTGTTTGTGTCGGCCACTTGTGTCGCTTAGCTTAGTCACACAGCGACCTTGGTGCACCTCTTTTTTTCTTTGCATCATGTGCTGTTTGGGGACAATTTTTTTGAAGTGCCATCCTGCCTGACACTGCAGTGCCACTCCTAGATGGGCCAGGTGTTTGTGTCGGCCACTTGTGTCGCTTAGCTTAGCCATCCAGCGACCGTGGTGCACCTCTTTTTTTCTTTGCATCATGTGCTGTTTGGGGACTATTTTTTTGAAGTGCCATCCTGCCTGTGCCACTCCTAGATGGGCCAGGTGTTTGTGTCGGCCACTTGTATCGCTTAGCTTAGTCACACAGCGACCTTGGTGCGCCTCTTTTTTTCTTTGCATCATGTGCTGTTTGGGGACAATTTTTTTGAAGTGCCATCCTGTCTGACACTGCAGTGCCACTCCTAGATGGGCCAGGTGTTTGTGTCGGCCACTTGGGTCGCTAAGCTTAGTCATCCAGCGACCTCGGTGCAAATTTTAGGACTAAAAATAATATTGTGAGGTGTGAGGTGTTCAGAATAGACTGAAAATGAGTGGAAATTATGGTTATTGAGGTTAATAATACTATCTGATCAAAATGACCCCCAAATTCGATTATTTAAGCTGTTTTTGAGGGTTTCTTGTAAAAAAACACCCAAATCCAAAACACACCCGAATCCGACAAAAAATTTTCAAGGAGGTTTTGCCAAAACGCGTCCGAATCCAAAACATGGCCGCGGAACCGAATCCAAAACCAAAACACAAAACCCGAAAAATGTCCGGTGCACATCACTAGTTCTGCTATATATATACTGGTGGTCAGCAAAATTCTGCACTGTCCTCCTACTTTATACTGCGCACAACTACAATGCAGCACAGATATGGATAGTATACTTGATGACACAGAGGTAGAGCAATGGACTACTGTACCGTACTGCTATATATATACTGGTGGTCAGCAAAATTCTGCACTGTCCTCCTACTATATACTGCACAAAACTACAATGCAGCACAGATATGGATAGTATACTTGATGACTCAGAGGTAGAGCAATGGACTACTGTACCGTACTGTTATATATATATATATATATATATATACTGGTGGTCAGCAAATTTCTGCACTGTCCTCCTACTATATTCTGCGCACAACTATAATGCAGCACAGATATGGATAGTAAACTTGACGACACAGAGGTAGAGCAATGGACTACTGTACCGTACTGCTATATATATATATACTGGTGGTCAGCAAAATTCTGCACTGTCCTCCTACTATATACTGCGCACAACTACAATGCAGCACAGATATGAATAGTATACTTGATGACACAGAGGTAGAGCAATGGACTACTGTACCGTACTGCTATATATATACTGGTGGTCAGCAAAATTCTGCACTGTCCTCCTACTATATACTGTGCACAACTACAATGCAGCACAGATATGGATAATATACTTGATGACACAGAGGTAAAGCAATCGACTACTGTACCGTACTGCTATATATATACTGGTGGTCAGCAAAATTCTGCACTGTCCTCCTACTATATACTGTGCACAACTAAAATGCAGCACAGATATAGATAGTATACTAAACGACACAGAGGTAGAGTAATGGACTACTGTACCGTACTGCTATATATATAATGGTGGTCAGCAAAATTCTGCACTGTCCTCCTACTATATACTGCGCACAACTACAATGCAGCACAGATATGGATAGTATACTTGACGACACAGAGGTAGAGCAATGGACTACTGTACCATACTGCTATATATATACTGGTGGTCAGCAAAATTCTGCACCTTCCTCCTACTATATACTGCGCACAACTACAATGCAGCACAGATATGGATAGTATACTTGACGACACAGAGGTAGAGTAATGGACTACTGTACCGTACTGCTATATATATACTGGTGGTCAGCAAAATTCTGTACTGTTCTCCTACTATATACTGCGCACAACTACAATGCAGCACAGATATGGATAGTATACTTGACGAAACAGAGGTAGAGCAATGGACTACTGTACCGTACTGCTATATATATACTGGTGGTCAGCAAAATTCTGCACTGTCATCATACTATATACTGCGCACAACTACAATGCAGCACAGATATGGATAGTATACTTGACACAGAGGTAGAGCAATGGACTACTTTACTGTACTGCTATATATATACTGGTGGTCAGCAAAATTCTGCACTGTCCTACTATATACTGCGCACAACTACAATGCAGCACAGATATGGATAGTATACTTGACGACACAGAGGTAGAGCAATGGACTACTGTACTGTACTGCTATATATATATACTGGTGGTCAGCAAAATTCTGCACTGTCCTCCTACTATATAGTGCGCACAACTACAATGCAGCACAGATATGAATAGTATACTTGACGACACAGAGGTAGAGCAATGGACTACTGTACCGTACTGCTATATATATACTGGTGGTCAGCAAAATTCTGCACTGCCCTCCTACTATATACTGCGCACAACTACAATGCAGCACAGATATGGATAACATACTTGATGACACAGAGGTAGAGCAATGGACTACTGAACTGTACTGCTATATATATACTGGTGGTCAGCAAAATTCTGCACTGTCCTCCTACTATATACTGCGCACAACTACAATGCAGCACAGATATGGATAGTATACTTTACGACACAGAGGTAGAGCAATGGACTACTGTACCGTATTGCTATATATATATATATATATATATATATATATATATATACTGGTGGACACCAAAATTCTGCACTGTCCTCCTACTGTATACTGCGCACAACTACAATGCAGCACAGATATGGATAGTATACTTGACGACATAGAGGTAGAGCAATTGACTACTGTACCGTACTGCTATATATATATATATATATAAATATATATACTGGTGGTCAGCAAAATTCTGCACTTTCCTCCTACTATATACTGCGCACAACTATAATGCAGCACAGATATGGATAGTATACTTGACGACACAGAGGTAGAGCAGTGGACTACTGTACAGTACTGCTATATATATACTGGTGGTCAGCAAAATTCTGCACTGTCCTCCTACTATATACTGCGCACAACTACAATGCAGCACAGATATGGATAGTATACTTGACGACTCAGAGGTAGAGCAATGGACTACTGTAACGTACTGCTATATATATACTGGTGGTCAGCAAAATTCTTCAATGTCCTCCTACTATATACTGCGCAAAACTACAATGCAGCACAGATATGGATAGTTTACTTGATGACACAGAGGTAGAGCAATGGACTACTGTACTGTACTGCTATATATATACTGGTGGTCAGCAAAATTCTGCACTGTCCTCATACTATATACTGCGCACAACTACAATGCAGCACAGATATGGATAATATACTTGACAACACAGAGGTAGAGCAATGGACTACTGTACTGTACTGCTATATATATACTGGTGGTCAGCAAAATTCTGCACTGTCCTCCTACTATATACTGCTCACAACTACAATGCAGCACAGATATGGATAGTATACTTAACGACACAGAGGTAGAGCAATGGACTACTGTACCGTACTGCTATTTATATACTGGTGGTCAGCAAAATTCTGCACTGTCCTACAACTATATACTGCGCACAACTACAATGCAGCACAGATATGGATAGCATACTTGACAACACAGAGGTAGAGCAATGGACTACTGTACCGTTCTGCTATATATATACTGGTGGTCAGCAAAATTCTGCAATGTCCTCCTACTTTATACTGCGCACAACTACAATGCAGCACAGATATGGATAGTATACTTGACGACACAGAGGTAGAGCAATTGACTACTGTACCGTACTGCTATATATATACTGGTGGTCAGCAAAATTCTGCACTGTCCTCCTGCTATATACTGCACAAAACTACAATACAGCACAGATATGGATAGTATACTTGACGACTCAGAGGTAGAGCAATGGACTACTGTACCGTACTGCTATATATATATATATATATATATATACTGGTGGTCAGCAAAATTCTGCACTGTCCTCCTACTATATTCTGCGCACAACTACAATGCAGCACAGATATGGATAGTATACTTGACGACACAGAGGTAGAGCAATGGACTACTGTACCGTACTGCTATATATATATATATATATATATATATATATATACTGGTGGTCAGCAAAATTCTGCACTGTCCTCCTACTATATACTACGCACAACTATAATGCAGCACAGATATGGATAGTATACTTGATGACACAGAGGTAGAGCAATGGACTACTGTACCGTACTGCTATATATATACTGGTGGTCAGCAAAATTCTGCACTTTCCTCCTACTATATACTGCGCACAACTACAATGCAGCACAGATATGGATAGTATACTTGACGACACAGAGGTAGAGCAATAGACTACTGTACCGTACTGCTATATATATACTGGTGGTCAGCAAAATTCTGCACTGTCCTCCTACTATATACTGCGCACAACTACAATGCAGCACAGATATGGATAGTATACTTGACGACACAGAGGTAGAGCAATGGACTGCTGTACTGTACTGCTATATATATACTGGTGGTCAGCAAAATTCTGCACTGTCCTCCTACTATATACTGCGCACAACTACAATGCAGCACAGATATGGATAGTATACTTGACGACTCAGAGGTAGAGCAATGGACTACTGTACCGTATTGCTATATATATATATATATATATATACTGGTGGTCAGCAAAATACTGCACTGTCATCCTACTATATACTGCGCACAACTACAATGCAGCACAGATATGGATAGTATACTTGACGACACAGAGGTAGAGCAATGGACTACTGTACCGTACTGCTATTTATATACTGGTGGTCAGCAAAATTCTGCACTGTCCTCCTGCTATATACTGCACAAAACTACAATACAGCACAGATATGGATAGTATACTTGACGACTCAGAGGTAGAGCAATGGACTACTGTACCGTACTGCTATATATATATACTGGTGGTCAGCAAAATTCTGCACTGTCCTCCTACTATATTCTGCGCACAACTACAATGCAGCACAGATATGGATAGTATACTTGACGACACAGAGGTAGAGCAATGGACTACTGTACCGTACTGCTATATATAAATATATACTGGTGGTCAGCAAAATTCTGCACTGTCCTCCTACTATATACTACGCACAACTATAATGCAGCACAGATATGGATAGTATACTTAACGACACAGAGGTAGAGCAATGGACTACTGTACCGTACTGCTATATATATACTGGTGGTCAGCAAAATGCTGCACTTTCCTCCTACTATATACTGCGCACAACTACAATGCAGCACAGATATGGATAGTATACTTGACGACACAGAGGTAGAGCAATAGACTACTGTACCGTACTGCTATATATATACTGGTGGTCAGCAAAATTCTGCACTGTCCTCCTACTATATACTGCGCACAACTACAATGCAGCACAGATATGGATAGTATACTTGACGACATAGAGGTAGAGCAATGGACTACTGTACTGTACTGCTATATATATACTTGTGGTCAGCAAAATTCTGCACTGTCCTCCTACTACATACTGCGCACAACTACAATGCAGCACAGATATGGATAGTATACTTGACGACTCAGAGGTAGAGCAATGGACTACTGTACCGTATTGCTATATATATATATATATATATATATATATACTGGTGGTCAGCAAAATACTGCACTGCCATCCTACTATATACTGCGCACAACTACAATGCAGCACAGATATGGATAGTATACTTGACTACATAGAGGTAGAGCAATGGACTACTGTACCGTACTGCTATATATATATATATATATATATGTATACTGGTGGTCAGCAAAATTCTGCACTGTCCTCCTACTATATACTGCGCACAACTACAATGCAGCACAGATATGGATAGTTTACTTGACGACACAGAGGTAGAGCAATAGACTACTGTAACGTACTGCTATATATATACTGGTGGTCAGCAAAATTCTGCAATGTCCTCCTACTATATACTGCGCACAACTACAATGCAGCACAGATATGGATAGTTTACTTGACGACACAGAGGTAGAGCAATGGACTACTGTACTGTACTGCTATATATATACTGGTGGCCAGCAAAATTCTGCACTGTCCTCCTACTATATACTGCGCACAACTACAATGCAGCACAGATATGGATAATATACTTGACGGCACAGAGGTAGAGCAATGGACTACTGTACTGTACTGCTATATATATACTGGTGGTCAGAAAAATTCTGCACTGTCCTCCTACTATATACTGCGCACAACTACAATGCAGCACAGATATGGATAGTATACTTGACGACACAGAGGTAGAGCAATGGACTACTGTACCGTACTGCTATATATATACTGTTGGTCAGCAAAATTCTGCACTGTTCTCCTACTATATACTGCGCACAACTACAATGCAGCACAGAAATGGATAGCATACTTGACAACACAGAGGTAGAGCAATGGACTACTGTACCATTCTGCTATATATATATATACTGGTGGTCAGCAAAATTCTGCACTGTCCTCCTACTTTATACTGCGCACAACCACAATGCAGCACAGATATGGATAGTATACATGACGACACAGAGGTAGAGCAATGGACTACTGTACCGTACTGCTATATATATACTGGTGGTATGCAAAATTATGCACTGTCCTCCTACTATATACTGCACAAAACTACAATGCAGCTCAGATATAGATAGTATACTTGATGACTCAGAGGTAGAGCTATGGACTACTGTACCGTACTGCTATATATATACTGGTGGTCAGCAAAATTCTGCACTGTCCTCCTACTATATACTGCGCACAACTACAATGCAGCACAGATATGGATAGTATACTTGACGACACAGTGTGCGCTATGGCAAGGCACCATTGACACATACCTAGTTACGGCCCTGATTGTAGTAACACAACACCACTGGCTGAGAATATATAAGTTTATATATAGATGGTGTTCTATTATGTGTTGACAGAAACATGATGTCAGAGTACAGATGTATTGTGGGTTGGGATTATCCTCTTCCTGCCTTTATGCAGGACGCACTATGATCGGGTTCGCTCAGGTTCTTTGTTCTCAGTGGTTGGAAGAAACCTTCTTGGCCAAGAAGATGGACAACAATATTCAACTGCTTAAGTGTTATTCTTTTGAAATAGAAGGAGGCAGCAGTGTAACACTTTGGGATAACTCTCAAGTCAATAATAACACTTTGGGGCAGTTTACTCACTCCTGTACTTATGCAAAAAAGCTCACAATTACTCTCTGTTCATTGGTGTTGTCAGGCAGTGGAAGAGTATTAACCGCATTTCCCGATGGGGCTCAAGACTATTGATGCACCACTAAACCAGGCATCATGTAACAGCCAATACAATTTCAACCTCACTCAATCTAAACATCACATAATAGAAATACCACACAATAGAAGCATCATCACATATAAGCATCACACAATATGTAAATATCAGGTAATGTGACCTTGGTGTAATCAAATATTATTATTGTCCCATTTAAACGGGTTCTGTAACCCGACCTGTGCAGAGGGTTTGGACTCCACTGGAGTATATATTTTTTACCTTCAATACTGGGCAATGTTCTCACACACGGTGGGCGTTCCAGGGCGGTCTACCTGACCGTGATTTGTTTTCCAAAGTATCCCTCATTTCCCACTTCTTAATTAGAGTTTGAACACTGCTGATTGGCATTCTCAATTGCTTGGATATCTTTTTATATCCCTTCCCTTTCCTGTTTTATGCAGTTCAATTACCTTTTCCCGCAGATCCTTTGACAATTCTTTTGCTTTCCCCATGACTCAGAATCCAGACACGTCAGTGCAGCACTGGATGAAAGATGCAAGGGTCTTTCAGGAGTCCAGAAACTCACTGAGCTTTTATACAAACACACTGATTACAAGCAAACAGATCACAGGTGAGGATGGTTACCTTTAGTAGCCATTCAAACCTGTTTGTGTCAACTTGTGTGCATGTTATCAGGCCAAAATCTCCAGGGTATGTAAACTTTTCATCAGGGTCATTTGGGTAGTTTCTGTTGTCATTATGATTTAAAAAGAGTAACCACAGTTGTTTGACAATAAATGGCTTCAACCAACCACTAACCATGAGTGAAAGAAAAGTTTGTGAGTTATCATTCATATTCTCTGACAAAAGGCCAGTAAATCACAAATTCTGCTAGGGTATGTAAACTTATGAGCAAAACTGTATATGAGCTCAGTCAATGGTAGAGAGCCAGTCAGGAGGAAGAGAGAACAGGAGATGAAGTAGTGCAGGAGGAAGCTTGGTGCATGAGAGAAAGGAAAGGATTGGTAACTTGCAAGTATAAACTGTTAGTAATTGTCAAAGTTTGTGAAACCATTTGGGTTTTGTTATGTTTGTTCTTTAATTAAGGAAACATAAATATTATTAGTGTATATGTCACCACTGTGTATATCCTATTCTGTATGATTTGATTTTGCCTGTATATAAACAATCGGTATATTGATCAGAGCTGTGAATTCCAAGTTTGAACTCTCTTTAAGGAATCATAACTTCATAATTTCATAAGTCATATGTATAAGGACTGCATATATTTCTCAGCCACTTAGTTTGTAAGCCTGACATAATATATTTGCAGATATATATGATAAATGCATATTAATTAAAATATATCCATATATTAATAATCATATATGATATATTCAATATTAATATAATTCATAAATATGATTCCATAAATCAATAGCTTTAAGCAATCCCAGGAACAACCTGGCTGTTATGAAGTATGCATGCAGGAATACACTGGTTGAGAATGCAGACATTAATGTATAAGCTGAGACCATAGGCAGGAATACGCAGGTGTGACACTGCATGCAGGAATTTGCAGGCTGAGGTATTGCAGGAAAGTATGCAGATTGGTGAAATAAGAGCTGATTACACAGGGAGAACTGGAGAAGTTTCCTGCTGCTGAGTTGAAGTGCTAAGCACAGGACTTTGAGGTAGGTAGAGAATTTGGTGCACTCTGCAGCTCACTGGAGATAAACAGTAACAAAATAGCAGGAAGCTCAGGGATTAGAGAATGACTACTGAGAGAGGGACCAGGAGTTGCTTGTAGAAGTTGATCTGGCAATAAATTGGTGTCAGGAAATGGTTTATATAGGGCTCACTGCACTGGGATTGGATACTGTGAGAAGTACTGGGATTGGAGTCATGTGAGAAGTAAGTTTTGGTGACTGACTGCAATAGTGTCAGCTGACCTCAGGCAAGATGGCTGTGCCCATGCAGTCCAGACAGCAGGAACACTGTCCTGCAGTAGTACCAAACAAGAAAATACAGAGATGACTGGCCAACGGAGACATGCCAGCCAGTGAATCAGCAGCGGTGGCTGTGGTACTGTATGAGGGTACGATAACCTGCAATGTGACAACCAGAAAATGTATTTCCAGTGCTTTAGAGTCCAGTAGCGTGTGCTCTATACCATTCCAGCAGCTGTCATAGACAAAATAAAATTAAATCTAACTCTGGTGCTATCAGTGGCAGAAAGAGTGGGAGCTATGGGTACTAATTACCCAGTCCCAAGCTTGTTGGAGAGGCCCACACAACCTCCCCCCTCCCCTTTTTTATTGCCTTTCAGCCTGCAGCACAGCAACCTCTTGTCCCTGTCAAGCACACACTGCTGTGTGTTGGGTCCGGAGAAGCTGCTGCCACTGAATGCAGTAATCTCCTATGCCTGCACGGGATGGAGGAAGGGAGGGGTGGTAGCGATTGCACTGGTCATGCCCCTTCCTGGATCTGTGCCTAGCTGAGGGACACATAGCATTAATATTTTTCTCAGGATTTTTTAAAACGTGGGTGTAGCCACACATCAGTGATTAGGAAACACACCTCCTGCATTACCGGGGCCTGGACAGGCTGTCTGCAGCCCTAGGTGCTATCAAACAGAACTAGCAAAAACGTCACTAATGTAATTTATCAGTAAATCAGTAAATATACCAGTATGGCCCTGAGTGCTATCAAATAAAACAAAATAGAACTAGCAGAACTTTGTTAATGTAAGATATTAGTAAATATGAATAAATGCTTGTTGATATAATGACTAATCAAATGTAAAAAAAAGCAACATGATGCAGTTTTTGAGACAAGCTGGAAGTACTGTAGATATTTGGATTCTCCCCTTTCGTATTGAACTTAAAATGTAGCAGCTTAAGACAGCATGTAGAACGTCTGTACTCATTATAGAGTGATGCAGCTTCAATTATGATAGATGAGAAGTGCAGCTTTTACCAGTGTGCACAGGTAGTGCTTTGCATGTGGCGAAGTATCCCCAATGTTAGATTCTTATTAAATAGCCCCAATACCTAAGTCAAAATGATTTAAAGGTAAAAAGGTTTTTCTTAAATAGGCCCAAGCGCCTTTAGAGTAGTATAGAATATGATCAATTTTAAACACAGGCACACGAAAAATCATCTTATTATCAATTAGGGGATAGGAGTTGAAAACTGGATTTGCTTACGGCAATGTGAATGATCTCAGAGCACTAGTCCACTCCATTGCTGCTCCTATGCTGAAGCAAGACAGCTAATTAATAGTCATCTAGGTTTATGTCTGTAATGCAAACTGCCCTACTAATCCATGACATATTTTTGAAATGCCTACTTATGAAACTGTAAACTTTAATTAAACTTTGTGTGAAATGTAAAATGCTAACGTATCTATTCTGCACTATTTCTGTCACTTTTTGGACACTGCGCAGTAAATATAAAATTATTTTATTGCTGCATATGACTTTAATAGTACCGTATAACTCAGCTTTCAAGGCAGAACTACTGACAGCACTTTGTAACAGTGTGACATCTGAATCTTGTTTAGCTAGCTTTATTTAAAAAAAAAAAACTTTGCAAGTTGAAGTTAATGTAGCATTCATAATAACCATTTGTGAAGCTTTAAAGCACTACATCAAACAAAAATCATTAACAATTTTCTATAATCCATTCACATTGCATTTTGTTGTGCTTAAATGGCCTGTCATGTATAACGTGTTGTCTGATATACAGTAACTGGTACCACAATCTTATATACACTGACTATTTAATGTCAAGCTGTTGTAAAACATCATAACATAGACTAAAACCAGTGGAAATTACTGTAGGCAGAAATATATGCTCAGTATTTACGTGCAAAGAAAATATGATGTTTTACTACTGTATATACACATGCACATTGAAGGGACTTGAACCCTTTAAACTTTTATTTAATTCATGTAAATGCTAACAGATACAGTTATAAAATTAAAAAAAATATCCTTTTTTAGTACAGGTACAACAAAGTTTATCAGGCACCTCTTTTAATCCGGACAAATCAGATGCCAGCAAAAGTTAGGCTACAGGTGGGAGTTAGGCCGTGGGAGGCTCAGTTAGGCTATGGAGGTGGGCTTAGTTAGGTTGTGGTGGGTGGCTTAGTTAATCTGCTGGAGGCTTACTAAGACTGCTGGGGCGGGGAGTCAGGCTGCGTGGTGGAGACGGGCTGCGGAGCTTTAGGTGCTGCGGGGGAGAGGAAGGCTTGGAATTAGGCTGTGGGGGGGGGAGTCCGGATAATGCTGATACCACCGCGGACAAGAACATCTAGAATCCGGCAAAACGGGTCATCCGTTACTATGCCGGATTATCGGCGGTGTACCTGTACTATCATCTTCTCAGGATGGCGTTTACAAACACAGGGCCTGATTCAAAGATGTAGGCAAATGCTGCTGCAAATGTGTACACAGCGGCTGTGTGAAAATATACAAATGTTGCAGCAGCCGGGATTTATATTGAAGGCCCACTGGACGCATCTGGTCTCTTGCCACTTGCATAAAAATATGCAATGGGATGTAGTCGGGAACCCGGCGGTCAAAATTTCGACGCCGGAATCACGACCACCAGAATGCCGGCAGCAGCACCACAGCTATTCCCTCTCCTGGGTGTTGACGACACCCATGGAGGGAGAATAGAACCTGTGGCGAGCGTGCAAGGGGATTTGTTGCGCTCACCCCCCTGTCGGCATTCTGGCGGTCGGGATTCCGGCGTCAGGATTTTGGCCGCTGGGATTGCGACTACCAGGATCCCATACCCAACGTGATGCACCTATCGGTCAAACCCTATGGTTGTGCAGCTTGGCTGCTGGCAGCAAGACGCCGGGACGCCGGAGCCATTGTAACTGCGTACAGGATTGCAGTTATAAGGTGTGAAATGGTCATGACAAGCCTGCATTTGAGTCGTCCGTACCCAGTTACCTCCCACCAGGAGCTGGCTGGCAACTTTCAGCCTGGGGCGCAGACTCAAGCAAGTGACCCAGCTTTTCACAGGGAATCTGCAGTCAGGTGGCCCTGGAGCACTTAAATTGCACTGGCCTGGGGGGCAGATGGCACCCTGCCCCCCAGCCCAGCCAGCCCTTGCCTCCCACAAATGGTCCCTGACTGCCAAACACTTTGCAAATAAATCCTCACTGCAACCGGCATCGCAAGACCATTGTGGCACTTGTGCAGTGCGACTTATACTCATCTGCAGCGGCAAAATGTCGCTCCACTGACTACAACATCAATATTGCGCCTATCTCTGAATCAGACCCATAAGTCATAAAATGCTTTATTCTTTGATCTGTGCAAAAAAAAAAATTTGGTAGCTGAGAAACTGCAATAATGTGCAGTACCATATTTCCATTCAAAGTGATATTTGTTTTATCACATACACCCCTTTCACACTACATGCCAGGAATTTTCCAGGTCTAGCAAGCCGACAGACTCCCAGTTTAAGCCACGACCCTGGGAAAAAGCAATCCAAGGTAGTTTGCTTTCGCTCTAAGCAAAATCCCGGGTTGCTGTGCCTTCACCTGCAATAACCCGGGACTTTGCTTTTAATGAGAAAGGGTTAGACTGGCCCACAGGGGTACAGGGGAAACCTTCAGTGGGCCCCACTGCCGGACTTGTATCCCGAAGTGCGGGTGGGTTCGGTTTTCCGACACCCAGACCTGCTCATCTATAGTTTTTTATTCATCTTATTGCTTTTCAATTTTTATTTGTTGTGGTCTTATGGTGGAAATAAAATGCCTCAAGTAGGTTTGAAAAGAAATAATATCATTGGAATCTTTATCATAATATCATTGGAATCCTTTTCACAGCGATGAAAACAAATTGTAAACACAAAACATTCCCCAGCACACTGCCATAAACCAGTAATAAAAAGTAGCATTTTAGATGTATGTAAAATGCAGAAGCCTTATGTGGCCTGATTGGGTCAGGAGATGGGAAAAATCCAACATGTTAGAAAACCTTGATTCGCCAATTCCAAACTAAAAATTATTAGAGTCTGTGATACAGGGTTTTTTAACATGCTGGATTTAGCTGATTTTCCATACAAAACACTAATCACCGTATCCACCCACTGGCAAATCACATCGCCGTATCGGATTTGAATTGGGAAATTGACACTTAGATATATTGCCTGCAAAAGTTACACACATTTGCAAAAATATGATATGCCACTCGCCACCTCATGGTGGTCCTACTGAACAATCAAATAACTTGAGAGCTTACTTACCAGAAGGCACAGTAACCCAAGAGCCTCCTGTGTGGCACTACAAAAACAAATTACAATATAAGGATTATTCAGAGTTGTTAGCAAACCAAAAAAGTTAGCAATTGGGCAAAACCATGTTGCACTGCAGGTGGGGTAGATGTAACATGTGCAGAGAGACTTAGATTTGGGTGGGTTAGGATGTTTCTATGCATGGTAAATACTGTCTGATTTATTTTTACACTGCAATTTAGATTTCAGTTTGAACACACCCCACCCAAATTTAACTCTCTCTGCACATGTTACATCTGCCCCACCTGCAGTTCAACATGGTTTTGCCCAATTTCTAATTTTTTTTGTTTGCTAACAACTCTGAATAACCCCCTATAATATGAACACAAATTACAGTATAGCAGCTATTTCTCTGAGCAGCACTACAAGTAATGAGCTTCTGTAATCAGCTGAGATTGTGGAACATATTTTGAGTATTTTTGCTCTGAATCTGCTCCGGAACCAAGTGTACACAATTTGAGAGATGACAGGTACAAAACAAGCTGCATTCAGGTGAATATGATCATTTAGTATCATACACACATTGGGGGTCATTCCGAGTTGTTCGCTCGTTATATTTTTCTCGCAACGGAGCGATTAGTCGCTAATGCGGATGCGCAATGTCCGCAGTGCGACTGCGCCAAGTAAATTTGCTATGCAGTTAGGTATTTTACTGACGGCATTACGAGGTTTTTTCTTCGTTCTGGTGATCGTAATGTGATTGACAGGAAGTGGGTGTTTCTGGGCGGAAACTGGCCGTTTTATGGGTGTGTGCGAAAAAACGCTACCGTTTCTGGAAAAAACGCGGGAGTGGCTGGAGAAACGGAGGAGTGGCTGGCCGAACGCTGGGAGTGTTTGTGACGTCAAACCAGGAACGAAACTGACTGAACTGATCGCAGTTGCCAAGTAAGTGTGGAGCTACTCAGAAACTGCTAAGAAGTGTCTATTCGCAATTTTGCTAATCTTTCGTTCGCAATTTTGATAAGCTAAGATTCACTCCCAGTAGGCGGCGGCTTAGCGTGTGCAAAGCTGCTAAAAGCAGCTTGCGAGCGAACAACTCGGAATGAGGGCCATTGCGTGGACAATTACGACAATTGCATTCACCTCAACCCCAAAAGTGAGGACTGTAACTACTTTATTTATAGATAAAAGCATATTTGTAAAATAAATACTTTTTAAAATTAATGTTTTGCTTCTTGTATGCATGTCCCCATTTATCCACAGTATTTTGCACTTTAATACTTTTTGTTTTTCAAACTAAAAAAGAAATGTTTTATGACTGCAGATGATGCTCAGGTGTCAGGTCCTGGTAAGAGCAATGTGCCATCTGCAGCTGGAGAAAAGACTACATTGATCTAATCGCTGTACTGTTATATACACTACAATCACTTGGCAGAGATAATTTTGCTGTTTCTATGATAATAGCTTAAGTATATATTTGCAGCATATAATTACAGGACCATTGTGAATATACAAATAATTTTTTACAATTAGCAGTAATCAAGGCATAGTGACAATGCAGTAATTATACTAATGTATTTTTTTCCTTTTGTATATTTGTGACAGAATCATTTGTGAATTTCATGTTTATAATTAGGTATCAGTAGTATCATGTGTTTTGTAATTCTCACACAAGTCTCTATTCGGGTTGTACCTACTGTATGAAAGAGTGGTGGCAGCCATACACCTGAAGTATAGGTTAAACACATAGCAAGTAATGGAGAAAGGAGAGATACTTGTCACTCATTTCTCCATATTTTGCTATTAGAGAGTCCGATATCTTTCTAATAAGTTTACTGCTGTGGGTCTTCTATATATTCATTTGAATAAAATAGCTTTATATAATTATCCATTAAATAATCAGTTAAGGCCTGTCCCATCTCCAACATACGCAATAGGAGCCAAGAAGTGTGCCATAGACGCCCCCCGCCCCACCCACCCAATTGCCTCCCACTGCAGCAATGTGAGTGACAGAACAAACTGAGAAGACCAGGACTCTGCCCTGAGAACAGAGTAAGTCCTATGCATAGTGGGCTGGGACAGGACTGGGCTATGTAGGGGGTGGGGCAGGGGCATATTCCAGGTCCCTTTACAAGTAAGTTTATAAATATACTTTATTTATCAATATAGACTACTGTTATATATCTACATTTTGCATCTTTATAGCTATACAGTATTGAGTAATAACTTTATATGGTTTCTTTTTGGTTTCATAAAAAAAATGCATAGTCTATGTGGCATAGACCTCCACCGATAACTTCTCTTGGAGGGGTGGTCTTCAGTATGCCGAATGTCGGGATCCTGACGCACAGTATACCGGCGCCGGGATCACGACACCCGGCATACCGACAGCTATTCTCCCTCATGGGGGTACACGACCCCCCTGGAGGGAGAATCAAATAGCGTAGCACGCGTAGCGCGCCACCGTGCCCGCAGCACGGCGAGCGCAGCGAGCCCGCAAGGGGCTTCTTTGCGCTCGCCACACTGTTGGTATACCGGCGGTCGGGCTCCCGGCGCCGGTATGCTGGTCGCCGGGAGCCCGGCCGCCGGCATAACCTACTACACCCATCTTTGAGGCCCCACAAATATTAATGTTCATGTATTTCTGTTAACAAATATAGATTATTTATTTCCAATTTCCAGTAATGTATGCTTACATTGTGTAACAATATAAACACTGCAAGAGGAGATACTTCAGCATAGTAATGGTTTAAATTTATTATGAACTTTGCTAATAAATTTGTGGACTTACAATGATTTGTTTCTAACGTAAGTAATATCTGGGTGGAAGTGTCATAAAAGTTGGATACATACAAATGAATTTGGTTGTATAAAACATTGATGTGTATATGTGATAATAAACAGCTCAGTGCAATGAAATCTTAATGACCTCAAATCATCCTGATTGGAAAGTTTTGGAAATAACACAATCAAGTAGATGTGTGTATTGTAATAGCTCAATCTAATGTACAGTATATAACATTAAGCTCATATATCATTATTTGTAAGTGTGACACAATTATATTGCAAAATGATTGGATTGCCTAAGAAAGGGGACTGTGGTTTGTGCTGCTTACATTTTCATGGTGCTACTTTTCCATTGGTTGTTAGGAACCCAAAAATACCCACAAGTGTAACATAATAATGCTTACAGTCGTCATTACATTTTATACCAGTAATTAACTTGATTAGACTTATATAAAATGTCTCTGTGTGTGTCTCATATCTCCAGCTGTTCCGATGCAAGAGAGAAAGTCAAGTTTGGGCAAAGATGGAAATAGGTTGAAGTACAGTGTTGTAGGACTGGAATTTACTAGAGTCGGAGAAAAGAACATTGAAAATAATTCATTTTTTCATGGTTTTGAGTGGGAGGAGTCAGGGATTGGCTCGTAAGTATAAATTCTGAAATTAGATATTGGGCAAATGTAAGAATTGGAGCAAAAGCAAAAACATTTTGGTGTATTAAATTGATGGAGATTAATTGCCAAAGGAAGCCCCTTCCTAGCCAGCTGTCACCTAGAACTAGGCAGCCTGAATTCTGCATTATTTGTGGTTGAGAAAAAAAAATAAAGCCTAATTTTATAGCAGCTTATTTTTTACTATTAAGTTACCAAAACGGAATTGTTTATTAACACAACAACATTATTCATAAATTATGAAAAATTTGCTTATCAATTATTAAACTATGCCAAAAAATAGTGGAATGTGAATAATAAGGTATATAGGGATCAGTATGAAATGCCGGGGGACGGGACCCCAGCTGTCATGATCCTGACAGCAGGATCCCATCTGACGTAATGCCAGCAGCGGGGCAAGCGATAGAAAGCCCCTTGTGGTCTCGCTGCACTCGCCACGCTGCGGGCACGGTGGCTCGCTGCGATCGCCACAGGTCCTATTCTCCCTCTATGGGTGTCATGGACACCCAAAGATGGAGGTAGCCGGGATTCTGGCATCGGCATTGTAACCGCCGGGATCCCGACTAGCGGAATATTAACTACTTCCTGGTGTATAGACTTATTTATTCATATATTCACTATACTGAAGTATTTTGTATTCTATAAGCCACGAGTTTCCCTAGTAATCTTACAATTATCTTTCTGCATGCAATACCGGAATTCCAGTAATGAAAGCATTGCAGTGCAAGCAAAGATTAGCCAAGATATACCTAGAACATTGTGCGCTAGCATTGAATCTATCCCTTAGATTTGATCTTCCAACTGTAATGTAAGGGATGCAGTTCATAATTGTTATTTCTGCTTATAGCTCAATTTGCATTGGAGCGTACAATCCAACTGATTTCACCTGTAAGAAAATGACTTTGATATTAGTGTGACACAACATAAATACTTAATTATTACTGACAAGATGTCAATTGTGGGCTATACCTGGGAAAGAGTACAGTGTGCTGACAATCTAAAAGTTTTTAGAATTTCTCTGACGTCCTAGTGGATGCTGGGTACTCCGTAAGGACCATGGGGAGTAGACGGGCTCCGCAGGAGACTGGGCACTCTTTAAAGAAAGATTAGGTACTACATCTGGTGTGCACTGGCTCCTCCCTCTATGCCCCTCCTCCAGACCTCAGTTAGAATCTGTGCCCGGCCAGAGCTGGATGCACTCTAGGGGCTCTCCTGAGCTTCCTAGAAAGAAAGTATTTGTTAGGTTTTTTATTTTCAGTGAGATCTGCTGGCAACAGACTCACTGCTATGTGGGGAGAGATGCGAACCTACCTGCTTGCAGCTAGCTTGGGCTTCTTAGGCTACTGGACACCATTAGCTCCAGAGGGATCGAACACAGGCCCAGTCCTCGGTCGTCCGGTCCCGGAGCCGCGCCGCCGTCCCCCTTGCAGAGCCAGAAGAACCGAAGAGAAGTTGAAAATCGGCGGCTGAAGACTCCGGTCTTCATGAAGGTAGCGCACAGCACTGCAGCTGTGCGCCATTGCTCCCTCTACACACCACACACTCCGGTCACTGATGGGTGCAGGGGGCTGGGGCGCCCTGGGCAGCAATTAGAGTACCTTCCATGGCTAAATAGCACATAATACAGCTAATAAACTGTATATGTGCATAATCCCCCGCCATAAAGCATATAAAAAAGCGGGAGAAGTCCGCAGAGAAAGGGGCGGGGCTATCTTCCTCAGCACACGGGCGCCATTTTCTCTTCACAGCTCCGCTGGAAGGCAGCTCCCCAGGCTCTCCCCTGCAGTTTCCAGGCTTCAAGGGTAAAAAAGAGAGGGGGGGCACTAAATTTAGGCGCAAACTGTGTATAATAAGCTGCTATAGGGAAAAATCACTCACTTTAGTGTAAATCCCTGGTTATATAGCGTTGTGGTGTGTGCTGGCATACTCTCTCTCTGTCTCCCCAAAGGACTTTGTGGGGTCCTGTCCTCAGTCAGAGCATTCCCTGTGTGTGTGTGTGTGCGGTGTGTCGGTACGGCTGTGTCGACATGTTTGATGAGGACGCTTACGTGGAGGCGGAGCAGGAGCCGATAAGTGTGATCTCGCCCCCTGCGGGGCCGACACCAGAGTGGATGGATATGTGGAAGGTATTAACCGACAGTGTCAACTCCTTGCATAAAAGGTTCGATGACGTAACAGCTTTGGGACAGCCGGCATCTCAAGCCGCGCCTGCCCAAACGTCTCAGAGGCCATCAGGGGCTCAAAAACGCCCGCTACCTCAGATGGCAGACACATATGTCGACACGGAGTCTGACTCCAGTGTCGACGAGGATGAGACAAATGTACAATCCACAAGGGCCATCCGATGTATGATTACGGCAATGAAAAATGTGTTGCACATTTCTGACTTTAACCCGGTTACCACAAAAAAGGGTATTATGTTTGGGGAGAAAAAGCAGCCAGTGACTTTTTCCCCATCTGATGAGTTAAATGAATTGTGTGAAGAAGCGTGGTGTTCCCCAGATAAGAAACTAGTGATTTCTTTGTGGTTACTAATGGCGTACCCTTTCCCGCCAACGGATAGATTACGCTGGGAGACATCCCCAAGGGTGGACAAGGCGCTCACACGCCTTTCAAAAAAGGTGGCACTGCCGTCTCAGGATATGGCCGCCTTAAAGGAGCCTGCAGATAGAAAGCAGGAGGCTATCCTGAAGTCTGTGTATACACACTCAGGTACTATACTGAGACCTGCTATTGCTTCAACATAGATGTGTTGTGCTGCAGCAGCATGGTCTGATTCCCTGTCAGATAACATTGATTCCCTTGACAGGGATACTATTTTGCTAACTATAGAGCATATTAAAGACGTAGTCTTATATATAAGAGATGCACAGAGGGACATTTGCCGGCTGGCATCTAGAATTAATGCAATGTCCATTTCTGCCAGGAGGAGTATTATGGACTCGGCAGTGGACAGGTGATGCTGATTCTAAAAGGCACATGGAAGTTTTGCCTTATAAGGGTGAGGAATTGTTTGGGGACGGTCTCTAGGACCTCGTGTCCACAGCAACAGCTGGGAAGTCGACTTTTTTACCTCAGGTTCCCTCACAGCCTAAGAAAGCACCATATTATCAAGTACAGTCCTTTCGGCCTCAGAAAGGCAAGCGGGTCAGAGGCGCGTCCTTTCTGCCCAGAGGCAGGGGTAGAGGGAAAAAGCTGCACCAGACAGCCAGTTCCCAGGAACAAATATCCTCCCCTGCTTCCACTAAGTACACCGCATGACGCTGGGGCTCCACAGGTGGAGCCAGGTGCGGTGGGGGCCCGTCTCCGGAACTTCAGCGACCAGTGGGTTCGCTCACAGGTGGATCTCTGGGTTCTACAGGTATCTCAGGGATACAAGCTGGAGTTCGGGACGTCTCCCCCTCGCCGTTACCTCAAATCAGCCTTGCCTGCTACTCCCAAGGAAAGGGAGGTAGTACTGGCGGCAATTCACAAGCTGTACCTCCAGCAGGTGATAATCAACGTTCCTCTCCTTCAACAGGGACGAGGTTACTATTCCACAATGTTTGTGATACCGAAACCAGACGGTTCGGTGAGACCCATTCTAAATTTAAAATCCTTGAACACTTATATAAGGAAGTTCAAGATCAAAATAGAATCGCTCAGGGCGGTTATTGCAAGCCTGGAAGAGGGGGATTTTATGGTGTCACTGGACATCATGGATGCTTACCTACATGTCCCCATTTACCCACCTCACCAGGAGTACCTCAAGGTTGTGGTACAGAACTGCCATTACCAATTCCAGACGTTGCCGTTGGGTCTGTCCATGGCAACGAGGGTGTGTACCAAGGTAATGGCCGAAATGATGATACTACTTCGAAAGAAGGGAGTTATAATTATCCCGTACTTGGACGATCTCCTTATAAAGGCGAGGTCCAAGGAGCAGTTGTTGATCGGAGTAGCACTATCTCAGGAAGTGCTACAACAGCACGGCTGGATTCTGAATATCCCAAAGTCGCAGCTGGTTCCTACGACGCGTCTGCTGATATTGGGCATGTTTCTGGACACAGAACAGAAGAAGGTGTTTCTCCCGGAGGAGAAGGCCAAGGAGTTGTCATCTCTGGTCAGAGATCTCCTGAAACCAAAACAGGTGTCGGTGCATCATTGCACGCGAGTCCTGGGAAAGATGGTAGCTTCTTACGAAGCAATTCCCTTCGGCAGGTTCCATGCAAGGAACTTTCAGTGGGACCTGTTAGTCAAGTGAGGATCGCATCTTCAGATGCATCGGCTGATCACCCTGTCCCCGAGGGCCAGGGTGTCTCTGCTGTGGTGGCTGCGGAGTGCTCATCTTCTCGAGGGCCGCAGATTCGGCATTCAGGACTGGGTCCTGGTGACCACGGATGCAAGCCTCCGAGGTTGGGGAGCAGTCACTCAGGGAAGAAACTTCCAAGGACAATGGTCGAGTCAGGAGACTTCCCTACACATAAATATTCTGGACCTAAGGGCCATTTACAATGCCCTAAGTCAAGCAGAACCCCTGCTTCAAAACCAGCCGGTGCTGATTCAGTCAGACAACATCACGGCTGTCGCCCATGTAAACCGACAAGGCGGCACAAGAAGCAGGATGGCGTTGGCAGAAGCCACAAGGATTCTCCGATGGGCGGAGAATCACGTGCTAACACTGTTAGCAGTGTTCATTCCGGGTGTGGAAAACTGGGAAGCAGACTTCCTCAGCAAGCACGACCTCCACCCGGGAGAGTGGGGACTTCATCCAGAAGTCTTCACGCAGATTGTAGACTGTTGGGAACGGCCACAGGTGGACATGATGGCGTCCCGCCTCAACAAAAAGCTAAAAAAGTATTGCGCCAAGTCAAATGACCCTCAGGCGATAGCTGTGGACGCACTAGTGACACTGTGGGTGTACCAGTCGGTTTATGTGTTCCCTCCTCTACCTCTCATACCCAAGGTACGGAGAATAGTAAGTAAGAAAGGAGTAAGAACTATGGCCCTCATTCCGAGTTGATCGGTCGCAAGGCGAATTTAGCAGAGTTACACACGCTAAGCCGCCGCCTACTGGGAGTGTATCTTAGCATCTTAAAATTGCGACCGATGTATTCGCAATATTGCGATCACAAACTACTTAGCAGTTTTAGAGTAGCTCCACACTTACTCTGCCTGTGCGATCAGTTCAGTGCTTGTCGTTCCTGGTTTGACGTCACAAACACACCCAGCGTTCGCCCAACCACTCCCCCGTTTCTCCGGCCACTCCTGCGTTTTTTCCGGAAACGGTAGCGTTTTCAGCCACACGCCCATAAAACGCCGTGTTTCCGCCCAGTAACACCCATTTCCTGTCAATCACATTACGATCGCCGGAGCGATGAAAAAGCCGTGAGTAAAAATACTTTCTTCATAGCAAAGATACTTGGCGCAGTCGCAGTGCGAATATTGCGCATGCGCACTAAGCGGAATTTCACTGCGATGCGATGAAAAATACAGAGCGAACGACTCGGAATGAGGGCCTATACTCGTAGTTCCGGATTGGCCAAGAAGAACTTGGTACCCAGAACTACAAGAAATGATCTCGGAGGACCCATGGCCTCTGTCTCTCAGACAGGACCTGTTACTGCAGGGGTCCTGTCTGTTCCAAGACTTACCGCGGCTGCGTTTGAAGGCTTGGCGGTTGAACGCCGGATCCTAACGGAAAAGGGCGTTCCAGATGAAGTGATTCCTACGCTGTTAAAGGCTAGGAAAGACGCTACCTGAAGTTCAGACGTTGTTAAGGGAGTGCTGCATATTCAGCCCCCTTTTGTGCCTCCAGTGGCACCTTGGGATCTCAACGTAGTGTTGGATTTCCTAAAATCACATTGTTTTGAGCCACTTCAGACCGTGGAGTTGAAGTATCTCACGTGGAAAGTGGTCATGCTTTTGGCCTTGGCTTCGGCTAGGCGTGTGTCAGAATTGGCGGCTTTGTCATGTAATAGCCCTTATCTGATCTTCCATATGGACAGGGCAGAATTGAGGACTCGTACCCAATTTCTCCCTAAGGTGGTATCAGCGTTTCATTTGAACCAACCTATGGTGGTGCCTGCGGCTAATCGGGACTTGGTGGATTCCAAGTTGCTGGACGTAGTCCGGGCCCTGAAAATCTATGTTTCCAGGACCGCTAGAGTCAGAAAAACTGACTGGCTGTTTATCCTGCATGCACCCAACAAGCTGGGTGCTCCTGCTTCTAAAGCAGACTATTGCTCGCTGGATCTGTAGCACGATTCAACTTGCACATTCTGCGGCAGGACTGCCGCATCCTAAATCAGTAAAAGCCCATTCCACGAGGAAGGTGGGCTCTACTTGGGCGGCTGCCCGAGGGGTCTCGGCTTTACAACTTTGCCGAGCTGCTACCTGGTCGGGGTCAAACACGTTTGCAAAATTCTACAAGTTTGATACCCTGGTTGAGGAGGACCTTGAGTTTGCTCATTCGGTGCTGCAGAGTCATCCGCACTCTCCCGCCCGTTTGGGAGCTTTGGTATAATCCCCATGGTCCTTACGGAGTACCCAGCATCCACTAGGACGTCAGAGAAAATAAGAATTTACTCACCGGTAATTCTATTTCTCGTAGTCCGTAGTGGATGCTGGGAGCCAGTCCCAAGTGCGGACTTCTGCAATACTTATATAGTTATTGCTTAACTATAGGGTTATTGTTCTGAGCCATCTGTTGAATGAGGCTCAGCTGTTGTTCATACTGTTAACTGGGTATAGTTATCACAAGTTGTACGGTGTGATTGGTGTGGCTGGTATGTGTCTTACCCTGGATTCCAAATCCTTTCCTAGTAATGTCAGCTCTTCCGGGCACAGTTTCCCTAACTGAGGTCTGGAGGAGGGGCATAGAGGGAGGAGCCAGTGCACACCAGATGTAGTACCTAATCTTTCTTTAAAGAGTGCCTAGTCTCCTGCGGAGCCCGTCTATTCCCCATGGTCCTTACGGAGTACCCAGCATCCACTACGGACTACGAGAAATAGAATTACCGGTGAGTAAATTCTTATTTTTTGTGCATTACTCAAAGGGGAAAACTATTTGTGCCTATGAGTGCTTAATTGGTCTGTAAGATTTTAGCAGATGATTTTTTGAAAATAATTTTTTCTTAGCATTTATGTATTTTTAACCTACAGTTCAAACATCAGTGATACCAGGGGCCAAATGTAATAGAGTGAGAGTTTCACAAACTGAGAGATTTGGTAAGGTTTTGCAGTTTTTTTTAAAGTGGCAATCATTTACATTGCAAAACCAGGTTGATCTTGCTGAGTAAATGATTGCCACTTTAAAAAAACCTGAAAAACCTTCCCAAATCTCTCACTTTTTGAAACTCTCACTCTATTACATTTGACCCCATATTTCTAATGCAAACTTGTTGACATCTAATTGCTATACTTGCATGCTGAAGGTCACGTCATTAACCTCTATGTTTTTAACATGTGCTAAACTCAGGGGAGTTCAAGGGGTAGGGGCAGGACTATTGCACAGGGAGCAGTAGCCTAGGGGCACAGCTACAGTCACCCTGCCAGGGCCCTATTTTTGCTGCCGGGGAACTAGGAGGACCCAGCAGCACTAGGAAGCAGCAACACTAGGAGTCTCTGTATAGATGGGAAGAGGGGTGGGTGGAGATAGAGGAGGATGAAAAGCAGAAGGGGAGGGATGAGCTTTCATAGGAACATAGATCGTTAATGGCTGGTTCTTGGATATATAATATTCATGGAAAGCCAATACAAGTGTTCTGCAGAGCAACAAATCAAGGGCCCTAATCAGAGAGTAGTCCGCATTTCTTGTATTGATGCAAGTGCAACTCAGGATCCACAAAATGAGCTCCAACAATCCACCATCAAGGAGAATAGGTGAATTGGGGTGAGTTAGTGGAAGTCGGCTACCGTGACTGGGGGCAGCCAGTGGGATATGTTCTAATTTATGCAGACACATGCATGCATACATCACTGTGGGTGAGATGTACTAAAGGTAAAATGTGGTCAGAACTCAGAATACTGCTGCTTCTAGAGGTTTGACTGCATTTCCCATATGTACAAAGCTCTGGAAAGCAAAACTTTCTGGAGCTTGAACCCAAAAGGCAACACCATCTACTGTATAGACGCCTATGGGCGTATTTTCACTCAATTCCCTAGGAGGAATCCTAGAGGATCTCTTCCAATACCCCCTGCAGCTTGTACATGCACAGAAAGAATTCAGGGTCATAAACCCAGAAGTTCTCTCATCGCAAAGGACAGCTGTTATACACAGACCTATCCTCTGCGATTGTACATGCATACGTTGTTACTAAATGTCGGTCTGCATGCTATCATCAGCAAGATGTATCACACTCAAAATACAGTGCTTGAAATATCCTGCCCTTAGGGACGGCCTGATGCACTAAAATCTTGTATGCACTGCAGGGAGACGTCGGGCTGGAGAGGCGCTCTGCTCGCTGCATTATACACTCTTGCTACACCTATCAAACTATAAGACATGGAGCAGCAGAGCAGCAGCGTCAAGGCACTCCAGCACTGATCCCCCGGTGCTGCTGTAGATTGGAAAAGTTTATTCCTTATTAAAAGCTTTTTTTTAAACTACTCCACGCAAAACCTGCCCACAAAAAGGCTGTAAACATTGTTTTCCGTAATGCTGGTGGCCATCTTTTACTCTTTCTCCTATCATCTATTCATTCTATTATCTCTGCACTTCTCTGTCCTCCTTGAGCTCTTTCCTTAACCCCTTAATCCCCTGGTCCATCTCACCGCCTCCCACCTAATCCCTCTGTGCACTGACTCTTCTCCTGATTCATCCACTGTCCGCTTCACGCTGCACCATTTTGGGCCTGTCTCCCTGAACACCCCTCTGACTATTACTGTTATGAACCACAGGTAGTGGTTCATTCCTATTCTATGTTTATAGTTGTCTTGCAGGCCAGGATTTCCCATTGCTCTGGTTTGAGAAGACTCTTGTTTGCTGCCGGTGGTGAGTCTGTGTGATTGCAGCTTGTTCCCATGTGTTCAGCCTCACCTGTCTGTTGATTGCACCTCTCAGTTGTGCAGCAGGGCAGCTGCACGACATAATTAATTAAGACTCTCTGTTATATTCTGGCTCAGTGCAATTCACAGACGCTGGTGATATTTCCAGAGTTCCAGAGTTCTTGAGTTCTGAGCTAGTCCCTGCCAGTTCCTGAGCTCCTGTCTAGCAGTGTCTGTCTAGCTGCTTCCAGTGTCGGTTCCAGTGTCAGTTCCAGTGTCGGTTCCAGTGTCAGTTCCAGTGTCTGATCCCGTGTCCTGCCGTGAAGCGTTCCTGTCCAGAAGTCCTGTGGCTTTGTCTGTGCCTGGTCGAGTGTCTGGCTTCTTGGTGTCCACCGGTCTGTCGTTTGGGATTCTGCCTGTCCTCCAGTTCTGAGAGTCTGTGTCGGCTGCATTGGGGGTTCCTGTCCGTTTGCCAGTATTTGTACCGGTTCCGTGAGTAGCGGCTTTGCCGCGTCCGTCGGCCTAGGCCGCAGTATTCTTTGGTTATATTTTGTTACTGGTGTTTTGCAGAGGGTTCTGCTTATGCTATCACCGCTGGTACACAACAGTATTGTGTCGGCGTGTGGACAGCATTTCCTTTGTTGTTCTTTCCCTTTGGCGGCGTGCCGCACATATATTTAGTTTTAGGGTTGTTAGTATCCCCTAGCCTTCTGTTTGCTTTAGTTAGAGGTCCCCTTGTTTTTATCCTGTCTCGGTTCACGCCTTGTCTCACTCTAAGACCTGGGGGCATCGGAGTTGGGCAGACCTAATCCGCCCTTCAAATGCGGCTGCCGTGGGCCCAAGAAACCATAGTCACTCAGGCGTGAACTGACCACACAGGTGAAACAATGGAGGTAGGGTGCTAGGGGCTATTTCCACACCACACCTTATTTCAGCGTCACGTTCTGGTGCTCTGGACTCACTACACGACATCTCCCTTGTTCTGAGCACCAGGAACCTAACAATTACGGGCTACACTTCTCCTTATCCATACCTGATTCCGTTTCCCATTACTCCCCTCTAATCACACCATCATCCATAGAGGTAGAAAAGCCCCTGTTTCTCTTTAATTTAGCAGCTCTCCTTATCCTCAGTAGCACATCCCATACACCTCAGTCCATCCCAGCCTTTCTCAGCAGCTTTTAGAAGGTGACCACATTCCCCCAGCGCCCCTTTCTTGCCACTCCACTACCCGGTACACAATAGTGTAATCTCCTCTCCCACCACTGCCTCCTCCTTCCCCCTTTCACCCACTTTAATACATCACCAACACTTGTCTCCCAATTCCACCACTATCTCTACCATTCCCTCTGTCTCTCACCTTTCATTTTCCCCTCCCATGAATTAAACAACCTCTTTCCTTGACCTATTGTTGCTGTTTTTATTTAAATTTTTATTATTATTTTTAAGTCTATTTTTATTTATTTTATTTATTTTCATTTTTTATTTTATTTAACTTTTGGGGTTTTTTTCTTCAAATCACTCTTTTCTGCACATCTATTTTTAGTGGTATTTTAATATATCTTTTTTTCTATATCATATTTTATGTGCAAGACATTCATTTTTATTTATGTTCATTTATTTACAAATGTGTAATTATCTTAACCAGCTTTGGTAATATCACTACATTAACCATAGTTAGTTACCCGCTCATCACTACTCCTATATAATCTTGGTACAAACTCAACTAAACCTTTAGTGCTCCTAATTTGTTCTAGTAAAGACATGACCCCCCCCCCCCCCCCCCCTTGGAAGATAGCCGCTTACAAGACACTGAGAGGTGCGCTCTGTATACACTGTATAATATCCTCTGTCTGCAACAGCCTATCATTTCTTCATCTGCACCAGCCTTTCCTCCCTTCCTCTGTGCCAGCCTCTCTGCCCGTTCTCTGTTTGCACTAGACTCTCTTCCCTTCCTCTGCACCAGCCTCTATGCCTATCCTATGGACCAGCCTCTCTTCCCTTCCTCTGCCCAGCCTCTTTGCTCATTCTTTCTCTGCCCAGCCGTTCTTTCCTTCCTCTGTGCAGCCTCTGTTCCCACTGCCTCTCCCCATCACCCTCTCTCACCTTTCACCATTTCTCTGTCACCCACTACCTCTCCCTGTCACCCTCCCCCCATGAAACTCTCTCTCCTGTCACCCACTGCCTGTCACCATCACCGTCAACTCATTACCCACTCCCTCTCCTTATTTTACTCGTCCTGTCACCCTATACCTCTCCCAAGTGTCACCCACTGCCTCTCCCCAATGCCACCCATTGTCTGTCACCTATTGACTGTCACCGTCTGCCTTTCCCTAGTGTCACATATTGACTCTTCCAAGCATCACCTGCTACCTCTCCCCAGCATCACTTACTGCCTGTCACTTATTGACGGTCACCCACCGCCTCTCCCCAGTGTCACCCACTGCCTCTCCCCAGAGTCACCAACTGCCTGTGACCCACTGCCATTCCAATTGAAAGAAAGGCACAAATCTGTATTTTGCAGGGGGGGTGCCGATGCACCAAACACCCTAGTGCTTGCCTGGCCCTCCCTGTAACAGCAGTATTATCACCCCCAAGGAAAAGAAAGAAAGGGGGGTATTAGCATATCTATTATGGGTGCAGTGAGTGCAGTGCAGTGGCCCTTCCCTTTCTGGGAAAATGGCCACCATGCATGCGCAGTAGAGATTTGATGCTGGAACATGGTAGGTTCCATGCTTCTGGAGACTTTTACAGTAGACTCTGGCACAATCCTAGAGTCTACTGCAGTGCAGACAGGAGGAGGCACAGATATACTGTATGCTTTTCCTGGAGTCAGATGGCTATTTCTTAACAAAATCTCCAGCTGTCTGTAATGCAGTAGGGATCATCAATAAAGCAAGTGGATTAAATTGTTATCAACTGAAATCCAGCTGTTCATATATTCAAGTACGACATCATGGTCTCTTTTGTAATTCTGAAAACATATACTAATCCTATTGCCAACATTTTGGATTTTTGCATTCTGAGAAATTTATATATAAAAGAAAGAATACAAAAGAAAAGATAGAGGTTTGAGTTATACTGCTGGCCACATTGACTTGAGATTTGTACACTCAATTTGTGTAAAGCTATTAAGGCAACAGCCAGCTGAGCAACATACAGTATGTGTCCTCTGTTAACTTTATGGACAATAAAATGTGTCTCCAAATGGCACTGTGACATGTATTCCAATAGCAGAGTAATCATGGCAGAAAATGTATGTATCTAATAAGCACTGATATTCAAATACAATTTATAAGGACCTGTTGCTGATGAAAAGATTTGTCTAGACCTACAGCATCAGATACTACTGAAAGTTATATAAAAAGTGCAGAAAATTGACAATAACACGCTATCAGTGTTACACAATAGCATAATTTACATAGTAACATAGTAACTAAGGTTGAAAAAAGACAATTGTCCATCGAGTTCAACCTATTTGTGGTCTCCTATGCAGTCTTATTATAGGACTAATTATTTTTATGTTAGGACTAGTTATATTAACTATAATGGTGCCTACACACTCTGCCTCTTGAAGAAGCCGCCTGAGGTGCGGAGAAACGCGTTGAGGGTACAGAAGTAAGGGCCACACTTGACCATTAAGTGTCCCACGGAGCACGACATCCATCACTTTCAGCCGTTTGTTACAAGTTACCGGTGAATGATCCAGCCTGTGATTCAATCACTCCACTCTAACTCTCCTTGCATTTGGAACATTGTTACCTCCTGCCCGGCCGGGCGTCGCTCAGCAAGCTGGAGGATCTGTATGGTGATCTAATACAGGCAACTGGTGCTGCACAGAAAGAAGTGGCTTTCATCTGAATATACCGCTGACGGATGTCTCACCCATGCACAGGGTGATGACAAGCGGTTTCTTAACCATTTATCCCGTACAGCAAGAGATCATTACGTCTCAGTGAGTAACATTAATCGGCTGATTTATTTTGCTCCAAGGAAACACTATTTAAATCTGGACACCTTTATGGTCATAAACGCTAATTACATCAGTTTACAGGACTTCCTTTTCATTTAAACTGTCTGATATGGAATTAATGTGAGAGATTAACCCTATCTTACAGAGACGGGTTCTCCTGCATATTAGTGTCCCTTTCACTTATTTATACACTTTATGTGTGAACTATAAGGTATAATACCTCAGTTATATGCTCTGCGTAGTGTTGTGTCTTTCAATCAGTTTGTTATTGGTTTTATGTTATTAAATTGTGTTTTTATCAACATCACTGGTACCGTGCGCCTACTTGGTGATTTTGTTTTAGTTGTTTCACTTTCAGGAGGCCGGCTACCTCCTTACCAAGTGGCTGCCATTACCAGTGCTATATTTGCACGACCCTGTTCAGCGCCTAAAAACCTTTTTTCTGCCTACACACCATAACCCTGAATATCTTTATCCAATAGGAATTTATCTAACCCATTCTTAAAGGTGTTGACTGAGGCTGCAGTTACTACTCTCTCAGGCAGGGAATTCCAAACACGTATTGTCCTTACTGTGAAAAAACTTTTTGCCTCAATGTGAGGAAACTCCTCTCCTCTAACCTAAGCGAGTGACCACGTGTCCTCTGTGCTGATCTTATAGAAAACAGGTCCCTCCCGAGCTCTGTGTATTCACCCCTTATATATTTGCAGATGTTGATCATGTCCCCTCTTAGTCTCCTCTTTTCCAAAGTAAACATGCCTAGCCTTGCAAGCCTTTCCTCGTATTCCAGCATCTCCATGCCCTTGATTAGTTTGGTTGCCCGCCTCTGAACCTTTTCTAGCTCCAGGATATCCTTTTTGTAATATGGTGCCCAAAATTGCACACAGTATTCAAGATGAGGCCTCACTAGTGATTTATATAATGGGAGTATAACACTACCTTGCATCAATTCCCCATTTTAAGCATGCTAATATCGTATTAGCCTTCTTTGCTGCACTCCTACTTTGGGTACTGTTGCTTAATTTGTTATCTATGTGAACCCCTAAGTCTTTTTCCAGTACAGAATCCCCTAATATTACTCAATTTAGTATGTAGGTGTTATTTTTGGTCTTGCCCCCATCATTTCTGAAAACCAAGACATACAGTACTGTGCAAAAGGTTTAAGCAGGTGAAGAAGGAATGCGTTCATAGATAGAGTCTTTAATTTTATTTTTATCAATTAACAAAATGTAAAGTGAATGAACAGAAGAGACATCTAAATCAAATAAATATATGGTGTGATCACCCTTTGCCTTCAAAACAGCATCAATTCTCCTAGGTACACTTTTTTGCAGGAACTCAGCAGGGAGGTTGTTCCAAACATCTTGGAGAACAAACCAAAGATCTTCTGTGGATGTAGACTTGCTCAAATCCTATTGCCTCTTCATGTAATCCCAGACAGACTCGATGATGATGTTGAGATCAGGAAATTTAGTGCATCAGATGAAAGACACATTATGCTTACTTCCCTTTGAAATCAGAAGATGTATAGCAGTGCCATCAGCTCAGAACTAGCGGAAATCAGTGGGACTAGGGAGGCCAATCTTGGGCCATTTCTTCAATCTGGGATTCGGGATTGAAAAATGCTCAATCCTGGGATCCTCGGGATTGAGTTGGTCAATGAAAACATATGTATTTTGTACTTTTTCTAAGATAAAAATGATTGACTTGTACAAATTATGGTATGAAACAACAGTATCCCCAGGAATAAGTTAACATTTATGGCCCAGCAGCACAGGCCCACAGTAAAAAACACTTATTTTTTTCCTATTTTATTCTTCTGGTGTTAGGGTTCAGCCAGGGCCCCAACAACACAGGTATAAAATAAATAACATTCAAGCCCACAGAAAAGAAAATCTTTCATGGCCCCAGGCTTCAGCTCCCCTCGAGAATACAATAACTTTCAGGGTCCCAAAATGAGCCCTTCCCCAGCCCCCTCCCCCCACAACACAGGGTGACAGGAATTATCATAATTCTGGCCTAGCCCCACCGGAAAATTATGCTGCACCATTGCACAAAACCCTACCACCCCTTTACACCTACCCGCCCACCCCACGAATAGAATAACTTCACTGACTCACCCTGGGCCTCTTGCAGTCTGACTACAGTAACAGTCCTCCTCAGTCTCTCCTCTCCAAAAGAGCAGCATGCACTTTCTAACTGGGCATGGAGCTGCTGGGCAGTGTGGTGTTGTTCTGGCATTCTGCAGACAGGCAGCGGCAGCAGCAGCAGGGCTCCATCCTCCTCCAGTACCCACTCCCAACTTCTCCAATATATACACACTCCAAGTCCAGGGGCAGCCATCCGCCCATTACTGAGGAGACCTCTGTTGTTGTGACAGGATCAGCCACATTGCCGCTCTGACAAGCAGAGCCAGTCTCCACCTCTGCTTAAGATGACTGGCGAGAGCGTCTGAAAGGGGCAGGACAGCGTGTGGCTGCAATGCGCCATTTGACCTCTGACATCTCGCAGCACAGCGCACAGCCAGGCAGTGTCTGAGACAAGTGCTCAGCGCTGCCTAACAGAAAAATGAAAAAGTGCATGCGCATCACAGTCCCGAAATCCCAGGATTGGAAGCTCCAATCCCAGGAATTGAAATCGCAACAATTTTGACCCAAAATCTTGGGATCCCACTGATCCTGATCCTGGGATTGGCCACCTTAAGTGGGACCGAAGTACACCCATCTACTGAGAGTATGGCCAGAACTGGTCTTCATGGAAGAATTGCAACCTAAAAGCCATACCTTCGATGTCGATGTAGAAACAAGGCCAAACTAATCAATTGCACAAAAACATAGGAACTGGAGTGTAGAAAATGGCAGCAGGTGCTCTGGACTGATGAGTCAAATTTGAAATATTTGTCTGTAACAGATAGCAGTTTGTTCTTCAAAGGACTAAAGAGCAATACAATAATGAGTGTCTGCAGGCAACAGTGAAGAACAGTGAAGAATGGTGGAGGTTTCTTGCAAGTTTGGGCCTCATTTCAGCAAATGGAGTTCGGGATTTGGTCAGGATTAATGCGGACCTCAGTGCTGAGAAATACAGGCAGGTACTGTACTTATCCATCATACAGTACCATCAGAAAGGTGTCAGCATACCCTTATGTATAAAGCCATTCACCTTCAGAACTCTTAAATCTCATACTGGAAATGGGAGCCCCGTAGGTATGGAACAGGGTGTATCCAATTAATATGTTTATCTAATTGGAGGAATCCCATGTATAAAAAGCCTTTTATGTGTTTTTTTTTTTAACATCAATAATTTATTATTAAGGGTTTATGCAAGTAGGGGGGTACAAAAGAAAATAGGGGAACAGGGAAAGGGAACACAGTATAGGGAGTGGGGGCTGTACACAATGATAGTATCAAACAGATACACAAAAGACAAGACAATAGACAAAACAATAGCAGACCAGAATGATGATGAAACATTTAAACAGCAGTACCATTGGTTCGGATACGCAAAGATTACTAGCATTGAAATTAAGGTAATGATACCCAGTTACAGTAATAATAATGTATATAATCTAAAAGAAATGAGCTATAGGAGGAAATATGGAACAGCAAATTAAGATCAAGATGGAGCATTCTCATTCAGGCTAAATTGCAAGGGAGAGGTCTTAGAGGGTTGTGATATAAGATCTACGCCCTCTCCGTCTGTAACGTATTCATGGCAGGACATCCATTTCTTAATGGGCGAGGATGCTGAAGAAGAACATGGCATGTATTCAGTTTCATGGTAAAATGAAAGTGGATTTTATGAAAGACCTTTAATACAGGAGTCACTACCGTTTGTTTTCATGCTTGTGCTATAGTGGCTCTTGCTGCTATACACATGACCCAGTAAATACCTTTGAGAAGCTGGCACCTCAGGAGGGTAAATGTGTAATAATGCCAGTGTAGGGGTCGGGCTGAGGGATAAGTTTAAAACTTTATTTATTAGCTCAAAAACATTGTTCCAAAAAACTTGGAGCATAGGACATTTCCAAAAAACATGAAATAAGTGGCCAACCTCTCCGCAATTCCTCCAGCAATGTTTACAACATGAGGGCCAGAAGGTATGAAGTCTGTCTGGGATTAGGTATAGTCTATTTGACAGTTTAACATGCATTTCTGAATGGTTCAGATATCTGGACATACGAAATGTCATACGGTATAAATTATCCCATTGTGCATCAGATAAAGAAACATCCAAATCTGTTTCCCATCGCTTTTGAGCATTGGATTTTTGGAACGGGACTAATTTTATAAGTATACTATACCAGAAGGAAATGTCCTTAGAAGACATAAGCAGCAATATACGGGACAGAACAGATTGAACTATAGGACAAGGAGGGTTTCGTGTATGGGGCAGGCTATGAAACCAATGTCTAATTTGAATTTAGTGGAATATTTCCTTGTGTGGGAGAGAAAAACGGTCCTGTAATTGAGGGAACATATGTAGGGTATTTCCGTCCAAGAGGTCACTTAAAGTGTGAATATTACAGGCACGCCAAGAAGAGACATTCAAATTAGGTATCAACTTAGTAACAGCTATTAAGGAGAGGGCGGCATATGGAGGGATATACCCAGGGAGTTTACCTATTAATTTATCCCACACCCTTACAGATGAGGCAGTGGAAGGGAGAAAAGACAAGTTTGATGGATGAAGGCTTTTAGGAGTCCAGAGAAGGTCTTATAGAGGGTAGCCTAAGCACCCCATTTTCTCAATAGGTGCCCAGGTGGACATGGATTGAGTTGTCCCCAGTATTTCAATTGAGCTAACAAACAAGCTTCCTGGTATATGGCTAAGTCTGGGAGAGCAAGGCCACCACGGTACCGAGGTAAAATCATTCTAGAGCGCGCTAATTTTGGAGGGTGGGACTTCCATAAATACTTGGTAAGAATACGTTTGCATTTGTCTAAGTAACACCTAGGAAAAATAAAAGGTATAGTACGAAATAAATACATAAGCTTGGGTAGTAGTGACACTTTAAAGGCTGTTAGGTGACCCAGCCAAGATATTTCGTAGGTGAGCCAGGATGACGTCAAAATATGGAGAGAGTCAGTAATAGGGAGTAAGTTTACATCAAAAACAGTAGAAGAGGAGGGAGGAATATGAATTCCAAGATAGAAAAGAGAGTCAGATTTCCAATTATATAAATATTGAGAATGTAAAGTGGCTATAATCGAATTAGGTAAATTAACTGGAAGGATTTCTGTTTTTTATGTGGTTTTTTAACCTACAGTATATACCAGTGCTGTGACCACACCATTATTGGTGGTCACACTACATGTGTATGATTCAACGATGCCCATAAATTCAGTAAGGGTTGTTAATAAGAAAGATTTGTGATAATAGTCATTTTGATCATAATTGTTTGATCTCAACTTTAGCATTTGGTAGATCTCTCTCTCTCTCTCTCTCTCTCTCTCTCTCTCTCTCTCTCTCTCTATATATATATATATATATATATATATATATATATATTTAGATAGATAGATAGATAGATAGATAGATAGATAGATAGATAGATATTCATGCAGAGAATTACAAAGATATATAGGTGCGCTTTAAGTCCATATAATATAAATCTCTTTTCCCAAGAAAAGGATTATGCAGATTCTATGTCCCAAAGAACTGCATCCAGCACTAGATCCTCTTAATGAATCGCGTCTCCTCTTTATATATTCTCCGGACCCCAGGAGATTAATTTATCTGGAAAAAAATGGATGAAAAGAGGGTGCCCATAGGGGCTAATTCAGACCTGATCGCTGCTGTGCGTTTTCGCACAGCGGGTGATCAGGTCTGAACTGTGCATGCGCAGGTGCCACAATGCTATCAGCATCTCAGTCCTGCGATCGCCTCTGCCTGATTGACAGGCAGAGGTGTTCGCTGGGCGGGAGGGGGAGGGCCGGTGGCGTTTGGCTAAGTGGCAGAGCAGCCTGTATCAAGACATTTCCTGACACACCAACACCAGGTTTCAAACCAGAGGTGTAAATTGATTGACTGGGTACCCCTGCTAGTCCGAGGAGGTGACCGTACCCAGGCACTTAAAAGAAAGGAGAGCTACTGGATCCACCGATTGGACACCATTGCGCCCAGAGGAATGAACGAGAATAACCCTCTCTCTATATTTCTCAAATAGAAGGGGGTTAATTATTAACATTATCCAACGCTACGTCTCTTATAAAGTGTTCTGATTACTCATTACTACTAGTGCTGCCCCGGCTCTAGGACATGCGTGCACGTCCACTGACTGATTGTATCATTTGTGGACAATAAATTTTTGCTCTGTGAACTGTTGATGCCCTTATAACAGGACTTTATAATGCATTGCTAGGTCAGACAATGGTCCGTTAATAATTATGTACCCAGTTATGGACACGCATGATCGCTCGGTGAGCCTTGTTATGCCCACATAACAGGTCCCTATATTGCACTTGTTTACGTCTGGTTAATGGTTTATTATTAGTAATTTTTTTATTAATATTTAGGTGACTAACATCTAATATTGTTTCTGATTTATTACTCTGCCGCAGTGGTTAAGAACGGGTGTTCACCACTGTATATATGGATATTATCATTTATGCATTTTCTGTGTATCATCCATACATGGGCCCTCATTCCGAGTTGATCGGTCGCAAGGCGAATTTAGCAGAGTTACACACGCTTAGTCTACGCCTACTGGGAGTGTATCTTAGCATCTTAAAAGTGCGAACGAAGTTTACGCAATATTGCGAACAAAAAAAACTTAGCAGTTTTAGAGTAGCTCCAGACTTACTCTGCCTGTGCGATCAGTTCAGTGCTTGTCGTTCCTGGTTTGACGTCACAAACACTCCCAGCGTTCGCCCAGACACTCCCCCGTTTCTCCGGCCACTCCTGCGTTTTTTCCGGAAACGGTAGCGTTTTCAGCCACACGCCCATAAAACGCCGTGTTTCCGCCCAGTAACACCCATTTCCTGTCAATCACACTACGTTCGCCGGTGCGAACAAAAAGCCGTGAGTAAAAATCCTTTCTTCATAGCAGAATTACTTAGCGCAGTCGCAGTGCGAACATTGCGCATGCGCTCTAAGCTGATTTTCACTGCGATGCGAAAAAAAAGAACGAGCGAACGACTCGGAATGAGGGCCATTGTTCTTATATGTGTGTGTTATGTATTACTCCCGGGTTCCCATTATACCACTTTTCTTCCTATAGAACCAATGCATTAGCCGCGTTATTACCAATACACCTTGTGTCTTTAAATCCGCTCAAGTCCCGCTTCCGCAAATGCAGTTTAGCCTCGGTAACCCAGGCAATTACGCTGCCATGACTACCGCACAACTTCCGGTCTGGACCGGAAGTGAGGTAGCGGCAACTAGCCGTTGCCATAGCAACCCATGAATCGCCGTCCCCACTACCACTGCACAGAGATCGGCGGACGGCGGGACACTGGCAGACCTCTGGTGACTAAGCTGGGTACCGGTGCACGCACTTTGAGCGCAAGCACTTGTTTTAGCACTTGTTTTAGACATCGCGAGCCGGGCGCAATGTGACTTCCATTCTAGACCGGAAGTGACGCGCTCGGCCACAGCTGACTTGTATTCAGTAATCTAATTGTTATGAAGGTATAAAAGGGGACCTGGGAGGCAGTTTACAGACTACTGGTTCCTATTGTGCGCTGCTGATGATGTCACTGCTGTATTGTATTCTGTATTGACTGGCAACGACCTTGAGAAAGGTCCCATTATAGGACCGAAACGTTGGTGAGCCCTTTCCAATTTTTTTGACATGAATTTATATGGAACCAAAAAACTTTTTTGAATAAATCACTTTGGTGCTCATATTGATTACGCAAGTCTGGAGAGTGCTATCTTTCTCCACTGTATGTGGAGAAACACTGTATTATATATATATATATATATATATATATATATATATATTTAGATAGATGGATAGATAGATACATCTTGTACTGTGTGCCCGGCACTCACTCTTGTCGAGTACTATATGCTGCGGTGCCCTCCTGGAGGCAAATACCTCTGGATAGATAGATAGATAGATAGATAGATAGATAGATAGATAGATAGATATTCATGCAGAGAATTACAAAGATATATAGGTGCGCTTTAAGTCCATATAATATAAATCTCTTTTCCCAAGAAAAGGATTATGCAGATTCTATGTCCCAAAGAACTGCATCCAGCACTAGATCCTCTTAATGAATCGTGTCTCCTCTTTATATATTCTCCGGACCCCAGGAGATTATTTTATCTGGAAAAAAAATGGATGAAAAGAGGGTGCCCATAGGGGCTAATTCAGACCTGATCGCTGCTGTGCGTTTTCGCACAGCGGGTGATCAGGTCTGAACTGTGCATGCGCAGGTGCCACAATGCTATCAGCATCTCAGTCCTGCGATCGCCTCTGCCTGATTGACAGGCAGAGGTGTTCGCTGGGTGGGAGGGGGAGGGCCGGTGGCGTTGGGCCGCCGTTTTGGGACTGTGCGGGGGCCGGGCCGCGGCGGCTGCATGACATCACACGCAGTTAGGAGGCTGTCTGGCACAGAAGGAGAGGGGGATGTGCGAGACACAGGTTGAACATGAGAAGATGCAGGAGAGGTGATGGTGCGCAGGGGAAGTGACGATATATGGCGAGGTGATGAAGTGCTGAGTGACGACGCATGGGAAGGTGATGCTGTGCTGAAAGATGATGCAGGGTGACAGATGATGTGCTGAGAGACGACGCAGGGGGTAGGTGATGGTATGCTGAGAGATGAGGCGGGGGTAGGTGATGGTGTGCGGAAAGATGACGCAGGGGTAGGTGGTGGTGTGCTGAGAGATATAGGGGGAGATAATGGTGTGCTGAGACAATGTGGTGGGAAGATGATGGTGTGGCTGAAAGACAGAAGGGAGAAACGGTGTGACTAAGAGACAGAGAGGGCAAGAAGGTGACACAAGTCTGGTTGAACTGCTGTTGTATGATGCTGACCTTAGTAATATTCCTACACAATCAGGCATCTTCTGGATGATGTGATCTCCTACATGAATAGTGAATACTGACTGAAGACGCCGTCTGCCTTAAAGAATACCTTTCTTACACATTCTGAGAAACCATCATATAGGTAAGGTCTATGTGGAATTGAAAAGAATGTTCCCAGTGTGACGAGAAACAGGTGGTGTGTCATGTTGGCATGCCCCATTTTGATTTTGCCCCGCCCCTTCTGATATGTGGCCACACCTATTTTTTTTTTGTCACATACTTTCCTTTGTGGGTTTTTGTTTTGGTTTTGGTTTTCTTGTTTTTTGTTGTTGTTGTTTTTTTTTTGGGGGGGGCGCCATTCTTAGTCTTACCCTGGGCTTCAAAAACTCTAGTTACGCCTCTGGTTGTAAAGCATCTAGGGAAACAGCTGAAGCAAGCTATAATAATAAATTAAAAGTTAAAACAGTGTGTATGAGAAAATGTGATCACAAAAAGATTAATTAAAAAATTAATCTAATAAACAAAAATCACTAAGCCACGGCACTCACTATTCCTAGATTTGGGGTGCAACATGGTTTGTGACCACATTGTTTAAAGAGAAATCAAAGGGGCTCTGCACTCACTATATTTGATCACTTTGACCATTTGGATTTTAAAAAATGACCAACTGAGAAAACAATTGACATATATCATAAATTACTTAGATTAAAACGGAGAGAGGTAGAGCTGACCCTACATGGTCAGTTTCTATCGGAGTATCATAGAACCAAAAAGATACCGCGGGGTTTCCGTGTTGCGAATATACCCACCATTGGCCGCACCAGCGCATTATTTTGCAGTAAATGGTGCGGCGTGCTGAATAAATGCTCCTTAGACCTCATCCTTCTAGTAATAGAAGAGGTGGGGTCTGAGGTAGCTAAAGTACGTGAGGAAATCACAGCTCTTGATAAAGTCAGTTTGTCCACCTTTAAAGCAGATAAATCTGAAAATTGGTGTGACAAACTAAAATCCTCTGTTGAATCCTTTAGAGACGAATTAGTAGCCTTTAAGAGAAAGAAATTACAGACAGTGACCAATGATTATGCCAACCATCAGGTGTACCGGTGGCTGACTGGGAACACACAAGGCTCCGTCGCCAAAGGACCCAGAGGTATTTCAGACAAAGGGGTCCTGATAGATTTGAGACCACCACTTCTCCGTCCACCTCTGATACTGATAACTCCACCACCCGCCCACCAAGTGGTTTTTTAGATCATCGCACAGGCGATACGGTTTACCGGGGAGGCCCCATCCGAGGCGAGGGAGTTATAAAAAGAAGAGGGAGGCGGAGACGCCGGAATTAGACTCAGTCTTTAATTTGTCTTCACACACATTGTCTCCAGGTGAATTGTCATTGCTTTCATTAGGAATGTCATTTGTCCCTACATCAAAACATGATAGTTTCAACTTGTCAGTGGATCAATACAAATTTGGTCGTAAATTAAGATTAAAGGAATTTTTTCGCAGCAACCATAGTGGTGCACTAGTTGATCAGAAGGTCAAAGCTCTACGTAAACCAAGTATGTTTGATCCACAATGTTTTAATGCCAGTATACGCTAGAGATGAGCGCCTGAAATTTTTCGGGTTTTGTGTTTTGGTTTTGGGTTCGGTTCCGCGGCCGTGTTTTGGGTTCGAACGCGTTTTGGCAAAACCTCACCGAATTTTTTTTGTCGGATTCGGGTGTGTTTTGGATTCGGGTGTTTTTTTCAAAAAACACTAAAAAACAGCTTAAATCATAGAATTTGGGGGTCATTTTGATCCCAAAGTATTATTAACCTCAAAAACCATAATTTACACTCATTTTCAGTCTATTCTGAATACCTCACACCTCACAATATTATTTTTAGTCCTAAAATTTGCACCGAGGTCGCTGTGTGAGTAAGATAAGCGACCCTAGTGGCCGACACAAACACCGGGCCCATCTAGGAGTGGCACTGCAGTGTCACGCAGGATGTCCCTTCCAAAAAACCCTCCCCAAACAGCACATGACGCAAAGAAAAAAAGAGGCGCAATGAGGTAGCTGTGTGAGTAAGATTAGCGACCCTAGTGGCCGACACAAACACCGGGCCCATCTAGGAGTGGCACTGCAGTGTCACGCAGGATGGCCCTTCCAAAAAACCCTCCCCAAACAGCACATGACGCAAAGAAAAAAAGAGGCGCAATGAGGTAGCTGTGTGAGTAAGATTAGCGACCCTAGTGGCCGACACAAACACCGGGCCCATCTAGGAGTGGCACTGCAGTGTCACGCAGGATGTCCCTTCCAAAAAACCCTCCCCAAACAGCACATGACGCAAAGAAAAAAAGAGGCGCAATGAGGTAGCTGTGTGAGTAAGATTAGCGACCCTAGTGGCCGACACAAACACCGGGCCCATCTAGGAGTGGCACTGCAGTGTCACGCAGGATGTCCCTTCCAAAAAACCCTCCCCAAACAGCACATGACGCAAAGAAAAAAAGAGGCGCAATGAGGTAGCTGACTGTGTGAGTAAGATTAGCGACCCTAGTGGCCGACACAAACACCGGGCCCATCTAGGAGTGGCACTGCAGTGTCACGCAGGATGTCCCTTCCAAAAAACCCTCCCCAATCAGCACATGATGCAAAGAAAAAGAAAAGAAAAAAGAGGTGCAAGATGGAATTGTCCTTGGGCCCTCCCACCCACCCTTATGTTGTATAAACAAAACAGGACATGCACACTTTAACCAACCCATCATTTCAGTGACAGGGTCTGCCACACGACTGTGACTGATATGACGGGTTGGTTTGGACCCCCCCCAAAAAAGAAGCAATTAATCTCTCCTTGCACAAACTGGCTCTACAGAGGCAAGATGTCCACCTCATCTTCACCCTCCGATATATCACCGTGTACATCCCCCTCCTCACAGATTATCAATTCGTCCCCACTGGAATACACCATCTCAGCTCCCTGTGTACTTTGTGGAGGCAATTGCTGCTGGTCAATGTCTCCGCGGAGGAATTGATTATAATTCATTTTAATGAACATCATCTTCTCCACATTTTCTGGATGTAACCTCGTACGCCGATTGCTGACAAGGTGAGCGGCGGCACTAAACACTCTTTCGGAGTACACACTTGTGGGAGGGCAACTTAGGTAGAATAAAGCCAGTTTGTGCAAGGGCCTCCAAATTGCCTCTTTTTCCTGCCAGTATAAGTACGGACTGTGTGACGTGCCTACTTGGATGCGGTCACTCATATAATCCTCCACCATTCTATCAATGTTGAGAGAATCATATGCAGTGACAGTAGACGACATGTCCGTAATCGTTGTCAGGTCCTTCAGTCCGGACCAGATGTCAGCATCAGCAGTCGCTCCAGACTGCCCTGCATCACCGCCAGCGGGTGGGCTCGGAATTCTGAGCCTTTTCCTCGCACCCCCAGTTGCGGGAGAATGTGAAGGAGGAGATGTTGACAGGTCGCGTTCCGCTTGACTTGACAATTTTGTCACCAGCAGGTCTTTCAACCCCAGCAGACCTGTGTCTGCCGGAAAGAGAGATCCAAGGTAGGCTTTAAATCTAGGATCGAGCACGGTGGCCAAAATGTAGTGCTCTGATTTCAACAGATTGACCACCCGTGAATCCTTGTTAAGCGAATTAAGGGCTGCATCCACAAGTCCCACATGCCTAGCGGAATCGCTCCGTGTTAGCTCCTTCTTCAATGCCTCCAGCTTCTTCTGCAAAAGCCTGATGAGGGGAATGACCTGACTCAGGCTGGCAGTGTCTGAACTGACTTCACGTGTGGCAAGTTCAAAGGGCATCAGAACCTTGCACAACGTTGAAATCATTCTCCACTGCACTTGAGACAGGTGCATTCCACCTACTATATCGTGCTCAATTGTATAGGCTTGAATGGCCTTTTGCTGCTCCTCCAACCTCTGAAGCATATAGAGGGTTGAATTCCACCTCGTTACCACTTCTTGCTTCAGATGATGGCAGGGCAGGTTCAGTAGTTTTTGGTGGTGCTCCAGTCTTCTGTACGTGGTGCCTGTACGCCGAAAGTGTCCCGCAATTTTTCTGGCCACCGACAGCATCTCTTGCACGCCCCTGTCGTTTTTTAAAAAATTCTGCACCACCAAATTCAAGGTATGTGCAAAACATGGGACGTGCTGGAATTTGCCCATATTTAATGCACACACAATATTGCTGGCGTTGTCCGATGCCACAAATCCACAGGAGAGTCCAATTGGGGTAAGCCATTCCGCGATGATCTTCCTCAGTTGCCGTAAGAGGTTTTCAGCTGTGTGCGTATTCTGGAAAGCGGTGATACAAAGCGTAGCCTGCCTAGGAAAGAGTTGGCGTTTGCGAGATGCTGCTACTGGTGCCGCCGCTGCTGTTCTTGCGGCGGGAGTCCATACATCTACCCAGTGGGCTGTCACAGTCATATAGTCCTGACCCTGCCCTGCTCCACTTGTCCACATGTCCGTGGTTAAGTGGACATTGGGTACAACTGCATTTTTTAGGACACTGGTGAGTCTTTTTCTGACGTCCGTGTACATTCTCGGTATCGCCTGCCTAGAGAAGTGGAACCTAGATGGTATTTGGTAACGGGGGCACACTGCCTCAATAAATTGTCTAGTTCCCTGTGAACTAACGGCGGATACCGGACGCACGTCTAACACCAACATAGTTGTCAAGGACTCAGTTATCCGCTTTGCAGTAGGATGACTGCTGTGATATTTCATCTTCCTCGCAAAGGACTGTTGAACAGTCAATTGCTTACTGGAAGTAGTACAAGTGGGCTTACGACTTCCCCTCTGGGATGACCATCGACTCCCAGCGGCAACAACAGCAGCGCCAGCAGCAGTAGGCGTTACACGCAAGGATGCATCGGAGGAATCCCAGGCAGGAGAGGACTCGTCAGAATTGCCAGTGACATGGCCTGCAGGACTATTGGCATTCCTGGGGAAGGAGGAAATTGACACTGAGGGAGTTGGTGGGGTGGTTTGCGTGAGCTTGGTTACAAGAGGAAGGGATTTACTGGTCAGTGGACTGCTTCCGCTGTCACCCAAAGTTTTTGAACTTGTCACTGACTTATTATGAATGCGCTGCAGGTGACGTATAAGGGAGGATGTTCCGAGGTGGTTAACGTCCTTACCCCTACTTATTACAGCTTGACAAAGGGAACACACGGCTTGACACCTGTTGTCCGCATTTCTGGTGAAATACCTCCACACCGAAGAGCTGATTTTTTTGGTATTTTCACCTGGCATGTCAACGGCCATATTCCTCCCACGGACAACAGGTGTCTCCCCGGGTGCCTGACTTAAACAAACCACCTCACCATCAGAATCCTCCTGGTCAATTTCCTCCCCAGCGCCAGCAACACCCATATCCTCCTCATCCTGGTGTACTTCAACACTGACATCTTCAATCTGACTATCAGGAACTGGACTGCGGGTGCTCCTTCCAGCACTTGCAGGGGGCGTGCAAATGGTGGAAGGCGCATGCTCTTCACGTCCAGTGTTGGGAAGGTCAGGCATCGCAACCGACACAATTGGACTCTCCTTGTGGATTTGGGATTTCGAAGAATGCACAGTTCTTTGCTGTGCTGCTTTTGCCAGCTTGAGTCTTTTCATTTTTCTAGCGAGAGGCTGAGTGCTTCCATCCTCATGTGAAGCTGAACCACTAGCCATGAACATAGGCCAGGGCCTCAGCCGTTCCTTGCCACTCCGTGTGGTAAATGGCATATTGGCAAGTTTACGCTTCTCCTCCGACAATTTTATTTTAGGTTTTGGAGTCCTTTTTTTACTGATATTTGGTGTTTTGGATTTGACATGCTCTGTACTATGACATTGGGCATCGGCCTTGGCAGACGACGTTGCTGGCATTTCATCGTCTCGGCCATGACTAGTGGCAGCAGCTTCAGCACGAGGTGGAAGTGGATCTTGATCTTTCCCTAATTTTGGAACCTCAACATTTTTGTTCTCCATATTTTAATAGGCACAACTAAAAGGCACCTCAGGTAAACAATGGAGATGGATGGATTGGATACTAGTATACAATTATGGACGGGCTGCCGAGTGCCGACACAGAGGTAGCCACAGCCGTGAACTACCGCACTGTACTGTGTCTGCTGCTAATATATAGACTGGTTGATAAAGAGATAGTATACTCGTAACTAGTATGTATGTATAAAGAAAGAAAAAAAAACACGGTTAGGTGGTATATACAATTATGGACGGGCTGCCGAGTGCCGACACAGAGGTAGCCACAGCCGTGAACTACCGCACTGTACTGTGTCTGCTGCTAATATATAGACTGGTTGATAAAGAGATAGTATACTCGTAACTAGTATGTATGTATAAAGAAAGAAAAAAAAACCACGGTTAGGTGGTATATACAATTATGGACGGGCTGCCGAGTGCCGACACAGAGGTAGCCACAGCCGTGAACTACCGCACTGTACTGTGTCTGCTGCTAATATATAGACTGGTTGATAAAGAGATAGTATACTCGTAACTAGTATGTATGTATAAAGAAAGAAAAAAAAACCACGGTTAGGTGGTATATACAATTATGGACGGGCTGCCGAGTGCCGACACAGAGGTAGCCACAGCCGTGAACTACCGTACTGTACTGTGTCTGCTGCTAATATAGACTGGTTGATAAAGAGATAGTATACTCGTAACTAGTATGTATGTATAAAGAAAGAAAAAAAAACCACGGTTAGGTGGTATATACAATTATGGACGGGCTGCCGAGTGCCGACACAGAGGTAGCCACAGCCGTGAACTACCGCACTGTACTGTGTCTGCTGCTAATATATAGACTGGTTGATAAAGAGATAGTATACTCGTAACTAGTATGTATGTATAAAGAAAGAAAAAAAAACCACGGTTAGGTGGTATATACAATTATGGACGGGCTGCCGAGTGCCGACACAGAGGTAGCCACAGCCGTGAACTACCGCACTGTACTGTGTCTGCTGCTAATATATAGACTGGTTGATAAAGAGATAGTATACTCGTAACTAGTATGTATGTATAAAGAAAGAAAAAAAAACCACGGTTAGGTGGTATATACAATTATGGACGGGCTGCCGAGTGCCGACACAGAGGTAGCCACAGCCGTGAACTACCGCACTGTACTGTGTCTGCTGCTAATATAGACTGGTTGATAAAGAGATAGTATACTACTAATATTATATATACTGGTGGTCAGGTCACTGGTCACTAGTCACACTGGCAGTGGCACTCCTGCAGCAAAAGTGTGCACTGTTTAATTTTAATATAATATTATGTACTCCTGGCTCCTGCTATAACCTATAACTGGCACTGCAGTAGTGCTCCCCAGTCTCCCCCACAATTATAAGCTGTGTGAGCTGAGCAGTCAGACAGATATATAATATATATAGATGATGCAGCACACTGGCCTGAGCCTGAGCAGTGCACACAGATATGGTATGTGACTGACTGAGTCACTGTGTGTATCGCTTTTTTCAGGCAGAGAACGGATATATTAAATAAACTGCACTGTGTGTCTGGTGGTCACTCACTATATAATATATTATGTACTCCTGGCTCCTGCTATAACCTATAACTGGCACTGCAGTAGTGCTCCCCAGTCTCCCCCACAATTATAAGCTGTGTGAGCTGAGCAGTCAGACAGATATATATAATATTATATATATAGATAATAGATGATGCAGCACACTGGCCTGAGCCTGAGCAGTGCACACAGATATGGTATGTGACTGAGTCACTGTGTGCTGTGTATCGCTTTTTTCAGGCAGAGAACGGATTATAAATAAAACTGGTGGTCACTGGTCACTATCAGCAAAACTCTGCACTGTACTGAGTACTCCTAATGCTCCCCAAAATTAGTAAATCAAGTGTCTCTCTAATCTATTCTAAACGGAGAGGACGCCAGCCACGTCCTCTCCCTATCAATCTCAATGCACGTGTGAAAATGGCGGCGACGCGCGGCTCCTTATATAGAATCCGAGTCTCGCGATAGAATCCGAGCCTCGCGAGAATCCGACAGCGTCATGATGACGTTCGGGCGCGCTCGGGTTAACCGAGCAAGGCGGGAAGATCCGAGTCGCTCGGACCCGTGAAAAAAAACATGAAGTTCTGGCGGGTTCGGATTCAGAGAAACCGAACCCGCTCATCTCTAGTATACGCACATTCTTAAGAATGATTGAATTGGACATTGACAATGACAAAGATACACGCACCCATAGTAATTTGTCATCTGGTCAATGGAAAGCACTGAGATCACTGAGGGGTAATCAATCGATCGTGATACGCCCTGCCGATAAAGGCGGGGCTGTCGTTGTTCAAGATTTTTGTGATTACGACCATGAAATTAAACGTCAGTTATCTGACACTGCTACATACACCCGGTGCACTGGCAATCCCATTCCCCGTATTAAGAGAGTGGTTGACAATTGCTTAGACAGAGCGATTAAATGTGGCTGGCTTACTGAGCAGATCATGGGTTTCCTTAAAGTGGATCATCCGGTCTGCCCAGTAATTTACACCCTGCCGAAGGTACACAAAACCCTGATAGATCCCCCTGGCAGACCTATCATCTCTGCCCGGGGTTCCTTGTTGCAGCCTTTGTCGATGTTTGTGGACAGTTTTTTGCAGGGACTTGTCCAGTTTATCCCTAGTTACCTACGAGATACGGGGGATTTTCTGGACAAAATTTTAGCATTAGACGATCTACCTGATGATATATTGCTATGTACACTAGATGTGTCATCCCTGTACACTATTATCCCACACGAACAGGGAATTGAAGTGGTTCGTAGGCTTATGATGACTCATAGACCATGTGGTCCTACAGGGCCACCAGTAGAGTTCATTCTGGAGTTACTAGAACTTATTCTTGTACAGAATCACTTTATGTATGAAAATAACTTTTACATTCAATGCGCAGGGACAGCGATGGGGTCCAATGTGGCCCCCATCTACGCAGGAGTGTTTATGCATGAATATGAGTCAAGGCATATCATTCCACACTTTGGTGATAGAATTCTTTACTATAAAAGATACATCGATGATGTTTTTCTTCTGTGGAAAGGCACTGAGGAGCATTTTAAAAGCATGCTTAGTACATTGAATTCGTTAGATAGTAGTGTTCGGTTCACTGGACAATGCAGTCATACCAATATTCAATTCTTGGATGTGATGATCAAAAGGGACGGCTCCCGATTAAGCACCACCCTTTACCGCAAAGACACGGACAGAAATACTATATTACACGCTAGAAGTAATCACCCGTCTCATCTAAAGAACAGTTTGCCCATTTCGCAATTTATGCGGGTTATTAGAAACAACTCCGATCCGGTTGTCGCGGAAACACAGTTGGCTGAAATGAGTCAACGTTTCTTTGAAAGGGGTTATGACAGCAAAACTATTGAAGGATGCCTCACCAGAGCACGTAACAATACATGCAAACGAAAGCAGAAACAAGGTGATCGTTTAATCTTTGTAACACAGTATGATCAGAAATCCTCAAAGGTTGCCAAAACGATAAAAAAGCATTGGCCGATTGTCTCTACAGACTCTTCATTAACTACCTTTAACACTGGTAACCCGATGATGTCGTACCGTAGAGGAAGAAACCTCAAACAACTCCTGATGCACCCGAGCAGGTTGCCCACTGTGGGTGAGAATACGTTACTGATGACCCAGAAGCCTGGGTGCATTAAATGTACAGGGTGTACGACATGTCGCTCAATGGTCCCTGGAACCACTTTCCCGCATCCTCAAACAGGAAGGCCTATCCGAATACGTTACAAGCTGCATTGCCGCATGGATCATGTGGTGTATCTTCTCACCTGTCCATGTGGGCTGTCGTATGTGGGGATGACGTCGTGCATGTTTCGAGAACGGATGGCCAACCACAGGATGACGATTAGACAAGCTCTGTCTACAGGATCAACCGATAAACCCATCGCGCAACATTTTCTAACCGCTGGACATCAACTAGTTACTCTGCAATGTCGTATTATTGATTGGGTACCACCCCTGCCACGTGGTGGGGACAGGGGACTGATCCTCAAGAAGTTGGAGTCAAGATGGATTTACCGTTTGGGCACAATTTCACCCAACGGTTTAAACGAGAATAACCCTCTAAGTGTTTTTCTACGTTAAATCAAGTGTCTGAGATAGGGATCACTAAATTGTAAAAATATTTTTCTTGATTCTCCAAATCTAAGCATGTTTTGCCAACGCACTCATTTTTAATTTTAATTCAATATAAATCTACCTCACAATACCCGCTTTGTGGGGTTTCTGCGAGTGGGTAGATCAACAATAGATTTATATGGGTTGTCTTTTCTGTTATAGGTTTTAATATTATATATAAGTAAGGTGTAGTGGTGTCTGTTATGCACGATGTGATATGCACATACTTTTTGTGGACACATTTTCTGAAACATTATGTAAAACTTCCTCTAGCGAGTCTCCCAGTGACCTCAGCACAATCAACTTTATATGCAGTCATGATACCTTTAGGCTCTGTATGAGGCTAACAAACATCCAATAAGATTTAAATTCTTTTTTTTATATCTACACTTTTACCAGCAATTTGGATATTGATATAGAACAGTAGATGGATAATACAATGTGTGTATAGTTTGTTTATAACTATCCTGACTACTGATAATATGAGCCCAAATTGAGGGTTGCTATGACTACAAGTATCCTGTATGCATTCAGCGTCCAGCGGCGCTGTGTAGCCGCTTCCGGAAGTGACGCGGATGTAACAGGAAGTGCAGTGCGTTCCATACGGACTCAATGGAACGCACAGCGGTGCTTCCTGTGTGCTCTATGGGCGGGCGCGGCCGCGACGAGCCGCACAGCTGACACTGCCCGCAACTTACGCAGGAAACCAAATGTGTTCAGCTTTGGACACACTTGGAACGCACGCCGGCACATTTGGTAAGGGTATCAGCCCTTAATGTATTACCAGCTCTGTCTCTTGGTAAGTACTATCTATATGGGGGTCTTTTGGTTCTGTGTCTCTGGCAGTTGCACTCAGATGGTGAGATATGGTTGTATTGCACCTCCCCTCTGTGAGGTGGAATAGCCTAATGAATCAATTAGCTTTACTGATTGCATGACCACTGGGATTGGTTGATTTGAATGTGCTGGGGGTACTTTAGGAGGCCCGTTAGGCATTGACCATTAGATACTGGTGTACATGAACGGATGCAACTTTTTGTACATGCTGCCTATGCTGTATTTTCCTGATGATGATCCTGATGGATCGAAACGTTGAAAGAACTCTCCTTGTGAAATTACCTTGATAAGTATAAATAAAATATTCAATGCTTTTTACGTGCAAAATTCTGGTGAGTGCCCCTTTATGCTGTCTTTCTATACGTTGACGTCTGGACTAACACTCTGGACCTCTTGGGAGCCACCCCAGTCGATGTTATACTCCTTTGTGTGAGTGCGACCACATTTGGATTTACAGTATATATATATATATATATATATATATATATAGGGAGAAGACAAAGACCTGGCACTCACGGCAACTTGCAATAATCACAGACACATCAGCAGTTTGAGCAGAGCAACGTTTCAGTGGCACCCCACTGTCGTCAAGCTTTAATAGAATACATTTAAAAACATCCTACCTTTATAGAACCCCCACGTGCATGTTCAGAGACAGTCCGGACCCGAACTTCCGGTCAAACGGACGGAAATGATGTGATAGTGCCGTCAGCGCACTGAAAGAAAAAGCCATCACCATGGAAACCGAATCGCCCATATACAGATTAAAATACTACTACTTTGAACAAAATAGAGCTTTGCAGCCACCCGATACAATATAGTTAGACAGTATCAGAAAGATAGACACATCTTTAGATACACTGCTGGATACATAATCGCAACAATACAGTTGATTAGAAAACTTATGCTTAAGTGTCACCAACGCATTACATCATGTCACAGACTGGTAAATAACTACCGCAAGTTCCTCATAATCCATATATACATACACATCAGTGCATAAAATCAACATCACATCACACAATGGGGAATGATTTTATAAAAAAACATGCATAAGACAAATGTTCATTCAATCCCTTGGGTGACTCACATCCAAATAGGCTATCCACTTAGTCTCCATTTGGAGCAATTTGGACGCACGGTCACCACCCCTGATATTATTGGGGATGTGATCTATCATCCTGTAACGTATGCTGCTAATGGAGTGTTTGAGAGCCGCAAAATGCCTGGCTACAGGCTGTTCGCTGCTCCCAGTCTCCAAAGCTTTTCTTATAGCCGACCTATGACAGGTCATTCTCTCTTTAAATTTACGTTCAGATTTGCCAACATAGCTGAGCCCGCACGGGCACACAATTTGGTAAATAATGAACGTCGAATTACATGTTAATCGATGTCGTATCAAAATCTTTTTCCCAGTCTGTGGGTGATTAAATGAGTCACCCGTCAATAGGTATTGGCAGGTAACACATGTGCACCTAAAGCAACCTAATTTGGAATTTAGTTGTGACAAAAAGTGTGCGGTTGATGTTGACGGATCCTCTGATATATCTGAGACATCAGTTTTAACCAAATAGTCTCTTAAGTTTTTCCCTTTGGAATAGCACGGCATTAACCTGGAACCAGACAAATGTAATTGTTTGGCCGTTTCCAACAAAGGCCAATGTTTTTTAGCAATTTTTGTAATAGTGTTGGATTTAGTATTAAATTTATTCACCCATGGAAATTTGGTGTGTTGTTCATCCCTCTTAATATTCTTCTGTAACAAAGATCTTCTGTCAATATTCATGACCTTAATTTTAGCTGACTGTAACAACTCTTTGGAATAACCCCTCACAAGTAACTTCATAATCAACGCATCAATCTGAAGTGAAGTAACTTCTGCATTGCTATTAATACGCCTAATCCTGATCATTTGGGAATATGGCAGCCCTCTTTTAAGTGAGGGAGGATGACAACTACGTGCATGCAGTAGTTGATTGCAATCAGTCGACTTAACGTAGGTTGTGGTATTAACCCTGTTGTTCTGAATTCTCACCAGGACATCCAAAAAATTAATTACATTCTGACTAAACTCAAACGTAAATTTGATTGTACCAGCACCTGAGTTATACCTCTCCAACAACTCAGCCAGTATCGCTTTGTCACCTTTCCATAAAATGAATGTAACGATTGAAAAGAATTGCCCCTAATCTAAATCGTTCATTGCTGTAAAACAGATCCTCTTCAACTGAAAACATAAAAATGTTTGCATACGTGGGAGAAACAGCAGACCCCATCGCACAACCTTGGACTTGCAAATAAAATTGTTTCCCATAAACAAAAAAAATTATTAGTCAAAATTCCAATAATGACACAATTACATTGATTTAGTCTACATCAAACGCTGATTTTCTATTAAGAAATCTTCTAACAGCTGTTAATCCCATATCATGGGGAATTGATGTATATAGACTGACAACATCAACAGTTGTCAGCCAACACTTATCAGGTAATAACTCAATGGATTGAAGATTGTTTAAAAATGCAGTAGTATCAACCAAGAAGCTGGGTTCTTCACAAAGCAATGGTTGCAGCAAGCAATCCATAAAGACCGACAAGGGTTGCAAAAGCGACCCCCTGGCCGACACAATTGGTCGACCCGGGGGAGGATTTGTTCCCTTGTGGATCTTGGGCAATAGATAAAATACAGGGACTATTGGAAACTGCGGCACCAAAACCTCCATAATTTCCTTTGTAACTAAGTCAACCTCCACAGCCTGTAAGAGAATTTCACTAAGCCGCTTCTTGCAACTCACAGTCAGATTAGTGTGCAACTTAATATATACATCAGCACAAGATAATTGGCGTAAGGCCTCTATGTTGTAATCACTAAAATCTTGCAATACTATCGCACCACCTTTGTCCGCTGGCCTAATGATCAGTTTATCATTCTTAGATAATCCTTGCAAACCAATTCGCTCAGCTTTCGTGAGATTTGGATGTATTTGCTCACCAGAGCCAACGGCATTCTTCACTTCATGTTCAAAGATTCTCATAAAAGTTTTTAAACTTGAATTGTTTGACAAAGGGTCAAACACAGATTTCTGACAAAAAGGAAGAAGTTTAGTGGGCATAGAGTTCTGCGTAACAGTACTGGTGTGATCCCCAAAATGTTCCCTTAATTTAACCTTGCGTTGAAGTTTGTATTTCTCTATATTCCACTGAAGATCATTAAAAGGAACAGACGGCACAAATGAAAGTCCCTTACTCAATAATTTTATTTCGGTGTCAGATAATTCATATGATGATAAATTGCAGATCATTTCTTTTTGTATCGTGGCGGCCTGCCGACTCGACCCATGCCTCTGCCATTGGCGGCCTCTACGGGTAAACCGGCGTTTTCTAAATCGGTTAAACCCTTTGTCGCAACCCCTAAAGGGGCTGTTGCTTGATTTGATCTCTCAGATTCACTCGTAGATTCGACTGAGGAATCTGTATCTAACCTGTAATTTTGCTTGAATTGGGGACGAAAAAAGGGACGTTTCTTATCCGTGGAATTGGTACCAGACAGCCACCTGTATACCGTATGTCTCTCATAGTCCTCCTCCACTTTGGACAGCTTTTTCTTTTTGAAGTCAATGAGCTCTTTCTTGTACTGTGTAATTTGTGTTTGTTGCTTCTTAACCCAATCACCTTCCGCGTCCGCAGTGAGGATAGACAGGTTGGTACTCTCAAAAGCTGCAATTTTTAGATCTAACTGATTCTAGTTCCTTAGTAGATTGTTCAATAACTAATAAAATTAAATCCAGTGAACATTTATTTAAAATGGCAATCCACCGTCGGCAGAAACTGGCATCATATCTGCCTATGGTGGGACAATTGTGGACACGGAAGCCCCTTGGTATTTTTTTAGATCTAAAATAGTCACTAAGGGACAATTCATGGAGGTCAAAATCAACTTCCTTCTTTTTTAGATTAAGTAGGTCTCTAAAGATAATGTTTGGGGCCATAGCTTGTACTTCATCCCGTAATCCCTTCTTCCGCAGGATTGCCTCTGCATCTGATTCAGAGAACGAATGAACATCCCCAACAGGAAAATTGAAATTACCCCATTGTTCCTGAATGTCCTCCATTGCAGTATATCACTCAATGAAAACAAAGTTACTGAATTCACTGTAGTTACGTCGGTATTCCAGAAATAAACACCTATAGCAGGTGTTCAATTAAAAATGTCCAATACCTGGACCGAGTAACAAGCTCCGTGGACAGTTCAGTGTTCATATAAGCTGGTTGCCATTATCAGGGGAAGCACAATGCTGTGTTTTACAATATACATACAGATGGATAAGGCACTCCAAGAAAGCTTCACTATGAATAATGCCGGTGCCTCCGTTAAGACAAAGCATAGGGAGAAGACAAAGACGTGGCACTCACAGCAACTTGCAATAATCACAGACACATCAGCAGTTTGAGCAGAGCAACGTTTCAGTGGCACCCCACTGTCGTCAGGCTTTAATAGAATACATTTAAAAACATTCTACCTTTATAGAACCCCCACGTGCATGTTCAGAGACAGTCCTGACCCGAACTTCCGGTCAAGCGGACGGAAATTATGTGATAGTGCCGTCAGCGCACTGAAAGAAAAAGCCATCACCATGGAAACCGAATCGCCCATATCCAGATATAAATACTACTACTTTGAACAAAATAGAGCATTGCAGCCACCTGATACAATATAGTTAGACAGTATCAGAAAGATAGACACATCTTTAGATACACTGCTGGATACATAATCGCAACAATACAGTTGATTAGAAAACTTATGCTTAAGTGTCACCAACGCATTACATCATGTCACAGACTGGTAAAGAACTACCGTAAGTTCCTCATAATCTATATATACATACACATCAGTGCATAAAATCAACATCACATCACCACAATGGGGAATGATTTTATAAAAAACATGCATAAGAGAAATGTTCATTCAATCCCTTTGGGTGAATCACATCCAAATAGGCTATCCACTTAGTCTCCATTTGGAGCAATTTGGACGCACGGTCACCACCCCTGATATTATTGGGAATGTGATCTATCATCCTGTAACGTATGCTGCTAATGGAGTGTTTGAGAGCCGCAAAATGCCTGGCTACAGGCTGTTCGCTGCTCCCAGTCTCCAAAGCTTTTCTTATAGCCGACCTATGACAGGTCATTCTCTCTTTAAATTTACGTTCAGATTTGCCAACATACTGTAGCTGAGCCCGCACGGTTAAGTTTCTTGTCCGTCTGGATGAAATGCCAGTGTTTTTTGGTAATTTTATTCATTTCCTCTGAGGCAATATTGAAGACACTTTTCCACGGTAATTTGGATCTTGATGTATCTTTGGTCTTCTTCTGTAATAATGAGCCTCTATCCATTGATAGTACTTTGCACTTAGTGGTGTAAAGATGTTTTGGATCATATCCTCTCAATATGAACCATCTAATGAGGTCATCCATTTGGGCTGCTGCTGTAGCAGCATCTGTATTGATCCGTTGGATTCTGATCATTTGTGAGTATGGGAGACCTAATTTTGGATATGTTAACAATCATGATTATCACATCTTCCTTAGTATTTAGTCTGCTCCATTTTTTAGGCTTTAGTAAATAGTAGGGATTATATGTGTCAGTATTGATTATATTCCAACTTAGTTAGTCCCTTCTCTTAAGCATATTGAGCTTTATTGTTGCCTCCTCCCTAATTCATAATTATTGAATTATTGCAGCATCCATGTCCCAAAGTATATGGTATTACACTTTTTTTTATTTTCACCCAGGAGCGCTACACCGGGTTACTATGGTGATGGGTCTTACTGACGTGCACCGCGCAATACGCAATGATGTCATCACACAGCGACGCAGCAGCCGGGCGGGTGCCGCCGGACGAGCGCTACACAGAGCATAATGGTGGGGGATATAAGGTAAGCAATTTCTTTTATGGTATATTTCCTGATGACAATTTTCCCAGTAAAATTGAAACGTTGAAGAAGCCTAAGCTGTGGTGACTTTCTTCTCTGAAACCTGAGTGCCGCACACCCTTTTCATCGTATATATATATATATATATATATATATATATATATGTATATATATAGAAACATAAAGTTCAGCACTCACCAAAATGAGCTCACTTATCCTCACAACATCAATGAATAAATGAATAAATGATGGGGGTTTAGTTAGTGAATTGGCCAATGCACTGAAGCCTGCATACCGCTCGCCAAGGTAACCCACCTACATGCAGGTCCTACACTATCACAAAATCATAAAAATAAAATCCTGGCAACTGTATCACATAATATAACTGCAAATATGCCCACTTGGTGTAAGGTGTACCTGCCCTGAACTGCATGGCTTTTAAAAGGTACACTAGTCACCTGACACTGGCTGATAAATTACTAAAGGGCAGCTGACACAGGTTTGAGATAATTGGGGTGCATGAACAAAGTTTGTGGCCACAGTTAATGAGTTAACCAAGGATTAACCCTGAAATATACCAGCAAATTTAAAACCACAGCACTCGCCACCCCAGAAGCGGGGTGCAGTATCCGCACTCGCCACTAATAGGGTGGAGTGCATGTAGCCCATGGCCACCTACTCAAAAATATAGAAACAAAAAGTGCAGCACTCACCAAAATGAGCTCACTTATCCTCACAACATCAATGAATAAATGAATAAATGATGGGGGTTTAGTTAGTGAATTGGCCAATGCACGGAAGCCTGCATACTGCTCGCCAAGGTACCCCACCTTCATGCAGGTCCTACACTATCACAAAATCATAAAAATTAAAACCTGGCAACTGTATCACATAATATAACTGCAAATATGCCCACTTGGTGTAAGGTGTACCTGCCATGAACTGCATGGCTTTTAAAAGGTACACTAGTCACCTGACACTGGCTGATAAATTACTAAAGGGCAGCTGACACAGGTTTAAGATAATTGGGGTGCATGAACAAAGTTTGTGGTCACAGTTAATGAGTTAACCAAGGATTAACCCTGAAATATACCAGCAAATAGAAAACCACAGCACTCGCCACCCCAGAAGCGGGGTGCAGTATCCGCACTCGCCACTAATAGGGTGGGGTGCATGTAGCCCATGGCCACCTACTCAAAAATATAGAAACATAAAGTTCAGCACTCACCAAAATGAGCTCACTTATCCTCACAACATCAATGAATAAATGAATAAATGATGGGGGTTTAGTTAGTGAATTGGCCAATGCACGGAAGCCTGCATACCGCTCGCCAAGGTACCCCACCTTCATGCAGGTCCTACACTATCACAAAATCATAAAAATTAAAACCTGGCAACTGTATCACATAATATAACTGCAAATATGCCCACTTGGTGTAAGATGTACCAGCCATGAACTGCATGGCTTTTAAAAGGTACACTAGTCACCTGACACTGGCTGATAAATTGCTATACACTGCGATATACACCCTTTTGCCCAGCTTTCTCTGCCCCTGTCAAAGAAAGCTGAGTGGGGACCTGGCAGAGTGATCAGCTATGTGTGTCCGATGGACACACAAGCTGATCACAGTGTAAAAAAAAAAAATACCTGTCCAGGGAGCCGGTGTCCGCTGCCCCGGTGAGCGCTGCCGGGCGCAGGGTCCCCCATATGCTGGGCTTTGACCCCAGTGTAGTAAAATGATGCTGCAAAATGGCAGCGCACTTTATTTACAGCACCGGGGGTCACAGCGCAGTAGAAGGACCCGGCGTCCGGCAGCCTCCTGAAGCAGCGTGGACCGGCTCCCTGGACAGGTGAGTATATTGATCTTCTGGGGGGGCGGTCCACGGCGCGTGGGGGGAGTTGCGATGGGGGGTCGACAGGGCGGTGGCGCCGATGTCGGCAGGGACGGCGCATGCGCAGCCGGACATCGGGGTATTTTTTCCCAAAAATACCTTGGTGATGCTGCAAAGAGGCATCGCAGGGACAGAACTTGACCACAAACTCTGTCCCTGCAGGTGATAATTGATACATCCCTACTATGTAGTCAATTATTGCAGTGCGAATTGGGGCAATATTATCACCTGTCATCCGCATCCTGGATGCGGATGGTGATAAATAGGCCCCTTAGCTCTTTAATTCTTAATGTCTGTAATGTTTCAGATGTTCAATATCCATGTTATCTTTATATTTGTATCTTGAAAGCTGTGACTGTGTCTCAGGTGTTAACACCATGCCATCCCCCAAAGCTCAGATCACTCTGAGTTAGGCTTTGTGCTTTTGGGAAAATTTAGCATGCTTTGTGAAGAAACAAGTTAATTTATCTTTTTTTTAAAAACTGTCACAGAGACTTCTTAGAAGTCTGGTGTTGTGTCATGTGTGCTGCATCTTGTGAAATGTAATCTTTAAATTGAAAATAAAATATTAAATAAAGCATACCGTTTTGTTTACAGCATCTCTACACCATGGTTTTCCCTGGTTTAATTATTATCATCATCAATATTATTAAGAAATAAAAAATTATTGTTGATGAAGGCTTAGCATTATTAGCATTATACAATGTTGGCCTAATTAGCAATTATACTTCTTTTTAGCTGTTTTCTATACTGGCACATTTCATGTAGTTGCTTTGCGATTAAGTGTTTTGTAAAAGCCAAATTAAGATCCAAAGAGGACCCAGTCCTTGTATCATTTAATCGCACATAGGATGGACACCTCCTCAGATATCCATCCATACAAACATTTCCCAGGGATATTGGGGGACATTTACTAAGCAGTGATAAGAGCAGAAAAGTGAGCCAGTGGAGAAGTGCTCATGGCAACCAATCAGCACTGAAGGAACATCTATAAGTTGCATACTATAAAATTATACGGAGCTGCTGATTGGTTGATGGGGCAACTTCTCCACTGGCTCACTTCTCTGCTCTTATCACTGCTTAGTAAATGTCCCCCATAGTCTTTACCTTTAAATTCTGAAATGAGGGACTGATTTATGCATGCAAGTCATACACAGATTCAGCTGCACTGGATGCTCAGAGAGGAGACAGAAGGCATTATTATGCCTGGTGGAATTTAAACCTCTAGGATGAGTCAGCATTCATTTAGCAGCAGTATCATTTTGTTAGAAGTTTGGGGTTTGGGTTATGGCATGTTTTTACTCTGGCCTATTTGAAGGGAATAGTTTGTGTTTTATACTATTGTTTCCTGAACTGGGAGGCCCCTTTCTTCTTTGGACTTTCCAACTATCCCTCCCATAATTATGTTAGTTGTCAGCTTTATTGTTGTGGGAAATAATGGCAGCAGTAACTGTTTTTCTTCAGGTCTTGTGATGCTCTCCCTGCCAATAGATGGTGTTGACTGATTTTACCCTGCTGGCATCAGCGCCACCACCAGTCCAGGTTGGCTTCTTGTCTGTCATTGGCAGAGAAATTTGGATACCTTGAGTTGTTGGTGATGGGCTGGCAGCTGGCCCCCATCTAAGCTTTAAGTTTGGCAATGTGCTTGCAGTTTGCCCCCATCTAGGCCTTGAGTTTGGTGTTGAGCTAACTACCATGTAGGCCTTCACATTTTGTTGTCATGTTATGTGCTGGCACTTGGCCCCCATTTAAGCCTGACTTACTTGAACAGATGATGCACTGCGTGTATGACCATTCTTGCTTTGCCACCATGCCTTTCCCCCCATTTATAAACACATAAAGCTGACTCTTTTCCATGCCAATATGCCCTTTAGTCTTTATTTTGGGTGGTCTTCTGTATGCCAAATGTCAGGTTCCTGGCGCACAGTATACAGGCGCCGGAATCCCGACACCCGGCATACTGACAACTATTCTCCCTCGTGGGGATCCACGACCCCCCTGGAGGGAGAATAAAATAGTGTGGCACGCGTAGCGCGCCACCGTGCCAGCAGCGTGGTGAGCGCAGCGAGCCCGCAAGGGGCTCCTTTGCGCTCGCCACGCTGTCGGTATGCCGGCGGTCGGGTTCCCGGCGCCGGTATGCTGGTCGCCCGGAGCCCGAGCGCCGGCATACAGTACTTAACCCTTTATTTATAAACACATAAAGCTGACTCTTTTCCATGCCAATATGCCCTTTAGTCTTTATTTTGGGTGGTCTTCTGTATGCCAAATGTCAGGTTCCTGGCGCACAGAATACAGGCACCGGAATCCCGACACCCGGCATACCGACAACTATTCTCCCTCGTGGGGATCCACGACCCCCCTGGAGGGAGAATAAAATAGTGTGGCACGCATAGCGCGCCACCGTGCCAGCAGCGTGGTGAGCGCAGCGAGCCCGCAAGGGGCTCCTTTGCGCTCGCCACGCTGTCGGTATGCCGGCGGTCGGGTTCCCGGCGCCGGTATGCTGGTCGCCCGGAGCCCGAGCGCCGGCATACCGTACTACACCCTTTATTTTAGATAAATGTATATTGTGTATTAATTTAGGCTTACATTAGTCATTATCTCAAGATGACTTCTGCGGCTTTTGCATATGCACAGCCACTAAGTGACGTGCGGTGGGGTGAGGCACACCGCGTACAAAGACTGAACAGCTGTACTACAGCATACATCTCTGAATCAGGCCCTATGTTAATAAGTAATTACTCTGTTAAAAAGTAATTGCTGATCTTACTGAACTTACTGAATTTACTGATCACCTGTTGACATGCACAGAAAAATATTATTGTGCATAAAGTTGCTATTATGCTGATTTGAGCAAAAAATTGTTATTGTGCATACAAAACTTGCTTACAGCCTTGGTATTTGTGCTGGGAAAGTAGTACCAGTTAGAACCAGATAACATGGGGAGTGCTTTTGTATGCAAAGGAATATTAGAAGGGCATCTTCCCTCCATTTGTTGGAATTCAACTAAGACGGTACGACAACATGTATCCGTGCTTAGTACATTGCATTGGTGCCAAACCATTAATTTTGTGAGCATCATGTTTAAAGGGTTCCCCCAGATTTATTACAGATAGGACATATATAAGAACTGCCACATTTGAAAGCTGAGTATTGCTGAGTATGGTTATCAATTGATTCTTGTATAATTATCATCTGTTTTTGCTATCATCACTTAAAGGGTGGGATGTACTAAAGGTGCAAAATGCGGCCAAAACACCTAAAATCCCATATTTGGAGTTTTGGCTGCATTCCCATATGTACCAAGCACTAGAATGTTATAAATTCCGGAGCTTGGACTCAGTGGGTAATGCCCTCTTTAGATTACCCAATAGAAGCCTATAGGCTTCTTTTCGTGGTCCTTCTGAGAGGGATTCAATTGGATCCCTCCCAGCATTCACTGCAGCAGCCCGCGTCAATCTCTGCATGCATAGAAGGACTCCTGGGTCCTAAACCCAGAAGTCCTTATATCGCAAAGGACAACTTTTATCAGGAGGGCTGTCCCTTGCACATTTCTAGGTACATACCGGTGTTATTAATGCAAGTATGTGCCCAATAAGTGGTGGAATGTATCGCGATGCTTAGTACATCCTGCCCACAGGAACATCTTAAGGGTCTGGGCCCCCTCCTCTCTAGCTGGCAGTGTAGTAGGACTCTGAGTACTAGGGTCACTAGGACACTCTGGTACTTTCAAAGGGTCCAATGTACATGCACAGGTCTCCAACATTTTTCTGGAGACTTGTTAAGCGCTGCTGCCGCCGACACGGGACTCTAGTCATAAGTGGTATATAATGTGACGTTATCGCATAGGCATAGTTCAGTGCCTGCATGCAACGCATCTGAGGGCTATGCACATGGAAACTTAAATAAAGCTATTTCCAGGCACATCGTTTGAACCAAGTATAGGCTGCTGCAAGCCAGCTCTGATGATGGGGATGATGGGCAGCAAATCATGCGTGTAAATAGATATGGGTGGACCCAAAAAATAAATGCACCTATTCACATAGGCAAATATATATATATATATGCATTTATTTTAAAAAACGTGAGCATCTATGATTGATTTGCATCTAATAGGAAAAAACAGACACCCAACTGACTTTTCAAACATTTGACTTCCCCCCATTATCTTTGGCCAGTGATGTCAGAGGATGCGGTGATATTACATAGCTGGGGATTTACACCACTCATGTTTTACAATTTACCATTATCTCCAAACAGATACAAATTGGTAGCTTATGTACAAATCAGGAAGATCTAGAACATCAGGAAGAAATGTTTTCCTTGTAATGCCATGAGAATGTTACAATGATATTGGTAATTAACTGCCGCACTACAAGATGATACAGCAATGTGTTGCTATGGCTTCAGCAAAGAACTTCTTTATTCTTCTTGGAGGATAAACTGATTGCAAATAAATTAGTCCCTCTGGAAAAACAAAATAAGATTACCATGGACTAGAAGTGAAAGAAGCTTGTTTACGGAATATATTAAAAATCAGTTCCTTAATTGCACAACACAATTCTTCAGTCTATTCAGTGATAATGTTAGGGTGCCATTGTTCATACTATATATCATAGACAAATGCAGAAACATTAGTAATGATGGTTTGCATATGTAGATTTCTCAAAATGGCAGAGAAGAGGTTTTGCCGGCTACTGTTACTTTAATGATGCTTAAAAGGCTCTGGTGTAATGTGATTTGGTCAGGGGGGGCTTCTAATTACTCTGGCTTTGCTGGGGGGCTCTGCAGGGTCCTGGGGAAGACATGGATGCGAATCAAGGCCATGCCCCTTCTCTACTTGCTACTGTACATTATTATCTAAACTACAGTATTTACACTTTGTAATTTATTAAGAAGAATCTTTATCATTTTATAATTTTTTTTCTTATTTGTATGAGTATTTAGCATGGATCAGTAGTAATTTCCGAGTAAATCCAATTTGCTTGCATGAGGTAACAAATTCAAATGTAGACTATGACAGTAGGAAATATACTTTTGCTATAAATAAGTACATAAAACAGTCTCAATAACTAATTTAAAAAAAAAGGAACCACCTTTAAATTAAAGGGTTAGTCAGAGGCTGGCTGGCAAGAGGATAAGGGCACCATCTGCCCCCTGCCTGGTCCAGTACATTTAAAGTGATCCAGGGCCACCTGGCTGTGGGAGGCAAACAGAGGTCCTCCTGCTTCTGACTGCTGTGAGTTATAATTTTTAACCCCACCTGCCTGGCTGCTGCACAGCAGGGGCTAGAAGAAAATGGCTGCCCCCATTTCAGACTATAATAAAATGACTACCATTGACCAATGTGGAGCCAGGTGTCCTTTCCCAGGACCCTAGGGGCTGGAGAGTGGCTAAAAGGGTTGGGGCTTAGTGGAGGAGTTGGGCTGCTCTTCCTTCTGCTGGAGTATGTACAGGGAGGGGGCGGCAGTCTAGAATAGTGCTATATGAACTCTCTGCATAAAGAGTGAACTTCTGGGCCAGCTTCACCTCTGGAGAGATTGTATTGGGAGTCAGCAGCTGTCTGAAAGCTAAAGCAGCTAAAAACTAGTACTCTGGTATTGTACAGTATAGGTCCACCTCTGCCCCCACCTTGTAGACACTGCCACTGTAAAACTCTACTCCCATGTACACTGACACTGCCCCCCTTTGATCCTACCCTGTGTACACTGGTACTATGCAGCCCCACTTGTGCCCACTAACACCTGTGCCCCCACCCTGTGCACACTGGTACTATGGAGCCCACCTGTGGCCACTGACACCGTGCGCCCCCCCATGCCCCCACCCTGTGTACACTGGTACTATGCAGCCCCACCTGTGCCAACTGACATCATACATCCCCCTTGTGTCCGCACCCTGTGCACACTGGTACTAGGCAGCCTTCCTGTGCCCACTGACACCGTGCATCCCCCCTGTGCCCCCACCCTGTGTACACTGGTACTATGCAGCCCACCTGTGCCCACTGACACTGTGCATCCCCCTTGTGCCGCCACCCTGTGTACACACTGGTACTATGCAGCCCACCTGTGCCCACTGATACTGTGTATCCCTCCTGTGCCCCCACCCTGTGTACACTGGTACTATACAGCCCACCTGTGCCCACTGATACCGTGTATCCCCCCTGTGCCCCCACTCTGTGTACACTGGTACTATACAGCCCACCTGTGCCCACTGATACCATGCATCCCCCCTGTGCCCACACCCTGTGTACACTGGTACTAAGCAGCCCACCTGTGCCCACTGATACTGTGCATCCACCCTGTACCCCCACCCTGTGTACACTGGTACTATGGAGCCCACCTGTGGCCACTGACACCGTGCGCCCCCCCATGCCCCCACCCTGTGTACACTGGTACTATGCAGCCCCACCTGTGCCAACTGACATCATACATCCCCCCTGTGTCCGCACCCTGTGCACACTGGTACTATGTAGCCCACCTGTGCCCACTGTTACCGTGTATCCCCCCTGTGCCCCCACCCTGTGTACACTGGTACTATGCAGCCCCACCTGTGCCAACTGACATCATACATCCCCCCTGTGTCCGCACCCTGTGCACACTGGTACTATGCAGCCCACCTGTGCCCACTGATACCGTGCAGCACCACCTGAACATCATTAACAACTTGGTAGGTGCTATACATGCATTACTTCCATAAACTATAAACTGATGCTTACTCTGCATACATGTAGTTGCTGAAATGAGTCACAGTACTGTGTCATCTGTATATTCCTGGGACAGTGATGTTAATGGTTTATTGTGATTTATGAATTGCTTATTCAAACGCCTCAGTGTTGTGAATGTGTTTGTTTTGATCTGCACCTTCTTACTTTTTTTTTGTCTTAATATACATTTTATGTCATTTGGTCATTGAAGGAGCTGAGGGAGATCTCAGATGATGTGAGGTGGTTATTGTACAGTATATTGGACCTCGTTCTGATCTAGTTGATGTCACTACTTATTATGGGTACTTTGATCATGCGCAGGAGCCATTGGGTGTGTGCACAAATGGGTTCTGCAATGTAGGAAGTAGGATGGCAGCAGATTGTCAGTGATAGACAGTCTGCTGCCATTTTGGGGAAGGGAAGGGTGGAAGCGCCCTCAGTTTCCCATAACGAAGGCATGTCGCTGCTGTTTAGGGGGACAGAAGAGGCCAGGAATCTCTGCAAGCTGTCCGCAGGGAGTCAGTGATCCGATGCCTGTGTCCTAGGATACAGGTCATATCACTACTGCAGCAGGAGGTGCCTACTTGTAATTAGAGATGAGCGGGTTCGGTTCCTCGGAATCCGAACCCGCCCGAACTTCATGTTTTTTTTCACGGGTCCGAGCGACTCGGATCTTCCCGCCTTGCTCGGTTAACCCGAGCGCGCCCGAACGTCATCATGACGCTGTCGGATTCTCGCGAGGCTCGGATTCTATCGCGAGACTCGGATTCTATATAAGGAGCCGCGCGTCGCCGCCATTTTCACTCGTGCATTGAGATTGATAGGGAGAGGACGTGTCTGGCGTCCTCTCCATTAGAATAGAGATAGATTAGATAGAGAGAGAGAGATTGTGCAGAGTCGCAGACAGAGTTAGTTTACCACAGTCAGTGACCAGTGCAGTTGCTAGTTAACTTTTATTTAATATAATATATCCGTTCACTTCTCTCTGCTATATCCGTTCTCTGCCTGAAAAAAAAACGATACACAGCACAGTCAGTCACACAGTGTGACTCAGTCTGTGTGCACTCAGCTCAGCCCAGTGTGCTGCACAGTCATCAATGTATAAATTAAAAGCTTATAATTAATTGTGGGGGAGACTGGGGAGCACTGCAGGTTGTTAGCAGGAGCCAGGAGTACAATTATATTAATTAACAGTGCACACTTTTGCTGCAGGAGTGGTGACCAGTGCCTGACCACCAGTATAGTATTGTTGTATACTACTAATATCTCTTTAAATATCAACCAGTCTATATTAGCAGCAGACACAGTACAGTGCGGTAGTTCACGGCTGTGGCTACCTCTGTGTCGGCACACGGCAGGCAGTCCGTCCGACCAGAATTGTATTATTTATTATTATATACCTACCACCTAACCGTGGTTTTTTTTTCATTCTTTATACCGTCATAGTGTCATCCTAATTGTTACGAGTATACTACTATCTCTTTATCAACCAGTGTACAGTGCGGTAGTTCACGGCTGTGGCTACCTCTGTGTCGGCACACGGCAGGCAGTCCGTCCGACCAGAATTGTATTATTTATTATTATATACCTACCACCTAACCGTGGTTTTTTTTTTCATTCTTTATACCGTCATAGTGTCATCCTAATTGTTACGAGTATACTACTATCTCTTTATCAACCAGTGTACAGTGCGGTAGTTCACGGCTGTGGCTACCTCTGTGTCGGCACACGGCAGGCAGTCCGTCCGACCAGAATTGTATTATTTATTATTATATACCTACCACCTAACCGTGGTTTTTTTTTCATTCTTTATACCGTCATAGTGTCATCCTAATTGTTACGAGTATACTACTATCTCTTTATCAACCAGTGTACAGTGCGGTAGTTCACGGCTGTGGCTACCTCTGTGTCGGCACACGGCAGGCAGTCCGTCCGACCAGAATTGTATTATTTATTATTATATACCTACCACCTAACCGTGGTTTTTTTTTCATTCTTTATACCGTCATAGTGTCATCCTAATTGTTACGAGTATACTACTATCTCTTTATCAACCAGTGTACAGTGCGGTAGTTCACGGCTGTGGCTACCTCTGTGTCGGCACACGGCAGGCAGTCCGTCCGACCAGAATTGTATTATTTATTATTATATACCTACCACCTAACCGTGGTTTTTTTTTCATTCTTTATACCGTCATAGTGTCATCCTAATTGTTACGAGTATACTACTATCTCTTTATCAACCAGTGTACAGTGCGGTAGTTCACGGCTGTGGCTACCTCTGTGTCGGCACACGGCAGGCAGTCCGTCCGACCAGAATTGTATTATTTATTATTATATACCTACCACCTAACCGTGGTTTTTTTTTTCATTCTTTATACCGTCATAGTGTCATCCTAATTGTTACGAGTATACTACTATCTCTTTATCAACCAGTGTACAGTGCGGTAGTTCACGGCTGTGGCTACCTCTGTGTCGGCACACGGCAGGCAGTCCGTCCGACCAGAATTGTATTATTTATTATTATATACCTACCACCTAACCGTGGTTTTTTTTTTCATTCTTTATACCGTCATAGTGTCATCCTAATTGTTACGAGTATACTACTATCTCTTTATCAACCAGTGTACAGTGCGGTAGTTCACGGCTGTGGCTACCTCTGTGTCGGCACACGGCAGGCAGTCCGTCCGACCAGAATTGTATTATTTATTATTATATACCTACCACCTAACCGTGGTTTTTTTTTTCATTCTTTATACCGTCATAGTGTCATCCTAATTGTTACGAGTATACTACTATCTCTTTATCAACCAGTGTACAGTGCGGTAGTTCACGGCTGTGGCTACCTCTGTGTCGGCACACGGCAGGCAGTCCGTCCGACCAGAATTGTATTATTTATTATTATATACCTACCACCTAACCATGGTTTTTTTTTTCATTCTTTATACCGTCATAGTGTCATCCTAATTGTTACGAGTATACTACTATCTCTTTATCAACCAGTGTACAGTGCGGTAGTTCACGGCTGTGGCTACCTCTGTGTCGGCACACGGCAGGCAGTCCGTCCGACCAGAATTGTATTATTTATTATTATATACCTACCACCTAACCGTGGTTTTTTTTTTCATTCTTTATACCGTCATAGTGTCATCCTAATTGTTACGAGTATACTACTATCTCTTTATCAACCAGTGTACAGTGCGGTAGTTCACGGCTGTGGCTACCTCTGTGTCGGCACACGGCAGGCAGTCCGTCCGACCAGAATTGTATTATTTATTATTATATACCTACCACCTAACCGTGGTTTTTTTTTTCATTCTTTATACCGTCATAGTGTCATCCTAATTGTTACGAGTATACTACTATCTCTTTATCAACCAGTGTACAGTGCGGTAGTTCACGGCTGTGGCTACCTCTGTGTCGGCAGTCGGCAGGCAGTCCGTCCATCCATAATTGTATTATTATTATAATATATACCACCTAACCGTGGTTTTTTTTTCATTCTTTATACCGTCGTCATAGTGTCATACTAGTTGTTACGAGTATACTACTATCTCTTTATCAACCAGTGTACAGTGCGGTAGTTCACGGCTGTGGCTACCTCTGTGTCGGCAGTCGGCAGGCAGTCCGTCCATCCATAATTGTATTATTATTATAATATATACCACCTAACCGTGGTTTTTTTTCCATTCTTTATACCGTCGTCATAGTGTCATACTAGTTGTTACGAGTATACTACTATCTCTTTATCAACCAGTGTACAGTGCGGTAGTTCACGGCTGTGGCTACCTCTGTGTCGGCAGTCGGCAGGCAGTCCGTCCATCCATAATTGTATTATTATTATAATATATACCACCTAACCGTGGTTTTTTTATACCACCTAACCGTGGCAGTCCGTCCATAATTGTATACTAGTATCCAATCCATCCATCTCCATTGTTTACCTGAGGTGCCTTTTAGTTCTGCCTATAAAATATGGAGAACAAAAAAGTTGAGGTTCCAAAATTAGGGAAAGATCAAGATCCACTTCCACCTCGTGCTGAAGCTGCTGCCACTAGTCATGGCCGAGACGATGAAATGCCAGCAACGTCGTCTGCCAAGGCCGATGCCCAATGTCATAGTACAGAGCATGTCAAATCCAAAACACCAAATATCAGAAAAAAAAGGACTCCAAAACCTAAAATAAAATTGTCGGAGGAGAAGCGTAAACTTGCCAATATGCCATTTACCACACGGAGTGGCAAGGAACGGCTGAGGCCCTGGCCTATGTTCATGGCTAGTGGTTCAGCTTCACATGAGGATGGAAGCACTCAGCCTCTCGCTAGAAAACTGAAAAGACTCAAGCTGGCAAAAGCACCGCAAAGAACTGTGCGTTCTTTGAAATCCCAAATCCACAAGGAGAGTCCAATTGTGTCGTTTGCGATGCCTGACCTTCCCAACACTGGACGTGAAGAGCATGCGCCTTCCACTATTTGCATGCCCCCTGCAAGTGCTGGAAGGAGCACCCGCAGTCCAGTTCCTGATAGTCAGATTGAAGATGTCAGTGTTGAAGTACACCAGGATGAGGAGGATATGGGTGTTGCTGGCGCTGGGGAGGAAATTGACCAGGAGGATTCTGATGGTGAGGTGGTTTGTTTAAGTCAGGCACCCCGGGGAGACACCTGTTGTCCGTGGGAGGAATATGGCCGTTGACATGCCAGGTGAAAATACCAAAAAAATCAGCTCTTCGGTGTGGAGGTATTTCACCAGAAATGCGGACAACAGGTGTCAAGCCGTGTGTTCCCTTTGTCAAGCTGTAATAAGTAGGGGTAAGGACGTTAACCACCTCGGAACATCCTCCCTTATACGTCACCTGCAGCGCATTCATAATAAGTCAGTGACAAGTTCAAAAACTTTGGGTGACAGCGGAAGCAGTCCACTGACCAGTAAATCCCTTCCTCTTGTAACCAAGCTCACGCAAACCACCCCACCAACTCCCTCAGTGTCAATTTCCTCCTTCCCCAGGAATGCCAATAGTCCTGCAGGCCATGTCACTGGCAAGTCTGACGAGTCCTTTCCTGCCTGGGATTCCTCCGATGCATCCTTGCGTGTAACGCCTACTGCTGCTGGCGCTGCTGTTGTTGCCGCTGGGAGTCGATGGTCATCCCAGAGGGGAAGTCGTAAGCCCACTTGTACTACTTCCAGTAAGCAATTGACTGTTCAACAGTCCTTTGCGAGGAAGATGAAATATCACAGCAGTCATCCTACTGCAAAGCGGATAACTGAGTCCTTGACAACTATGTTGGTGTTAGACGTGCGTCCGGTATCCGCCGTTAGTTCACAGGGAACTAGACAATTTATTGAGGCAGTGTGCCCCCGTTACCAAATACCATCTAGGTTCCACTTCTCTAGGCAGGCGATACCGAGAATGTACACGGACGTCAGAAAAAGACTCACCAGTGTCCTAAAAAATGCAGTTGTACCCAATGTCCACTTAACCACGGACATGTGGACAAGTGGAGCAGGGCAGGGTCAGGACTATATGACTGTGACAGCCCACTGGGTAGATGTATGGACTCCCGCCGCAAGAACAGCAGCGGCGGCACCAGTAGCAGCATCTCGCAAACGCCAACTCTTTCCTAGGCAGGCTACGCTTTGTATCACCGCTTTCCAGAATACGCACACAGCTGAAAACCTCTTACGGCAACTGAGGAAGATCATCGCGGAATGGCTTACCCCAATTGGACTCTCCTGTGGATTTGTGGCATCGGACAACGCCAGCAATATTGTGTGTGCATTAAATATGGGCAAATTCCAGCACGTCCCATGTTTTGCACATACCTTGAATTTGGTGGTGCAGAATTTTTTAAAAAACGACAGGGGCGTGCAAGAGATGCTGTCGGTGGCCAGAAAAATTGCGGGACACTTTCGGCGTACAGGCACCACGTACAGAAGACTGGAGCACCACCAAAAACTACTGAACCTGCCCTGCCATCATCTGAAGCAAGAAGTGGTAACGAGGTGGAATTCAACCCTCTATATGCTTCAGAGGTTGGAGGAGCAGCAAAAGGCCATTCAAGCCTATACAATTGAGCACGATATAGGAGATGGAATGCACCTGTCTCAAGTGCAGTGGAGAATGATTTCAACGTTGTGCAAGGTTCTGATGCCCTTTGAACTTGCCACACGTGAAGTCAGTTCAGACACTGCCAGCCTGAGTCAGGTCATTCCCCTCATCAGGCTTTTGCAGAAGAAGCTGGAGGCATTGAAGAAGGAGCTAACACGGAGCGATTCCGCTAGGCATGTGGGACTTGTGGATGCAGCCCTTAATTCGCTTAACAAGGATTCACGGGTGGTCAATCTGTTGAAATCAGAGCACTACATTTTGGCCACCGTGCTCGATCCTAGATTTAAAGCCTACCTTGGATCTCTCTTTCCGGCAGACACAGGTCTGCTGGGGTTGAAAGACCTGCTGGTGACAAAATTGTCAAGTCAAGCGGAACGCGACCTGTCAACATCTCCTCCTTCACATTCTCCCGCAACTGGGGGTGCGAGGAAAAGGCTCAGAATTCCGAGCCCACCCGCTGGCGGTGATGCAGGGCAGTCTGGAGCGACTGCTGATGCTGACATCTGGTCCGGACTGAAGGACCTGACAACGATTACGGACATGTCGTCTACTGTCACTGCATATGATTCTCTCAACATTGATAGAATGGTGGAGGATTATATGAGTGACCGCATCCAAGTAGGCACGTCACACAGTCCGTACTTATACTGGCAGGAAAAAGAGGCAATTTGGAGGCCCTTGCACAAACTGGCTTTATTCTACCTAAGTTGCCCTCCCACAAGTGTGTACTCCGAAAGAGTGTTTAGTGCCGCCGCTCACCTTGTCAGCAATCGGCGTACGAGGTTACATCCAGAAAATGTGGAGAAGATGATGTTCATTAAAATGAATTATAATCAATTCCTCCGCGGAGACATTGACCAGCAGCAATTGCCTCCACAAAGTACACAGGGAGCTGAGATGGTGGATTCCAGTGGGGACGAATTGATAATCTGTGAGGAGGGGGATGTACACGGTGATATATCGGAGGGTGAAGATGAGGTGGACATCTTGCCTCTGTAGAGCCAGTTTGTGCAAGGAGAGATTAATTGCTTCTTTTTTGGGGGGGGTCCAAACCAACCCGTCATATCAGTCACAGTCGTGTGGCAGACCCTGTCACTGAAATGATGGGTTGGTTAAAGTGTGCATGTCCTGTTTTGTTTATACAACATAAGGGTGGGTGGGAGGGCCCAAGGATAATTCCATCTTGCACCTCTTTTTTCTTTTCTTTTTCTTTGCATCATGTGCTGATTGGGGAGGGTTTTTTGGAAGGGACATCCTGCGTGACACTGCAGTGCCACTCCTAGATGGGCCCGGTGTTTGTGTCGGCCACTAGGGTCGCTAATCTTACTCACACAGTCAGCTACCTCATTGCGCCTCTTTTTTTCTTTGCGTCATGTGCTGTTTGGGGAGGGTTTTTTGGAAGGGACATCCTGCGTGACACTGCAGTGCCACTCCTAGATGGGCCCGGTGTTTGTGTCGGCCACTAGGGTCGCTAATCTTACTCACACAGTCAGCTACCTCATTGCGCCTCTTTTTTTCTTTGCGTCATGTGCTGTTTGGGGAGGGTTTTTTGGAAGGGACATCCTGCGTGACACTGCAGTGCCACTCCTAGATGTGCCCGGTGTTTGTGTCGGCCACTAGGGTCGCTAATCTTACTCACACAGTCAGCTACCTCATTGCGCCTCTTTTTTTCTTTGCGTCATGTGCTGTTTGGGGAGGGTTTTTTGGAAGGGCCATCCTGCGTGACACTGCAGTGCCACTCCTAGATGGGCCCGGTGTTTGTGTCGGCCACTAGGGTCGCTTATCTTACTCACACAGCGACCTCGGTGCAAATTTTAGGACTAAAAATAATATTGTGAGGTGTGATGTGTTCAGAATAGGCTGAAAATGAGTGTAAATTATGTTTTTTGAGGTTAATAATACTTTGGGATCAAAATGACCCCCAAATTCTATGATTTAAGCTGTTTTTTAGGGTTTTTTGAAAAAAACACCCGAATCCAAAACACACCCGAATCCGACAAAAAAAATTCGGTGAGGTTTTGCCAAAACGCGGTCGAACCCAAAACACGGCCGCGGAACCGAACCCAAAACCAAAACACAAAACCCGAAAAATTTCCGGCGCTCATCTCTACTTGTAATAGAGAGTGGTCTTCAGAATGCCGACTGTCGGGATCCCAGCGCACAGTATACCGGTGCCGGAATCCCGACAGCCGGCATACCGACACTTTTTCTCCCTCGTGGGGGTCCACGACCCCCCTGGAGGGAGAATAAAATAGCGTGGCGCGCGTAGCGCGGCGAGTGCAGTGAGCCCACAAGGGGCTCATTTGCGCTCTCCACGCTGTCAGTATGCCAGCGGTCGGGCTCCCGGCGCCGGTATGCTGGTCGCCGGGAGCCCGGCCGCCGGCATACCATACTACACCCGTAATAGACGCCTCCTGCTGCATCACCATACATCGCTATCACTGCTGCTTCCAAGCAGGTGACAGCCACTCCATGCACATCTGAATTAGGCCCCTTATTTCCAATGTTTTATATCAGTCATTAGATTAGTTTCTGTTTGTCAGACAGGGCTGGTAGGTGATGGATTTGATTATTGTTCTTAGACATAATGATTTTTCAGATATTTCACTACACCAGTGGTTCCAAAACTTTTTTGAGTCACGGTGCCCTAGAATATTAGAAATTTTTTCACGGCACGCCATGGCCAAAAGTTGATTATTGAGAAATTCAGAAAAACATATTAAATGAAGTAACCTGCGTTTATACTGATGTCATCTTTAGGTTCAGTTATGTGGTCAGGGACAGGGTTCACTTGTGTTTGTCCACATATTTTATGATTGGAGGCCACAAGCACTGGGTATACCTATTATATTGTATATACATTCTGCATATTTGTATGTATTTATGTATGTATGTATACTATATATATTATACTGACCGTAAATAATTTTAATTAGTCCTTCACCACCAACCAAGGGCACCCCTGCAAGTACCCCGCAGCACCCCAGGGTGCCACAGTACAGTTTGAGAACCACTGCACTGCACATTTAAACTGCATCCTCATTAAATAAACCACGCCTGCAATTTTTTATCTGCCCAGAGGCGGAACTACCGGCAGGGCAAGCAGTGCGTTGCACTGGGGCCCGCCTCTGTCCAGGGGCCCAAGCATGTAATGAGTCAAACTGACTCATTACATGCCGCTGTGCGCTGCAGGCAACCGCTGCCCGCAGCGCACAGCCGCCCACAGAGGAGAAGAGCAGCGGCACGGACGGAGGAAGGAGGAGGACGGAGGTGAAGGAGGGAGCCGCAGCAGCGCTTTGTTACTGGTGGAGGCGCTGCTGCTGCTGCCCCTCTGCTTCACTATAGGCTGTCTTCCGTGAACAGCCTATAGTGAAGCAGGGGGGCAGCAGCAGCAGCGCCTCCACCAATAACACAGCGCTGCTGCGGCTCCCTCCTCCACCTCGTCTACTGCCCGGGAATCGTCAAGCTGCACGAGGAGCCTGAGCCAGCGGAAAGTATGATTCTACTTTCTTTCTTTCTTTCTTTCTTTCTTTCTTTCTTTCTTTCTTTCTTTCTTTCTTTCTTTCTTTCTTTCTTTCTTTCTTTCTTTCTTTCTTTCTCTTTCTTTATTTGTTGGGACTGCCTGCCGCTATGTGTAAAAATGGGGGACTGCCTACCGCAATGTGTAAAAAGGGTGGACTGCCTGCCGCTATGTGTAAAAATGGGGGACTGCCTATCGCAATGTGTAAAAAGGGGGGACTGCCTGCCACAATGTGTAAAAATGGGGAATCTGCCTGCCGCAATGTGTAAAAATGGGGAATCTGCCTGCCGCTATGTGTAAAAAGGGAGAATCTGCCTGCCGCTATGTGTAAAAAGGGAGAATCTGCCTGCCGTAATGTGTAAAAATTGGGAATCTGCCTGCCGCAATGTGTAAAAACGGGGGACTGCCTGCCACAACGTGTAAAAAGGGGGAATCTGCCTGCCGTAATGTGTAACAAGGGCACGCTGTCTGCCGTAATGTGTAACAAGGGCACGCTGTCTGCCGTAATGTGTAACAAGGGCACGCTATCTGCCGTAATGTGTAACAAGGGCACGCTGTCTGCCGTAATGTGTAACAAGGGCACGCTGTCTGCCGTAATGTGTAAAAAGTGTACGTTGTCTGCCGTTATGTGTAAAAAGTGTACGCTGTCTGCCGTAATGTGTAAAAAGGGGACGCTGTCTGCCGTAATGTGTAAAAAGGGGACGCTGTCTGCCGTAATGTGTAAAAAGAGGAATCTGTTCGCTGTAAGGTGTAAAAGGGTCTCTACCTGGTGTAGTGGTGCTACTGTGCGGCGTAGTTTGAAGAATGGAGACTACTGTGCACCGTTTTAGGAATTGGTATTATTTTGTGGCCACACCCCTTCCCTGCGAAGCCACGCCACTATGTATTTTTGCGCGCGCCTACGGCGCGCACTGCCCCTGTTTTGCATGCAGGGGTGGGGCTCCGATGCCGTTTCTTGCACACAGTGCTAAAATGTCTAGTTACGGCACTGTTGCTAGGTATCCATTTCTCTGGCCCTGAGCAGGTCCCCCTCGCCAGATCCTCTCCAGGGGTGAGGGGGTGGACTTGGATGGGATGGGGGGGGGGGGCCCAAAGCATTTTGTCGCACCTGGGCCCACCGCTTGCTAGTTCCGCCACTGTATCTGCCACATCTATTTTGCCATTGACATGTGCTGGTAGAAAAGCCAGGGCCACATGATTTCATTTGCCCCACAGGCCAAAAGTTGCCAGCCCCTGGGGTTAGTATATTTGAAAATGTGGCAAAAAATTACAAAACATGGTTTTACCAAATATTTCTCCTTTAGTACTTCCTGCCCTAAGACATAACACTTACTTTGTAAAAAAAAAAAAAAAAAAAATGAATTGCTACTTATAGCTATATATGGCATTGGTTTGATGCGATATATACAGTATATATATATATATATATATATATATCTGTAATAAGTAGCAATTCATATATACACACCCTTCTGGTGATGCAATCCGGCATCATGGGGTCCAGCAGTGAGGTCTTCTCCAGGAGGTCCCCTCTGCGATGCATGGAGTCAGACGGCAGGTCCGTCTGCGCATGCCAGGGGCTGCTGGGAGGTCAGATGGCAGATTCAGCAAAGGTGACGGGCAGAGAGCAGGGAAGCATTGAGCTTCCCTGCCATCTCCACACCAGTGTTCAGGTTGCACCATCCTGAGATGGCAAACCTGAACTCCATGGAGAAGTGGAAAGCGGAGCTTTCCATTCCTTTATGAATCACACTCGTATGGTGATGCAATTCAGCCACGGAGCGGGGGTGCCACTGGAGTAGTCAGGAACTTCTCCACGGTAACCTGCTCCGTGAATAGCATGAAGCAGAGAAAAGCTCTGTTTTCCGTAAAATAGGGCTTTTCTCTGCTTTATAAATAGACCCCTTGATACTCCTCTAGTTGCGATGTTAGGAATTCTGTGCTCTTCATTACAATCTGTGAGCTACTGTATATATGACCATTTCATGTAGATAGAGACTTTCCATGTGTCCAGAAAATGAGCATTTAGTGAAACATTTAAATTAATACGAATTTCATTCCTTTTATAGCTCACAAATTAGTTGAAGTTTGGGCTGAAACAAAAAAATAGAACAATCACTGCATTATTAAACAGAGATGTTGAGAAGAAAAGTATTAAAACTCTGCTTTATGGCAAAAATATATAAAAATGTATAAAAAAAAATAAGCAACCATTTTATGAAATGTACATCAAAGTACTTTTAATCCATAATATATATTTTTTTAAAGATTTTTAGTTTCACTCATTAATAAAAGACTTACGGGTGGTTTTACAAATTTGTATCTACTGTATAAGCAAGGGCACATTATGCTATTAGAGATGTAAGTATATTTCAGCAAAGAGGAAAATGTAACAAATTGTTGTGGCGCATTAAACCGATAAAATTTGCTGGAAATCAACAGGGGTTTATGGTCAAAACCACAATATTTTCTAAACTGAACCTGCCTTTGGTCCCTCTAGGTTTCAAAATGTACATCCAGGCATTAAATACAATGTTATTAAATTGGTATCAGCACTAGGCCTTTAAGCTTAGAATTGAACATACAAAACAATAGGCCTAATTCCGATCTGATCGCAGCAGCATATTTATCACTGTAGATACTTAGATTTCTGCAAATTTTTCTATGGGCCTAATTCAAGGTTGATTGCAAAAAGCAAAATCTTCCTCTAATGGGCAAAACCATGTGCTCTGCAAGAAGGGGGGCAGATATAACATGTACAGAGAGAGTTAGATTTGGGTGGGGTGTGTTCAAACTGAAATCTAAACTGCAGTGTAAAAATAAAGCAGCCAGTATTTACCCTGCACAGAAACAATATAACCCACCCAAATCTAACTCTCTCTGCACATGTTACATCTGTCCCACCCCTGCAGTGCACATGGTTTTGCCCATTAGCTAACAAATTTTATGCTGTGATCAGATCTGAATTACCCCCAACGTCATCGTCCCCAGAAGAAAGCAGCCCAATGCTGATAGCACTAGAACTCATTCCATTAAACATTGCCGGCTCTATCATTAAGAAAAAATGGCAATTTGTTTCCCCCAGCAGGGCCGGCTCCTGGCACTTTCGATAGGAGCGGCTGCGCAGGGCACTGGGCTACTAAGGGCGCCCTGCAGTGATGGAACTAGTGCCCAACACTATTAAGGGGCCCAAAGCCACCAGCTATAAATTTACAATGAGCATATGCGTGCACTTAATGTCAAGCACCCCCTCACGCCACCTTGCCCGGCCGGCCACAGCACTGAGCACACTGTATAGGCAGTGCTGCTGTGCATACTGATAGGAGGCTGCCTAGTTGCCCCATGCTGCCGCCCAATGCGACCAGTGTCGGACTGGGAATGAAGGGCCCACCGGGGTCTGTTGTAGGGGCCCATGCTTAAGGGTGTGGACAGCCACCACAGAGGTTTGGCTAACCATTACAGAGTATATGTTCTGTGCCCCTTGGCAAATATATAATAAACCATGTTCTTATGAAGTATAATGTAACATATGTATAATGCATAATTCATGTGCACTAAGATAGAGACTGGAACCTGATCCCCAGAGGAGGAGGAGGGCCCACAGGTAGTGGGGCCTACTGGTGGTTTCCCCTGTTCCACTGTGGGCCAGTCCGACTCTGGATGCGCCTCCCACATGCCCACCTTCTCCCGTCTCACTCCCATAGCGCTGCTGCATGGAGAGGACGGGTCACCTGGCACCAAAGAGGAGTGAGATACCATGCAGGGTGGAAAGGTTACCACGGCCTCTTGGGCACCCGAGCTGGAGGAGATCCGGGTGAGGCTGACTGGCCACGCTGGATGGAGACTGATGAGGAAGACGATGAGAGGTCCAGGGAGTAGGACGTTCTGCTGCTTGGATGCCCAGCCGCACTCATCATGCACAGGAAGAGCAACAAGATGGTCCCAATCCCCAGCTCCATGCACATTGCCGAGATTGGGAAGCATGGTGAGTGCCCCAGGGCTCTGCGGGCAAGGGGGACTATAAGAGGGATTCCTGAAATGGAGGCTAAAAGGAAGGATTACTAATGGGACAATAGAGGCTAAAAGGAGAGATCACTAATACCCCTTTCATGCCGCACAAATAACCCGGTATCGACCCGGCATATTGCCGGGTCGACATGGATCGGTGTGCGGTGTGAAGGGGCATGGTCAAATTCCCGGGTCACCTGGTAATTCAACCCGGGAATAAAGCAGTATTATTCCCAGGTTGAATACCGGGTCAGTGGCAGCATGAACAGGTTCCTGGGTCGATGCGACCCAGGACCCATTCACTACATAGGGAGAGGTGGTGCAGAGATGAGCTCATCTCCCAGCGCTGCCTCCGCCCCCGCTGCCGGCTCTGTACCCTGCCGTTATGGCAACCAACCTGGCAAATTTTCAGGTCGAGAAGCCTGCCATTAGGGTCCAATGCCGAATCCCACCCGGCAAGGACCCGTTTCCAATTCCCGGATGGGATTTGGCATTGGCGATGTGAAAGGGGTATGGACAATAGAGGCTAAAAGGAGGGATCACTAATGGGACAATGGGGACTAAATGGAGGGATCACTAATGGGACAATGGGGACTAAAAGGAGGGATCACTAATGGGACAATGGGGTCTAAAAGGAGGGATCACTAATGGGACAATTGGAAGTAAAAAGAAGGCATCAGTGAAAGGGACAACGGGGACCAAAAGCAGGTAACACTAAAGGGACAATAAGGACTAAAAGGAGGGATCACTAATAACAATGGGGACTAAAAGGAGGGATTACCAAAGGGACAATTGGAAGTAAAAAGGAGGGATCACTGAAAGGGACAATGGAGACCAAAAGCAGGTAACACTAAAGGGACAATAGAACTAAAAGGAGGGATCACTAATAACAATGAGGAGTAAAAGGAGGGATTACCAAAGGGACAATTGGAAGTAAAAAGTAGGAATTTCTGAAAGGGGCAATGGGGACTAAAAGGAGGGAACACTAAAGGAAAATTGGTGGGTCCAGTCTCCCCCACAGTACAGGGTTGAGGACAGTACCAGCCGCACCTGACAGCTCATGATGCTGAGGTGTCGTTTTGGGATCCAAATGACTATGGGCTGCTTCAGGTTATTCTTTTTAGTCTATTTTAATTTTAACAGGTTTTAATCCCCTCCTGCTCCACATTGGATCCAATTGCTATAGCTGTTTATTTTTCTGGGAGACGTGGGGGTTGGGGTGGGGGGAGATGATGATGAGGCTGTGAGATGTAGGGAGGGGGATAATGGTGCAGCTGAGAGACACAGGAGGCTGGAAAGACAGGACACCTGAGACTGAAGGGTATACAGGGAACAGGGTGTGACACAGGTCTGCTTGAACCTCTATTTTATAATGATGATGGTTATATGCTTACACAAACAGGCGTCTTCTGGACCATGGGATTTCCTACATGAATACTGAATACCAACTGAAGACACTGTATGCCCAGAGAGGATCAATTTCTTCAGAGGGTCCCATCACAGAGAAGCCACCACGTAGGTGAGGTGTATTTTTGTTTAGTACACACACACTGTGCCTGTGGCAAATATATTAGAATTGTACATAGTACATGTCCTGGGGTTTTGGAATTGCAGAGAGTGAGTCCAACCAGCTGCAAAACAAAAGATGTGGAAAAGCAATTCCACAGATGACATCCATTGTGTTGCAGCTCATTGCTCTGCTCTCTCTCTACAATTCCAAAACCCCAGCACATGTACTATATGCAATTCTATTTGGCACAGGTACTATGCAGACAGCCTGTTGTGAATGTTTTAAGGACACAGTTTGACCACCAGAGAGCAGCACGGTAGGTAGGGGGCTCCCTTTCTCCCTATGCCCGGGAGCCGCTGTGCTTCAACATCTAGGTGTTCTCCAGCTTTGAGTCTGGGCACTGGAGGTGATCTGGGATGTAGTCAGCGAGGGCCAGAGCTGCTTCCACTGCAGTACTGGGTGGTGGTGATGGCGTTGAGTCCTGCAGAGCCAGAGGAGCGGGCAGCCAGCCTCAGCCCATATGCAGGTGGAGGAGAAGCTGTGTGAGTGGATGCCTGGATGGGGAACATGGGCTAAACCACTGAGGTGCTGTGGGCCCCGCTGTTGCTGGCCCCCACCTCTTCCTGGCCCCTGCCTTCCATTCTCTCTTCCCCCTCCTTCCAGCTTGGGACCTACAGGCCCTGAACCACAGTCACCAGACAAGAAGCGGTTCCCTGGACTGTGTGATGTGGACTTCCTTCGCTCCCACATGAGCTCCAGACTCACCTAGACCCTCAGACAGAGCACAGAAGCAACAGCGGAGCCTGGCAGTGGGAGCAGTAGAGCCCGGTGGGCAGCAGCGGTGAGCAGCACTATCAGGGGTATATGTATATCTGGCACTACACTATTGGGGGCATATGTATATCTGACACTGTTGGGAGCATATGTGTATCTGGCACTGTTAGGAGCATATGTGTATCTGGCACTGTTGGGGGCATATGTGTATCTGGCACTATTGGGGGCATACAGATGGGTCCACAGTTATCTTGACTAGTTTTCTGCACCTAGGCACAACATGACTTATTAGCATAAACCCTTCATCTATTGTTCTCAGCTGCAATACAATACAGAGAACAATACAGCAGGGGATTAAGTCATTACAGCAGGGGATTAAGTCCGACTGGACAGTCTCAGTTAATCCTATTAAAGGTCAAGATAAACGTGGACCCATCTGTATGTGTATCTGGCACTGCACTACTGGGGGCATATGTGTATCTAGCACTATTGGGGGCATATGTGTATCTGGCACTAATGGGGCATATGTGTATCTGGCACTCTACTGGGTGCATTATGTGTATCTGGCACTATACTGGACCATTAAAAGTATCTGACACTATACTGGGGACATTATGTGTAAGGAGCACTACTGTGGGCATTATCTGTAAGGCTGATAATTGTGTGTGTAGAGGGGGGGGGGGTGAAAATATGTATATAGTTATAGTTTGATATCACAATGTAAAGTTGTGAGGCCATGGCCACTTTCCCAGGAGCACAAACTCCTTTGGTTCGCACATTGGGAAAGGGGGGGCGTGCTTCAAAATTTCTCACTTAGGGTGCTAGTAGGCCTGGAGCCGGCCCTGTCCCCCAGCACCCTGAATGATAGCAGTAACCAGATGAAAATCCTATACAGTATTAGAATTCAGAGATCTCAGTTACATATATTTGCGCAAATGTATGAGTAAGCCCCAAGCCATGTCAAGGCCTCTCTGTATATTGGTGGTCCTTAGCGCTATATCTAGGTGCAGGGTGTGGCACCCCAAAAATCAGCATAAGCCAGAAAGCCCAGGGCAGCATACCAGTAAAAAAAAAAACTATAGTGTTAATAAATTAGTGTTAGGAAGCCGAAGCTATAAAGAAAGGGATACAAAAATGAGATGTAATTAAAATAATTGCCACGCTGAAGCCATCCAGCTCAGCCAATCCAGGGGCACCACATCCCACACCTCCATAACCTATGATTACCCAGCAAAGATCCACATGATAATGGCTCCTTACTTAAATATATCCAAGCTAAGAGCTACCTACCTTGGAGCAACCCCATAATGCTCCATATGCCATATCAGGACCTGCACCTCCTCCTAATGCAGGATCCTTTCTGCCTCTCACAACAGACATATATAGTGGCGTATATGCTCAATTAGCCTAGTGATATCATTCAGGTGCTTGAAAGGGAGGGGTATTTCTAAGGAAGAAAAAAAGGCATTTTGTTTCCCCAGCACCCTGAATGATAGCAGTAACTACTGGATATAAATCCCACACAATATTAGAATTCAGAGATCTCGGTTACATATATTTGCGCAAATGTATGATTAAGCTCCCAAGCCAGGTCAAGGCCTCTCTGTATATTGGGGGTCCCTAGCGCTATATCTAGGTGCAAGGTGTTGCACCATAAAAATCAGCATTAGCCAGAAAGACCAGGTTAGCATACCAGTGAAAAAAACTCAAGTGTTAATAAATTAGTGTTAGGAAGCCGATGCTATAAAGAAAGGTATTCAAAAGTGAGATGTAATTAAAATAAGAAATAGTGTTAAGGAAATTAGTAAGTGATAAGTGTTAATAGAATGTATATAGCTTCTGCTTCCTAAAACTAATTTATTAACACTATAGTGTTTCACTGGTATGCTGCCCTGGGCTTTCTGGCTTATGCTGATTTTTGGTACCCTGCACCTAGATATAGCGGTACCCTGGATTTTTGGTACCCTGCACCTAGATATAGCGCTAGGGACCCCCAATATACAGAGAGGCCTTGACGTGGCTTTGGGGCTTATTCATACATTTGCGCAAATATATGTAACCGAGATCTCTGAATTCTAATATTGTATAGGATTTATATCCGGTTACTGCTATCATGCAGGGTGCTGGTGGAAACAAAATGCCTTTTTTTCCTGCTTAGAAATACCCCTCCCTTTCAAGCACCTGAATGATATCACTAGGCTAATTGAGCATATATGGCTCTATCATTAGGCAGCTTTAGGCGGCTGCCTAGAGGTGCTAGCCACTGGAAGCACCACTGAATTCATCTAGCAAAAAACTGAATGATGTTTCTGTATGCAGTCAGTAATTAATTTGCAGATGGAGGGATGGAACACAATAAGGAGCATACCAATATATGTATGCCTGTGTGTATATATGTACAGTACAGTAAGTATACACATACAGTTAAAGGGATGCAGTTGGTATCCCGGTGGATAGGATGCCAGCTTTCAGAATACCGACGCCAGATTCCTGACACCTGTCAGAATGCCGATGCCAGAATCCCAACAGCCGGCATCCTGAATGATAGTATGCCAGGGAGGGTTAGGGTTCGGCTGGGGGGAGGGTGGGTTAGGGTAAGGGGTAAGATTGATAGATTTAACTTAAAAGGTCGGTATTATGGTGGTAAGGATGCCGTTACCCAACTCCAATTAAATATCCCCACCAGACTCCATATACAGTATTATAAAGTATATAAAGAATTGACAGCACTCAAAGACTTTTAATGTGAAAGTATATTTTGAACAAAGTCACAAAATTGTGTGACTTTGTTTACAATATGCTTTGTCACTTAAAAGTTCTTCAGTGTTGTCCCTTTTCCCTGTATATGTATAATGATGCAATTCACTCCTGCCCACTTAGTGGCCACCTGCATCTACCCTCCAGGAATCGTGTGTGTGTGTGTGGGGGAGGGATTTGCAGGTTAGGGGGCGTAAGCTGAAGCTTTGCCTAGGGCGTAGAGGGGTATGGGTCGTTAGGTCGACCCAACTTAGGTCGACACTCATTAGGTCGACCACTGATGGTCGACATTGCCATTAGGTCAACATGCATTAGGTCAACATGGGCGTTAGGTCGACATGTACTAGGTCGACATGAGGTTTTCGACTGTTTTTGGTGTTGTTTTTTTCCGTAAGTGATGGGGAACCCATATTAGTGCACCATATCCCCTCGCATGGCTCGCTTCGCTCGCCATGCTTCGGGCAAGGTGCCTCACTTCTCTCGGCACAGATAACGATCCACGTGACCTATGATTGGAATGGTAAAGTATGGAAAAAAAAATGTGAAAAACTCATGTCGACCTTTTGCCTGTCGACCTAACGTTCATGTCGACCTAATGGCATTGTCGACCTTCAGTGGTCAACCTAATGAGTGTCGACCTAAGTTGTGTCGACATAACGACCGTAACCCGGCGTAGAGAGACCTTTCACCGGCCCCGCTAACAACCCTGATCTGTGGTGGCAGTGGGTTCATAATCAGAGGTGTCACTGATAGGCTGCGGACTGCACCAGGGTGTAACCATCCGAGGCACTTATGTAACCCTGGCACCTGTGCTTCTGGTGCAGACTGTACCTTGGGAGAGATACATTTTACATATGTGCACAAATGTGGAATTTTTATATCATCTGTGCTGTTTGACTCATCTGGGCTGTAGGCATTCTCTAGTGACTTTTGCCTGAACAGCGATGCAGCTTTCCTGACAATCTAAATAGTTTATGGCTTGGTGAATTTTACTATAGAAAATTCAAACATTCTCTTCTAATGTGACTGTGGGGACACGTGCCTTTCTGTATTTTGTTGTTTCAGACAAATTAGTTGATGCAAGCAGTCCTCAATAGAGATGAGCGGGTTCGGTTTCTTTGAATCCGAACCCGCACGAACTTCACTTTTTTTTTCACGGGTCCGAGCGACTCGGATCTTCCCGCCTTGCTCGGTTAACCCGAGCGCGCCCGAACGTCATCATGACGCTGTCGGATTCTCGCGAGGCTCGGATTCTATCGCGAGACTCGGATTCTATATAAGGAGCCGCGCGTCGCCGCCATTTTCACACGTACATTGAGATTGATAGGGAGAGGACGTGGCTGGCGTCCTCTCCATTTAGATTAGATTTAGAAGAGAGAGAGAGAGAGAGATTGCTGTGATACTGTAGATTAGAAGAGAGTGCAGAGTGCAGACAGAGTTTAGTGACTGACGACCACAGTGACCAGTGACCACCAGAGACAGTGCAGTTGTTTGTTTTATTTAATATATCCGTTCTCTGCCTGAAAAAAACGATACACAGTCACACAGTGACTCAGTCTGTGTGCACTGCTCAGCCCAGTGTGCTGCACATCAATGTATTGTATATAAAGCTTATAATTGTGGGGGAGACTGGGGAGCACTGCAGGTTGTTATAGCAGGAGCCAGGAGTACATGATAAATAATATTATATTAAAATTAAACAGTGCACAATTTTGCTGCAGGAGTGCCACTGCCAGTGTGACTAGTGGTGACCAGTGCCTGACCACCAGTATATTAGTAGTATTGTATACTATCTCTTTATCAACCAGTCTATATTAGCAGCAGACACAGTACAGTGCGGTAGTTCACGGCTGTGGCTACCTCTGTGTCGGCACTCGGCAGGCAGTCCGTCCATCCATAATTGTATTATATACCACCTAACCGTGGTTTTTTTTTTCTTTCTTTATACCGTCGTCATAGTCATACTAGTTGTTACGAGTATACTACTATCTCTTTATCAACCAGTGTACAGTGCGGTAGTTCACGGCTGTGGCTACCTCTGTGTCGGAACTCGGCAGGCAGTCCGTCCATCCATAATTGTATTATAATATATACCACCTAACCGTGGTTTTTTTTTCGTTCTTTATACCGTCGTCATACTAGTTGTTACGAGTATACTACTATCTCTTTATCAACCAGTGTACAGTGCGGTAGTTCACGGCTGTGGCTACCTCTGTGTCGGAACTCGGCAGGCAGTCCGTCCATCCATAATTGTATTATAATATATACCACCTAACCGTGGTTTTTTTTTCGTTCTTTATACCGTCGTCATACTAGTTGTTACGAGTATACTACTATCTCTTTATCAACCAGTGTACAGTGCGGTAGTTCACGGCTGTGGCTACCTCTGTGTCGGCACTCGGCAGGCAGTCCGTCCAACCATAATTGTATTATATACCACCTAACCGTGGTTTTTTTTTCATTCTTTATACCGTCGTCATACTAGTTGTTACGAGTATACTACTATCTCTTTATCAACCAGTGTACAGTGCGGTAGTTCACGGCTGTGGCTACCTCTGTGTCGGCACTCGGCAGGCAGTCCGTCCAACCATAATTGTATTATATACCACCTAACCGTGGTTTTTTTTTCATTCTTTATACCGTCGTCATACTAGTTGTTACGAGTATACTACTATCTCTTTATCAACCAGTGTACAGTGCGGTAGTTCACGGCTGTGGCTACCTCTGTGTCGGCACTCGGCAGCCCGTCCATAATTGTATATACCAGTGACCTAACCGTGGTTTTTTTTTCTTTCTTTATACATACATACTAGTTACGAGTATACTATCTCTTTATCAACCAGTCTATATATTAGCAGCAGACACAGTACAGTGCGGTAGTTCACGGCTGTGGCTACCTCTGTGTCGGCACTCGGCAGCCCGTCCATAATTGTATATACCACCTAACCGTGGTTTTTTTTTCTTTCTTTATACATACATACTAGTTACGAGTATACTATCTCTTTATCAACCAGTCTATATATTAGCAGCAGACACAGTACAGTGCGGTAGTTCACGGCTGTGGCTACCTCTGTGTCGGCACTCGGCAGCCCGTCCATAATTGTATATACCAGTGACCTAACCGTGGTTTTTTTTTCTTTCTTTATACATACATACTAGTTACGAGTATGCTATCTCTTTATCAACCAGTCTATATATTAGCAGCAGACACAGTACAGTGCGGTAGTTCACGGCTGTGGCTACCTCTGTGTCGGCACTCGGCAGCCCGTCCATAATTGTATATACCAGTGACCTAACCGTGGTTTTTTTTTCTTTCTTTATACATACATACTAGTTACGAGTATACTATCTCTTTATCAACCAGTCTATATATTAGCAGCAGACACAGTACAGTGCGGTAGTTCACGGCTGTGGCTACCTCTGTGTCGGCACTCGGCAGCCCGTCCATAATTGTATACTAGTATCCAATCCATCCATCTGCATTGTTTACCTGAGGTGCCTTTTAGTTGTGCCTATTAAAATATGGAGAACAAAAATGTTGAGGTTCCAAAATTAGGGAAAGATCAAGATCCACTTCCACCTCGTGCTGAAGCTGCTGCCACTAGTCATGGCCGAGACGATGAAATGCCAGCAACGTCGTCTGCCAAGGCCGATGCCCAATGGCATAGTACAGAGCATGTCAAAACCAAAACACCAAATATCAGTAAAAAAAGGACTCCAAAACCTAAAATAAAATTGTCGGAGGAGAAGCGTAAACTTGTCAATATGCCATTTACCACACGGAGTGGCAAGGAACGGCTGAGGCCCTGGCCTATGTTCATGGCTAGTGGTTCAGCTTCACATGAGGATGGAAGCACTCAGCCTCTCGCTAGAAAACTGAAAAGACTCAAGCTGGCAAAAGCACCGCAAAGAACTGTGCGTTCTTTGAAATCCCAAATCCACAAGGAGAGTCCAATTGTGTCGGTTGCGATGCCTGACCTTCCCAACACTGGACGTGAAGAGCATGCGCCTTCCACCATTTGCACGCCCCCTGCAAGTGCTGGAAGGAGCACCCGCAGTCCAGTTCCTGATAGTCAGATTGAAGATGTCAGTGTTGAAGTACACCAGGATGAGGAGGATATGGGTGTTGCTGGCGCTGGGGAGGAAATTGACCAGGAGGATTCTGATGGTGAGGTGGTTTGTTTAAGTCAGGCACCCGGGGAGACACCTGTTGTCCGTGGGAGGAATATGGCCGTTGACATGCCAGGTGAAAATACCAAAAAAATCAGCTCTTCGGTGTGGAGGTATTTCACCAGAAATGCGGACAACAGGTGTCAAGCCGTGTGTTCCCTTTGTCAAGCTGTAATAAGTAGGGGTAAGGACGTTAACCACCTCGGAACATCCTCCCTTATACGTCACCTGCAGCGCATTCATAATAAGTCAGTGACAAGTTCAAAAACTTTGGGTGACAGCGGAAGCAGTCCACTGACCAGTAAATCCCTTCCTCTTGTAACCAAGCTCACGCAAACCACCCCACCAACTCCCTCAGTGTCAATTTCCTCCTTCCCCAGGAATGCCAATAGTCCTGCAGGCCATGTCACTGGCAAGTCTGACGAGTCCTCTCCTGCCTGGGATTCCTCCGATGCATCCTTGCGTGTAACGCCTACTGCTGCTGGCGCTGCTGTTGTTGCCGCTGGGAGTCGATGGTCATCCCAGAGGGGAAGTCGTAAGCCCACTTGTACTACTTCCAGTAAGCAATTGACTGTTCAACAGTCCTTTGCGAGGAAGATGAAATATCACAGCAGTCATCCTACTGCAAAGCGGATAACTGAGTCCTTGACAACTATGTTGGTGTTAGACGTGCGTCCGGTATCCGCCGTTAGTTCACAGGGAACTAGACAATTTATTGAGGCAGTGTGCCCCCGTTACCAAATACCATCTAGGTTCCACTTCTCTAGGCAGGCGATACCGAGAATGTACACGGACGTCAGAAAAAGACTCACCAGTCTCCTAAAAAATGCAGTTGTACCCAATGTCCACTTAACCACGGACATGTGGACAAGTGGAGCAGGGCAGGGTCAGGACTATATGACTGTGACAGCCCACTGGGTAGATGTATGGACTCCCGCCGCAAGAACAGCAGCGGCGGCACCAGTAGCAGCATCTCGCAAACGCCAACTCTTTCCTAGGCAGGCTACGCTTTGTATCACCGCTTTCCAGAATACGCACACAGCTGAAAACCTCTTACGGCAACTGAGGAAGATCATCGCGGAATGGCTTACCCCAATTGGACTCTCCTGTGGATTTGTGGCATCGGACAACGCCAGCAATATTGTGTGTGCATTAAATATGGGCAAATTCCAGCACGTCCCATGTTTTGCACATACCTTGAATTTGGTGGTGCAGAATTTTTTAAAAAACGACAGGGGCGTGCAAGAGATGCTGTCGGTGGCCAGAAAAATTGCGGGACACTTTCGGCGTACAGGCACCACGTACAGAAGACTGGAGCACCACCAAAAACTACTGAACCTGCCCTGCCATCATCTGAAGCAAGAAGTGGTAACGAGGTGGAATTCAACCCTCTATATGCTTCAGAGGTTGGAGGAGCAGCAAAAGGCCATTCAAGCCTATACAATTGAGCACGATATAGGAGATGGAATGCACCTGTCTCAAGTGCAGTGGAGAATGATTTCAACGTTGTGCAAGGTTCTGATGCCCTTTGAACTTACCACACGTGAAGTCAGTTCAGACACTGCCAGCCTGAGTCAGGTCATTCCCCTCATCAGGCTTTTGCAGAAGAAGCTGGAGGCATTGAAGAAGGAGCTAAAAGGGAGCGATTCCGCTAGGCATGTGGGACTTGTGGATGCAGCCCTTAATTCGCTTAACAAGGATTCACGGGTGGTCAATCTGTTGAAATCAGAGCACTACATTTTGGCCACCGTGCTCGATCCTAGATTTAAAGCCTACCTTGGATCTCTCTTTCCGGCAGACACAGGTCTGCTGGGGTTGAAAGACCTGCTGGTGACAAAATTGTCAAGTCAAGCGGAACGCGACCTGTCAACATCTCCTCCTTCACATTCTCCCGCAACTGGGGGTGCGAGGAAAAGGCTCAGAATTCCGAGCCCACCCGCTGGCGGTGATGCAGGGCAGTCTGGAGCGACTGCTGATGCTGACATCTGGTCCGGACTGAAGGACCTGACAACGATTACGGACATGTCGTCTACTGTCACTGCATATGATTCTCTCAACATTGATAGAATGGTGGAGGATTATATGAGTGACCGCATCCAAGTAGGCACGTCACACAGTCCGTACTTATACTGGCAGGAAAAAGAGGCAATTTGGAGGCCCTTGCACAAACTGGCTTTATTCTACCTAAGTTGCCCTCCCACAAGTGTGTACTCCGAAAGAGTGTTTAGTGCCGCCGCTCACCTTGCCAGCAATCGGCGTACGAGGTTACATCCAGAAAATGTGGAGAAGATGATGTTCATTAAAATGAATTATAATCAATTCCTCCGCGGAGACATTGACCAGCAGCAATTGCCTCCACAAAGTACACAGGGAGCTGAGATGGTGGATTCCAGTGGGGACGAATTGATAATCTGTGAGGAGGGGGATGTACACGGTGATATATCGGAGGGTGAAGATGAGGTGGACATCTTGCCTCTGTAGAGCCAGTTTGTGCAAGGAGAGATTAATTGCTTCTTTTTTGGGGGGGGTCCAAACCAACCCGTCATATCAGTCACAGTCGTGTGGCAGACCCTGTCACTGAAATGATGGGTTGGTTAAAGTGTGCATGTCCTGTTTTGTTTATACAACATAAGGGTGGGTGGGAGGGCCCAAGGACAATTCCATCTTGCACCTCTTTTTTCTTTTCTTTTTCTTTGCATCATGTGCTGATTGGGGAGGGTTTTTTGGAAGGGACATCCTGCGTGACACTGCAGTGCCACTCCTAAATGGGCCCGGTGTTTGTGTCGGCCACTAGGGTCGCTAATCTTACTCACACAGCTACCTCATTGCGCCTCTTTTTTTCTTTGCGTCATGTGCTGTTTGGGGAGGGTTTTTTGGAAGGGACATCCTGCGTGACACTGCAGTGCCACTCCTAGATGGGCCTGGTGTTTGTGTCGGCCACTAGGGTCGCTAATCTTACTCACACAGTCAGCTACCTCATTGCGCCTCTTTTTTTCTTTGCGTCATGTGCTGTTTGGGGAGGGTTTTTTGGAAGGGCCATCCTGCGTGACACTGCAGTGCCACTCCTAGATGGGCCCGGTGTTTGTGTCGGCCACTAGGGTCGCTAATCTTACTCACACAGTCAGCTACCTCATTGCGCCTCTTTTTTTCTTTGCGTCATGTGCTGTTTGGGGAGGGTTTTTTGGAAGGGCCATCCTGCGTGACACTGCAGTGCCACTCCTAGATGGGCCCGGTGTTTGTGTCGGCCACTAGGGTCGCTAATCTTACTCACACAGTCAGCTACCTCATTGCGCCTCTTTTTTCTTTGCGTCATGTGCTGTTTGGGGAGGGTTTTTTGGAAGGGCCATCCTGCGTGACACTGCAGTGCCACTCCTAGATGGGCCCGGTGTTTGTGTCGGCCACTAGGGTCGCTAATCTTACTCACACAGCTACCTCATTGCGCCTCTTTTTTTCTTTGCGTCATGTGCTGTTTGGGGAGGGTTTTTTGGAAGGGACATCCTGCGTGACACTGCAGTGCCACTCTTAGATGGGCCCGGTGTTTGTGTCGGCCACTAGGGTCGCTTATCTTACTCACACAGCGACCTCGGTGCAAATTTTAGGACTAAAAATAATATTGTGAGGTGTGAGGTATTCAGAATAGACTGAAAATGAGTGTAAATTATGGTTTTTGAGGTTAATAATACTTTGGGATCAAAATGACCCCCAAATTCTATGATTTAAGCTGTTTTTTAGTGTTTTTGGAAAAAAACACCCGAATCCAAAACACACCCGAATCCGACAAAAAAAATTCGGTGAGGTTTTGCCAAAACGCGTTCGAACCCAAAACACGGCCGCGGAACCGAACCCAAAACCAAAACACAAAACCCGAAAAATGTCAGGCGCTCATCTCTAGTCCTCAACACATTATCTCTTTGGCTATAGTAAGGAGACGATCTGGTATGTGAAAAGACACCTATGAACCTGACTCCGAGGTGAGTGCAGACACTGTGCGTCTGCGTGTTTTGGTGGTTGCTCGTCTGCAACTTTATGCAAAAGCTGCTACAAAGTCCATCCCCGGTATAAATGCATACGTCCGAATGGCAAAAGACTGAGATGATCACTTTGAGTATACACAGACACTGTAATACCGCCTGGTGCGTCATTATACGCCAACTTTGGTCGCACCATCAAAACCTGCACCAGCCCTATGGCAGCTGCAGATTTACTATCTTGGTATTACCTCCAAAGTGAATGATTGAGCATCTGTATATGCACACACTTCAGCCATACACCCTTAACACTCCCATAACACGCCCATTCCCAGTCATAACCCAGGACCGCCCAGAACTTTTCCAAGACAATTCTGATAATGTGCGTCTCAATCACAACAGCACCCATATATTATACTTACCCCTCTGGAGTCCAAGCACTGCGGACAAAAATCACTTGGAAAATGGCCGCCGCGACCATTTCCGAGTTATTTGCGCATGCACACTGAAGATGTCCCCGAGAACAAGGTGCCGGTGCCATGTTCCTGGAGACCTGCACAGTAGATTCTGGCATTATGTCAGAGTCTACTTGCTGCCAGAGAGGGGGGCCCACGACGAAAGCTGCATGCGGGTCCCCTCCTCTATTAAAACGCCCATGTGAATATGCCTTTATAGTTTTTGCTTATTTGTTTCGAACACAAATGAAAGTGCTAATAGGAAGAGATGGCTTTACACATCTATCTCAAAAAACACATTATATACCATGGGGATTACATATTTTAAGAACCCAATACACAGTTTAAACTTTAAATGAACCTCTTTTCATGGAATAGTGTCTTGGATCAGTGCTTTTTTGGTCTAATTAAGCTTCTTCTAGACCAAAGGGCTGTCAAGTAATGCTGAGAAAAGCATTAATAGCATACCTTGAAAAATCGTATTACTCCTTATTCAAATCATCCACTATTTAAAGATTAAATAGCAGAATCAATGTTCAAGATATTGTAGAAGAAATGACTGCTATAATAAAAAAAATCAAAATTTCAACTTGAGCTTAAAGTATTTTGCTTTGGTCACCAGAATGATTATTATATTTCTAATAAGGGAAATTGCACTTACAAATATCAATCGTCTGGTGCTAATAATATAAAATCTTAGAACTCATCTTTCTTCTGAATTACATCTACAACATGTGAATATTGGCAATCCTAAGGGGCCCTACACACTCGGCGATGCGCCGCCGAGGTGCCCGACGGCCGATACGGCCGACGAGCAACCCGGCGGCGGGGGGGCAGTGACGGGGGGAGTGAAGTTTCTTCACTCCCCCCGTCACCCGGCTGCATTGAAGTGCAGGCAAATATGGACGAGATCGTCCATATTGGCCTGCATGCACAGCCGACGGGAGATCAGCGATGAACGAGCGCGGGGCCGCGCATCGTTCATCGCTGGAGTCTCCACACTGAAAGATATGAACGAGTTCTCGTTCATTTATGAACGAGATCGTTCATATCTTTCAGAATATCGGCATGTGTGTAGGGCCTATTAGTAAAAGACAGAACTCGTAAGAGATACCCTTTCTGAACATTTTGGCAACTATTCATTATGCACTGCCATTTAGCAGTGCTAATTAAGTATCCAACTTGCTCCAAGTAGCAGCAGTGTAAACTAAAACACTGGAGCAATTCAGCACTGCTCTGGTGCCGAGCCAGCTGATCCGAAAATCAGCTGTCACCGCAATCCCTATTACCTCTACTTTAGCAGTGGTGAAACTGAGCATTGCCAAGTCTGACTCGGCAGTGATAGTACACATGCATTATCTGGGATTCACAAAAGCGCACAAAGAACCCGAAAGCCAAAGGAGGGATCTGAACAGAGGCGGAGTGGTCCAAATGCATTCCTCTTTGCAACACAAGACTCCGTCCCATGGGAAGGAGCAGGGCATTGAGAAAGGATGCCATTTGAATATGGTGTCCGTTCTCGCAATCAATTTAAAAAAATTTAATATTTTCGGGGTATGTTGAATTGTAAAATACGGTGGCCCCTATACCAGTGTACAGTATGGGAACCACATTCTGCTTCGGGGATAACAAGTAAGCAGGAGATACTGTATCAGTGAAATCTCCTGTGTTTCCTGTTTAATGAATGGGGATAGCACTTTGACCTGCATAATTCTTTTGAACCACTAAATTTAGAATAAAGTACCTACAATACTACACATACTATGGGATCAGTGTATAAAATTGTCCCTTTTCTCAGTGCTAAGAGACACCCTGCATCGCAGCTTAGTGCAGATATGGATGATGTATTAACGCTAAATTGTATTACAAAGAGAATCCTTGGAATGGTTTCAGAATAACTCTCCCCTCTGGCAACCTCTGTCACGCCTGTATTGCATCGGCCTAGTGCTATAGGGGTGTGAGATCTCACACACCCACATATAATTACATTATATGCATGAGGAGAGGAGATGGTGGAATGGTAACACATAGTGACACCCAGGGGTTAAAATAGGGGGGAACGAGGTTGAACTGAGTTCCACCACCTGTAATGGTAGGGGGAACTACAGTAGTTCCACCTCCTCCATTGCCCTGTACAGTAATTCCAACAGAAAAGCCAGCCCCATCACCTACGTGAATCGATGATGCAGGAGCGCTAGTGTTACCGATGAGCTGCAGCCACCTCCCCTTTTTTAAGTCCTGGTGGCTCCATGGTCCTCTTACAACTACAGCCCACCCCTCTTGGTACTCATACACGCTGTGTAAGTTGGACAGCATTCATCCCCATTTCAGGTCCCAGAAGCTTCCATTTCTGGCACGGCGTATGTAATGTCATGCTACCACCGCTACTGAAGTGAAGAAGAGGCACGAAGAGGAACAGGCTCTGTGCATCTTGAATACACTATGAGAGGGGACTGGAGGGACAAGATAGGTGGGGAAGCTGCTGGACGGATATAGGGCATGGAGCTGATGGAGTGTCAGAGGCAGAGATGTGTATAAGGGGCACTACTACTTTGGGCATTCTGTATATAAGCGGCACTAGTACTGTGGGCTCTTGTGCATAAGCGGCACTTCTGTGGGTATTATGTGTATAAGCAGCTTCTTTGTGAGATCACTGTCCCTTTAAAAAGTATGGGAAGTAGGACACATTTATAGTTTGCAGGGGGGTGCCAAAAATACTAGCACTGGCCCTGGCTCCGCTTAATGTGTGTGTGTGTGGGGGGTAAGGTAGGTGGTGGGTTGATGAGTTCTACCACCTCTCCAGGACCACTTTAAGCGCTGGTAACATCCAATGATTAGTGTTAGTGGGGAAGCAACACATCTTAGTAAGTGCCGTAGCTGCATATGGTGGAAAAGTTATTAACAGAGTCCAAGGGTGCCGCTGGAGAATTCTCTGCCTTTCAAAATATTCTAGAGAAACATGAATAATCCCTTAGATTCTGTGAGAATACTGAAAAGGGACAATCACTGCCTCAAACATGTGACATATGAACTCTGCCTTTGCAATACATTCAGGGGTTTTGATGTGGTAGGTTGCTCAATAGAAGCCTATGGGCTTCCCTTTGCAATTCCCCACTGAGAGGGATCCAACCGGATTCCTCTCAGTACCCTCCGTGGCATGTGCGTCACTTGACGCATATGCAGATAGGACTCCGGGTCATAAACCTAGAAGTACAATCATATCGGACAGCCCTCACCTCAAAAGCTGTCTTTTGTTAGTTTCTTCAAGCATAAGGCATTGGTAAACGCTGTTACACTTGTGAAGAGTGGCGGGATGCATTACAAGGAAAATGTGATGTTTAAGGCATTCCACCCAATGAATCTAGTGAACTCTAGATTTTTTTCCCTGTACTTTTCATTGTAAACATGCTGGGGTTGCAATGGGTAGCTCCACTGCACTGAAATTGGTGAAATTGTTGTTGAGAAAATGTATATACTGTATTAACCATGTACATACAATTAAATACAGGTGCAAATACAAAAAAAAGTAAAAAGGTTAAATAAATACAAAAATATGTTGTCTGTTGGTTTAAAAATCAAATATGAATCTTCTTTTCTGCTGTAGAATGAATTTAAGTATCAATTAAATAATGCAGTAGCCATACTGATAGTACTCAACCAATCAGATGTAGCCGCTAATCATCATTATGATCATTGGATATTTGGCATCAGAAGTCGAGCACCTGACAGATATACTGAAGGATTCCAAGCAGGCTCACATGCTTCTGTATTTTATGGCGCTAAGAATGTTGCATGTATTATTAAATAATAAGCGTTTCTCAATAAATAATTACACAGACCACCTAATGTATTGATAATATAATATTGCACTCATAAGGTTATTATCAATGGTTATTACCACTTTCACCAATAAATAAAGATTGGCCAGATAGTTTTTCATACAGTTTTATTCCAGGGGATATGAATAACCTGCCAGCAGATTTACTGTTTGAAAACTTGGCGAAGATTTCATTAGGCGCAATACCCATTTTCTAGAGATTCAGCTACAGTAACTTTAGACTTTTTATAAGGTAATCCACAATTGCCTAATGTAGTTCGAGCAGCTAGTTGCATATAGAAATAAAAATCTTAGCCAGTTGGTTAAGCTGATCCACAGATGATACATTCACTTTTTTTTTTTAAGATTTATTTATTGGAAGATCACAATACATCAATAATACAAGTTCCAACATTCACAATCCAGTACAATAAAAACACCTATAAAAACCTGAGAAATATTGTACTATCAGATTTCTGTATGTGATCCATTTTATCCATTTTTAAAAGAAATAAAGAAAAAAGAAAAGACAAACGTCTGGACGGTGTAGTTATTTAAGAAAGTGAGAAACATAAAAAAGGCAGAGAGAAAAATACCACTAGTGGGGTCAAGTATCAAGTAGCAAAAGGAGAGCTGATCGTTGAAGGGAGATCCACGAAGACCAAATGGCAATGAATTTTTTTGAAGAGTTATTAAGGATACTCGTCATATACTCCATATGGTACACGTACCAAATGCGGGACATTATAGTGTGTAGAGAAGGGTCAGCTAATTGCTTCCAGTCAATTGCAATTTGGCAAGTGACCGCAGAGATCACATGGCGCATCAATTTATTTTGATGTTTGGATAATGTTGGAATATCTAGTGGTAAAAGAAAATATTTGGGGTCATTTGGAATGGGGATATGCAATAGGACCGCTATGAAGTTGACGACTTCATTCCATAGGCTAGCTATCTTGGGGCAAGACCACCATATATGCATAAATGGGCCCTCTAAGTTACACCATCTCCAACACCTATCATAAGTATCAGGATAGATCTTACTAAGTCTGGAGAGGACATAGTACCACCAATATAATAACTTATAGATGTTCTCTTTTACTTTGACGCATATAGAGCTAGAGGCCGCATTGTCCCAGATCTCTGACCACTCGTCCTCAGTGAGAGTAGTGATAAGATCCGTTCCCCAGGCTTTTTCGTAGGGAGGTTGTGGGGGTGTGGAGCCATCAGGGAGCAGTGTATAGATAAAAGAAATCAGTCCCCTAGTGGAAGAGCGTCTGAGGCACAATGCTTCAAAAGCAGATAGTGGCCTATTAGTGGGACGGCTAGATCTTGAGATCCATAAAAGAGAGGAAATCGAAGAGAGTCCCAGCTCAGCAGCCTCAATATCTATCAAGACCTTCCCTGCCTCAGCTCCGCACTATTGAACACATTGTGCCAACTGTGCACTGATATAATATTTTCTGAAATCTGGAATACCTAATCCTCCACCATGAGTGGGACACTGAAGCAGTTGTAGGTGAATTCTGGGATGTCTATTGGCCCATATGAAGCGAGAGGACTGAAATCTCAAAAATTTAAATACATAGGACGGGATAAAAATCGGAAGAGTCTGAAAAAGGTAAAGGAGTCTGGGGAGTATATTCATCTTAACTGAATTTATCCTTCCTATCCAGGAAACAAAGTGAGAAGACCATGAGAGTAAATCTAATTTAATCTGGTCTAAAATACAGGGGAAGTTAGCTTGAAACAATTGGTGATGGCTATGTGTTAAAAAAAATACCTAAATATTTAAGTTTCTACTTATGCCAAGTAAATGGAAAAGAGGCCTCTAGGGTTAGTTTGGTCGGTCCTGGAATATAAAAGTCTAATACTTCCGATTTTTCAGTATTGATTTTATAGCCTGAGAGTTGGAAGTAGAGGTCAATTTCAGATAAAAGGGGATGTAAAGATCGGGCCGGGTTTCCTAGAGATAAGAGAACATCATCTGCGTATAGGACAATTTTATGATCAGACGGACCAACACGTACACCCGTAATGTCAGTATTATTACATATTCTCGCAGCTAGGGGTTCCATGACCAAGGCGAAAATTAGGGGGGAGAGTGGGCATCCCTATCTAGTACCATTCATGATCTGAAAAGGAGAAGAAGTGAAACGGTTAACAGATACTGTGGCTGTAGGGCATTGGTATAGCGCTTGGATGCCTTGGGAGAATTTACCGGTAAAGCCCATTCTGTCGAGGACTTGGAAGGCAAAAGGCCAGGATATTCAGTCAAATGCCTTCTCGGCGTCTAGTGCAAGGATCAAAGATGGCAGTTTCTGCTTGTGTATAGAATGAATTATATCTGTAGCCCTTCTGGTGTTGTCAGATGCTTGACGACCTGGGATGAAACCCACTTGGTCTGAGTGTATTAGGTGAGGAAGATAGGAAGCTAAACGTGTGACCAAGATCTTTGCATAGATTTTGAGGTCTATGTTAAGCAACAAAATTGGCATATAATTGGCGCATTTCGTGGGATCTTTGTCTGGTTTCGGGATAACCACAATGTTTGCTTGCAGGGAGGCCGGTGCAAAGGAGGATCCATTTAATATGTTATTAAATAGAGGGGTAAGGTGGGGGGTGAGTTCATGTACAAAGGTTTTGTAATATTGGGCCGTGAAGCCATCAGGCCCTGGGGCAGCAGAAGACTGCATGGACTTGATGGCAGCTGTGACTTCTTCCGGTGATACGTCTGCATTTAGCGATGTTAGTTGTGTATCAGTAATGGTAGGTAGAGGTGTGTTCAGTAAATATGTCCGAATATTTTCTAAATAAATTGAGGGGGAGGAGGATGTCGGCAGGTTATACAGTGACTTGTAAAAGTCTCTTAATTCATCCATCATTTCTGTAGAGTCATATGTAGGACCATTTAATTTTTTGGTAAAAAGTTTATCGATAGTAGTTGAAGCTTGTTTGTGTCTCAGTTTATTAGCTAGCAAGGAGTCAACCTTATCTAATTTATCGTAAAATCTCTGTCTCAGTTTTTGCAAGATGTTCACTGCCCGATGAGAAAGTAAAGCGTTCAATTGGCCTTTGAGATTTTCGATCTGCGATAGGAGCGGTGTGGTAGGAGATAGTTTATGTTGGGCCAGTAAAGCGGCTATTTGAGTTTCCAAAGAAGAGATTTCTTGTGCTGCTTTTTTCTGCATAATAGAGGTCTTAACCATTATGTGGCCTCGGAGGGTGGCTTTATGAGCCTCCCACACAATTCCAGGGGTGACGTCTGGGGTACTATTTTCGTCAAAATAGTGTTTCAGGGTAATTTTAAGGTCAGTTAAGGTCGAAGAGTGTAACAATAATGTGTCATCTAGACGCCAATTAAGAGTTGGTGGAGGGCCCTGGAGGGGGTCTAATAAAATATACACACCGGCATGATCGGTCCACGTAAAAGGAGATATGCCAGCATCTGCAATTAAAGAGGCAGTGGATTGAGAGATGTGGAGCATGTCAATGCGTGAGTATTGCTGGTGAGGGGCTGAATAATGTGTGTAGTCTCGAGTCAAGGAGTGGCATAACCACCATGAGTCGCATAAGTTCGATTGTTTAAGAGACGAGGAAGAGGTGAGAGAAGCCTTAGAAGCGGTAACGTTCTTCTTAGCACCTGGGGGGCCAGATTTATCCAGTGAATGGTCAATAACAGCGTTGAAGTCCCCATCTAGAATTATGTGACCTTGTGCAACCTTTTGAAGACGCTTAAATAAAACTTGGAAAAACTGGGACTGATCTTCGTTAGGGGCATATATGGAGGTGAGGGTGAAGGTTTCGGAACGTATGGATCCAATTACCAAAATATAACGCCCTTCCGGGTCCGTTATTGTTCTAGAGTGAAAAAAGGAATGTTGCAGTGAATTAAAATCGCGACCCCCTTTTCTTACAATTAGCCGAGGCAAAGAAGGTCCGAGAGTACTTCTTGCCTTTTAGTTGGGTGTGTAGACCCGTGAGGTGAGTTGATACATTCACTTTTTAATGAAGAAATTACCCTTTCCGTTGTCCTTCCATAGCCTAATGTTGATTCTCCAGTCCTACAGTACTCAGTAAGACAAAACAAAAGTAAACTCCATAAAATAAGAATTACTGACACATTGTACAGTACTTAGACAGTTTATTTTTCAAAACTTTATTTATTAGAGGTTAATGATTATACTCACAATACTGTAAAGTAAGAAAATGACAAAAAAAAAACAGTATAGACAAAGTATAGACAAAAATACAAATTTATGACAGGTGAACACTTATCAAAATGCCATTAATAATTATATTGAGCAATTTTTGGAATGATTGGGGAGAGGGGATGCAGTGAGGCAAACCACATGGAAAGGGGGGGGGGGGGGGTTAGGGGGATTCCAGAAGAACTAAAGTGGAACACAGTAAAATATTCATGAAAGCAGTAGCTGTACATGGAAGAAGGCTGACCAAGAACCAAATTTTAGGGTATTATGATTGGGAAAAGTTGTGGGGGAAGTGCAGATACTGATCTTAGACTATTGGGCATTGGGAGCAAGAGAGCCTCAACTTGCATTCAAACTTGAGCAGACCAAGAGCTGTTCTGTGAGATGCACTGAGTTAACTGGTCTGTTATGTAATATAATTTGCAGTAAGGAATACTGAGACATAGCCACCCATATGAAATTATAGGTATGTTGCAAAAATGTAAATAAAGCAAATAGGAAGGAATATGGATAGAAAGTGACTGGAAAAGTTACAATACCCCACTTGGTATATTCATTATTACCCAGCAGTCAAAGTACTGTAGATCCCATGTGTCAATATTTGTTTTATTTATTTATTTATTATTTATTTATTTATTAGCAGTTTCTTATATAGCGCAGCATATTCCGTTGCGCTTTACAATTAGAACAACAATTATAGAACAAAACTGGGCAAAGACAGACAGACAGAGGTAGGAAGGCCCTGCTCGCAAGCTTACAATCTATAGGGAAATAGGCATTGATACACAAGGATAGATGCTACCTGTCACATAATGGTTCCCCAGGTTGCTAGGTTCTTAATGGGTTGTATATGATATGATCACCCAGCAATGTTGGAAGACAAAATGTGAGTTTATGTGGACTGTACAGAGGGGATGTAACTTGATAGGGAAGCTGTGAAGGTTATGTGTGTCTGAGAAGACAACCAAGGAAAGTATGTCCGGAAGAGTTGATGCCTGGTGATATAAACTCCTATATACAGTATATTTAATTTTCTGATTGTGCCTTTGAATAGAAAGGCCTGCTCCCAGGATACGCTGACCTCCTCATTCAGGGCCTGATTCAGAAGTGGACATACTAGAGTTCGCTATTGCAATATTTTCTCTGATTCATGGTTGCAGTAATATGTAAATGCTATTTTCTGTCTTCTCTTTGTGCATCATAGAGTACAAGCGCTGAGACACCCACTTTTAGATCCATGGACAGTGCACCATTGACAGTTGCAGTTTGCCTGCTCATTGGGGGCTTTTTTCTCAAATTTGTCTAAACATGGACTTTATGGCTGTGGATCTACGTCGTTCACTGACACACCCATGACACATGTTGTGTTTAGATATTATTACGACCATGAATGTTTTTTTTTAAACTGAATTGCCACCAGATAGCGCAAATAAAGCGTTGGAGCCTTTGTGCACCTTGATGTATGCACATGTACCTAGATTTTCACTTATGCCTATAGGTTGGTATAGTAGAATACTGTATAATAGGTGTTGCAGAGCAAGAGTTTGCACAGTGGGGTAAATTTACTAAGCTCCCGATTTTGACCGAGATGCCGTTTTTTCATCAAAGTGTCATCTCGGTAATTTACTAAGCACTAATCACGGCAGTGATGAGGGCATTCGTAATTTTTTGCAAGTTCAGGTAAAAAATTACGAATGAATACACCATCGGTCAAAACGCGGCTGTTTAAGTATGAATCTCGGTCATTTACTAAGAAGTGCAAAGCAAAAAACAAACAAACACTGCCGTGAAAAATTACAACTCGTAAAAAAGTGCTAAAAAAAAACAGACCTACTTTTTTTTTCCGTGATTGGATAGGCATGCAGGGATCCATGAGATCCGTGCATGTATATCAGTGGGAAGGGGTGGGAAAGTTGTTATTTTATTTAAAAAAATTGCGTGGGGTCCCCTCTCCTAAGCATAACCAGCCTCGGGCTCTTTGAGCCGATCCTGGTTGCAGAAATATGGGGAAAAAAATGACAGGGGTTCCCCCATATTTAAGCAACCAGCATCGGGCTCTGCGCCTGGTCCTGGCCCCAAAAATACGGGGGACAAAAAGAGTAGGGGTCCCCCGTATTTTTAAAACCAGCACCGGGCTCCACTAGCTGGACAGATAATGCCACAGCCGGGGGTCACTTTGATATAGTGCCCTGCGGCCGTGGCATCAAAAATCCAACTAGTCACCCCTGGCCGGGGTACCCTGGGGGAGTGGGGACCCCTTCAATCAAGGGGTCCCCCCCCCAGCCACCCAAGGGCCAGGGGTGAAGCCCGAGGCTGTCCCCCCCCCATCCAATGGGCTGCGGATGGGGAGGCTGATAGCCTTTGTTGTAAAGAAAAGATATTGTTTTTAGTAGCAGTACTACAAGGCCCAGCAAGCCTCCCCCGCATGCTGGTACTTGGAGAACCACAAGTACCAGCATGCGGCGGAAAAACGGGCCCGCTGGTACCTGTAGTACTACTACTAAAAAAATACCCAAAAAAAGACAAGACACACACACCGTGAAAGTATAATTTTATTACATACACACATACATACATACTTACCTTAAGTTCCCACGCAGGTTGGTCCTCTTCTCCAGTAGAATCCAAGGGGTACCTGTTGAAGAAATTATACTCACGAGATCCAGGGGTCCAGGCTCCTCGGGAAATCCAGGGGTAATCCACGTACTTGACAAAAAAAACAAAACGGTGTCCCGACCACGAACTGAAAGGGGACCCATGTTTGCACATGGGTCACCTTTCCACGAATGCCAGAAACCCACTTTGACTTCTGTCTAAGTGGGTTTCTTCAGCCAATCAGGGAGCGCCACGTTGTAGCACTCTCCTGATCAGCTGTGTGGTCCTGTCCTCACTGACAGGCAGCACACGGCAGTGTTACAATGTAGCGCCTATGCGCTACATTGTAACCAATGATGGGAACTTTCTGCCCTGCGGTTGACCTAAAGTGACGTCACCGCTGAGCAGAAAGTTCCCAGCATTGGTTACAATGTAGCGCATAGGCGCTACATTGTAACACTGCCGTGTGCTGCCTGTCAGTGAGGACAGGAGCTCACAGCCGATCAGGAGAGTGCTACAACGTGGCACTCCCTGATTGGCTGAAGAAACCCACTTAGACATCAGTCAGAGTGGGTTTCTGGCATTCGTGGAAAGGAGTCCCATGTGAAAACATGGGGCCCCTTTCAGTTCGTGGCTCGGCTTTCCGTTTTCTTATTTTATGCAAGTACGTGGATTACCCCTGGATTTCCCGAGGAGCCTGGACCCCTGGATCTCGTGAGTATAATTTCTTCAACAGGTACCCCTTGGATTCTACTGGAGAAGAGGACCGACCTGCGTGGGAACTTAAGGTAAGTATGTATGTATGTGTGTATGTATGTAATAAAATTATACTTTCACGGTGTGTGTGTCTTGTCTTTTTTTGGGTATTTTTTTAGTAGTAGTACTACAGGTACCAGCGGGCCCGTTTTTCCGTCGCATGCTGGTACTTGTGGTTCTCCAAGTACCAGCATGCGGGGGAGGCTTGCTGGGCCTTGTAGTACTGCTACTAAAAACAATATCTTTTCTTTTACAACAAAGGCTATCAGCCTCCCCATCCGCAGCCCATTGGATGGGGGGGGACAGCCTCGGGCTTCACCCCTGGCCCTTGGGTGGCTGGGGGGGGGGACCCCTTGATTGAAGGGGTCCCCACTCCCCCAGGGTACCCCGGCCAGGGGTGACTAGTTGGATTTTTGATGCCACGGCCGCAGGGCACTATATCAAAGTGACCCCCGGCTGTGGCATTATCTGTCCAGCTAGTGGAGCCCGGTGCTGGTTTTAAAAATACGGGGGACCCCTACTCTTTTTGTCCCCCGTATTTTTGGGACCAGGACCAGGCGCAGAGCCCGATGCTGGTTGCTTAAATATGGGGGAACCCCTGTCATTTTTTTCACCATATTTTTGCAACCAGGATCGGCTCAAAGAGCCCGAGGCTGGTTATGCTTAGGAGGGGGGACCCCACGCATTTTTTTTTATTATTTTACAGTGTTTAATTAAAAAAAAAAAAATCCCCAGCACGGATCACACAGATCCGGCCGAGATTGATTGTAAAAAAAGTCGGCAGTGTTTTGCTAATCACTGCCGTAAAAATAGGTAAAAAACCACGAATGACATCGACATCGGAAGAAAAGAAAAACCCGAATACGACAGCTTAGTAAATCCATCGTAATCAATTCAAAAAGTTGCAATTTTACACTGTCGATGTCATTCGTGATTGAACTTGGACATGAATTTGGAAAATACGAATCTTAGTAAATGTACCCCAGTGTGTCTTGTTTCATGAATCATGGCAAAACTGAGATTCCTTTTTGCGGAGTAATATTATTGCAATAAGATTGTAATACCTGTAAGGGTACATTCAAGGTTCATTCCTTGCCTGTTGAAGAAGCACACAAGCATTTGCAATCCACAGAAACCTTGACTTTTGCATCAGGTCAGAGCTGACAGAAATCTAGGGGTAGACTTACTAAAGAGTGGTTTGTTGAGGCCTCAAATCATCTGCTGCTTTTGAACTAGATAATGTCCCTTTCCCAAATATTCAGCACCAGTAGTTTGCAACCATGAGTTTGGAGTCCCGTTGCAGATAAGAAGGGCTGATGTCTAAATGGAGTTTGTTGCAAATTTGGACTACATTTGAATTATGTTTATATTATTTATTTTTCTAATAGTACAATAATTGGAGACATCTGTTCATTAAAATGGAACCTCTTATGTGGCAAAGCCCAGGGAAGAGGGATTTGGTAGAAGCAACAGTACTTTTCAGCTCAGAGCTTCATTTTCAGTTCAGTTTTTAAATTCAATTATCCCTCTGATGAAATCTTCTCAATAGACAAAGACGCGTCAGAATATTGCTACTCTCGCTGGGTATCCATAAGGGAACTTCTATAGCAGTTTGAACCCAAAGAAAACCAGATAAAGGTTTTTTTTTTAATGTGTGTGCAGTATATAAAGTGTCAGAATTGAGTACGGCATTGCAGTTGCACTATATTGAAGTGAGTGTAAACTGTGGTTTTCTACAGTGATCCAAAAGCAAACTACGATGTTAGCCACATTTTTAAAATGTATACATATGTGAAGCTCTACTGGTGCTTCCCCTCTTTCTTCCCAATGACTGACAGCTGATGTCATGGCTGCAGCTGCAAATGGAAACAATTGTGTCCAACAAGGGGACTTCCCTTGCAGTGATGTTGCTAATCTGTGTCACTGCACTAGCTGCTCCTCCCCTTCCCTCCAAGTGACTTATGAGATGGTGCCCAGCTGCAGTAGACGAGGCTGGGGTCTTTCACTTGCATCCAATGTCTGCTGGTCTGGTGAGGGATGCCATCTTGCCAGAGGCAGTACAGAAATGGGACACTGGCGTGATCAAGCTTGTATCCAAAAGATTCCAAACTTGTCCAATGGGGTTGTGGTAATTTGAAGTTGTTACCAATTTTAAACCAATAACGGCTCATGGGCTGGCAGCCAATCAGGACAACCACAGCAAGCCTATGAGGGCTTGCCATGTCATAGCTCTGCCCACCTCCCAACGTCTTATATGAGATGCTATAGAGCAGGAGAGGTTACTCCATCAGCGGAGAGGGAGCAGTGAAAAGCTCCTAAAGAGGGTAAGAGCTCCAGCGGCTGAAGAAGAGAGCAAATGGAGGCAGTTGCAGCAGAAGATCCAGCAGTGGCAGCAGAGCCTTGAGGATGGCAGCAGATGGCAAAAGTCAAGTAGGAAGCTGAGGACAGGAGAGAACTACAGTGGTGGAGAGCAAAAGAGTGTAGTGAAGTTCCCCACTGCAATCTCTCCCGCCATTTAGTGTAGGCAGCTACCATATACATTTAATTCCCCCTAGGCCACCAGGGCAGCCAGGTGCTAGGCCTGAGGGGCAGAAACAGGCAACAGGCCTGGGTTTCAGATAGGAGATTGGGCTAGCATTATGTTCCCAGTAGCTTTAGGCACCAGGCACAAACCACTATCTTTTACCCCAGCACGGCAGGCCAGTGAATGGCCTGAACCCTTAAAGGTACAGAGATGAGCACTAGAACTGTGGGCATAACCACTAGGCCTGTGGCAAACTAGATGGGACCACTCTCCAGTGAACAGCAGAGTTCCCCTAAGTAAATAAAATGATCTGGGCACTAGGCCCAGGAAGGTTTTGAGTCTAAACCTTGTATTAAACAAGTTGATCTGATACTAGGCTGAGATCACTAGAGGTCCCCAAGTAGGCAGGCAATAGATTTTACCCCAAATACGAGTGATTCTTTGCACTAGGCCCCGATCATTCAATTAATCTAACTGGTTCCCACTGGATACATTTATGCCTCGGTAATGGCCTGGCAACAGGCCCAGTTGAGTACTGGTTAGAGAGGTGGGCAAGCTGTGCTGCTCCCACGCTCATAATTGTGCATCCTGTCTTGAGCTGTCAGGTCCCCGCATTACAGGGTTAAGTGTAAAAGCCCCTGATTGGTTTGAGCATGGAGGAGCGGTCCAGTTCCCCATTCTCCCACGTGAGGGGAGACTGTACCGCCAGAGAATCCTATGATTATATTTACATCTACCCCACATATCTGATTGCTATTACCACCTATTAATAGTTTAGGGCCGTGGTACACCACAGTGCGAGAGCACTATAAACGGATATAATTGGGTGGCTGAGGCTTTATGCCGATGATGATCATCAGTCACACATCTGGTGAAGATCGTGGCCACTTTCTCACTTTCCTCTCATGTGGAGGGGGAACACGCTTTGATTATTTATCTGTTGTCTTGTAGTCTTCACATTTGTTTCCCTCCATTGTTTGATCACTGGAAAAAAAAGGGTCACAAAGTTGCAGCTCTAGGTGACAGCTGTAAGTACCACATAAGGGCCATCGTTTACACTTCCACAGACTGACAGCTGATGTCACCACAGTAAAGGAAGGGGTGACAGCTAAGCAATGCAGTGTGTTACACATTTTTTGTTCTCTTAGCACTGACAATGCCTGGAGAAGTCGTACTGTAAGGTATACGTCGTACACATTGTCAGCAGAATCCCACAGTGTTAAATTACAATGTCCTGGTTGCTACAGTACATCTGTACATTATCTTATTACACAAAGCTGCATTATCAACAGGAAACCAGTGAATATTATTATATCTTGTTCGTTGAGAAGAACATATTTTTACTAATTGTTGGAATATGAGATCCTACATTTGTCAAGAATTTTTAAAAACATTTGTACTTTAGGTTTTAATGCCTAGCAGAAACAGAGATATATTATAAATATTATATCCTTTTGACAATGTTTTCCACTTGCTTCTAAAGCCAAATAAAAAAAATGGATCCCTTGCACAGTCACATAAAACAAACATGAGATTCACTACATATGTCTACTGTGCAAATTACTCATCATGGGGCTGATTCAGAGCTGGGAGCACACTTACCTACTCTATTGAAAGTTGCAGGAGACTCACAATTTTTAGGGTAGTCCCCCACACTCACAGAATAGTGACCAGATCTCCTGCATACCAGCCGGCTCCATAGTGAAGAAGGCAGGATGTGGAGAAATCACCAGGAAAAGTGGCTCAGTTTTGAGGGGGAGGGGCTAATAGCGCAAAGTTGTGTCATTTAGGTAAGTATTGTAAAAAAAAAATTGTAAGTGATTTTGCATCATGGCAAAACTATGGGCCTAATTCAGATCTGATCGAAGCAGCAAATTAGAGTTAGATTTGGGTGGGGTGTGTTCAAACTGAAATCTAAATTGCAGTGTAAAAATATTTACCCTGCATAGAAATAATAGAACCCACCCAAATCTAACTCTCTCTGCACATGTTATATCTGCCCCCCCCCCCCCCCCCCCACACACACACACACACTCCCTCCTGCAGTGCACATGGTTTTGTCCATTAGCTAACAAATCTGCTGCTGTGATCAGATCTGAATTGGGCCCTATGCTGCACTGTAGGTGGGGTAGATGTAAAATGTGCAGAGAATTAGATATGAGTAGTGCATGTCCTAACTGGAACCTTAATTGCAGTGTAAATATAAAGCTGCCCAGCATTTGTAGCCTACATGCATTGCAATGTGGTTTGTTTAAAACATATTACGCACTTCCGGTTCCGGCTTCATGGAGACCTGAGCTCCGTTCTGAGCTCTGTTCCCCGCTCCTCTGCAGCTACCTTTTATTAGGCTTTCAAAGCCTCGTTTGACACCCGGAGCCCACCCGCAGTGCCCCTACACCTCCCGCCACTGACACGGACCGCTTTCTAGCACCGTTGGCACCGCAGCTCCAGCCGGATCAGCCGCAGCCTCCACGCCAGGAGAAGCGGCGGGCTGCGGGGACCATGCAGGCAGACTCTGCCGTGGAGAGCGCACCCCCCCTGCACAAGAAAGCCGCGGCCGAGGGACGTGCATCTGGGGGACACGTGAGTGTGGGCTGCGATGCCCCTGTGACATATTCTGAGGTGGTGGCGGCCATTACAGCCACTATGACTCCCCTTCTATCTAAAGCAGTGGCTGATATTACCAGTCAGCTGCAACATCTGACCCACAGGGTTTCCACTACAGAACAACAGCTCAGTGTAGTCTCCCATGACGTAGGAGATCTGCAGCACACTGTGAAGAGCCTCACTAATGATTCCTATCAGCTGTGGAACAAGATCGACGACATTCAGAACAGATCGCGTCGAAATAATATTAGGCTGGTCGGCCTCCCTGAGTCTATCAAGGGGCCCGCTTTGGCCCATTTTGTCCGCAACACTCTACCCTCGCTCTTAGGCATAGAGGCGGTTTGCCAGGACATGGTTATAGAAAGGGTCCATAGGGTGGGCCCGACACCGACCCCTAACAGGCCGAGACCCCGCGTTACCCTGTTCCGCTGCTTAAATTACCTACACAAAATGGAGATATGGTCAGCCTCTCGTAAAGCTAAATCTTTGTTGTGGGAGGGACATAAGCTTCATATTTTTCAAGACTACTCTGCTGAGTTATCACGGGCCAGGAAATCCTTTTCCCCTGTCTGCTCTCGATTAGTCGCTGAAGGGCGCAAATTTGGCCTACTGTACCCTGCCAGGCTTTGCATTTATGATGGGACTTCATTTAAGGACTTCTCCACCCCACCTGACGCTCTGGCCTACCTCCAGGAGCTGTCCCAAGCCAAGGATGCAGACATCTCTGATTACGCAGAATGAGGGATTGTGCTCCATGTTCTAAATTGTCTCATTACGTTATACCTGTCTTGCATGCTTTCATGTCTGCTTAGTGATTTCTAAGTTTATACCGCTGCCATTTTTCACATTTCGTGGCTCATTTTCTGTATACTACATGTTATTTTAGTGTCATTTTGCGCAATGCGCTGCCAGGACCCCCGGGCCCCAGTTATACAGTTGTACGTTGCTGCACTTTGAGGATTGGGGATGGAAATGCCCCTCCTTGCTGGATGTGTATCTTTTTTGTTATGTTATTTTGTGTGCATTTGCTCGGAAGTTTGGCATCAAATGCTAGCGTTTGCATGCTCTTTTTCATCTGTGATCCTTTTTCCCCCTCCCGTAAACTCCCTCCCTCCCTTACCGTTTGGTGTCCTCCTCCTACTCCTTTGAGTGCTGTCCTGCACTGTCTAAATTGGTCAGATTTTCTGATGTCCTTTGGCATCCCTGTACTGAAAGTTCCCCTTTTCGTCTTTTTATGTTTTAAACCAATGTTTCTTTTTTTCCCAGTTTCCTCGGGGGATGCCTAGTCTACGCTACGCAACCTGGAACGTTGGAGGGATTAACTCTCCAGCGAAATGCAGGAAAATTCTGATTTTCTTACAAAAATCTGGCGTGGATGTGGCATTCCTCCATTAAACTCATTTGACTCCTTCTGAGTCTGTAAAACTGGGAATGTTGGGTTGGTCTGTATTGGCATCTTCCTCCTACAGTTCCAAGGCACGTGGAGTAGTTATCCTGGTAAGACGCTCATTGGCCTATGAAATTCACCGTGCCGTTACTGACGATACGGGTAGATATGTGGTGGTCTCAGTGGATATGCTGGGCAAGAGGCTCACGCTGGCAAATGTGTATATTCCCCCTCCCTATTCTAAGTCATACTTCCAGCGTTTGATTACCCTTCTGACCCCCTTCATGGGAGACAATTTGATTATTGGTGGAGATTTTAACCTGATCTCTTCCCCCCTACTAGATAAATCGAATACTCAAGGGACCTCCCCTCCACTTCCTAAAGTTGGCATCCCCCTTTTCACTTCCACCCTACAGGTTATAGACCTGTGGCGAGCCCTGTACCCTACGGAGCGAGAATACACCTGTCTCTCGGCGGCGCACGGCTCTCTCTCCCGCATTGATTATTTCTTCATCTCTCATGCTCTTTTTCCTCAGGTCACGGACTGTTCTATTGCCCCCATCTCCCTGTCAGACCATGCTTTGATTTCTTTGACTATCCACTTTCCTGATGACAGAGACTCGACTAGGTTATGGAAATTCCCAGCTAGATTTTGTCGCTCTTCCACTTTCAAATCCTTCTTGGAAGCTACTTGGGACGATTATTGCACTACCAACTCTGAACATCTCCAGACGGATCCTTTTCTGTTTTGGATGTCGGCGAAAGCCATTCTCAGAGGAGCGATTATGTCTTTCACTCCAGCTTCCAACAAGAAATTCTCAAAGCAGTACCTGGCGCTTCAGGACGCTCTCACTACGGCCTTTCAGGCGTACAAACATGCACCATCACCGGCCACTAAGCAAGCATATCTGCTTACTAAAACCCACTTTGACTAACACATTTCCAAAGTGGGGGATAGATACCTTTTTTCTGTCCACTACAGGTTTCATAAATTCGGGAACAAGTCTGGTCGTCTACTCTCTAATTTGCTTTGCGGCACATTTTCACCTGCAGTGGTTCATCCTCTTCGCACACAACATGGCACACTGACTTCCACAAACAAACAGATTGCTCACATCATGCAGTCTTACTTTTCCCAATTGTACTCGTCCACCCTTCCAAGCACCTTGCAGCCATCCTCGCCAGCTTCGCATTCCCCGACATCTTCTCTCAACCACCACACTCTCCCACCACTCCCGCTGACACTTCTCCCAACACTCCTCTCTTCTGGGAAGCTCTGCCTTACCCTGTTCTCTCCGATAATATGGCTTCTCAACTTTTATCCCCGATCACTCTCGCTGAAGTCCGCTTAGCGATCAAACAGTTGAAACCCAATAAGCCCCCAGGCCCTGATGGCTATAATGGAGAGTTTTAGAGGCTCCTCTCTCACAAATTCGACTTCATCCTGGTAGACATTTTCAACTCCTTAATACTAGCCAAGACCCCCCCGCTCCACTTCAATTCGGCACTCCTCAAACTGCTCCCTAAACCGGGGCAGAGATTTATCCCTCCCAGGCTCTTACTGACCAATATCTTTGTTATACTTGGATTATAAGTTGTTCACCAAGATATTGGCCAATCGTCTGAAACTCATACTTCCTCACATCATCCACCCCGACCAGACGGGCTTTATTGCAGGTAGACACTCGGTGGTCAATGTGAGGAAGGTGATAGCGGCTTTACACTCCTGCCATGGTAGCTTGCCCTCTTCGGGGTATGCCGTCATATCCTTGGATGCGGAAAAGGCCTTTGATCTCGTTGAATGGCCACACCTATACGCAGCCTTGAAACGTTTTAACTTTCCTGACGCGTTTGTTCAGGCTATCCGCGCATTATATTCATCCCCGGCCACTCAAATTTCTTGCAATGGTTTTCTTTCCGACCCCTTTTATATAGAAAAAGGTACTAGACAGGGCTGCCCCCTCTCCCCCCTCCTCTTTGCCATCGCCCTAGAACCTCTAGCTTTAGCTCTCAGGCTTTCCTCTTCCTTCACTGGCATCTATATCGGTAACATTGAGCTTAAAGCCGCCCTATTCGCAGATGACATGTTTTTATTTGTCTCGAATCCTCTCACGTCAGTCCCGGAAATCCTTTGCTTGATTTCGGACTTTGGTGAGACGGCTGGTTATAAGATCAATGTCACAAAATCAGAACTGCTTCCTATACACATTCCCCCTTCCTCACTGTCCTCACTTACACAGACATCTCCCTTCACGATCACTCAGTCACACTTTAAGTACTTAGAGGTAAACATTACACGAGATATTTCACGGATCTACGAGCTAAATTTTTCCTCGGCCATTAAGGCTGTGCTTTCTAAACTGGACGGTTGGGCTACCCTACCGCTCTCCTTGCTAGGGAGGATTGCAGTTCTCAAATCTGTGATTTTCCCCAAAAAATTTTATATTATGCAATCTCTGTCAATCAGCCTCAGAGATGCGGATGGCGTCGCACTACGCAAGGCTGTGACTCGATTTATATGGCACGGGAAGAAACCAAAAGTGGCCTTTGCTAAGCTTGCAATGGACAAGTCAATGGGTGGGTTTGGAGTCCCGGACTTTCTTTCCTATTCTCTTACAATCTTTCTCCGATATGCTGCTGACCGGCTCTTAGGTAAAAGCACCTATACTGATTTGGCTCTTCGACCCTACTCCCCATGTGCCCTTCTCCACGCCAAGAAAGCTGACATACCTCCATTTATCCTGGAAGACCCCTTATTTCGGGACACTTACTTTAGCTTGGTGAAACTACACAAGAAGCTTAAATCTGACCATACTGCTTCCTCTTATGTATCTCTTTGGGGTAACCCATCTTTTTCTCCTTCCCTTCACAACTCTCTCTTTATTCGGTGGCGGTAGAGGGGGCTGTGCGCTGCTTCCCAAGTATTTGACCCGGGTGGCCATATCGCTCAATTTGCGACGCTAAGAGACAGGTACTCCATTCCGTCCTCCCACTTCTTTATGTATCTCCAAGTGAGACATTATCTCCTATCATTGCGCCTTGAATCTTTTCTCCCGACCCCCTCCTCCCCTCTAGCAAAAGTTCTAAAGATCTGGGAATCCCATCCCTACAAATTAAAACAAATTTACTCTCTCATCGTGAATATCCCCTCCACGCCATTCATCCCCAGACTGGTTGCCTCTTGGCAAGCAGACATTCCGAGTGTGACTTCTTATGACCTTCTCTTAGACCATCACCACCGCACCATGTCAATCCTAAGCTCAGCATACTTACAGGAGGTCCATATTAAAACCATTCATAGAGCATACTTGCCCCCCTATGACCAGTTATCCATAGATCCTGTGATCCCCAATAGGTGCCCTAAATGTAAAGGGACTAGAGCCTCTTTCTACCACTGCCTCTGGAACTGTACCAGGATTCAACGCTTCTGGAACAAATTATTTGTGTTCATAAATTCCCATTTTCATACGTCACTAAGACCTGACCCGTTGGCCTGTCTCTGCATTAATTTTTCTATTTGGAGCTCGGTGAGAGGGATCAACCCACTTTTCCCCATGCTGACCATGCTGTTTACCATCTCCAAAAAAGCAATTCTGAAACATTGGGTTGTCAGATCGACCCCCTCCTTAGCTGAAGTTCTGAAAACTATGTTACAATACTTTTGATCGTAGGTCCACTCTCCTTACGGGATCCTCTGGTCTTGCTGGGTTCTACAAAAAATGGGGTCCCTATTTGGCTACCCTAGACAAGGCCACTCAATCCACGATAATTGCAGCCTTTGAAAATCCCCATTGGAAGATGTCCAGATAACTTGGTTTCTTTTTCCTGCTCTTTCCCTCCTTTTTTCTCCTCGTCTCCCTCCTGGATACCATCTTCTCTCTTTTTCTATTCATATCTTCTCCATGTCTAGTCTGTCTCTCTCTTTAACAATGCTATTATATTAACTCAACTGCAGTAATTTGATCAGTGACTATGTATAAGGATGTATGGTTTTATGCTCATGACCCCACCCTCGTGTGGTGATTCGTCCTTTGATGGGCTGACAGCGCTCTGCCCTTTCTTCTTTTCATCCCCCCTTCTTTTCTCCATCCTAGACCCCCCCCCCTATGTCTCCCCCCGCGTTTGACTGTATTTTTTGCTGCATATTGTTGTTTGACCTATGCATACCTGCACTGATCCATTTTCTGTACGTTCCCTATGTTCTGAGGGTCGTAATCTCTCGATACTGGTGTCATGTTGTCAAACGTATATTTCTTTTAAGAAAAACCTCAATAAAAATCAGTTCTTTGAAAAAAAAAAAACATATTACGCATTCATAATCCTGGATATGGACAGGCACTGAAACATTGTCAGTCGTTCAGAACAAGATACAGTAACTTGGGGACATTTTGAAACAAACGCTTTCAGAGATAAACGGCCAGATGTACTAAGCCTTGAAAAGTTATACATTTTTCCATGATAAAGTACCAACCAATCAGCTCCTGTCATTTTTCAAACACAGCCTGTAACATGGCAGTTAACAGCTGATTGTCTGGTACTTTATCACCATGAAATGTATCACTTTTCAAGGCTTAGTATATCTGGCCCATTATATTTGAAACCTGTGACTGTTATTTGGAATCAAGGGCAATTGACAATGGGGGTAATTCAGATCTGATCGCTGGGCTGCTAATTTTGCTGTCCTGCGATCATATAGTCGCCACCACAGGGGGAGTGTAAATTCGCCGTGCAAGTGTGCGATAGCATGTGTATGCCGAGCTGCGAAAAATCCAATTTGTGCAGTCTCTGCGCAACCCAGTACTTACTCCTCTAGCGTGATGAGAACGGGCTGATCAGGGCCAGACCTGATATCAGATACCCTCCCTGAAAACGCTTGGGCACGCCTGCGTTTTACCGAACACTACCAGTAAATGATCAATTGCCACCCACAAATGGCCTCTTGCTGTCCATCACCTTGCGAACGTCTCTGTGAACGAATTTTTCACACCATCCCGTTGCTGAACGGCGATGCCTGTTGTTGTTGTCCAATGCGCTTGTGCATTTCGGTGCATAGACATGCGCAGTTAGGATCTGATCGGCCACTGAGCGAAAACGCATAGCAGCGATCAGATCTAAATATCCCCCATTGTACATATATCTATTGAAAAGCTGCTTAAATATTTAGAAAATTTCTACTGTACAAATCTTGTAATAAAATTTGTATATATCAATTAAAACTGTAATCCAACAGCATTGTATCTATTTGCATAAAACAGTTCCAAGCATCCAGCAATCTGTAATCTCTGTTTTCTGTTCCATTATTAGTAAATGTTATATAAGGGCACCCTCTAGTGGTAATATTCAATAATGTTTTAACTTTTTTAAGTGGCTACAAGCTTTTTCTTCAGATTGTAAAAATTATTGCGTAATATATAGAAATGTGTGGAGGACACTTTTCAGGTTTTGTGTTTTGGATCTGGATCTCTGTTCGTATTTTGGATCTGGATTGGTTTTGTCAAAACTACCCTTTCGGGTTTTGGTTTTGGATCTACATGTTTAAAAAAAAAACATAAAAACAGCTAAAACACAGAATTTGGGGGTAATTTTGATCCTACAGTATTATTAACCTCAATAACATTCATTTCCACTCATTTCCATATATTCCGAACACCTCACACCTTACAATATTGATTTTAGGCCAAAAGGTTGCACCGAGGTAGCTGGATGACTAAGCTAAGCGACACAAGTGGGCGGCATAAACAGCTGGCCCATCTAGGAGTGGAACTGCAGTGGCAGACAAGAAGGCAGTTTAAAAAAAAATAGGCCCCAAAGAGCACATAATGCAAATAATAAAAGAGGTGCAAGATGGAATTGTCCTATTGTCCTCCCATCCACCCTTTTGTTTTATAAACATGACATGAACATTTTAATAAACCAATCATTTTAGTGACACGACTGTGGCTGAAATGATTGGTTTGTTTGGGCCCCCACAAAAAAAGTAGCAATTAATCCATACACCAAAAAAGAAGCAATTAATCTCTCCTTGCACAAACTGGCTCTACAGAGGCAAGATGTTGTCCTCATCCTCATCCCCCAATTCCTCACCCCTTTCAGTGTGCACATCCTCATCCTCACAGAGTATTAATTCGTCTCCACTGGAATCCACCATCACAGGTCCCTGTGTACTTTCTGGAGGCAATTGCTGTTAAAGGTCTTCCTGGAGGAATTTATCATTCATTTTTATGAATATCATCTCCACATTTTGTGGAAGTAACCTCCTATGCCGATTGCTGACAAGGTTACCAGCTGCACTAAACATGCTTTCGGAGTACACACTGGAGGGGGGCAACTTAGGTAAAATAAAGCCAGTTTGTGCAAGGCCACCAAATTGCCTCTTTTTCCTGCAAGTATACATACGGACTGTCTGACATGCCTACTTCGATGCTGTCACCGATATAATCTTCCACCATTCTTTCAATGGTGACAGCATCATATGCAATGACAGTAAACATGTCAGTAATAGTTGGCAGCTCCTTCAATCTGGACCAGATGTCAACACTTGCTCCTGACTACCCTGCATCACAGCCAGCGTGTGGGCTAGGAAATGTTATTCTTTTCCACGCAGCCCCACTGCAGGAGAAAATGAAGTAGGAGCTGTTGACGGGTCACGTTCCGCTTGAGTTGACAATTTTCTCACAAGCAGGTCTTTGCACCTTTGCAGACTTGTATCCGCTGGAAAGAGAGGTACAACGTAGGCTTTAAACCTAGGATCGAGAACGGTGGCCAAAATGTAGTGCTCTGATTTCAACAAATGGACCACCCTTGAGTCCTGGCAAAGAGAATGAAGGACTCCATCCACAAGTCCCACAAACGTAGCGGAATCGCTCCATCTTAGCTCCTTCTTCATTTCTCCAGCTGCTTCTGCAAAAGCCTGATGAGGGGAATGGCCTGACTCAAGCTGTCAGTGTCTGAACTGACTTCTCGTGTGGTAAGTTCGAAGGGTTGGAGAACCTTGCTCAACACGGAAATCTTTCTCCACTGTGCTTGAGTCAGGTGCATTCCCCCCCCCCCCCCCCCCCCTTGCCTATATCATAGGTTGATGTGTAGGCTTGAATGTCATTTTGCTGCTCCTCCATCCTCCGAAGCATATAGAGTGTTGAATTCCACCTTGTTACCACCTCTTGCTTCAGGTGATGTCAGGGCAGGTTCAGGAGTGTTTGCTGGCACTCGAGTCTTTGGCATGCAGTCGCTGAATGTCGAAAGTGTCCCACAATTTTTCGGGCCACCAACAGCATCTCCTGCATGCCCCTGTCATTTTTCAAAACATTCTGCACCACCAAATGAATTGTATGTGCAAAACATGGGACGTGCTGGAATTTGCCCAGATGTAATGCACGCACAATATTGGTGGCATTGTCAGATATCACAAATCCCCAGGAGAGTTTAAGTGGGGTAAGCCATTGTGCGATGATGTCCCTGAGTTTCCATAAGAGGTTGTCAGTGGTGTGCCTCTGACAGAAACCGATGATACACAGCATAGCCTGCCTAGGAACGAGTTGGCGTTTGTGAGATGCTGCTACTGGTGCCACTGCTTTTGTTACTGCGGGAGGCAATACAGCTACCCAGTGGGCTGTCACAGTCATGTAGTCCTTAGTTTGCTCTGCTCCATTTGTCTACATGTTCGTAGTTAAGTGGACAGTGGGTACAACTGCATTTTTTAGGACACTGAGGACACTTTTCTTAACGTCCCTGTACAGTCCGGGAATCGCTTGCCTAGTGAAGTGGAATCTAGATGAGATTTGGTACTGGGGACACAGTACGTCCATCAACTGTCTAAATCCCACTGCTCTAATGGCAGATACTGGACGCACATCTAACCCCAGCATAGTTGTTATGGCCTCAGTAATCCGATTTGCAACAGGGTGACTGCTGTCATATTTCATCTTCTAGCAAAGGACTGTTGGACAGTCAGTTGCTTCGATGAAGTTGTACAAGTGGTCTTCCGACTTCCTCCCTGGGATGATGATCGACTCCCAACAGCAACAACAGCAGCAGCAGTAGGTGTACCACTCAAGGATCCCCCAGAGGAATACCCGTTAGGAGAGGGCTCGTCAGTCATGCCAGTGACATGGCCTGCAGGACTACTTAAATACTGAGGAGGAAATTGATGTTGAGGGAGTTGGTGGTGTGGTTTGCAGGAGCTTGGGTACAACAGGAAGAAGGGATTTAGGTGTCAGTGGACTGCTTATGCTCTTACCCAAAGTTTCTGAACTTGACAATGACTTCTGATGAATGTACTGGGAGGATGTTCCTAGGTGGTTAACGTCCTTAACCCTACTTATTATAAATTGACAAAGGCAACACACAGCTTGACACCTGTTGTGGAGGATTTGTGGAGAAATAATTCCACACCGAAGAGGTGGCGTGCTTGGTATTTTACCCAGGCATGACAATGGGCTTTTTCATCCCATGGACAACAACTGTCTCCACTTGTGCCTTATTCAACCAAACCACATCACCATCAGAATCCTCATCATCAACATCCTCCTCTGTGCCAGCTACACAAATATCTTCCTCATCCTGGAGTACTTCTACAGTGACATCCCCAATCTCAATATCAGCAACTGGACTGGCGGTGTTCCTCCCAGCACTTGCAGGGGGCATGCAAATGGTGGTAGGAGCCTCCTCTTTTCATACAGTCTTGGGAAGGTCAGGCCTAGACATCACAACCACGGACACACATGGACTCTCCTTGGGGATTTGTGAGATCATTGAACGCACAGTTGTTTTTCCTGTGCTTTAACGAGCTTATTTTTTTTTAATTTTTCAAGAGGGAGGAGGGCTTCCATCCTCATGAGAACCACCAGTCATGAACATAGGTCATACGTTTCTCATCAGATAATTTTATATTTCTGATTATTAATTTTTGCTTCTTGGATTTTACATGCCCTCTATGACATTGGGCATCAGCCTTAGCAGACGATGTTGATGGAATTGCATCATCAATGTCATGACTGATGGCAGCAGCAACTTCAGCATTAGTACTAGGAACTGGAAGTGGTTCCTGATCTGCTATTGTTTCCTCCAAATTTTTGTTCTCCCCTTTATTATTGCAGAACACAGAACAGTGCCCCTTTATTTTAGCAGCACCCCTGTATTTTTACAGCATACAGGACCAGTGTACTTTTATTTTAACAGCAGCACCCCTGTATTTTATAGCATACAGGACCAGTGTACTTTTATTTTAACAACAGCACCCCTGTATTTTTATAGCATACAGGACCAGTGTACTTTTATTTTAACAGCAGCACCCCTGTATTTTTACAGCATACAGGACCAGTGTACTTTTATTTTAACAGCAGAACCCCTGTATTTTTACAGCATACAGGACCAGTGTACTTTTATTTTAACAGCAGTACCCTTGTATTTTTACAGCATACAAGACAGGGCCAGTGTACATTTCTTTTCACTGCACCGCTGAATTTTTACAGCCAGAACCCCCTTGTATTTTCACTGAATACAGGAGGAGAGTGCACCTGCCCCCTGTACAACACAGTGACTGCCAGGACAGCAACACCCATGTACAGCTGCAGCACCACTAACAGCACATGAAACACCAGTGACAGCCAGGACAGCACCTCTAACAGCACAGGGACACCACAGTGACAGGAACTGCACACCTACAGAGCACACACTGACTCCGCCCAATGCCACCACCTACAGAGAGACAGAGGTCTGTCTCCCTCACTCTCCAAGTCGGAAGTGAAAATGGTGGCGATGCGTCGCTCCTTATATGGAATCTAAAACCCGTAAGAATCGGACAGCGGGATAATGACGTTTTGCCTCGTTCTGGGATCCGAGTCTGGCGGGAAGTCCTGAGCCGGACTCGGATTCTGGCTCGGAACGTGATGTTCGGGGGAAGGGGGGGGGGGTGTTCGGTTCTATGAGAACCGAACCCGCTCGTCTCAAGTAATAAAGATATAGTTTGATTCCACATTTTGTTATTTACCAGATAAAAGTATTCCACTGTATATGTATTTAATGTATGCAGCAATTTAACAAAAGGTTGTCTTGTATGTATATATATATATATATTGAAATTACTAGCAATATTGATTGAAAGCACTTTATATAATGTCGGTGATCCATCTAGTCTGATTGTTCTAGGGCAAAATAGGTGTTTTACAAGGCAAAACCAGATCAGGCTACGTGATGTAAATGATTGCTACTTAAAAATATGGACATTTTGCGCCTGATGTTTTTCTTTATACCATACCTCCCAATATTTGGACATTACAATTTGGGACCTTGCACATGCTTGAGAAAGGAGTGTGACTGTGACCTCACTGAAAGGACGCATGACCTTGAGGTATCCCCCTGTCTTCAGCACCCATGGTAGACACCATGCTGGGCACATTTTGTTTACTGTTTTCAATTTAGTTTGTTTAGATGTGTTATATATATTTATTTTATATATTACTAGTTACTAGCCCATCAAAATGATGGAACAACATACAGTAATGTCAGCGCCGTCGGCTGTGCGTGCCCGAATGGAGCAACAGTTGAATTTTTATATATATATATATATATATATATATATACAGGTTGAGTATCCCTTATCCAAAATGCTTGGGACCAGAGGTTTTTTGGATATCGGATTTTTCCGTATTTTGGAATAATTGCATACCATAATGAGATATCATGGTGATGGGACCTAAGTCTAAGCACAGAATGCATTTATGTTTCATATACACCTTATACACACAGCCTGAAGTCAATTTTAGCCAATATTTTTTGTAACTTTGTGCATTAAACAAAGTGTGTCTACATTCACAAAATTTATTTATGTTTCATATACACCTTATACACACAGCCTGAAGGTCATTTAATACAATATTTTTAATAACTTTGTGCATTAAGCAAAGTTTGTGTACATTGAGCCATCAGAAAACAAAGGTTTCACTATCTCACTCTCACTCAAAAAAGTCCGTATTTCGGAATATTCCGTATTTCGGAATATTTGGATATGGGATACTCAACCTGTATGTATGTATATATATATATATATATATATATATATAGTGATGTGCACCGGAAATTTTTCGGGTTTTGTGTTTTGGTTTTGGGTTCGGTTCCACGGCCGTGTTTTGGGTTCGGACGCGTTTTGGCAAAACCTCACCGGAAATTTTTTGTCGGATTCGGGTGTGTTTTGGATTCGGGTGTTTTTTTCAAAAAACACTAAAAAACAGCTTAAATCATAGAATTTGGGGGTCATTTTGATCCCATAGTATTAGTAACCTCAATAACCATAATTTCCACTCATTTTCAGTCTATTCTGAACACCTCACAATATTATTTTTAGTCCTAAAATTTGCACCGAAGTTTGTGGATGGCTACGCTAAGCGACACAAGTGGTCTACACAAACACCTGGCCCATCTAGGAGTGGCACTGCAGTGTCAGACAGGATGGTACTTGAAAAAAATAGTCCCCAAACAGCACATGATGCAAAGAAAAAAAGAGGCGCAATGAGGTAGCTGTGTGACTAAGCTAAGCGACCCTAGTGGCCGACACAAACACCTGGCCCATCTAGGAGTGGCACTGCAGTGTCAGACAGGATGGCACTTGAAAAAATAGTCCCCAAACAGCACATGATGCAAAGAAAAAAAGAGGCGCAATGAGGTAGCTGTGTGACTAAGCTAAGCGACCCTAGTGGCCGACACAAACACCTGGCCCATCTAGGAGTGGCACTGCAGTGTCAGACAGGATGGCACTTGAAAAAAATAGTCCCCAAACAGCACATGATGCAAAGAAAAAAAGAGGCGCAATGAGGTAGCTGTGTGACTAAGCTAAGTGACACAAGTGGCCGACACAAACACCTGGCCCATCTAGGAGTGGCACTGCAGTGTCAGACAGGATGGCACTTGAAAAAAATAGTCCCCAAACAGCACATGATGCAAAGAAAAAAAGAGGCGCAATGAGGTAGCTGTGTGACTAAGCTCAGCGACCCAAGTGGCCGACACAAACACCTGGCCCATCTAGGAGTGGCACTGCAGTGTCAGACAGGATGGCACTTGAAAAAAATAGTCCCCAAACAGCACATGATGCAAAGAAAAAAAGAGGCGCAATGAGGTAGCTGTGTGACTAAGCTAAGCGACCCTAGTGGCCGACACAAACACCTGGCCCATCTAGGAGTGGCACTGCAGTGTCAGACAGGATGGCACTTGAAAAAATAGTCCCCAAACAGCACATGATGCAAAGAAAAAAAGAGGCGCAATGACGTAGCTGTGTGACTAAGCTAAGCGACCCTAGTGGCCGACACAAACACCTGGCCCATCTAGGAGTGGCACTGCAGTGTCAGACAGGATGGCACTTGAAAAAAATAGTCCCCAAACAGCACATGATGCAAAGAAAAAAAGAGGCGCAATGAGGTAGCTGTGTGACTAAGCTAAGCGACCCTAGTGGCCGACACAAACACCTGGCCCATCTAGGAGTGGCACTGCAGTGTCAGACAGGATGGCACTTGAAAAAAATAGTTCCCAAACAGCACATGATGCAAAGAAAAAAAGAGGCGCAATGAGGTAGCTGTGTGACTAAGCGAAGCGACCCTAGTGGCCGACACAAACACCTGGCCCATCTAGGAGTGGCACTGCAGTGTCAGACAGGATGGCACTTGAAAAAAATAGTCCCCAAACAGCACATGATGCAAAGAAAAAAAGAGGCGCAATGAGGTAGCTGTGTGACTAAGCTAAGCGACCCTAGTGGCCGACACAAACACTTGGCCCATCTAGGAGTGGCACTGCAGTGTCAGACAGGATGGCACTTGAAAAAATAGTCCCCAAACAGCACATGATGCAAAGAAAAAAAGAGGCGCAATGACGTAGCTGTGTGACTAAGCTAAGCGACCCTAGTGGCCGACACAAACACCTGGCCCATCTAGGAATGGCACTGCAGTGTCAGACAGGATGGCACTTGAAAAAAATAGTTCCCAAACAGCACATGATGTAAAGAAAAAAAGAGGCTCAATGAGGTAGCTGTGTGACTAAGCTAAGCGACCCTAGTGGCCGACACAAACACCTGGTCCATCTAGGAGTGGCACTGCAGTGTCAGACAGGATGGCAATTGAAAAAAATAGTTCCCAAACAGCACATGATGCAAAGAAAAAAAGAGGCGCAATGAGGTAGCTGTGTGACTAAGCTAAGCGACCCTAGTGGCCGACACAAACACCTGGCCCATCTAGGAGTGGCACTGCAGTGTCAGACAGGATGGCACTTGAAAAAAATAGTCCCCAAACATCACATGATGCAAAGAAAAAAAGAGGCGCACCAAGGTCGCTGTGTGACTAAGCTAAGCGACACAAGTGGCCGACACAAACACCTGGCCCATCTAGGAGTGACACTGCAGTGTCAGGCAGGATGGCCCTTCAAAAAAATACTCTTCAAACAGCACATGATGCAAAGAAAAATGAAAGAAAAAAGAGGTGCAAGATGGAATTGTCCTTGGGCCCTCCCACCCACCCTTATGTTGTATAAACAGGACATGCACACTTTAACGAACCCATCATTTCAGCGACAGGGTCTGCCACACGACTGTGACTGAAATGACTGGTTGGTTTGGGCCCCCACCAAAAAAGAAGCAATCAATCTCTCCTTGCACAAACTGGCTCTATTAGTATAAAAAAAAAGCCACCACAGGTATACAATGTAGATGGATGGATAGTATACTTAATGGATGACGAGTGACGACACAGAGGTAGGTACAGCAGTGGCCTACCGTACTGCTATATACAGTATAATGGACCTGGTGGACACTGTCAGCAGACTGCTAAACTACTAGTATAAAAAAAAGCCACCACAGGTCTACAATGTAGATGGATGGATAGTATACTTTATGGATGACGAGTGATGACACAGAGGTAGGTACAGCAGTGGCCTACCGTACTGCTATATACAGTATAATGGACCTGGTGGACACTGTCAGCAGACTGCTAAACTACTAGTATAAAAAAAAGGCCACCACAGGTATACAATGTAGATGGATGGATAGTATACTTTATGGATGACGAGTGACGACACAGAGGTAGGTACAGCAGTGGCCTACCGTACTGCTATATACAGTATAATGGACCTGGTGGACACTGTCAGCAGACTGCTAAACTACTAGTATAAAAAAAAGCCACCACAGGTATACAATGTAGATGGATGGATAGTATACTTTATGGATGACGAGTGACGACACAGAGGTAGGTACAGCAGTGGCCTACCGTACTGCTATATACAGTATAATAGACCTGGTGGACACTGTCAGCAGACTGCTAAACTACTAGTATAAAAAAAGCCACCACAGGTAAACAATGTAGATGGATGGATAGTATACTTTATGGATGACGAGTGACGACACAGAGGTAGGTACAGCAGTGGCCTACCGTACTGCTATATACAGTATAATGGACCTGGTGGACACTGTCAGCAGACTGCTAAACTACTAGTATAAAAAAAAGCCACCACAGGTATACAATGTAGATGGATGGATAGTATACTTTATGGATGACGAGTGACGACACAGAGGTAGGTACAGCAGTGGCCTACCGTACTGCTATATACAGTATAATGGACCTGGTGGACACTGTCAGCAGACTGCTAAACTACTAGTATAAAAAAAAGCCACCACAGGTAAACAATGTAGATGGATGGATAGTATACTTTATGGATGACGAGTGACGACACAGAGGTAGGTACAGCAGTGGCCTACCGTACTGCTATATACAGTATAATGGACCTGGTGGACACTCAGCAGACTGCTAAACTACTAGTATAAAAAAAAGCCACCACAGGTATACAATGTAGATGGATGGATAGTATACTTTATGGATGACGAGTGACGACACAGAGGTAGGTACAGCAGTGGCCTACCGTATTGCTATATACAGTATAATGGACCTGGTGGACACTGTCAGCAGACTGCTAAACTACTAGTATAAAAAAAATCCACCACAGGTATACAATGTAGATGGATGGATAGTATACTTTATGGATGACGAGTGACGACACAGAGGTAGGAACAGCAGTGGCCTACCGTACTGCTATATACAGTATAATGGACCTGGTGGACACTGTCAGCAGACTGCTAAACTACTAGTATAAAAAAAAAGCCACCACAGGTATACAATGTAGATGGATGGATAGTATACTTTATGGATGACGAGTGACGACACAGAGGTAGGTACAGCAGTGGCCTACCGTACTGCTATATACAGGATAATGGACCTGGTGGACACTCAGCAGACTGCTAAACTACTAGTATAAAAAAAGCCACCACAGGTATACAATGTAGATCGATGGATAGTATACTTTATGGATGACGAGTGACGACACAGAGGTAGGTACAGCAGTGGCCTACCGTACTGCTATATACAGTATAATGGACCTGGAGGACACTGTCAGCAGACTGCTAAACTACTAGTATAAAAAAAATAGCCACCACAGGTATACAATGTAGATGGATGGATAATATACTTTATGGATGACGAGTGACGACACAGAGGTAGGTACAGCAGTGGCCTACCGTACTGCTATATACAGTATAATGGACCTGATGGACACTGTCAGCAGACTGCTAAACTACTAGTATAAAAAAAGCCACCACAGGTATACAATGTAGATGGATGGATAGTATACTTTATGGATGACGAGTGACAACACAGAGGTAGGTACAGCAGTGGCCTACCGTACTGCTATATACAGTATAATGGACCTGGTGGACACTGTCAGCAGACTGCTAAACTACTAGTATAAAAAAAAGCCACCACAGGTATACAATGTAGATGGATGGATAGTATACTTTATGGATGACGAGTGACGACACAGAGGTAGGTACAGCAGTGGCCTACCGTACTGCTATATACAGTATAATGGACCTGGTGGACACTCAGCAGACTGCTAAACTACTAGTATAAAAAAAAGCCACCACAGGTATACAATGTAGATCGATGGATAGTATACTTTATGGATGACGAGTGACGACACAGGGGTAGGTACATCAGTGGCCTACCGTACTGCTATATACAGTATAATGGACCTGGTGGACACTGTCAGCAGACTGCTAAACTACTAGTATAAAAAAAAGCCACCACAGGTATACAATGTAGATGGATGGACAGTATACTTAATGGATGACGAGTGACGACACAGAGGTAGGTACAGCAGTGGCCTACCGTACTGCTATATACAGTATAATGGACCTGGTGGACACTCAGCAGACTGCTAAACTACTAGTATAAAAAAAAAAGCCACCACAGGTATACAATGTAGATGGATGGATAGTATACTTTATGGATGACGAGTGACGACACAGAGGTAGGTACAGCAGTGGCCTACCGTACTGCTATATACAGTATAATGGACCTGGTGGACACTCTCAGCAGACTGCTAAACTACTAGTATAAAAAAAAGCCACCACAGGTATACAATGTAGATGGATGGATAGTATACTTAATGGATGACGAGTGACGACACAGAGGTAGGTACAGCAGTGGCCTACCGTACTGCTATATACAGTATAATGGACCTGGTGGATACTGTCAGCAGACTGCTAAACTACTGGTATAAAAAAAAGCCACCACAGGTATACAATGTAGATGTTTGGATAGTATACTTTATGGATGACGAGTGACGACACAGAGGTAGGTACAGCAGTGGCCTACCGTACTGCTATATACAGTATAATGGACCTGGTGGACACTGTCAGCAAACTGCTAAACTACTAGTATAAAAAAAAAGCCACAGGAGTGTTTTTCAGGCAGACAAACGTATACTGGTGGTCACTGTCAGCAAAACTCTGCACTGTACTCCTGCTATAGCTGCTCCCCAGTACCCACAATTAAGCAGTGTGAGCACTCAGCACAGATATATTATGCAGCACACTGAGCACAGATATGGTATGGAGCATTTTTTTCAGGCAGAGAAGAGAACGGATAAAAAACTGGTGGTCACTATCAGCAAAACTCTGCACTGTACTCCTCCTAACAGCTGCTCCCCAATCCTCGCCACAATAGTAAAATAAACAAGCAAAGCAATCAGATCAACTGTCTCGTATATAAACGGAGAGGACGCCAGCCACGTCCTCTCCCTATCAATCTCAATGCACGTGTGAAAATGGCGGTGACGCGCGGCTGCTTATATAGAATCCGAATCTCGCGAGAATCCGACAGGGGATGATGACGTTCGGGCGCGCTCGGGTTAGCCGAGCAAGGCGGGAAGGTTCGAAATTGCCTCGGACCCGTGTAAACAAGGTGAAGTTCGGGGGGGTTCGGTTTCCGAGAAACTGAACCCGCTCATCACTAATATATATATATATATATATATATATATATATATAGCCATTTCATGTTCTACATGAATAAAGACCACTATATCATCAGCACTGCATCTGCATCAATCAGTTATGGTAGGCAGTGTCATCTGCAGCTCTGTAGGCTTCAAGCAGAATGAGCATATTGAAGTACTGCTGTATACAATATTACACACACACACACACACACACACACACACACACACACACATGTTGAAATTTAACATTCTGCTAGACACACTGTTCTAACTACATGTAATTTCAACAATCAGATACAGGTTTTAAATATTTGACTTTTTCATGCTGGTTGGCTTGCAATTAGCAAACCACAATTACACAATTTGTATTTGTCTACAGTCTCAAAATGAACAATTGCAATTTAACCTTAGGAGGTTTAAATTCTTATTGTTTGAGGCACAGTTTTTTACCTTTTATACAAGTTTACCTAAGGCAGAGAACAGTTTTTTCAGCAAATTAACTCTACATGTTTAACGGAAATTGATGATTGTTCTTAAAATTTCTTCATTTTTTAAGACTTTCTATTTGATTTATTGGTACACAATCAGATACAGAGATGAAGCACTTTGTCAGGGAAGTGATACTATTGTGCAAGTTACTAGAACAAATCTTGGGGAAAAAATATTCACAGCTAGAAAACTTTATTACTTTGAGTGCAGACATATATCAGAAATAGGTCAGACCAAGAAGACCTGTTGTATCTCTTCTAGAGCCAGCTCTCAACCACTGGGAGCTATATAATGTAGATATGACAAAATCGTAAAAACTAAACTTCCAAAGTCATGAAGTCACAAAGACTATAAAGTAAACTAAAACTTCACAAAACTCCAATGCAGAATCAGCCTAACTAGTGGCAGAAAAAAATATTCCTCTTACACTTCCAATATTTTCTGGTCAGTGGCATCAATCTCCCAGAGGCTACTCAACCACTCTACTTCAGGCACCAAGTGTGCGGGGTTTGCCAACAGTAGGAGCAAAAAGGAGGTGGTGCAAGTGCAAAATAGTGAGCTCGGTCTGGGCTGCTAGTTGCCTGTAGCATTAGGGACAGCATGCAGACACTGCAAAGTGAGGTCCTGTGGGCGGACAGTGATGGACAGTGTCTCCTATAGCCCGTTTCCGCAGGTGCTCCTACAATGGCGCTGACCACAGTGGCAAGAATCAGACATCCATCTCTTCTGCCATGTAAAGAGAAGGAACTGCCAGCCACAGCCCAGAGAGGAGGACTGGCTCAGAGAGAAAAATGTATATGAGGGGGGATTATGTGCACTGTGTCAAGATTAAGGGGCATATTTATCACCATCCGCGTCCTTGGATGCAGATGTCATGTGATAAAATCACCCAAACTCGCACTGCAATAGTTGATTACATCGCAGGGATGTAATAATTATCTCATGCTGTGACAAAGCTTGCGAGCAAGCTCTGTCCCTGCGATGACACTCTGCAGCATCATTGGGGTACACGCTGACATCACCGCTACCGCCGCCACTCGATCGACACCCCTGTTGTCATGTCAACCCCCCCTGGATAGTATAATTACCAGCCCAGGGAGCTGGTCCACGCTGCTCCTGCAGGGCTGCTGGGTGCCAGATCCTGTGGGCTGAGATGACCCGCGGTGCTGTAAAGTGCGCTGCCGTTTTGCAGTGTCACTTTACTGCATCGGGGTCACAGTGAAGCATATAAGGGACCCGGCGCCCGGCAGCGCTCAACAGAGCAGTGGACACCATCTCCCTGGACTGGTAAGTATGTTTACTTTTTTACTTTTTTTTGTCTTCTTACACTTTGATCAGCTTGTGTGTCCATCGGACACACATAGCCGATCACTGGAGCCGGATCCCGCACAGCTTTAGCTGAAAGCTGGGCAAATGCCTACCTATCGCAGTGCTGCCCTGTGATCTCGCCAGCCTGAGCTAGCGAGATTATCACAGGGCACACTGCAGTGTTTTTTGAGATTTTTTTTTTGTAAATTTGCCCATATCGCATTTCCCATTATAAGTATGGGGAATACAATGTGGATTAATTAAAAAAAAAAGTGAATTAAAGGGTTTGGAGTAGTTTTTCATGAAAACTGCTCCAAATGCACTTTAATACATTGGAGTGATACTAAAATATTGTGAAAAGGGTGTGAAAACATCCTTTTTCTAGAGATGAGCAGATTCAGTTCCCTGAGCCCATTCTGAGCCCGGATCCGAGTCCGGCTCGGGACTTCCCGCCAGACTCGGAAACCATAACAAGGCAAAATATCATCATCCCACTGTCGGATTCTCGCAGGTTTTGGATCCCATATAAACAGCTTCACGTCGCCGCCATTTTCACTCCGGACATGGAGAGTGAGGGAGACAGACCTCTGTCTCTCTCTCTGTGGGTGGTGGCATTGAGTGAGGTTAGTATATGCACTGTAGGGGTGCTGCTGCAGTCACTGTGGTGTACCTGTGCTGTGTTAGGAGTGCTGTCCTGGCTGTCCTAGCTGTCACTGGTGTTTCATGTGCTGTTATGGCCGGGTGCTGCAGCTCTACATGGGTGTTGCTGTCCTAGCTGTCACTGTGTTCTACAGGGTGCAGGGTCACTGTCCTCCTCCTGTATGCTGTAAAATATTGGGGGGCTGCTGGCCCTGTATGTTATAAAAATTCAGGGGTGCAGTTGTTAAAAATTAAATGCACACTGCTCCTGTATGCTGTAAAATATAGGGGTGCTGCTGGCCCTGTCTGTTGTAAAAATTCAGAGGTGCAGATGTTAAAAAATAAAAGCACACTGCTCCTGTATGCTGTAAAATATAGGGGTGATGCTGTAAAAAAAACATTATATTGGCCTTGTATGCTATAAAAATTAAGGGGTGCAGTTGTTAAAAATTAAAAGCACACTGCTCCTGATGGCTGTAAAAATATAGGGGTGCTGCTGTTAAAATAACAATACACTGGCCCTGTATGCTATAAAAAGTCAGAGGTGCAGTTGTTAAAATTAAAAGCATACTGCTCCTGTGTGCTGTAAAAATATAGGGGTGTTGCTGTTAAAAAAAACATTACCATGGCCCTGTATCTTGTAAAACTTCAGGGGTGCAGTTGTTAAAAATTAAAAGCACATTGCTCCTGTATGCTGTAAAATATAGGGGTGCTGTTAAAATAACATTACACTGACCGTGTATGCTGTAAAAATTCAGAGGTGCAGTTGTTAAAAATTAAAAGCACACTGCTCCTGTATGCTGTAAAATATAGCGGTGCTGCTGTTAAAATAACATTACACTGGCCCTGTATGCTATAAAATGTCATGGGTACAGTTGTGAAAAATTAAAAGCTTGCTGCTACTGTATGCTGTAAAATATAGGGGTGCTGCTGTTAAAATAACATTACACTGGCCCTGTATGCTATAAAAATTTCATGGGTGCAGTTGTTAAAAATTAAAAGCGCACTGCTACTGTATGCTGTTAAATATAGGGGTGCTGCTGTTAAAATAACATTACACTGGCCCTGTATGCTGTAAAAATTCAGTAGTGCAGTAAAATAAATGTACACTGCCCCTGTCTTGTATGCTGTAAAAATTCAGGGGTGCAGTGAAAATAAATGTACAGTGGCCCTGTATGCTGTAAAAATACAGGGGTGCAGTGAAAATCAATGTTCATTAGCCTTGTCTTGTATGCTGTAAAATTACAGGGGTGTTGTGAAAATACAGGGGTGCTGGCACTGTCCACGGTTGCGATATCTAGGCCTGACCTTCAAAACATTGTATGGGAAGAGGAGGCTCCTACCACCATTTGCACACCCCCTGGAAGTGCTGGGAGAAGCACCACCAGTCCAGTTGCTAATATTGAGATTGAGGATGTCACTGTAGAAATACACCAGGATGAGGAGGATATGGGTGTAGCTGGCGCTGCGGAGGAAGTGGATGAAGAGGATTCTGATGGTGATGTGGTTTGTTTGAATAAGGCACCAGCGGAGACAGTTGTTGTCCATGGGATGAAAAAGCCCATTATTATGCCTGGGCAAAATACCAAAAAAGCCACCTCTTCAGTGTGCAATTATTTCTCCACAAATCCGGACAACAGGTGTCAAGCCATCTGTTGCCTTTGTCAATCCATAATAAGTAGGGGTAAGGACATTAACCACCTGGGAACACCTACATCACCTGCAGCGCATTCATCATAAGTCATTGTCAAGTTCAGAAACTTTGGGTAATAGCGTAAGCAGTCCACTGACACCTAAATGATGTGCTTTTGTTTGAATATTATTTCTCTGTGAGAATGAGGATGTAAACACTGAAGGAGGGGAAGAGTCTGAGGATGAAGACGACATCTTGCCACTGTAAAGCCTGTTTGTGCAAGGAGAGATTAATTCCTTTTTTTTGGTGGGGGCCCAAACAAACCAATCATTTTAGCCACAGTCGTGTGACAGACCCTATCACTGAAATGATTGGTTTGTTAAAGTGTGCATGTCCTGTTTATACAACATAACGGTGGGTGGTAGGGCTGAAGTACAATTCGATCTTGCACGTCTTTTCTTTGCCACTTCATTCTAGGGGTGCTGCCGAAATGGGATGCTGCCTCTCTGCCCTATCAATCTAGGGGCACTGCCCCACTGCCGTTTAACTCCAGGGGTGCTGTTGCCTGTCTACCGTGCTGTGTAATTCTCCAGGGGTGCTGCATATGCTGTATAAGTCATGGGGTGCTGCTGTATTTGATACTAGGTTTAAATGAAAGTCTAGAACAGATATGAAACAAGCTTCAACATCACAAACAGATTTGTGAAAACTAGCCGCAAGTGTTTTTAAATAAAGTGGGGAGAGACCACATTTGTGGCCAAAGTCAGTGTGACTCAGAAGAGACTGACTCATAATCCAGCACAACTACTGGAGAGGTAAAAGTGATATATTCTGCCGGAACATTAGAAAGAGTGTAACTGGGACACACAGGTATGATCACATGCGTGTAATTGGGAGCTATGAAAAACAAAAATCAGGCATCAGCCACAAAATATGTAAATAAAAATGCAATAAAAAAATGGAAAAAAATAAACCCACGAGATTTTCACAAAATAAGTCTCCAGAGTCCGTGGAGGGGAAAATATCCAATCTTGATCCTGTGGTATACACCTGTTTATTTGCATCCAAGCATTAAATCTGAGATTATCTTAATCCCTGAAAATGGAGAAGGGGGTAAAATTTTGAAGGCTTTGGCCCCTAGTTTTTCAGTTTGTCCAGTAATGTGGTAATTAATAATTATATATTTGCTTGGTTGAAGTCCTTTCTGTTCCACACCAATATAGGTGAAAGCTTGTGTGTTGTTCCTGATTGCATGTGCCTCTCTAATTTTTAATCACCCTCTTGACACTGTCCTTTTCCTCTTGCCTCTTCTCATAATGCAAGTCATCAAATATGGAGGTAATACATTTGTAGGTAGCTATGATTCAGAGAACTTGGCACGCTTTTTCCAGGGGGACCACCTGTCGCTGAAATGATGGGTTTATTGTACTGTGCATGTCCTGTATAAACAACATAAGGGTTGGTGGAAGGTCTCGGGTGCACCTCTGTTTTTTTTTCTTTGCATTCTGTGCTGTTTGGGGCCTAGTTTTTAAAACTGCCATCCAATCTGCCACTGCAGTGCCGCTCCTAGATGGGCCAGGTGTTTGTGCTGCCCACTTGTGTCGCTTAGCTTAGTCATCCAGCTACCTCTTTGCACCCCTTTTTTTTCTTTGCATTCTGTGCTCTTTGGGGCCTATTTTTTAAAACTGCCATCCAATCTGCCACTGCAGTGCCACTCCTAGATGGGCCAGGTGTTTGTGCTGCCCACTTGTGTCGCTTAGCTTAGTCATCCAGCTACCTCTTTGCACCCCTTTTTTTTTCTTTGCATTCTGTGCTCTTTGGGGCCTATTTTTTAAAACTGCCATCCTATCTGCCACTGCAATGCCACTCCTAGATGGGCCAGGTGTTTGTGCTGCCCACTTGTGTCGCTTAGCTTAGTCATCCAGCTACCTCTTTGCACCCCTTTTTTTTCTTTGCATTCTGTGCTCTTTGGGGCCTATTTTTTAAAACTGCCATCCTATCTGCCACTGCAATGCCACTCCTAGATGGGCCAGGTGTTTGTGCCGCCCAATTTTGTCACTTAGCTTAGTCATCCAGCAACCTTGATGAAACCTTTTGGCCTAAAAACTATTATGTGAGGTGTGAGATGTTTAGAATAGACTTGAAAGGTGTTCAGAATAGAGTGGAAATGAATGTTAATGAGGTTAATAATACCATAGGATCAAAATACCCCCAAATTCTATGATTTTAGCTGTTTTTATGTTTTTTTCAAAAATTACCCAGATCCAAAACCAAAACCCGAAAGGGTGGTTTTGTCAAACCAATCTAGATCCAAACCACGAGTGGGGATCCAGATCCAAAACCAAAACACAGAACATGAAAAGTGTCCACCACACATCTCTAGTTTATATGTGCCTGGGGGGACAGAGGGAGAGCAGTGTCATGGATAAAATGTTAAAATGTACTAGGGGGAGAGCTGCGTGTGGAATACCCCCTATACCTGCCTGACGCCACACATCTTATTGGAGGGTTATGTAGAAATGCATGCCACCCCCCTTTCTCTCTCTCTCTCTCCCTCACCCCTCTGTCTCTCTCCCTAACACCTCTCTATCCCATTTCTCCCTCACCCCTCTTTCCCATCTCTCTTCTATCTCTTTCTCCTCTCTCTGACCTATCTCTACCTCACCCCTCTCTCCCATCTCTCCTCTCTTCCATCTCTCTCTGCTCTCTCTCTCCTATCTCCCCTCTCTCTCCCTTACCCTCTCTCCTTCACTATCTCCCCTCTCCCTCATCTTTCTTTACCATCTCTACCTTACCTCTCTCTCCTATCTCTCTCATCTCTCCCTCTTCTCTCTCATCTCTCTCCTCTCTCTCCCTCTCCTTAATCTATCTCACTCTCCATCTTTCTCCATCACCCCTCTCTCTCTCCCATCACTTTCTCTCTTCTTCTTCTCTCTCTCTCTCTCTCTCTCTCTCTCTCTCTCTCTCTCTCTCCCTCTCTCCCCCGTGGAGCAGCATAATTAGGGTTACTACATTGCAGTGTATTATTTTTGTAATTATTATTATATCATTATTATTATTATTATTTTTTTGGGGGGTCTTACTACCTTACCCCGGGTGCTTAAAATTCTAGTTTTGGCCCTGCCTCCTTTCTAATCATATCAATTTATAAGCATAAAATATACCTTGCTCTACAAAGTGAACCTTATGTAACTTTATTGTGCAGTAGCAGAAAGAACATTTTGAGGTTAAAAATTGGATTTATTTAAATTTATATATTTAATACTATACAAGCCCCTGTACAGTATATGCACATGTAAAATGTACAAATTCAAGCAATGTGGAAGAAAACTATAAAGCTATTGTTTTGGTTTTCTCCTTTTTCTCCTTTTTCTCCTTTGCACACATGGTAAAATGGTAAAACGTAATTTACTGTGTAAATGTACTATTATTAGCATGGAGCATATTGTTTGGGGGTTGGAGGCTGGCTACAGGGATGCACACTACAGGCAGGGGAGCGGGGGTTGGAGGCTGAAATGCAAAAAGTAAATGAAGGTACAGATGTGTCCATGTTCTCTATATGCATCACAGCAGCATTTTTACGCACCTGTTCGCGACTATTCGCAGTGTGCGTTTGCACCATGCATTTCTATGGAATCGGGTGTGAATGCACATGCCAGCGCACAGCTGCGGGCACAGTATTTACGCCAAATGAGTCGTGTTTGCCGTGAATAGGCTGCAAGATCATTATGGGCACATCTGTAGCATTTTGTTTAACATAGAAACAGGAAATCACAAATAAATTAGTATCTGACTATAGGTGAAAATAAGGGGAAGTCATCACCTTGACAAACGTATTTATTTGTATGACTGTCTTTGTGTGTATGCTATTAAATCTTTCTCATACGTCCTAGAGGATGCTGGGGTCCATCTCAGTACCATGGGGTATAGACGGTTCCACAGGAGCCATGGGCACTTTAAGACTTTTCTAGAGTGTGAACTGGCTCCTCCCTCTATGCCCCTCCTCCAGACTTAGAAAATGTGCCCAGGCAGACTGGTTGCACTCCAGTGGAGCTCTACTAAGTTTCACTGAAAGACTTTATGTTAGGTTTTTTATTTTCAGAGAGACTGCTGGCAACAGTCTCCCTGCTTCGTGGGACTTAGGGGGAAGAAGTAGCAACCAACTTCCTAAAGAGTTTCATAGCTCTGCTTCTTGCTGACAGGACACCATTAGCTCCTGAAGGGTACTGAACACTAGCTGCGGCTATGCGCTCACTCCCACAGCACGCCGTCACCCCCCTAACAGGTCCAGAAGTCAGAAGACGCGTGAGTATTATAACCAGAGATCTGCAAGAGGGACCTCCGGTCATCGTGACGGCTCAAGGTACCGCGCAGCGAGTGGGAACACTGTGCGGACATGCTACCCATACACAGCGCACAGCAAGGTGCAGGGCAGGGGGGGTGCCCTGGGCAGCATGAAAACCTACTCTAACTGGCAAAATAGTAGCATATTATGCCGTGGCACAATCCTACACCCCCGCCAGTATAAAAAATACCTTAGGTTTTCTGAGGGGAAATACGCCATTACAAGGGGCGGGGCTTCCTCCTCAGTCAGTCAGCACACTGCTCAGCGCCATTTTTCTCCTATGCAAGCTGCTGGGGAAGAAACGCTGGTCCTCCTCCACTTCTGAATCAAGTATCAGGGTGTATTAAAGGGGGTGCAAGGTGTAAATTGTGCTCAATTTATGTGATTTGACATTATAAGCGCTACAGGCAGCGATTTTTCTGTCAGGGGCGCTGAGTTGTGGGCTGGCAAATCCCTTTCTGTGTCCCTCTGACAGATTTTACTGTGGGTCTGTCCCCTATAAGCCCTGGAGTGTCTGTGGTGTGATTGTACACGAGTGTGACATGTCTGAGGCAGTTGTAATGTGGTGGCGCTGCCGACACACCATGAGCCAGAATGGGTGAAAGAATTTCGTGATAGTGTGAATCATATCAGTAAGAGATTGGATAAATCTGAGTCTCATACAGAAAGCTGGAGAAAATCAGTCGAAGATGTGATTTTTAATAGTTCTGCCTTTTCATCGACAGGGGACCCATCTGGGTCACATAAAAGGTCATTTGCACATGTAGTACAAACTGATACCGACACGGACTCTGACTCCTGTGTCGACACTAGTGATTCCAGGGGAATAGATCCAAAATTAGCAAAAAACATTCAATACATGATTGTTGCTATAAAAGAGGTGTTAGAGGTTACGGAGGCCCCTCCTTTACCACAGGAGAAGGCTTACTTTTATAAAGAAAAGAAAAGTAGCATAACTTTCACTCCATCTCATGAGCTGAACACTCTCTTTGAGGGAGTCTGGGCAAATCCTGAAAAGAAATTTCAGATTCCCAAACGGATTCAGGTAGCTTACCCTTTCTGTGCAGAAGACAGGAAAAGGTGGGAGTCACCCCCCATTTTAGACAATGCCCTGTCACGGTTAACAAAAAAGGTGATTCTCCCTGCACCTGGGACAGCTTCACTTAAGGAGCCGGCAGACCGCAAGTTGGAGACTACGTTGAAATCTATTTATGTGGCCAATGGGACACTACTCAGGCCTACCATTGCCTGTGCGTGGGTGAGTAGTGCTATTGAAAAGTGGTCAGAAAACCTGTCCTCAGACATTGACACAATAGATAGAGATGAGATTGTCCTAAAGTTAGGTCATATCAAGGATGCTGCTGCGTACATGCTAGAAGCCATGAAAGATATTGGTCTCTTGGGATCAAGAGCCGCTACCATGGCGATATCAGCACGACGGGTGTTGTGGATTCGCCAATGGAATGCTGACGCAGATTCCAAAAAGAATATGGAGGCTCTCCCATATAAAGGCGAGGCCTTGTTTGGAGATGGGCTGGATGCCTTCGTTTCTGCGGCTACCGCAGGTAAGTTGACATTTTTGCCTAATGCTCCTGCGCCGGCATAGAAGACACATCACTCTCAGATGCCATCCTTTCGGCCCAATAAATACAAAAAGGGTAAAGGTTCCCCCTTCTTTGCAGGTAAAGGAAGGGGAAAAGGAAAAAAGTCTGCAGTGTCTCCAGGATCACAGGAGCAGAAATCAACCTCTGCTTCTGCCAAATCTTCAGCATGACGCTCGGGCTTCCTTGAGGGAGTCCGCTCAGGTGGGGGCACGTCTGAAACTTTTCAGTCAGATTTGGATTCAATCTGGCCTGGATCCGTGGATTTTACAAATAGTATCCCATGGGTACAAACTGGAGTTTCAAGACATTCCCCCGTGACGGTTTTTCAAATCGGCCTTAACAGCTTCTATCCCAGACAGGGAAGTAGTAGCTGCAGCAATACAAAAGTTGTGTCAGGATCAAGTCATTGTCCTAGTTCCCTTGTCATAACAAGAAGAAGGATTTTATTCAAGCCTCTTCGTGGCTCCGAAGCCAGACGGCTCGGTCAGACCGATTCTAAACCTGAAGACACTGAATCTCTACCTGCAAAGGTTCAAGTTCAAGATGGAATCTCTGAGGGCAGTGATTTCCAGTCTGGAGGAAGGGGACTTCATGGTGTCAGTGGACATAAAAGATGCCTACTTACATGTTCCCATTTATCCTCCTCATCAAGCTTATCTGAGATTCGCAGTACAGGATTGTCATTACCAGTTCCAGACGTTGCCGTTCGGACTCTCCACGGCACCGAGGGTATTCACTAAGGTGATGGCAGAGATGATGGTCCTCCTTCGACAGCAAGGAGTCAATATAATTCCTTACCTGGATGATCTCCTGTTAAAAGCGAGGTCCAGGGAAACGTTGGTGCAGAACATTGCACTCTCCCTGATAGTACTTCAACAACACTGTTGGATCATAAATTTTCCAAAGTCACAGTTGGAACCGACGACAAGATTGTCCTTTCTGGGGATGATACTGGACACAGAAGTACAGAGAGTATTTCTTCCAGTAAAAAAGGCTCTGGAAATCCAGAGAATGGTCAAACAAATTCTGAAACCAACAAGGGTGTCGATTCATCAATGCATTCGGTTGTTGAGAAAGATGGTAGCGGCCTACGAGGCCATACAGTTTGGCCGCTTCCATGCCAGAGTATTCCAGTGGGACCTGTTGGACAAGTGGTCCGGATCCCATCTACACATGCATCAGAGGATAATCCTGTCATCCAAAGCCAGAATTTTGCTCCTGTGGTGGCTTCACAGTTTTCACCTCCTAGAGGGACGCAGGTTCGGGATTCAGGACTGGGTCCTAGTAACCACGGATGCAAGCCGCCGAGGCTGGGGAGCAGTCATACAGGGGTAAAGCTTCCAAGGAAGATAGTCAAGTCAGGAAATCTGTCTTCACATAAACGTTCTGGAGTTGAGAGCCATTTACAACGGCCTTCTACAAACGGTGCATCTTCTTCAAGATCAACCCATACAGATCTAGTCAGACAATGTAACAGCAGTAGCGTACATAAACCGCCAGAGCGGAACGAAAATCAGAGCGGCAATGGCAGAGGTGACAAAGATCCTCCTCTGGCCAGAAAGACATGCAAGAGCTCTGTCGGCAATTTTCATTCCGGGAGTGGACAACTGGGAAGCAGACTTCCTCAGCAGACATGATCTCTATCCAGGAGAATGGGGCCTCCACCAAGAAGTCTTCGCAGAGGTGACAGGTCTTTGGGGAGTTCCTCAAGTTGACATGATGGCATCTCATCTCAACAAGAAGCTTCAGAGATATTGTTCCAGGTCGAGAGACCCTCAAGCAATAGCAGTGGATGCACTGGTGACCCAGTGGGTGTTTCGGTCAGTGTATTTCTTTCCTCCACTTCCACTAATACCAAAAGTGCTCAAGATCGCAAGAAGAACAAGGGTTCGAGCGATCCTCATTGTCCCACTGGCCAAGGAGAGCTTGGTATCCAGATCTTCAGGAGTTGCTAATAGAAGATCCTCGGCCTCTACCTCTTCGCGAGGACCTGCTGCAGCAGGGGCCGTGCGTGTATCAAGACTTACCGCGGCTACGTTTGACGGCATGGCTGTTGAGCGCCGGATCCTAGCCCGAAAGGGTATTCCAAAAGAAGTCATTCCCACTCTGATTCAGGTCAGGAAAGGAGTAATGTCTAAACATTACCACCGTATTTGGAGAAAATATGTGTCTTGGTGTGAATCCAAGAAGGCTCCTACGGAAGAGTTTCAGTTAGGACGTTTTCTCCATTTTCTGCAGGCAGGTGTGGATGCAGGCCTAACATTGGGTTCAATCAAGGTCCAGATTTCGGCCTTGTCCGTTTTCTTTCAGAAACAATTGGCCTCCCTTCCAGAAGTTCAGACGTTCGTGAAAGGGTTTCTGCACATCCAACCACCATTTGTGCCTCCAGTGGCACCATGGAATCTTAACGTGGTGTTGCAGTTCCTTCAATCGGACTGGTTTGAACCTCTACAGGAGATAGAGTTGAAGTTTCTCAGTTGGAAAGTGGTCATGCTGTTGGCCTTGGCATCCGCAAGGAGGGTGTCTGAGTTAGGGGCCTTGTCTCACAAGAGTCCTTACTTGATCTTCCATGAAGATAGGGCTGAGTTAAGATCTCGTCAGCAATTTCTTCCAAAGGTGGTTTCTTCTTTCCATATAAACCAACCTATTGTGGTGCCAGTGGCTACTGACACCTTCGCTGCATCAAAGTCTCTGGATGTGGTCAGAGCTTTGAAAATTTATATCGCAAGAACAACTCGGATACAGAAAACAGAGGCTCTGTTTGTCCTGTATGCTCCCAACAAGATTGGGTGTACTGCTTCTAAGTAGACTATTGTGCGCTGGATCAGAGGTACGATTCAGCACGCTCATTCCATGGCAGGATTGCCGATAAAGAATTTGGCAAATGCCCATTCTACTAGAAAGGTGGGCTCATCCTGGGCAGCTGCCCAGGCAGTCTCGGCGTTACAACTTTGCCGAGCAGCTACTTGGTCAGGGGCAAACATGTTTGCTAAGTTTTACAAGTTTGACACCTTGGCCGATGAGGACCTCAAGTTTGGTCGATCGGTGCTGCAGGGTCATCCACACTTTCCCGCCCATACTGGAGCTTTGGTATAACCCCATGGTACTGAAGTGGACCCCAGCATCCTCTAGGACGTATGAGAAAACAGGATTTTAATACCTACCGGTAAATCCTTTTCTCCTAGTCCGTAGAGGATGCTGGGCACCTGACCCAGTGCGTACTTTACCTGCAGTAGTAGGTAGTTGTTATAGTTACACAAGTGTTGTGTTACAATTATTATCAGCATGTTGCTGCAATAGTTCATGCCCGTTGGCATATGTTATGTTGAATGCCATGTTGTGCGGCATGGTTGAAGTGTGAGCTGGTGTGAATCTCACCGTTAACTTTAAAGTAAATCCTTTCCTCAAAATGTCCGTCTCCCTGGGCACAGTTCCTATACTGAGGTCTGGAGGAGGGGCATAGAGGGAGGAGCCAGTTCACACTCTAGAAAAGTCTTAAAGTGCCTATGGCTCCTGCGGAACCGTCTATACCCCATGGTACTGAAGTGCACCCCAGCATCCTCTACAGACTAGGAGAAAAGGATTTACCGGTAGGTATTAAAATCCTGTTTTTACATTGTGTGGCATCCAGGAGAGACCTTGCTGACCAGCTGGATATCAAGCTGCAGGGGTTAACAACCCCCTCCCCCCTCCCTATCTGTGTCATCACCAGCAACTAAATGACCCCTCAAGCTGACGGCTAGGTGGAGAAAAACAAGGAAAAAGGGTGAGCTGAAAACGCAAAAGGAAGAGTCCATGATGGGGAGAAGTGAAGCAGACAGCAGAGACAGTTACATGATGTGTGAAAGCATGATATAGGAGACAGTGAGAATAAGGTTAGTGACTGGTGAGGCACTGGATGTTCAGCTCACCCCACCCCGCACAAAAAAAATCATAGGGTTCCCCCTACTTAAGCAAAACCAGCACCAGGCTGAACCAGCCAGGGGGGATAATGCCATAACTAGAGATGTGCGGCTGGCACTTTTCGTGTTTTGTGTTTTGGTTTTGGTTCTAATTCCATTTTCGTGTTTTGGTTTTGGCTTGGTTTTGCCAAAACCACCCTTTCGTGTTTTGGTTTTGGTTCTGGATGATTTTTGGAAAAAAACATAAAAACAGCTAAAATCACAGAATTTGGGGGTAATTTTGCTCCTACGGTATTTTTAACCTCAATAACATTCATTTCCACTCATTTCCAGTCTATTCTGAACACCTCACACCTCACAATATTGTTTTTAGGCCTAAAAGTTGCACCGAGGTGTCTGTATGACTAAGCTATAAGCGACACAAGTGTGCGGCACAAACACCTGGCCCATCTAGGAGTGGCACTGCAGTTGCAGACAAGATGGCACTATTCAAAAACTAGTCCCCAAACAGCACATGATGCAAAGAAGAAAAAGCGACGCAATGAGGTAGCTGTATGACTGTTCTAAGCGACACAAGTGTGCGGCACAAACACTTGGGCCATCTAGGAGTGGCACTGCAGTGGCAGACAGGATGGTAGATTTAAAAAATAGGCACCAAACAGCACATGATGCAAAGAAGAAAAAGAGGTGCAATGAGGTAGCTGGATGGCCAAGCTAAGCGACACAAGTGGCCGACACAAACACCTGGCCCATCTAGGAGTGGCACTGCAGTTACAGACAGAATGGCACTTAAAATAACTAGTCCCCAAACAGCACATGATGCAAAGAAGAAAAATAGGTGCAAGATAGACTTGTCCTTGGGCCCTCCCACCCGCCCTTATATTGTATAAACAGGACATACAACACTTTAACAAACCCATAATTTCAGTTACATTGTCTGCCATACAACTGTGGCTGAAATGACTGGTTTGTTAGGGACCCCACCAAAAAAGAAGCAATCAATCTCTCCTTGCACAAACTGGCTCTACAGATGCAAGATGTCCACCTCATCATCATCCTCCGATTCCTCACCCCTTTCACAGTGTAAATCACAGTGTAAATCCTCCTCACTGAGTATTAATTTGTCCCCACTTGCAGGGGTTGTGCAAATGGTGGAAGGAGCCACCTCTTACCGTCCAGTGTTGGGAAGGTCAGGCATCGCAACCTCTGACACACTTGGACGCTCCTTGGGGATTTGTGATACCATCTCAGAGCACACAGTTCTTTTCTGTGCTCTTTCCAGCTTAACTATTTTCATTTTTCTAGCGGGAGGATGAGGGCTTCCATAGTCATGTGAAGTTGAACCACTAGCCATGAACATAGGCCAGGGCCTCAGCCGTTCCTTGCCACTCCGTGTGGTAAATGGCATATTGGCAAGTTTACGCTTCTCCTCCGACGATTTTAATTTTGATTTTTGAGTCATTTTTTTACTGATCTTTTGTGTTTTGGATTTTACATGCTCTGTACTATGACATTGGGCATCGGCCTTGGCAGACGACGTTGATGGCATTTCATCGTCTCGGCCATGACTAGTGGCAGCAGATTCAGCACGAGGTGGAAGTGGATCTTGATCTTTCCCTATTTTTTGAACCTCAACATTTTTGTTCTCCATATTTTAATGCGCACAACTAAAAGGCACCTCAGGTATACAATGGAGATGGATGGATAGTATACTTATGGATGACGAGTGACTGACGACACAAAGGTAGCTACAGCCGTGGACTACCGTACTGCGTCTGCTAGTATAGAGATGATAATTAATGATATAAAAAAATATATATATAACTACTGTAGGTATATATAATATAAAGACGGACCTGGTGGACACTGTCAGCAGACTCCTAAACTACTAGTATGAAGAAGATAGAAAAAAAAAAACCACCACAGGTAGGTAGGTATACAATTATGGACGAGCACTGACGACACAGAGATAGCCACAGCCGTGGCCTACCGTACTGCGTCTGCTAGTATAGAGATGATAATGATATAAAAAATATATATATATCACTACTGCAGGTATATATAATATAATAACGGACCTGCTGGACACTGTCAGCAGACTCCTAAACTACTAGTATGAAGAAGATAGAAAAAAAAAAACACCACAAGTAGGTATACAATTATGGACGAGCACTGACGACACAGAGGTAGCCACAGCCGTGGACTACCGTACTGCGTCTGCTAGTATAGAGATGATAATGATATAAAAAATATATATATATCACTACTGCAGGTATATATAATATAATGACGGACCTGCTGGACACTGTCAGCAGACTCCTAAACTACTAGTATGAAGAAGATAGAAAAAAAAACCCCACCACAGGTAGTGATAAAGCTAAATATTTATCGTATATAAAACACTTTAAGAGGTCTAAGAACACTGTACGCTATCTACGTAAGAAGTACCGTAAGGGTACGCAAGTTGCGTAACGATCGCTCAACCGCAGTCGAGACGCTCAAGCGTCACGTTCGCTTACGGCCCAGAGATCACAGGCAGGCACGCTATTGGCTGCCGACTAACGTAATGATTCGCTATAGCGGACGCTCGGGACCACGAGGAGATCACCAGCGGTGCAGACGCTTATAACGTTAAACCTTTATATCTATACCTTTAACAACGAAATATACAGTAAACCTTAGTGTGGTGACAGAGTGTAAGTGCAACCTGGTGTAACCTGATTAACTACAAAGCTGCTTGAGCGTCACCGACGCTCAGGGAATACTTAACACTATAAGAAATACACAGATACCTGGGCTTAGGGTCCAAAACCTATTATATGTATTATGACTATTATACTTGCAAAAGAATCACAGTACAAAGCATACACTACAATATAACATAGACTAACTAACCAGATAACTACACAGGAAATACAATACAATACAATTAAGGGAAAAATACGGGAGAAATAGAAGAGAGAGAGAGAGAGAGAGAGAGAGAGAGAAATGGCTCACAATAACATCAAGACAATATGATTGCGGAGAAACACTTGCGCACAAGGGGAAACGATCGCATGCGCCTCGATATCCAGCTCCCGATTATCAGCAATGAGAACCGTTGAAGAGAGTGAACTGGATATGGTCGGCCTGCCTATTTATGCCCCACACACAATGCAATTCAATGGTCCCTACAATCTTATTGTTCATTGGACACAGGAATTCGGCTTCGCATTATAACAAAAGGTCATAGGTTGATTCATACAGGTGGGCTGTGACTATTTCCAACAGCTCAGGTGGGAGGGAAACTGGGTTTCCCGCCGCATGGGTAATAAAGTGCAAATAAAGTAAATGTTCATAAACTTCTTATGTCCATAACTATTCGCACGAGCGATTGATCTGCTTCAAACCAACACCGGAATATTTCTAATTAAATATTCTTCCGATGGATACTAAACACCACTGTATTACTCCTGTCTGACCCTTCGTATCAAACAAAGAGGGATTTCTCTGTTCATGAACATTCTATATTAACCAAACTTGCAGAATCTATCAAAGGGACCATGATCTACAAAATACATTATTAGTGAAAATATGTAACGAATGAGTCGCACGCTACGATTACATAAACTCTACCGTAAATACGCATACCATGCGCCTGCGGGTGCCCGCGACTGTGAGTATGCGCACGTACGGGATAGCGTACGCATGCGCAGCACGGACCTGTGTGAGGTGCAAATATGGTAGTGTGCATAGAGATATTTTTCTGACTTTGACAGTCCACCCTTTGGCAGTCAATAATAACTGCCACCTTCTAAAACATTTCAAAAGGAGAAAAATATATGTCAGGGGTTAATTCATTTCCATGGTTGGGTAAGGGAGGAGAGAGGAGTAGGTGGGAAGAGGGTATGACCTAGTGAGATAGCAGAAGCATGTGTGTATGAATCCGTGCTTGGGGGTCATGTATCATCGTGCCGTACGTGTTTTAAATCAAGCTTCGAGGTATTGCGAAGTATACATGTGAATTCCTTCTTATCCCGTGGTACGGGTCTGTGGATGGGCTGTCAAACTTTACCGAGCTCTTTTTGGCTTTGGTTGTAACAAAATGGGGGAGCACATTTTAGTTGATGATACATGAATGGGGGAGATATGTGATTGCTGATATCTGTGCCTGTATTCCCTATCGACTATGTGTGTCATTACCTGAGGGTTGTAGAGATGAAGATAAAGAACACTTATGGAAAATGCAGTGGTATTCTATGTCAGGTTAATGTACATCTGTCGGTTGAAGTTTTGTTCGGTATCAGTTGAAAGTCGTCTTCTTTGCGCTGTTTTGCCCATTAGGTGCGAGCAAAAAGCTTTGTCAATGCCATTAGATTTACAAAAAAATGTTGGGCTAGCGTAAGTTTAAGAATTCTAGGGAAACTGGGGATCCATGGCAAAGTTCATCAAATGTCCGTATCTACAGTGGTCAAAACTTCTTCTTTGGTCAATCCGTTGTCTGTATAGCGTCTCGTCAACTTCCTTGTCCAAGTGGGTCTTGTTACCTTGGAGAAAACGGAAAAACAGGTGAAAGAAACGGACCGTAGAAATCGCATTTTCATCACATCATTGTTTCTACATTTGGGTCATAAATCAAGTCCAGGTTAATTACAGTTTCCTCACTCCTTAAACTCATTACCCTAGTACGATGATTGCACTTCATTAAAGCCTGACCGCATCTAAATATCAATCCAATCGATATGACAACACCTAAGATACATAGGAGAAACTTCCCAACATCCATTATGACTCCTTGAGCCCAGTCTCCTAAACCAGAAAACCAATTTCGCGGGTTCAACCATGACACCCAACCAGTCAGCTCATTACCTACAGCAGCAAGAGTGAGATTGTGTCTCCTGCGAAATTCCCACTTCAATTGGAGAATATCGTCCATCTTTTGGTCTATGACCTCGACCGGATCCTCGGTGCTATTCGTAATATATGTGCAACATTTCACGCCGTATTGTGTTGCCAGTGTGACACAATATCCGCCTGTCACTGCTGTGAGGTAATTGAGAACCATTCTATGCTGTACCAGTTCTGTTTTGTAAGCCTGAAGTTCTCTTCCAGTATACCTAAACGTGTCATCATACATTTCAGTGATATTATCTAACAAATTGGCGAGCGCAGAAATGTATTTATAATTCAGCACTCCTCTAGCGGTGCGGGTGAAATCTAACGCGATTAAGAATTGAATCCCGGTGGATTCACTTATCAGATCAGAGGCCGGATGCTCTGTCTTCTCTATCAGGTGCCTTTTAACAACGTGCTCGTAATGGGTGTGAGTATAAGGAGCTTGGGCACCACGGTGTATGTCTTTCATTTTGTCATGTGATACAGTCATTACTTCAGGCAGTACTTTTCCAATATAACACAATCCTTCAGAGTTTGGGGCAAGCCACTTGTACGCCTTTCTCCCGCATATGAAATATGCATCATCGGGGAGAACATATGGGACGGAGTAGGACATAACCATATTACACACCTTCCATGTGAAATTTTCTAACCCTAATTCTTCCATCTGCTTAGTACACGTATCAGGTTGTATGATATGTGCACAGTATCCTGGTGATACCTCTCCAACTTTAGTAATCCTATTTCCTAAGGTATACCTATACCGGAAAGATTTTCCTCTACTGGCTATGTGGCGTACAAGCTCTGTATCTGTAGGCATTCTATCTGCTCTATGCGAAAAGGTCATGGTGTGATTACTCCATGACACTTCCCAATTTCCCGGTTTTCGGGGATTGGAGATGTTGAAACATAATAGGGACCTATCCACATGGTATTGGTGGAGCTTCAAACTAGGAGGGCTGGAGATATTAAACCTCCGGTCCACCGGTCTCCCACCATTTAACTCAAGTACCTCCTCTATCGTTAAAGGAAATGGTACTAGCCCTGATTTGCTATGACCCTGAGGTACTTGAGAGCATACCCAACAATCTGTTTTGTTTAACACATTACCCACTAAGGAGTGATAGTCACTCAATGGATGCCGGTCCATATGGATATTAAAACTGGATTGGCATTTCTTAATGCACCCATCCTCAATGACATTGTTACAGAGCCTACAGATACAGTTTTCTTCAGCTAACAATCCTTCACAATTCCTTCTATGGTCAATGCTATCGGATCGTTTTCTGATACTCGCCTTTGCTTGTTGATTATGTTGTTCTCGGAAAACTACGCCTCCATCTTTATCATCAGAACCCATTCCAGAACCTCTCTCGACCTCCATGGTACTCTCGCCGGAACAGACTGCTCTGGTCAACATCATGGTTAACAGGAAAATCCGGATCACAGTCTCTTGGGGCAAGTCCATCTTATAGGAGGAAACGGAGAAGAATGAGAAGGGGGAAAAAGAAATTTTAGGGAGAGGGGATGGGAAGTGGAGAAAAACAATAAAAGGGAGTGGGGAGTCGACAACAGCTCTTGGTCTTGAGATTTTCACGGCTCAGGTGCCGCCTCAGTCCTCCTGGAACAGACACTCCAGTGATACAACCTCTACCGTCTGTTCCTTATCACGGGACTTCTCTGGATCAGCAACCTTCTTGCAGTGGGATGAATGAACCCAAGTCTCTCTCTCAGCAACCTTCAATGCTGTAGTGCTAGTCAATAAGACCTGGTATGGTCCTTCCCATCTGTCAATAAGGCAACCTGAGCGTAGAAAATTCCGTATCATCACATAATCCCCAGGTTCAATGTCATGACAATTACTATCTGGTAAATCAGGAATCACCAACTTCAGATTATCATTTTGATTCCTTAACTGTTTACTCATGTTAATCAAGTACTTTACAGTCACTTCATTGTTACATTTCAAATCATCCTGAGGGTTAATCATGACATGCGGTTGTCGACCAAACAAGATTTCAAAGGGAGACAGATTAAGAGGGGACCTGGGAGTGGTTCTGATGCTGTACAGTACAATGGGTAAAGCTTCTGGCCATGTCAATCCTGTCTCTGCCATCACTTTACTCAGTTTATTTTTAATAGTGCTGTTCACTCTTTCCACTTTCGCACTCGCCTGTGGACGGTATGGAGTATGCAGCTTGCTATCAATTCCCATCAATTTACACATTCCTTGAAAGACATCACCTGTAAAATGGGTACCCCTATCACTTTCGATAATTCTAGGGATACCATATCTACATACAAATTCCTGCACAATTTTCTTAGCAGTAAACATAGCGGTATTTGTAGCCGCAGGAAATGCTTCGACCCAATTTGAGAAAACATCTATACAGACAAGTACATATTTCAAATTCCGACAAGGGGGTAATTGTATGAAGTCAATCTGTATTACCTGGAAAGGGACGCCGGCAGGTGGGATATGGGATGGTTCTGTAGGTATTGCCTTTCCAATATTCTTTCTCAAACAGGTAAGGCATGACATTGCTCTTTAACTCGCATGAGAGGAGAATCCTGGGGCGCACCAATATGCTCTTACCAATTTGCACATCCCTTCCTTGCCTAGATGAGTCAGCCCGTGAGCTGCTTCAGCCAGACATGGAAGATATGCTCTGGGGGCCACTGGTTTACCATGTCCATCCGTCCAGAGTCCTGAGGACTCCTGGCCATATCCCTTTGCCTTCCAGACTGCCTTTTCCTGTGTGGAACACAAATTTTGCATCTCACACAACTTCTGTGTGTTGATGGTATTAAATACCATCAGTTGTGTGGTGTCTGTCTGTCTGGGGGTAGCAGCTGCTAACTTAGCAGCTTCGTCTGCTCGGCTGTTACCAAGTGATACTGGGTCCTGGCTATATGTATGTGCTTTACATTTGATAACAGCCACTCTGTCGGGTTCCTGTATCGCTGTTAGAAGCCTTTTTATGTGAGCTGCATGCGCTACCGGTGTACCAGCTGCCGTCATGAAATTTCTGAGGCGCCATAGGGCTCCGAAATCATGGACTACCCCGAATGCGTATCTAGAATCGGTGTAGATATTGGCTGATTTGCCCTTAGCCAATTCACATGCTCTGGTTAGGGCGACCAGTTCAGCAACCTGGGCTGAGTGAGGTGGGCCTAGTGGTTCCGCTTCTATGGTGCCTTGGTCATCTACGACTGCGTATCCAGTACACAAGTCTCCCGAGTCTGACTGTCTATGACAACTACCGTCCGTGTAGAACGTAAGTTCTGCATCTTCCAGTGGGTTGTCACTGATGTCAGGCCTTGCGGTAAAATTTTGGGTCAAATATTCCATACAATCATGTGTATCTTCCTTTGTATTAAATCCTCCTTCCCCATCACTCTCACCTTCCACCCTTTGTGCCTGACCAGGCACACCTGGGAGATATGTTGCAGGATTTAATGCACTGCATCTCCTTATGGTGATGTTTACGGGGGCCATTAGGGCCAATTCCCATCTTGTAAACCTCGCTGATGATACGTGTCTGGTTTGGGCAGAATTCAATAAGGCTGACACTGCATGTGGCGTATGGATTGTGAGGTTGTGGCCTAGCACGACATCTTCGCTTTTTGTCACTAGCAATGCTATCGCAGCAACGCTTCGCAAGCATGTGGGGAGGGATCGCGCTACCGTGTCTAGCTGAGCGCTGTAGTATGCAACTGGCCTGCTGGCATCACCGTGCTTTTGGGTTAGTACGCCTGCCGCGCAACCAGCACTTTCTGTTCCGTATAGTTCAAAGGGTTTCCCATAGTCTGGCATACCTAGTGCTGGTGCCTGCGTTAGGCACTGTTTAAGTCTCTCAAATGCTGTTTCGGACTCGTCTGTATGCGAAATCCTATCAGGTTTGTTTGAGGAGACCATTTCCTGCAAAGGTAACGCTAAAATGGAAAACCCTGGGATCCAATTACGGCAATACCCACACATTCCTAAAAATGTTCTGATTTGTTGCTGGGTTTGTGGCAGAGTCATGTCTCTAATTGCTTGGATTCTATCAGCGGTTAGGTGTCTCAGTCCTTGTGTTAAACAGTGTCCCAAATATTTTACCTTAGTTTGGCATAATTGCAACTTGTCTTTGGAAACCTTGTGTCCTGTGTCTGAAAGATGAAACAGGAGCTGTTTCGTATCCTTCAGGGATGCTTCCAATGAATCAGAACACAGTAGTAGATCGTCCACGTACTGTATTAATACTGATCCACTCATTGGTTGGAAAGACTGTAAACAATCATGCAAAGCCTGAGAAAATATACTTGGGCTGTCTATGAATCCTTGTGGTAATCGAGTCCATGTGTATTGGACTCCTCTGTATGTGAATGCGAATAAATATTGGCTGTCAGGGTGCAGAGGTACCGAAAAGAAAGCGGAGCAGAGGTCAATGACAGTGAAAAATTTGGCAGTGCGAGGGATTTGCATTAGGATGACAGCTGGATTTGGCACTACGGGGAACTGACTCTCAACTATTTTGTTAATCCCCCTTAGATCCTGCACTAGCCGGTAACCCCTCCCCCCACTCTTTTTAACAGGGAAGATGGGACTATTGGCAGTGCTGGACGTTCTTACCAGAATGCCCTGTTGTAGCAAGCGCTCTATTACTGGGTAAACTCCTAACTCCACCTCTGGCTTCAGAGGGTACTGTGGGATTTTTGGAGCTATCCTACCATCTTTTACTTGTACAACTACTGGAGCTACGTTTGCCATTAATCCAGTGTCCTGTCCGTCTTTAGTCCAAAGTGACTCTGGTATCTGAGATGTCATTTCTTCTACTTGGGAGGGAGTCCTATTTGTCATAGTGGTATGTGACATTAATTTTGACGGGGAGTCTAACATGTCTCGTACTTCCTGAGCGTGATTCTCAGGTATGTCCAAGAATACACCTTCAGGAGTACAATAAATGACGCACCCCATTTTACACAGTAAGTCTCTTCCCAGGAGATTGGTCGGTGCCGATGCAGCCAGCAAAAAGGAATGCTTGGTATGTAAAGGCCCTATTGTAATCTCGGCTGGTTTGCTAACAGGGTAGTGCTGGACTACTCCTGTTACTCCCATGGCTGGAATTGTCCTACCAGTGGTTCTCATGCCCACTGTCGAATTTATCACTGATTTGGCCGCTCCTGTGTCTACAAGAAAGTTTAATGATTTACCAGCTACATTGATTGCAATTTCTGGTTCACTTCCAAGACTTGCAATCAATTTTACTGGCTGCAGATTACAGGTATGGCCACACCCCTATTGGGTATGGTGACCTCCCTGAATCCCGCTGGCAGCAACTACTTGTGAGGGAGATAGCTGGGAACTACCAGAGGCATGCCAGTCTCTGTTCGGGGGATATCTTTTTGTTTCCCCTGTATGTGGCTCATAACTCCGTCTCTGTGGACCCTGATCCCAATGTCGTGTGTCGTGTCGTTGTCTAGGGGGTTGGTAAGACTTTTGTCGATTTCTTGATCTACAGTCTCGTGCAAAGTGTCCCTGTTTGTGACAAAAATAACATGTTACCACAGTTGACTTACCCACAGGGTTTGGTGATATTACCACAGGCTGCTTTGTGGTCAGGGCCTGTATACTTACTGACATTAACTTATCACCTTGTGACTCCCTGTGTCTGGTGAAGTTCCGGTCGTGATCAATAGCAGCCTCTCTCAAAGTGGCCACTGACAGACCTCGCCAACATGGTTGCGTGGTCTGTACCCTTGCCTTTAATGCTTCCTTTAAACCATCCATTAGTACAGATACTGCTACTTCTTGATGGTTTGCATTGGTCTTAATGTCCTCTATACCAGTGTACTTTGCCATTTCTAATAGTGCCCGGTGAAAATATTCTGCTGCCGTTTCTGACTCCTTTTGTTTAATGGAGAATATTTTGTTCCATTTAACAACGGCTGGGAAATACTCCTTTAACTGTAAATTTATCCTTTTTACGTTATCTTTGTTGTACACATCTGTAAGAGGTACATCCTGATCTAATCCACAGTCAACTAAGAATTGAGCTGCGTCGACATTGGAGGGTAAACAAGCTCTTAGCAATATCTGCCAATCTTTATTATTGGGCTCTAAAGTGTTTCCTAGGTCCCTGATGTATTTTTGGCTAGCAACTAAATCTTTTCTAGGGTCAGGGAATTCAGACACTATGGTCCTCAATTCCATTCGGGTAAACGGGCAATACATGGCAATGTTCCTAACGGGTGTGGCTCCTGACGTGTCTGTTTTCCCATTGGGAACTACTATTACCTTAACAGGATTTACTCTAACAACCTCATTCTGTGTAGATTCTACAGCCTGTGGTGAAATTGTTTCAGCATAATGTATGGTGCCGTACTTACCCGTTGACACGACCTCACCTATCCCTCCGCTAGGGTCCTTTGTTACTAATCTCGGGGGTGGAGCAGTTCCTACTGTGGTTTCCGATATGGTGGCCGCTAGAGAGAGCGCTGAAATTGTTGCCGAATCGTCTTCTTGATCACACTCCTGAGGAAAGTTCAAAACAGGGTACAACTTGCACGGGTTAATACTTGCATGGGTTAATGGTTCAACATTATCTTTAACATTTACATGGTTACTAAGTGATTGTGTGTTACACCTTAGTGCGTTTTTCTCCGCAATCAACTTCTCTCCCGCTATATATGGTGGCGGTGGGGCCGTGGCTATCAGTTTCCTGACCGACCCAGATCCCGCCGCCTGAGCCAAACCTCTCTGTATCTCACTTTCCTGTTGCCACAACTGCAAATAATCATAATGCTTGATTCGTCTCTTTGCTGATTTTATGAGACATATCCTCCTCCTTAAATTTTGTAACACTTCTGGGCTGAAGCTACCTATTCTTGGGAATTTCTCCCCGTCATGTACCGTCATTCTCTCCCATTCATCACATAAAACCTCTGTGTGACTTCCATATTTCTCACACATTACGTATCTGGCCGATCCTACTGGTCGGTTTACAGAGTCAACCCGAACCGAGGTTGATCGCCCCCTTCCTGAACAACTGGCCCCCATAATCTGCAGGTGTTGCTTGCTCTACCTCTGATCTCTATATCAGGGTCTTCAGCGAACCCTTACAGAAAACCAAAGTATTCACGATAGGCAGACGGTGAAGTTTACCGAGCACCCCACTCGCTCGCCCACGCCGACCAATGCGACCTGATCACACCGATATGGTGCTGGCGCACTCGACCCAAGGCACCTATTAACCTTTGTTTACTTGAAAAATGCGAGTGTGATCCGAAGAGCACTACCCTTTCCAGTAAAGGTGGGGTTGTCAGATAGTTCCTGAGTGACCAGCGAACTTCCCTTTTTGAAAAAATAAAAAATTACACAAATCACGTTAGAATGTACAAATAGCGTTTGTGACCCCTTTACTCTAATGGTACTAGGTCAGATTACTAACTACTGTACACAATTACGTGCGGTCCAATCGTTCAGCACACAAGCAACTAAGCTTATGTACGGAAAGACCAATGGAATCGAAAATTGCGGCTGCGAATTCCTTCAGCGAGAGCTTGTATGGCCTATATGGGTGTTGCACCAACCCTTTTCGGTGTTGTGCCTGTGGACTGTATAGCGGACTTCCTTGTTTACTGTACCTGGACCTGCTGGTCTACTATGACCTCCTGGTCTTGTTCTATACGACCTCCTGGTCTGACCTCCTGGTCTTGTTTTATACGACCTCCTGGTCCGCTATACTCTAATGCTCAAATTGTATGTTTAACTAAGGATGCCTCCCTAGCCACCGTGCATGTCACTTACACGTATGTTCCTCACGAGTACTCGGTGATTTCTTTTGGTTCAACCTCCAAGTTATATAAACTTATGTAATACAAAAACACTCACTCATCACATGTACACTTTTGTTTCTATTTCTATTTCTGCGCAGAAATTTTTCTTTAGACCAGATGTGTTACCAATTAGGAGCAGGATCTGTTAATTTAAATTTCGGACACCCAAAAATAGACTTGCGTTATTTCTCGCCTCGCGTTATTTACCGCTTTGCGTTATTTATCGCTTTGCGTTATTTATCGCTTATCGTGACTTGAGCTACGTGGGCGTAACCGGACGCTCCGTTGCGTAATATACGCTGCGTGCGTCGGCCTTTGGATTGCGTACGCAAGTCTTTGTTAGGGACACGTGCACGCAAAGCAAAGATCCACCGTAACACAATTTATACTTTTATCAATGTAGATGATCCTTGATCATCTACCACACACCACACTGACTTCGCCTTATCTCCCAGGCAAAACTGTGTGTTTGTCTATATTTTAACTTTATTACCTCTATTCTTAAATTATGAAATAACAGCAAATCTCTTTTAGCACTTTTATCAACTATAAAACTGGCAGACAGGAGAGTGATATACGAAAATACACAAATGAAAAAGGAATGCAGATATATATGTGTGCGTGTGTACGCAAGATAGAAAAATAAACAGTTTTAAAAGACACTAGCGTTTTGCTCTTACCTCCGGTTCCCGGATTCCTTCAGCACCCTTTACCTAAGCGAAGCAGACGCTTATCCCGTCAGCACTACGAGGGATTCAACCTCCCGCCCTTTGCTGAGGGATAATGTCTGCTGATCTACCTAGTGCAGATATGTGAAGGACTGGACGAGCCCCCAATTGATAAAGCTAAGTATTTATCGTATATAAAACACTTTAAGAGGTCTAAGAACACTGTACGCTATCTACGTAAGAAGTACCGTAAGGGTACGCAAGTTGCGTAACGATCGCTCAACCGTAGTCGAGACGCTCAAGCGTCACGTTCGCTTACGGCCCAGAGATCACAGGCAGGCAACGCTATTGGCTGCCGACTTAACGTAATGATTCGCTATAGCGTAGCGGACGCTCGGGACCACGAGGAGATCACCAGCGGTGCAGACGCTTATAACGTTAAACCTTTATATCTATACCTTTAACAACGAAATATACAGTAAACCTTAGTGTGGTGACAGAGTGTAAGTGCAACCTGGTGTAACCTGATTAACTACAAAGCTGCTTGAGCGTCACCGACGCTCAGGGAATACTTAACACTATAAGAAATACACAGATACCTGGGCTTAGGGTCCAAAACCTATTATATGTATTATGACTATTATACTTGCAAAAGAATCACAGTACAAAGCATACACTACAATATAACATAGACTAACTAACCAGATAACTACACAGGAAATACAATACAATACAATTAAGGGAAAAATACGGGAGAAATAGAAGAGAGAGAGAGAGAGAGAGAGAGAGAGAGAGAGAGAGAGAGAAATGGCTCACAATAACATCAAGACAATATGATTGCGGAGAAACACTTACGCACAAGGGGAAACGATCGCATGCGCCTCGATATCCAGCTCCCGATTATCAGCAATGAGAACCGTTGAAGAGAGTGAACTGGATATGGTCGGCCTGCCTATTTATGCCCCACACACAATGCAATTCAATGGTCCCTACAATCTTATTGTTCATTGGACACAGGAATTCGGCTTCGCATTATAACAAAAGGTCATAGGTTGATTCATACAGGTGGGCTGTGACTATTTCCAACAGCTCAGGTGGGAGGGAAACTGGGTTTCCCGCCGCATGGGTAATAAAGTGCAAATAAAGTAAATGTTCATAAACTTCTTATGTCCATAACTATTCGCACGAGCGATTGATCTGCTTCAAACCAACACCGGAATATTTCTAATTAAATATTCTTCCGATGGATACTAAACACCACTGTATTACTCCTGTCTGACCCTTCGTATCAAACAAAGAGGGATTTCTCTGTTCATGAACATTCTATATTAACCAAACTTGCAGAATCTATCAAAGGGACCATGATCTACAAAATACATTATTAGTGAAAATATGTAACGAATGAGTCGCACGCTACGATTACATAAACTCTACCGTAAATACGCATACCATGCGCCTGCGGGTGCCCGCGACTGTGAGTATGCGCACGTACGGGAGAGCGTACGCATGCGCAGCACGGACCTGTGTGAGGTGCAAATATGGTAGTGTGCATAGAGATATTTTTCTGACTTTGACAGTAGGTATACAATTATGGACGAGCACTGACGACACAGAGGTAGCCACAGCCGTGGACTACCGTACTGCGTCTGCTAATATAGAGATGATAAAGATGATAGAGATGAACAAAAAAAAATAACACTACTGCAGGTAAATATTTATATAATATAATGAATGACGGACCTGCTGGACACTGTCAGCAGAATGCGTTTATAGAATAAAAAAAAAACACCACAGGAGTGTTTGTTTAACTTTTTCAGGCAGACAATATACTGGTGGTCACTGGTTAGTCACACTGGCAGCAAAAGTGTGCACTGTACTCCTGCTATTAACTGCACCCCAGTCTCCCCCACAATTCAGCTGTGTGAGCAGTGAGCACTCAGCACAGTCAGATATACATAGATGATATTATCATGCAGCACACTGAGGCTCAGCACAGATATGGTATGTGACTGTGTATCGTTTTTTTTCAGGCAGAGAACAGATTATATATAAAACTGGTGGTCACTGGTCACTATCAGCAAAACTCTGCACTGTACTGAGTACTCCTAATGCTCCCCAAGTAGTAAATCAAGTGTCTCTCTAATCTATTCTACACGGAGAGGACGCCAGCCACGTCCTCTCCCTATCAATCTCAATGCACGTGTGAAAATGGTGGCGACGCGCGGCTCCTTATATAGAATCCGAGTCTCGCGATAGAATCCGAGCCTCGCGAGAATCCGACAGCGGGATGATGACGTTCGGGCGCGCTCGGGTTAGCCGAGCAAGGCGGGAAGATCCGAGTCTGCCTCGGACCCGTGTAAAAAGGCTGCAGTTCGGGGGGGTTCGGATTCCGAGGAACCGAACCCGCTCATCTCTAGCCATAACAGGGGAGACACTCAGTATGAGGTCCCCCTGCCATAGCATTTAACACCCCCCTCCAAACCAGTCAGCCCTGGGCTGAAATTCCTCAGAAAGTGGGGACCCCAAAAATGAAAATGGGGTCCCTCCCTCCTGAGCTTTCAGCCCAGTGCGATTTCCCACACCCCTGGTTGGTGGTGGGTGCGGGGTTCATGATGGGACAATATTGTTTTTTTACAGATGGCCTACAGGTCCCAGCAAGCCTGCCCCAGGATGCTGGCACTTGGAGAACCATAAGTGCCAGCATGCCCGGACATTATGGGCCCACTGGCACCTGTAGTCTGCCTGAAAAAAAAATATTAAAATAAAAACAAAACACCTAATGTTTTAATAGTTTATTGCACTGCACCATCACCTGGAGGCGGCGGCCTTTAAGCTCTTTTTCATGGCCAGGGTTTCCGGCATCTTCACCTGGGGAGCGGGGGCTTTCAAACGCTTTTTAATAGCCACCGACTCCCCAGGGCTTCCGGCATCTTCTATCTTCGGGAGCTCTTCCCTGCTCCATCCCCTTCACCGGACTGACAGCCGCTTCCTCGACGCTGGCTTATAAGTAATTGGCTTGCAGCATTTATCTTGAATTTCAAAAATGACACTGAGGCGCCATTTTTGAAATGGTAAACCGGTTCTCTGCTGTCAAACTCTGCAGAATGACTGGCAGGGACTAGCTCCACATCTGCTACCAGTCACCCTTTCTCCACGGGTCCTGCCGCCACGAATTTCCACTGCCACATGTGCCAACTGGGCACATGTTGTCCAATCACATCTGCGGTACTGACAGGGGTGTGCTTTCAAGTGGACTGAATGCACACCCCTGTCATTGATGCACATATCCTGGTGCCGCTTCTCTGTCCTTTTTCAATGGGCTTTTACAGTCCATGGCTTGGCCCCACCCACTGTCCTCCCCCCACTTCCTGAACTTTGTATTGTCAGTGGAAGGCACCTCTCCTGCTGCCTCCCACCCCAATATGCAGGAATTTTTACAGGGGGAAAATTATTAGAATAATAAAAGATATCTATGTCACAGAACATGTGTTATAAATATCTTATTTGTATTATTTTAATCATTATGGCAGGGGAGGTACTGCCTCCCCTGACTGCACATCCCTGATAGGAGACAAGAAAGAAAGGCAAACAGCATATGGGAAAGACAATATCCAGAGAGACAAACTGCATGAAAGAGGTGGCTGAGACTTATGGTGCCACAGCCAGACCAAGCATTCCAGTGCAAATGAAAGCTCCAAGTCATCCCAGATTTCCCTGAAGAAGGAGGAGAAGCTGATGCATTCACTGATTTGGTGAGAGACACCCATTTCTTCTATGCATTCACCAGCCTGTGCTAGACATTGTCTGTAATACATATATCAGCGCTGCAACTATACCACTGAAATACAGTACAGAGCTTATTGCCTTATTCATGCTATCCTATGAACATGGTCTGACTCCATTTCCAGGCCTGGGATAGAGATACTTATTACCATGTTTATTATTCTAAGGAATGTTCAGTGCTAATCTATACAGAGACTAATGTTGCACTGTCACCAGGTGGACAACTTATAAAATCACATTGACTGGTGTTGAGATGACAAAGATGACATTGTGTTCTGGACTATTCATATATTTAAGTTTAGTGGAACCAAACCATACTGAGAGTGTGTAGGAATGTATGTGACTATATCATTCCATGCTTAAATAGACATGATTGCAAACTGCTAAGTAGAAATAATTGACAACTGTTAAGTAGGCATTATTGATTCCTCTGTAAAGGTAAAAGTATTGCACAATACCTCTACACAAAGGTAAAGCTATTACACATAGGGGGCAATTCTGAGTTGATCGCAGCAGGAACTTTGGAGGTGATTCCAAGTTGATCGCAGCAGGAAATTTTTTAGCAGTTGGGCAAAACCATGTGCACTGCATGGGGGGGGGGGGGGGGCAGATATAACGTGCAGAGAGAGTTAGATTTGTGTGGGTTATTTTGTTTCTGTGCAGGGTAAATACTGGCTGCTTTATGTTTACACTGCAATTTAGATTGCAGATTGAACACACCCCACCCAAATCTAACTCTCTCTGCACATGTTATATCTGCCCCCCCTGCAGTGCACATGGTTTTGCCCAACTGCTAACAAAGTTCCTGCTGCGATCAACTCAGAATTACCCCCGTAAACCTGAAATCACCTGACTACTAGTGACATACCACACTTGGCATCTACAAACAGGATCCGATACAGCATTTTAATTGCCAAATGTCTGAACCCCAGAAATCCATTGCAGCTCCAAGCCAGGTAAACCTGCCCATGGCGATGACATCACCCATCACTATGCCGTTATACTTTGGGGTTCCATGGCTGCCGACGTACTTTAGAAATACATGCAGTCCAGGTACCACTACATTTAAGGAGTTCAAAGACAAGATGCAGTCCATGTTCCAGCTGTATCCTCTGAGCGATGAGCAGAAGGTGGAGATACTAATGGGACAATTGAAGGGCCCTGCACTAGGAGAGGCCAAGACATGGGCCAACAAGGAGTGGAAGATGGTAGAAGACATCTTTGAGAAGCTGGTGGGCATCTTTAATTCGAGAACAGTCTCAGATCTCAAAACCCAGCTTTACATAAGGAAGCAGCGTCCCCATGAGTCACTGAGAGAGTTCACCCTGAGCCTCCAAAAATCTATGAAGGCACTTCAAGCCTTAGACCCCGGAGAGGTCCAACAAGCAGATGAGATCCTTATTAACTTGTTTCTTGAAGGAGCGCAAAGAGAGTCGATTCACGCCCAATTGAGAATGTGCAAGCACCAACAACCCGAGTGTACATTATTAGAGTTCAAGGAAACCATGTTACAAATTCTGGGACTTAACCAGAGTGATTACATTAAGTGTGACTTACCAGAATTGCTTGAGGACGAACCCCTCAGGAATATCCAGCTGTACCCGAAGCCCAGTGCTCAAGTACCTAGAGGAACAGTCAACCAACAGTTGCAGGTACAGTCTGATCATGATCCAATTGGTGCCCTTAACAGCAATCTCACTGAGCTGACGCTGAATCTGTCCAGAACGGGGCAGAAGCCTGGAGGAACTCAGACAGAAACATGTCCAGACCCGCACCGCGAGCTCTGATTGGCTCACGGATCGGCGCTGAATTAAACTGTGAGACACCCGCCGGAGACTGAGGGGAAGGAGAGGCACAGGCTGCGCTCTCCTTCCCTCACACAGGACGGCAGCGGGCAGCGGTGAGCAGGGAAGGGGGGGGCATGTTATACCTGGCACTGGGGGATATCTGGCACTGGGGGGGCATTTCTATCTGGCACTGGGGGGGCATTTCTATCTGGCACTGGGGGATATCTGGCACTGGGGGGGCATTTCTATCTGGCACTGGGGGGCATATATACTTGGCACTGCGGGATATCTGGCACAGGGGGGCATGTATACCTGGCACTGGGGGATATCTGGCACAGGGGGGCATGTATACCTGGCACTGGGGGATATCTGGCACTGGGGGGGCATGTATACCTGGTACTGGGGGATATCTGGCACTGGGGGCATATCTGGCACTGTAGGGGCATTTCTGTATCTGGCACGGGGGGCAATGTATATCTGACACAGTGGGAGCATTTGTGTATCTGGCACTGTGGGGCAATGTGTATCTGGCACTGTGGGGCAATGTATATCTGGCACTGTGGGGCAACGTGTATCTGACACTGCGAGGCAATGTATATCTGGCACTCTGGGGGCATTTCTGTATCTGGCACTGTGGGGCAATGTGTATCTGGCACTGTGGGGCAATGTATATCTGGCACTGTGGGGCAACGTGTATCTGGCACTATTGGGGTCATACGTGTATCTGCCCCTCCCCCATATGTGTATCACGCCCCCATTTTCATTGACCACGCCCCATGTGGCATTTGGCCACACCCATTTTTTGCGCGCGCACCTTCGGCGCGCGCACACAGTACCCGTAAGACATTTTTTCTACTTGCACCACTGGTGACATACCACACTTGAACTATACATTTTGTTCAGGGATTACAGTTTACGGAATATTGTGCATCCCAAGTTTACAATCTTTTCTGAAATGAAAGCTACAACAGAGAAAAATATGCAATCAGTATGTTGAAACCTGTTTTCAAGAAAAGAGGATTGCCCTTGTGGCTGCCGAGGGGCTACATAAATTGTACATGAGCATAAAGCCCTCACCCATTGACCCAGTGAAATCTAGACCAGATTGGCTAACTCAGGGCCGAAACTAGGATTTTTGTAACCCAGGGCAAGGCAGTAATTTGGCACTCTACCCACCCCCTCTCCTACCCCAAGAAAAACCGACAAACAAACAAACCCTGTCAGACTAAAATAAACAGATTATCAAAAATTTCGTAAAAAATGCCATAAGTGTCACATGATCACCCCCCCCCCCCCCCCGGCAGCGTGTTCCACTACATGCCCCTCTGTGTGTCCCCATACATTGCACTATATCACTGCATTATATCATAACACTTCATCACTGCACTACATTCCCCAATACACTGCACTACATCACTATACTACATCCCCTACATGCTGAACTACATCATTTCACTACATGCCCCTATACACTGCACTTCATACCCTTTATGCTACATTCCATCACTACACTACATCCCATTGTATGACTCACCACATAAGTGCACTACATGCCCCTATATACTGCAATACATTACTACAGTACATACCCTATATGGTACATTACATTACTACACTACATACCCTTACATGCTACACCACATCACTGCACTACATGCCCCTATACACTGCACTATACTACATCCCCCTACACGCTGAACTACATCACTAAACCACTACACGCCCTATATACTGCACTATACTACATCCCCCTACATGCTGAACTACATCACTGCACTACATGCCCCTATATATTGCACTACACTACATCCCCCTACATGCTGAACTACATCACTACACTACATGCCCCTATACAATGCACTACACTACATCCCTCTACACCAGGGGTGGGGAACCTTTTATTCTATCAAGCGCCATTTAGATATTTATAAAATCCTTCTGGGCCATACAAAAATGATCAACTTAAAAATTACCCTGCCCCCCCAGTAGTTCTGCCCCTCAGAGGTACTGAGTGCGCGCGCCAAGGGCGCGCATGCCAAAAAATGGGTGTGTCCAATTAAAATGGGACATGATACACATATGCCCCCAATAGTGCAGTGCCAGATACACATATGCCAGTGCAGTGCCAGATACACAAATGCCCCCACAGTGCCAGATATACAAATGCCCCCACAGTGTCAGATCCACAAATGCCCCCACAGTGCAAGATCCACAAATGCAGCCCACAGTATCAGATCCACAAATGCCCCCACAGTGCCAGATCCACAAATGCCCCCCACAGTGCCAGATCCACAAATGCCCCCACTGTGCCAGATCCACAAATGCCCCCACAGTGCCAGATCCACAAATGCCCCCACAGTGCCAGCTATACAAATGCCCCCACAGTGCCAGGTATACAAATGCCCCCACAGTGCCAGATCCACAAATGCCCCCATAGTGCCAGGTATACAAATGCCCACAGTGCCAGGTAATCTCAACAGTGCCAGGTATACAACTGACCCCACAGTGCCAGGTATACAAATGCCCCAACAGTGCCAGGTATACAAATGCCCCCACGGTGCCAGATACACAAATTCCCCCACAGTACCCCCCCCCCCCCCCACCCCACTGTGCTGCTCACGCTGCTGCTGCTGCTTCTCCGTCCGGCGGTGTGTTTCAGCTGTCAGGGGGTCAGGACAGGGAGGAGAGCACGGCTATGTCGGGCGGCAGCGGCGGCATGTAGGATCTCAAACCAGCCGTCGGTTCGTGAGCCAATCAGAGCTCGCGAACTGGCAGCGGCGGCTCCTGATTGGCTGCCGGTCCGCGAGATCTGATTGGATCACGAACCGGCGGCTGGTTTGAGATCTTACCCGCCGCTGCCACCAGACATGTGGCTGCGCTCTCCTCCCTGCCCTAACTGCTGAGACACACCACCGCCGGACTGAGCGGCGTGTCTTGCCAACACAAGCGGGTGGGCCGGAACAAACGGCTTTGCAGCCCATATACGGCCCGCGGGCCGGAGGTTCCCCACCCCTGCTCTACACGCTGAACTACATCACTACACTACATGCCCCTATATACTGCAATACATTGCTACACTATATACCCTGTATGGTATACTACATCACTACACTACATCCCCTTACATGCTACACCACATCACTACACTACATACCCCTATACACTGCACTATACTACATCCTCCTACATGCTGAACTACATCACTACACTACATACCCCTATACACTGCACTACATACACTTTATGCTACACTACATCACTACACTACATCCCCTTACATGCTACACCACATCAGTGCACTACATGCCCCTATATACTGCAATACATTACTACACAACATACCCTATATGGTACACTACATCACAACACTACATCCCCCTATAAGCTACACCAAATTCCCCCATCTAGGAGGCAAAGTAGAGGATACTGCTAACTAGGAGCACAGTGCTGATAATAAAGTCTGTCTTTAAACTCACAACAAAGCTGCTCTAGTGATACTCGGTGAAAGTTGGAGGTTGTCCAGGCTCTTAGTTGTGGTGTGTAGCCGGCAGCTTGTTATAGGTTGGTGCTGGGCAGGCAGTCAGGATAATAGCCTGCTGAAAAAAACAGCACCAACAGCTCGCTTCTATAGCTTGCACGGTGCACCCCACGCTAGTCGCTGCACTGCATGGCAAAGAAGAGAGTTTAAGACAGTTGCTGGCATAGGAGAGTTCCCAGGTACTAGAGCTCACTTACACAGAGTTGGAGCCAGCTACGGGCAGAAAGGTGGGTCAGAGAGACTGTCCCGGGGGCCGTCTGCTGTCTCACTGGAGCAGCACAGCACTGCCAGTAATAAAAACAAAACCCTGCTCCTAACTTCTCAGCACCCCCTCAAATCCTGCACCCGGGGCGCATGCCCCCTTAGTGCCCACCCCAGTTGCATCCCTGGTTAACTCAGTGCAGTCTATGTCTTTTGCCAAATTAAAACCTCTGTAAAAACCACTACTGGGATTAGAGGAGTTGCTCATGTGGTTATCTGAATTTATGGCATGCATGGAGACTAGTTTTGGCCATATAGCCTACTCTCCTGGAAGTTGCGAGACTCACGTTTTTTTTAGTAGTCCCCCACACCCCCTGAAGAGTGGGAGAATTTCCCACATCCTGCCTGCTTCCTTGTGAAGTGGGCAGAATGGGGGGATAAAACCTGGAATGGTGGCTCCATATGGAGGGGTGGGACTAAATTATGCAAAATGTTATCATTTTACAGACACACCAGTTATGGTATTTTGTCATGACAGGGATGGGGTCTAATGATGTGAGAACCCAGTTCGCCACACAAAGTGGCCAGCATTGTCATTTTTCCTGACTCCGTGCATTTCCTGGAGTGGCGACATAAAAAGTAGGCAAGTACACTATGGGGGTCATTCCGAGTTGAACGCTCGCTAGCTACTTTTAGCAGCCGTGCAAACGCATTGTCGCCGCCCACCGGGGAGTGTATTTTTGCTTTGCAGAAATGCAAACGCTTGTGCAGCAGAGCGCCTGCAAAATCATTTTATGCAAAACAAGACCAGCCCTGTAGTTACTCTTCATGTGCGTTAATTCTAATGACGGAGGGACGGCTTTTGACATCACACACCCGCCCAGCGTTCGCCCAGCCACGCCTGCGTTTTTCCCGACATGCCTGCGTTTTTCTAAGCACTCCCTGAAAACGGTTGGTTGACACCCAGAAACGCCCATTTCATGTCAATCTTCCAGCGTTCGGCCTTGCGACTGAAGCTTCGCTTGAACCTGTGCAAAACCACAAAGGACTTTGTATCCGTACATCACGCGTGCGCATTGCAGTGCATACGCGTGCACAGATTAGCCATTTTTTCCACTGATCGCTGCGCTGCGAACAACGGCAGCTAGCGATCAACTCGGAATGACCCCCTATGTCCTTTTGACTCTACGAGGTGTGGCTATTAAATAAAAGGACTGATGTTATTAATTATGTTTAATTATACTAAGCACATTTTAACTCCATTCTCCTACTGTGTACTCTCCTTCTGCATCCACACATCGCTGCATTCTTATTTTCCACTGGTCAAATCCATTATCTGGCAGCTGTCTCAACAGCTCCATCATTTTCTTCTTTACCTCAGTAACTGATGCAAAACGGGTTCCCTTCCATACAGACTTTACTTTAGGGAAAAGAAGTCACACGGTGCTAGGTCTGACGAGTATGGAGTGTGTTCTAGCGCTGCAATCTGTTTCTCTGCCAAAATCAGCTTCACAGAGAGAGCTGTGTGGACTGGTGCATTGTCCTGATGGAGGATGAAACCATTTTTGCACAGCTCTAGCCTCTTTCTTCTAATTCTTTGCTGCAAAGTTTCTAGAACACTTTTGTAGTAATGTTGATTCACTGTTGCTCCATCTGGTACCCAGTATGCAAAAATAACACCCTTTATATCAAAGATAACAATTAACATGGCTTTGAATTTTATTTGCTTTGACTTGCTTTCTTCATTCTTGGTAGTGATGGTGTTTTCCAGTATTACCGGCAGACGGGATGCTGGCTGTCCATATCCCAACAGCGGCATCCCACCCGGCAGAATAACGGCAGCGGGGCAAGCGCTAAGAGTCCCCTTGTGGGCTCGCTGCACTTGCCATGCTGGGGGCTCTGTGGCTCGCTGCACTTGCCACAGGATCTATTCCCACAAGTAGGAATAGCCCTGGTGTGCCGGGATTCCGGCTGGTGGCATTGTCGGCTGTCGGGATTTCGCATCGGGATCCTGCACGTCGGGATTCCGACTGCCGGTGAAATGACTGCATCCCATCTTAGCACAAACTTTTGTTATGTTAAGAGCTTAATGCAAAACTTGCCTAACAGTTTTTGTCGATGTTTACCATTTCTGCGTCGATGGTCAACTCGAAAAATTTTATACATTTTCTCCATATTTTTGTTTGGTTTTGATGTGCAAGGCCTTCTGGAACGTTGATCATTTTTGACATCCTCACAACCATCACTAAATCTTTTTGTACCACTTAAACACACCTGCACGTTACATATAATCTGCCCCGTAAACCTTGATTAGTATTAAGTGGGCATTTTATTAAATGTAACAAAAAATGTTACATGAACACATTGCTCTACTTTTAAACAAAGCATTTTTACAATATACGGGAAAAACACAACTTTTTTGAACGCTTTGTGACAGCAAACTATCTGCGCGAGAGGGGTGCAAAACCGCTTTGGGATAGTCCAAGGTCAAAGTCCACCCACCCCCTTTTAACTCACGCAGTATGGTTTATGATTTACAAGTACAGTCTTATTATTTATTAGCCACACCTTGTAACATAGAAACATAGAATTTGACGGCAGATAAGAACCACTTGGCCCATCTAGTCTGACCCTTTTTTTTATCCTTTAGGTAATCTCAACCCTTTTTGAACCTTGATTCTTTGTAAGGATATTCATATGCCTATCCCAAGCATGTTTAAATTGCTCTACAGTCTTAGCCTCTACCACCTCTGATGGGAGGCTATTCCACTTATCCACTACCCTTTCTGTGAAATAATTTTTCCTTAAATTTCCCCTGAACCTGCCTCCCTCCAGTTTCAGTGTATGTCCTTGAGTTCTAATACTTCTCTTCCTTTGAAGAATATTTCCCTCCTGAACTTTGTTAAAACCTTTGCTATATTTGAAAGTTTCTATCATGTCTCCCCTTTCCCTTCTCTCCTCCATACTATACATGTTAAGATCTTTTAGCCTTTCCGGGTAAGTTTTGTGATGTAGGCCATGCACCATTTTAGTTGCCCTTCTTTGTACACTCTCTAATGTATTTATATCCTTCTGGAGATATGATCTCCAGAACTGGACACAGTATTCCAGATGAGGCCGCACCAATGACCTATACAGTGGCATTATTACTTCTCTTTTCCTGCTACTGATTCCTCTCCCTATGCAACCAAGCATCTGACTTGCCTTTCTCATTGCTTTGTTGCATTGCTTTCCTGCCTTTAAGTCACTTGAAATAGTGACTCCTAAATCCCTTTCCTCCTCAGTAGTTTCCATTATAGTACCCTTGATACTATATTTAGCCTTTGGGTTTTTGAGACCCAAGTGCATGATTTTGCATTTTTAGCATTAAACTGTAATTGCCATGTTCTTGACCATTTTTCAAGCCTAGCTAGGTCATCAATCATTTGTTTTACCCATCCTGGTGTGTCTACCCTGTTGCATATCTTTGTATCATCTGCAAAAAGGCATACTTTCCCTTCAATACCGTTTGCAATGTCACCAACAAAGATATCAAAGAGAACTGGTCCGAGTACAGATCCCTGGGTACTCCACTGGTAACATTTCCCTCCATAGATTGCACTCCATTTACTACAACTGTCTGTTTCCTATCCTGCAACCAGGTTCTTATCCATTTAACTATTTTATAATCCACCCCCACACTTTCAAGTTTATTTAGCAGTCTGCGATGTGGGACAGTGTCAAATGCCTTACTAAAGTCTAGATATGCTACCTCTACAGCTCCCCCTTGATCTATTATTTTCCTCACAGAGTCAAAAAAGTCAAAAGGATTTGTTTGGCATGATCTCCCACCAGTAAATCCATGCTGTTTTGGATCGTGTAAGTTGTTTGATTTAAGATATTCCACAACTCTTTATTTTAGTAGTTTTTCCATTACTTTCCCTACTACTGATGTAAGGCTTACTGGTCTGTAGTTACTTGCTTCTTCCCTGCTTCCACTTTTGTACAGTGGAACTATATTTGCTCTTTTCCAGTCCTCTGGAATGGCACCTGTATTTAGTGACTAGTTACATAATTCTGTTAATGGTGCCACCAGCACATCTTTTAGCTCTTTTAGTATCCTTGGGTGTATCCCATCTGGCCCGATTGATTTATCCACTTTTAGTTTTGAAAGTTCAGTTAGGACCTTCTCCTCTGTAAATGTACTTTCATCTACCTTATTTTTATGAATGTCCTTGCAACTTAACTGTGGCCCCTTCCCTTCTCCTTCTGTAGTAAATACTGAGCAAAAATAATTATTTAGGTGATCTGTTATTGCCTTTTCTCCCTCCACCAAATTCTCACTCTCTGTCTTAAGTCTTATTATTCCTCCTTTTGATTTTCTCCTTTCACTTATATACTTAAAAAAAAGTTTTGCCCCCTTTATCTACTGACTGGGCCATTTTCTCCTCAGCTTCTGCCTTTGCACGTCTGATCACTTTCTTAGCATCCTTCCGTCTGTCAAGATACACCTCTTTGTCATTATTATTTTGAGTCTGTTTGTATTTCCTAAAAGCCATCTTTTTTGCTTTCACACTAGTTGATACTTCTTTTGTGAACCGCACTGGCTTCCTTTTCCTGGTGCTTTTCCTAACCCTTTTGATACAAAGGTCTGTTGCCCTTAGTATTGCACTTTTCAATTTTTCCCATCTCTCCTGCACTCCTTCCAAGTTCCTCCAGTCCGCCAATGAATCACTTAAACATCTCCCCATTTTTGCAAAGTCAGCATTTCTAAAATCCAACACCTTTGTTTTTGTGTGACAGGAGTTGGATCCTGTCTTTATACTAAACCATTCTGCTTGATGATCACTGGATCCCAGGTGCTCAGCCACATATATGTCTGATATCCTGTCACCATTTGTAAGAATTAAATCTAATATTGAGTCTTTCCGAGTGGGCTCCCTCACCAATTGCTTGAGAGATGCTCCCTGTAAGGAAGTTAGAAATTTGCCACTTGTAGCTGAACTTGCAAAGGACCCCTCCCAATTTACATCAGGTAAATTAAAGTCTCCCATGATTATGACTTCTCCCTTTAAAGCCATTTTAGAGATGTCCAACAATAGGTTCCTGTCCAAATCCTGCCCCTGGCCTTGTGGTCTATAGATGTCCTTCTCCCCAGTTTCTATGGTGACCCAAAGGGCCTCAGTTTTGTCCTCAACATTTTGTATTAAAGTAGCATTAATGGTTTTTTCACATACAGTGCTACCCCTCCTCCTATTCTTCCCATTCTATCCTTCCTAAATAAATTGTATCCTGGTATAGCTATGTCCCAGTCATGATTCTCATTGCACCATGACTCAGTAATTGCGACAATATCCAGGTTATCCCTTGTCATTATCACAATTAGCTCTGGAATTTTGTCTCCTAAGCTCCCAGCATTTGCACACATAGTTTTAAGAATTTTGTCTGTGCATCTGTTATTAGTAGCCATGTCCAGACAGTACAAAAAAATGACAAGTTTAAAGTTGAAATTACCTGTTTGGTGATGTTGTTCAGTGTTTGTTTTTTTGTTTTTGTTTTAGTCCCCCCCCCCCTAATCAGGAATCACACTCTGTCCTTTACACCATGACTACACCTCACTAAATGAAAAGATATAGTACACCTGCCCACAAATGGCCAAATGGTCAAAGGAGGTAAACACCAGACAGCATGCAGTAATAAAACTGTTTCACTGAACAACTTCCCCACACATGCAATGCCAATTACAAGCAATTCATTACATCAAAAACATACATGAGTTTGCATACTAGAGAACTGTAGTGAGCAGATTGGGGATGTCTTTTCTTAGTTTAAAAGACAGATAGTATATATCAAGACCATGTTGCTGTGTTCTGTGTGTACATTCTTCCACCTGGGCGTATCTCATCTACCACATAGTGATACACATTTACTAAAGCCACAGTGATGCCTTTATTAAATACTTGCCCAAACTAACCATCCAGGGGTAAATACAGTAAGTATACACATATGGATGAGATTTCTTAGTGAAATGCAGTGAGCTGAAAGGTGCTCATATGCAGTGGCAGAATATGTGAGTGGTGGGCCCAAGTGCAAAAATATAATTTGGGCCCCCCTCCACCACCCCAACCCAAGTTCACAATATGCCACAAGGCAGTGGGTGACTGGGAGAGGCAGAGGGTGCCAGCATAAGGTAGATGGAGGCAGGGGTACAAGCACAATGTCCTGCGCAGTGCAGAGAACAAGGGGCATGTACCTTGGTGGGGGCTCACTGGTTGAGCGCTGCTTGTAATTCACAGACAGCAGTGAATCAGAAAAAAAATGTACAGCTATCAGTTAATTAGAGGCAGTATGTGGCTGTGATCATCAGCACTGATAGGCGGCAGGACTCCTCTGTCAGTCCAACACACACAAGGTCAGCCCTGTCTACCTAAGCTAAGAGGCAGGTCCCTCAGGCAGTGGTGCCCTCCCCGCTCTCTGCACTGGGCCAGTCATATGACATTGCTCATATGGTCTGTGGCAGTTTTTTGGGGAGGCAGGGGATAACTCATTGCTGGTCTGGGAAGCAGTGGGCCCCTTAGTCCTCAGGGGCCCTGGTGCAATGCACTTGCTACGCTAATGGTAGTTCCGCCTCTGCTTGTATGCACTCATGTGCTGAATTAACATACACACTATATGGAATGGGCGGAATTGATACAGCAACATATTTTATCCACATCAACATGTCGTGTTGTTTGTCTAAAATAAGCATGCTCCATATATCTTTATCTGTAGGCAGCTCATCTAAGCACAGCTCAGTCTTTGTTTAGTTTATACTGTGCAAGCTAGAGATGAGCGGGTTCGGTTCCTCGGAATCCGAACCCGCCCGAACTTCATGTTTTTTTACACGGGTCCGAGCGACTCGGATCTTCCCGCCTTGCTCGGTTAACCCGAGCGCGCCCGAACGTCATCATCCCGCTGTCGGATTCTCACGAGGCTCGGATTCTATCGCGAGACTCGGATTCTATATAAGGAGCCGCGCGTCGCCGCCATTTTCACACGTGCATTGAGATTCATAGGGAGAGGACGTGGCTGGCGTCCTCTCCGTTTATAGAGAAGAGAGTGAGACAGTAGAGAGAGACACAGTAGTAATTTTGGGGAGCATTAGGAGGAGTACTAGACTAGTTACTTGCTGAAGTGATAGATAGTGTGACTGTATTATCTGACTTGTGGGGGAGACACTGACAGTGGGGAGCAGTTAGAGTCTGAGAGCAGGACTCAGGAGTACATATAACGTACAGTGCACACTTTTGCTGCCAGAGTGCCACACTGCCATTGTGACCACACTGACCACCAGTATAATATATATTGTGATTGTCTGCTTAGGAGTACTACTTGCAAGTTGCTGATAGTGTGACCAGTGGCCTGACCACCAGTTTAATAATCACCACCAGTTTAATATATATATATATATATATATATAATTGTATATAATATATATATAATATTGTATACCACCTACCCGTGGTTTTTTTTTTTTCTTTCTTCTTTATACATACTACTATAGTAGCTTACTGTAGCAGTCTGCGGTGCTGCTGAGCTGACAGTGTCCAGCAGGTCCGTCATCAGTCATTACATAATAAATATATCTACCTGTCCGGCTGCAGTACTAGTGTGATATAATATATATTGATTTCATCTCATTATCATCCAGTCTATATTAGCAGCAGACACAGTACGGTAGTCCACGGCTGTAGCTACCTCTGTGTCGGCAGTCGCTCGTCCATCCATAATTGTATACCACCAACCCGTGGTTTTTTTTTTTCTTTCTTCTTTATACATACTACTATAGTAGCTTACTGTAGCAGTCTGCGGTGCTGCTGAGCTGACAGTGTCCAGCAGGTCCGTCATCAGTCATTACATAATAAATATATCTACCTGTCCGGCTGCAGTATTAGTGTGATATAATATATATTGATTTCATCTCATTATCATCCAGTCTATATTAGCAGCAGACACAGTACGGTAGTCCACGGCTGTAGCTACCTCTGTGTTGGCAGTCGCTCGTCCATCCATAATTGTATACCACCTACCCGTGGTTTTTTTTTTTTCTTTCTTCTTTATACATACTACTATAGTAGCTTACTGTAGCAGTCTGCGGTGCTGCTGAGCTGACAGTGTCCAGCAGGTCCGTCATCAGTCATTACATAATAAATATATCTACCTGTCCGGCTGCAGTACTAGTGTGATATAATATATATTGATTTCATCTCATTATCATCCAGTCTATATTAGCAGCAGACACAGTACGGTAGTCCACGGCTGTAGCTACCTCTGTGTCGGCAGTCGCTCGTCCATCCATAATTGTATACCACCTACCCGTGGTTTTTTTTTTTTCTTTCTTCTTTATATATACTACTATAGTAGCTTACTGTAGCAGTCTGCGGTGCTGCTAAGCTGACAGTGTCCAGCAGGTCTGTCATCGGTCATTACATAATAAATATATCTACCTGTCCGGCTGCAGTACTAGTGTGATATAATATATATTGATTTCATCTCATTATCATCCAGTCTATATTAGCAGCAGACACAGTACGGTAGTCCATGGCTGTAGCTACCTCTGTGTCGGCAGTCGCTCGTCCATCCATAATTGTATACCACCTACCCGTGGTTTTTTTTTTTTCTTTCTTCTTTATACATACTACTATAGTAGCTTACTGTAGCAGTCTGCGGTGCTGCTGAGCTGACAGTGTCCAGCAGGTCCGTCATCAGTCATTACATAATAAATATATCTACCTGTCCGGCTGCAGTACTAGTGTGATATAATATATATTGATTTCATCTCATTATCATCCAGTCTATATTAGCAGCAGACACAGTACGGTAGTCCACGGCTGTAGCTACCTCTGTGTCAGCAGTCGCTCGTCCATCCATAATTGTATACCACCTACCCGTGGTTTTTTTTTTTTCTTTCTTCTTTATACATACTACTATAGTAGTTTACTGTAGCAGTCTGCGGTGCTGCTGAGCTGACAGTGTCCAGCAGGTCCGTCATCAGTCATTACATAATAAATATATCTACCTGTCCGGCTGCAGTACTAGTGTGATATAATATATATTGATTTCATCTCATTATCATCCAGTCTATATTAGCAGCAGACACAGTACGGTAGTCCACGGCTGTAGCTACCTCTGTGTCGGCAGTCGCTCGTCCATCCATAAGTATACTAGTATCCATCCATCTCCATTGTTTACCTGAGGTGCCTTTTAGTTGTGCCTATTAAAATATGGAGAACAAAAATGTTGAGGTTCCAAAATTAGGGAAAGATCAAGATCCACTTCCACCTCATGCTGAAGCTGCTGCCACTAGTCATGGCCGAGACGATGAAATGCCAGCAACGTTGTCTGCCAAGGCCGATGCCCAATGTCATAGTACAGAGCATGTAAAATCCAAAACACCAAATATCAGTAAAAAAAGGACTCCAAAATCTAAAATAAAATTGTCGGAGGAGAAGCGTAAACTTGCCAATATGCCATTTACCACACGGAGTGGCAAGGAACGGCTGAGGCTCTGGCCTATGTTCATGGCTAGTGGTTCAGCTTCACATGAGGATGGAAGCACTCAGCCTCTCGCTAGAAAAATGAAAAGACTCAAGCTGGCAAAAGCACCGCAAAGAACTGTGCGTTCTTCGAAATCCCAAATCCACATGGAGAGTCCAATTGTGTCGGTTGCGATGCCTGACCTTCCCAACACTGGACGTGAAGAGCATGCGCCTTCCACCATTTGCATGCCCCCTGCAAGTGCTGGAAGGAGCACCCGCAGTCCAGTTCCTGATAGTCAGATTGAAGATGTCAGTGTTGAAGTACACCAGGATGAGGAGGATATGGGTGTTGCTGGCGCTGGGGAGGAAATTGACAAGGAGGATTCTGATGGTGAGGTGGTTTGTTTAAGTCAGGCACCCGGGGAGACACCTGTTGTCCGTGGGAGGAATATGGCCGTTGACATGCCTGGTGAAAATACCAAAAAAATCAGCTCTTCGGTGTGGAAGTATTTCAACAGAAATGCGGACAACATTTGTCAAGCCGTGTGTTGCCTTTGTCAAGCTGTAATAAGTAGGGGTAAGGACGTTAACCACCTCGGAACATCCTCCCTTATACGTCACCTGCAGCGCATTCATAATAAGTCAGTGACAAGTTCAAAAACTTTGGGCGACAGCGGAAGCAGTCCACTGACCAGTAAATCCCTTCCTCTTGTAACCAAGCTCACGCAAACCACCCCACCAACTCCCTCAGTGTCAATTTCCTCCTTCCCCAGGAATGCCAATAGTCCTGCAGGCCATGTCACTGGCAATTCTGACGATTCCTCTCCTGCCTGGGATTCCTCCGATGCATCCTTGCGTGTAATGCCTACTGCTGCTGGCGCTGCTGTTGTTGCTGCTGGGAGTCGATGGTCATCCCAGAGGGGAAATCGTAAGACCACTTTTACTACTTCCACCAAGCAATTGACTGTCCAACAGTCCTTTGCGAGGAAGATGAAATATCACAGCAGTCATCCTGCTGCAAAGCGGATAACTGAGGCCTTGGCATCCTGGGTGGTGAGAAACGTGGTTCCGGTATCCATCATTACTGCAGAGCCAACTAGAGACTTGTTGGAGGTACTGTGTCCCCGGTACCAAATACCATCTAGGTTCCATTTCTCTAGGCAGGCGATACCGAAAATGTACACAGACCTCAGAAAAAGAGTCACCAGTGTCCTAAAAAATGCAGCTGTACCCAATGTCCACTTAACCACGGACATGTGGACAAGTGGAGCAGGGCAGGGTCAGAACTATATGACTGTGACAGCCCACTGGGTAGATGTATGGACTCCCGCCGCAAGAACAGCAGCGGCGGCACCAGTAGCAGCATCTCGCAAACGCCAACTCTTTCCTAGGCAGGCTACGCTTTGTATCACCGGTTTCCAGAATATGCACACAGCTGAAAACCTCTTACGGCAACTGAGGAAGATCATCGCGGAATGGCTTACCCCAATTGGACTCTCCTGTGGATTTGTGGCATCGGACAACGCCAGCAATATTGTGTGTGCATTAAATCTGGGCAAATTCCAGCACGTCCCATGTTTTGCACATACCTTGAATTTGGTGGTGCAGAATTTTTTAAAAAACGACAGGGGCGTGCAAGAGATGCTGTCGGTGGCCAGAAGAATTGCGGGACACTTTCGGCGTACAGGCACCACGTACAGAAGACTGGAGCAACACCAAAAACGCCTGAACCTGCCCTGCCATCATCTGAAGCAAGAAGTGGTAACGAGGTGGAATTCAACCCTATATATGCTTCAGAGGTTGGAGGCGCAGCAAAAAGCCATTCAAGCCTATACAATTCAGCACGATATAGGAGGTGGAATGCACCTGTCTCAAGCGCAGTGGAGAATGATTTCAACGTTGTGCAAGGTTCTGCTGCCCTTTGAACTTGCCACACGTGAAGTCAGTTCAGACACTGCCAGCCTGAGTCAGGTCATTCCCCTCATCAGGCTTTTGCAGAAGAAGCTGGAGACATTGAAGGAGGAGCTAACACGGAGCGATTCCGCTAGGCATGTGGGACTTGTGGATGGAGCCCTTAATTCGCTTAACAAGGATTCACGGGTGGTCAATCTGTTGAAATCAGAGCACTACATTTTGGCCACCGTGCTCGATCCTAGATTTAAAACCTACCTTGGATCTCTCTTTCCGGCAGACACAAGTCTGCTGGGGTTCAAAGACCTGCTGGTGAGAAAATTGTCAAGTCAAGCGGAACGCGACCTGTCAACATCTCCTCCTTCACATTCTCCCGCAACTGGGGGTGCGAGGAAAAGGCTCAGAATTCCGAGCCCACCCGCTGGCGGTGATGCAGGGCAGTCTGGAGCGACTGCTGATGCTGACATCTGGTCCGGACTGAAGGACCTGTCAACGATTACGGACATGTCGTCTACTGTCACTGCATATGATTCTCTCCCCATTGAAAGAATGGTGGAGGATTATATGAGTGACCGCATCCAAGTAGGCACGTCACACAGTCCGTACTTATACTGGCAGGAAAAAGAGGCAATTTGGAGGCCCTTGCACAAACTGGCTTTATTCTACCTAAGTTGCCCTCCCACAAGTGTGTACTCCGAAAGAGTGTTTAGTGCCGCCGCTCATCTTGTCAGCAATCGGCGTACGAGGTTACTTCCAGAAAATGTGGAGAAGATGATGTTCATTAAAATGAATTATAATCAATTCCTCCGTGGAGACATTGACCAGCAGCAATTGCCTCCACAAAGTACACAGGGAGCTGAGATGGTGGATTCCAGTGGGGACGAATTGATAATCTGTGAGGAGGGGGATGTACATGGTGATATATCGGAGGATGATGATGAGGTGGACATCTTGCCTCTGTAGAGCCAGTTTGTGCAAGGAGAGATTAATTGCTTCTTTTTTGGTGGGGGTCCAAACCAACCCGTCATTTCAGTCACAGTCGTGTGGCAGACCCTGTCACTGAAATGATGGGTTGGTTAAAGTGTGCATGTCCTGTTTATACAACATAAGGGTGGGTGGGAGGGCCCAAGGACAATTCCATCTTGCACCTCTTTTTTCTTTAATTTTTCTTTGCGTCATGTGCTGTTTGGGGAGTGTTTTTTGGAAGGGCCATCCTGCGTGACACTGCAGTGCCACTCCTAGATGGGCCAGGTGTTTGTGTCGGCCACTAGGGTCGCTTATCTTACTCACACAGCTACCTCATTGCGCCTCTTTTTTTCTTTGCGTCATGTGCTGTTTGGGGAGTGTTTTTTGGAAGGGCCATCCTGCGTGACACTGCAGTGCCACTCCTAGATGGGCCCGGTGTTTGTGTCGGCCACTAGGGTCGCTTATCTTACTCACACAGCTACCTCATTGCGCCTCTTTTTTTCTTTGCGTCATGTGCTGTTTGGGGAGTGTTTTTTGGAAGGGCCATCCTGCGTGACACTGCAGTGCCACTCCTAGATGGGCCCGGTGTTTGTGTCGGCCACTAGGGTCGCTTATCTTACTCACACAGCTACCTCATTGCGCCTCTTTTTTTCTTTGCGTCATGTGCTGTTTGGGGAGTGTTTTTTGGAAGGGCCATCCTGCGTGACACTGCATTGCCACTCCTAGATGGGCCCGGTGTTTGTGTCGGCCACTAGGGTCGCTTATCTTACTCACACAGCTACCTCATTGCGCCTCTTTTTTTCTTTGCGTCATGTGCTGTTTGGGGAGTGTTTTTTGGAAGGGCCATCCTGCGTGACACTGCAGTGCCACTCCTAGATGGGCCAGGTGTTTGTGTCGGCCACTAGGGTCGCTTAGCTTAGTCATCCAGCGACCTCGGTGCAAATTTTAGGACTAAAAATAATATTGTGAGGTGTGAGGTATTCAGAATAGACTGAAAATGAGTGGAAATTATGGTTTTTGAGGTTAATAATACTTTGGGATCAAAATGACCCCCAAATTCTATGATTTAAGCTGTTTTTTAGTGTTTTTTGAAAAAAACACCCGAATCCAAAACACACCCGAATCCGACAAAAAAAATTCGGTGAGGTTTTGCCAAAACGCGGTCGAACCCAAAACACGGCCGCGGAACCGAACCCAAAACCAAAACACAAAACCCGAAAAATTTCAAGTGCACATCTCTAGTGCAAGCACACTACTAGAGTGGAACAGGGATAAAGAAAATGAAACTGACAATATGTTTCAAGCTGATATAAAATAACAAGAATACTATTTAGTTAATATTCTTCATGAAAATAATTAAGGACTTGATTCAAAGATATATGCAAATGCCATCATAGCTGCCGGGATTTGTATTAAGAAGACACCAAGTAAATGTGTCTCAGATGCACATCGGTCGATGGGGGTAATCCAGAGTTGATTGCAGCAGCAAATTTGTTAGCAGTTGGGCAAAACCATGTGCACTGCAGGTGGGGCAGATATAACATGTGCAGAGAGAGTTAGATTTGGGTGGGTTATTTTGTTTCTGTGCAGGGTAAATACTGGCTGGTTTATTTTTACACTGCAATTTAGATTTCAGTGTACAAATCTAACTCTCCCCCTGCAGTGCACATGGTTTTGCCCAACTGGTAACAAATTTGCTGCTGCGATCAACTCTGAATTAGGCCTGATAATTGATGTTTAGTGTAAACCAATGGTCGCACTGCATCACGGCCGGAGGGAGTAAGACACCAGAGCCATTGTTACTGTGTACACGATTGCTGTCACAAACCAAAATGGTCTCAACACTCCTGCGTTTGAGTCGCCACTCTCGTGCTACCTCCCCCAAATGCTTTCTGCCTGTCACTCACTTTGTAAAGATATCACATGCGCAGTGGTAACAAATCCTTTCACAGCATACTGTACGTCAACATTGAGTACATCTCTGAATGAGTCCCTAAAAAAACGGATCCCATTTAATTGTTTTTATATTAAACAAAATGTGCTTACTGCAGATTTGTGCTCCTGGAACCTGTCTCTCTCACTCTCTGCCACTGGGTGGTCTTCTGTTTGCCGGCGGTCGGGCTCCCGGCGCTCAGTATACCGGCGCCGGGAGCCTGACAGCCGGCATACCGACACTTATTTTCCCTCGTGGGGGTCCACGACCCCCATAGAGGGAGAATAAAATAGTGTGGCGCGCTTAGCGCGCCACCGTGTCCGTAGCGTGGCGAGCGCAGCGAGCCCGCAAGGGGCTCATTTGCGCTCGCCAAGCTGTCGGTAAGCCGGCGGTCAGGCTCCCGGCGCCGGGATGCTGGTCGCCGGGAGCCCGACCGCCGGCCAGCCGTAGTGAACCCCTGCCACTGACACATCCTGTAAGATGCATTATTAGTTGCTGCTAAGGTTATTTTTTTAATACCCTTTCCTAGGATTCTGTGAAACAGACCTTTGGTGAGACTCAGACCGTATCCAATATTAGCCTCGGTTTTCCCATTATACAGTTGTTACATAATCACAGCTACAGATTACAGGAGAGAAGTGTAAGATAATGCTGTTATGTAAGCTTTGTTTGTGCAATTTAATGTGTAAGAGTAGTAAACAATGTTCTGAAGTATATATTGTTCAGCCTACTGTGTCTAACAATTATAGCAGTGCGGTTTCCTAGGAACTGTGCTTGCAGCATTCTGCTCCCCGCTCAGCATACCTGGGGTGAGCTGTTCTGTGCAAAGAGCCCTTATGTAGCTATTCAGAGGTGAAAGTTTATCACACATTCTGTAATCATGGGAAGGAGAGAAGAAATGAAAGACAGTAGATAAGGGTCGCATGGGATGAGACATGAAATGGGAGGAAAGTTTTTTGTATATTATAAAAAAAAATCATTATAATAAAATTTCCTTGTGATAAAAAAAATGTTGTAATGCAATGACAATTGATAAGAACTCTAACCACTATAATCTGTGTCAGAGTTTCAGGAGAGAGTTAGGGGGAAGGGATAGAAGAGAGACTGTAGGGGGAAGGAGGATGAGAGGAGGGAAGAAACTGTTGTGGTCAGGAAGAGAAAGAAAGGGAGGTTAAGTGGTAGAAGGGGAGAAAGTGTTAGAAGGAGAGAGTGTGATGTGTGAGAGGAGAGAGATGGAAAGACAGTGAGAGTGGAGACAGAGGAAAAGAAAAATACAAAAAGGACATAGGAAATCCATCCCTGTGCTGACCAACATAGGGCTGGTTGTCATTAAGGGGTGAATTTACTAAAGCTTCTAAAAATTAAAAGTGGTGATGTCAGATTTTCTAGGATGCAATAGAGAAACGATAGAATCTGATTGGTTGCTATGGGAAACATCACCAGTTTTAATTTTTAGAAGCTTTAGTAAATTAACCCCTATGGTGAGGGATCCCATGTTGTGCATATTTCCTATAATATTGCCTCCAGCCATATCGGGTAATGCCTAGCGCTGGTTAGTGGAATATCAGTGGACCCAAAGTCTTTGTCCCACCATTTTTTATAGAAACCACTGTGGAATCAGAGTTTAGAAACCAATAGGGATTGATGACTTGTTCTGCTAAAATGGTCAAAAGAACCTTTAATGAATCCTGTACTGTGGTTTTGACATGAAACCTCACCAAAAATCTACTGCATCGTAAATTTAGCACCAAGTCCTTCTAGTGTCAGGGCGACATCTGCAGAGTGTATTTTCTACCATTACTCATCACTCTCTTCCTAAAATCTTTTCTAAACTTCAGCAACTTCAACTTGATCCCAATGTCTCATAAGGTACATCATATCAGGGGTGTAGTACGGTATGCCGGCGCTCGGGCTCCCGGCGACCAGCATACAGGCGCCGGGAGCCCGACCGCCGGCATACCGACAGTGGGGTGAGCGCAAAGGAGCCCCTTGCGTGCTCGCTGCACTCGCCACGCTGCGGGCACGCCACGCTGCGGGCACGCCACGCTGCGTATTTTATTCTCCCTCCAGGGGGGTCGTGGACCCCCAAGAGGGAGAATAGCTGTCGGTATGCTGGGTGTCGGGATTCCGGGTCCGGTATACTGTGCGCCGGGATCCCGACATTCGGCATACTGAAGACCACCCCATATCAGGCATGAGTTTTACCCAGACTTCTCTCTTAAACCTTTTTTTATGTGCTTGATAACTTTCAAGTTATGCCAGACTAGCAAATACATACTGTAGATTAAAGCCTCAGACCCTGAAGACAAAACTTCCCAATCAGGAGGATTGCATAGTGTAATTCTTCTTATTTTGTAAAACCAATATAAATACTAGGGCTGATTGAAAATCAATGAGTCTGTTTTTCTGTCTCATAGGCAGATGTGGCAACGCTATGCTGGTTATTGTGAAGCTCAAACATCTATGAGGTCTGTTTACTAAGCCTTGGATGGAGATAAAGTGGATGGAGGCAAAGTATCAGCTAATCAGCTCCTAACTGCCATGTTACAGGCTGGGTTTGATAAATGACAGTTAGGAGGTGATTGGCTGGTACTTTATCTCTATTCGCTTTATCCCCATCTAGGGCTTAGTAAATAGACCACTATAGTGTCTGAACCTGTGGTACCCAGAAATCTCACAGAAGAATTGTGCAAGAACACTGCTGGAATATTGGAGAGGATACCGATTTCCTGACATTGATTGTGACGTGTGAGGACTCGTGGATTCGATTCGTCATTATGATCCGGAATCCAAACAACAGTCCAGTTAATGGAAACACTCCCAAAAAACTCAGTGTGATTCCTTTGGCGTGTAAAGTCATGCTTCTACTGATCTTTGATGTGCACAGTATGATCCTACAGTACTGGTTTTCCATTGGACAGACAATAAAAGGTGATGACTATGCAAACTTCCTAAAAACCCATTTGTATGGAGCCATGAGGCAGAGAAGACCATATCTGCTAAAGATATAGAGGGTTTTGCTCCAAGACAATGCCCGACCACATGTTGCTGCCAGGAACGTGCGGTGAGGAAAGTGGCTCAGGAGGTTCCAGAGCCAGATTTACACACAATATATGAGCCAAAGGGTTCATATGGGCATTATGCAAAGATGCAGCAGTATATACTGCTGGAAATTTGGTGAGTTTTGATCAGAGATGGGTGGAAAAGATAGTCACTGCCTCACCTGTCATAGACTTTCCACTCCAGAGTTTTGACTAAAAAAGTTATTAGAATAATACAAAGAAGATATTTCTAATATATTCTTTGTATTTTTCATATACTTTATATAGTGGAACCTCTGGTTTACACGTTAGTATGACAGGAAAGGCTCTGCCTCACCTAAATCGCTACACCGCATGTCACTGGTTGCTACTGCTTCTTCTGCATTGGCAACAGGGGCGCCACAGCGTTATATGGTTGGGGGGGCATGGAAAAAAAACATTTGGCGCTCCTCTCTTACCGCCGGATCACCGCAGAGAGCCGAAGACTCCAGTTCTATTTTGGAAAGTCAGCTCTCCACAGATGATGAAGTGAAAAATGCCACAGCTGCAACACTAAAAATGACATCACAAAAGTCTACTGCACGTCTTTGAATCATTGTTGAAATGCAAAAAATTTACTGAATGTGTAGGACGCTTCTTTGAAAAAAAAAGATCAGATCCTGTGGCGTCATCTGACTTTGAATAAAAAAAAATCTGTCTCATTACTTTTCAATCAGCCTTTTTATAATGATTTTTAGTTTCCATGTTCATTAAGCTAGTATTTCTTAAAGTGGCATTTGTAAAAATGTAATAAATACATTGTATCATGTCATAGTGGGGATTGTGGTACTGTATATGAACAAAGGTCCATATTGATTCAATGCCCTTGCTCAGGAGGAAAGTGTTGTAGCTAAATTGTTGCTTTCAAATACTACATGAAAAGATCATCTAAATGTTTAATTTTATTTAACTCAAAGTCAGGGCCGGCGCTACCATTAGGCAGCTTTAGGCAGCTGCCTAGAGCGCCGGCCGCTGGAGGGCGGTACTTAATCAGCAGCTCAACTATAAAATGAGGGATGAGCCGCCAATCCCCCCCCCACACTCCCCGCAACCCACAGCACCGTTTTTATTTCACATATTTCTGTTGGTTCCATCGGGGGTGCTTGAGCACAAGTGACAGCATTTAGGCAGCAGGCGGCCGCCCCTCGCTAGTAGCAGCCTCCAGTCCCGCCCCTCACCAGCTGCCGCGCACTATGGAGCCGGAGGCAGCCACAGGTGCAGTGACTCCCCGCCAGCAGCAGTGCTAACCCGGGCGGAAGATGCTGGAAACAGCGAGGAGCAGTAACCCCTCCACAGCATCCTGGCCAGCGGTAAGATGCCGCCTCTTTGTTATGGTGGGGAACCCGGACTAATGGCTGCCTGAAGTCACACCCCAGGGGAAGTGTGCACTGGCTGGGGGAGGCGGGTGATTGGATTTATGTATGTACTGTATTTATGTATGGAGACAGTATGTGTATATATAGATGTATGGATGAATGTATATATGTGTGTATGTATGGAGGCAGTGTATGGATGTATATATGTGTGTATGTATGGAGGCAGTGTATGGATGTATATATATGTGTGTATGTATGGAGGCAGTGTATGGATGTATATATGTGTATGTATGGAGGCAGTGTCTGGATGTGTATATATGTATGTATGGAGGCAGTGTATGGATGTGTATATATATATATATATATGTGTGTGTGTGTATGGTGGCAGTGTATGGATGTGTATATGTGTGTATGTATGGAGGCAGTGTATGGATGTGTCTATATGTATGTATGTATGGATGTATGTATGGAGGCAGTGTATGGATGTGTATATATATATATATATATATGTGTGTGTATGGAGGCAGTGTATGGATGTGTATATGTGTGTATGTATGGAGGCAGTGTATGGATGTGTCTATATGTATGTATGTATGTATGTATGTATGGAGGCAGTGTATGGATGTATATATGTGTGTATGTATGGAGGCAGTGTATGGATGTATGTATGGGAAATGCAGTGTATGGATACATGTATGTATGTATGTATGTGAGAGTCAGTGAATGTACAGTATGTATGTATGAAAGAGTCAGTAAATGTAAAGTATGTATGTATGTATGTATGTATGTAGTGTTCACTCTAGAATCCGGGCCGGGCAGGGCGCCGGTTCTAGAGGGGCACTAGCGCGCGCTGCGAAAAGGGGGCGTGGTCATGCAAAATAGGGGGTGGGGTCATTGCGGGTAATAAAAGGGGGCGGCCGGCGGCGTCACTGTTGGGGGCGTGCCCAGCACCTACGGAGGTGCTGGGCTTCCCCCAAGCGCTCTCTCAGCGTGAATGAATGCTGTGCGCATACGCGCGTCATCTTTACACGCTGTGAGGGCAGGAAGTGGGCAGCAGTTTTAGCAGGGCGCCGCAGAAAGGGCAGGGCGGATTTTGCCCTTAAAAAATCGGGCAGAGTGCGGCGCCCTGCTAAAACTGCTTAGCGTGAACACTATGTATGTGTGTGTGTATGGGAGAGGCAGTGTATGGATGTATGTATGGAGAGGCAGTATATGGATGTATGTATGAGAGAGGCAGTGTATGTATGTATGTATGTATGTATGGGAGAGGCAGTGTATGGATGTATGTATGGGAGAGGCAGTGTATGTATGTGAGAGGCAGTGTATGGATGTATGTATGTATGTATGTATGTATGGATGTATGTATGAGAGGTAGTGTATGGATGTATGTATGAGGCAGTGTATGGATGTATGTATGGATATACTGTATGTATGAGAGGCAGTGTATGGATGTATATATGTATGTATGTATGTATGTATGTATGTATGAGAGACAGAATTAAATAGAAAGAGAGATGTGTGTGTGGCAGAAATAAAGGGAGATAGTTTATGTGAAAAAGAGAGCGAGAATGAGACAGACAAAGAAAAAGTAGAGAGATGTGAAGGAATGGGAGAGACAGACTATGAATGTATATATGAGAGGCAGTGTATGGATATGTATGTATCTATGAGAGACGAATAGAAAGAGATAAGCAGCTGGGTAGGGTGCCAGGATCCGGGAAGGGGGTGCCACTGAGTGTACCCATCAAAAAATTAAAGATGTCTTTGAGAGATGCATCCTTGTTGTGCAGTCAGACAGCTGAGAAACGTAGAAGACGCCGCCTATGCACTGTCACCTTAGTGTCTGGGAAAGTGAGTAATTGATGGTGTTGGGGGGGGGGGGGGGTGTCAATAGGCAGACATTTTGCCTAGGGTACCAAGAATCCTTGCACCGGCCCTGCTCAAAGTCCAAACAGTTATCAAAAGAGTGAAATCTTGAGTATTAATGCTGCAGTCGTAACAAACATCCCCTTTTGGCAAGCGAGGTCACATGAGACTTTGCTAGCGTTGGGCGTTTTTTGTGCCGAAAAATGCATCTTAGTGGCAACTCATCACTTGTACATCTGTTTGCGACTGGGTCTTTGACTCTGTATACGAAGTGCTGCGATGTAGCGGCCATGGCTTTTTTCCAATACAAGTTCCATTGGGCTTCGTATACAGATTCAGTTGCACACAGATATAGAAGTGACACATATGAAATCAGCACAGTGTCCTGGTTCATCCTAGACACATGGCGTTTTTATTTGGATTTAATTAAAAGTTAGGTTTTAACTCCTATATGGGGTTTGTTTCTTAATGAGTGCGCCAACCAAGGGTCTTTCTTTCTTGTGTCTTGTATATGTTTTGAGTGCGCCAACCAAGGGTCTTTCTTTCTTGTGTCTTGTATATGTTTTAACCAAAATAACAAGATCTCAGACGCTAGAATTGTACAGTACCTGGTGGCTCACTTGCGCAAGGCATCTCGTACTGAGGACACATCTGTAATTTTCTTAAAATAAAGAATGATATTTTAGTAAGATCTGTATTTCATTTTTATTTTATTTTATAATAGCTAGATGTATTTGTTCACAGTGCTTATACCTACCTACCTAATATTATTATTATTATCCAAATCAATTTATTCTATTTCTGAGCAATCGGGTATTTATATTCCTTTAAAATACCGGGCCAGATGCATCATTGCTTTGAAAGTAATAAAATGGAGATTGAAAAAGTACCAGCCAATCAGCTCCTAACTGACATTTTTCAAACACAGCCCGTGAGATGGCAGGTGGAACCTGATTGGCTGGTACCTTTTCACTCTCCATTTTATCACTATCTAAGCGATGATGCATCTAGCCCACCATCTTTAATATTTTTTTCACAGATTCACAATCAATCATTTAATAAGTGAAAATGTCAATACAAGGATCAGGAATCCTCAAGAATTCAGGATCCTTGTCACTTTTTGGTCCTGCATATACCTGGGTATAATGAAGTGCCCTAATTAGGTGGGAGTAATGACATGGCCTGAGCTCCAGCATTACAACTGAATTTTACACTGATTTCCAGGATGCATCTTTTGATGGCAATCCTACGCTACCCACCTGCCTACACCAAGCCCCTTTGTGGATATCTCACTAGTCAGCTGTATTGTGAAAGTTGTGGTCTGCATGGTAAAGCTGCACCATAGGGCCGTAATCTAGCTTGTACGCAATGGGCAATTATCACGCAATGGAGCTATTATAGGTATACTGTGCATGTGCCGCGATCACAATGTGCATGTGCAAAGGAGGGAAACATTACAAAGTGATTGAAAGGAAGTAACCATTTGGAGGTGTCAACTGAGAGTTTACAAGGAGTGGTTGGCAAAACACAAGTGTGGCATGGCCATTCTCAGCATCACTGCTGCTGTGTTCAGTCTGCATAGCCATAGAGCTACCCTTATCCTTGATGTTCCTTGAACTTGCATATTGACTGCAAATGTGTATGCAATTGTGATTGAGTTTTTGATTACTCCGGTGGGCGTTAATTCCTGGGTGGCAGCTTCACTTGCTAACAGAAAATCGCAATTGCATTTGCATACAAACATGAATTAGGCCTATAGCATGAGAATCATCCCAACTATTTTCCATCTAGAGGTCGTGGTCCAGGATAACTACATTCCTTGTCTTCCTTGTCTCTCCTCCAACATCAACCAGTTGTGGCTGCCTCTCACTCTGTGATAAGTGAGCATGATTCAGAATTGTATGCAGTGAATATGTTCACGCAGACCGAACAGTACTGCCCATTGCAGTGACGTGCGGTAGGGTGAGGCAGAGCCTTTCCTGTTATATTAATGTATACGCCAGAGTTTTGCCTATATAAAGTATATGACAAATACAAAGAATATATTAAAAATATCTTCTTTGGATTATTCTAATAATTTTATAGTCAAAACTATGGGGTAAAAAATGTGTAGTAGGCAGGTGAGCCTACCTTGTCCACATATGTCCACATATCTCTGATCAAAATTCACCAAATTTCCAGCAGTGTATAATGCTGCATCTTTTTATAATGCCCACATGAACCCCTTGGTTCATATATTGTGTGTAAATTTGGCTCTAGTACTAGCCAGTGCCTCCTGAGCCATTTACCTCCCGCACATCCCTGGCCCATTGCTGGCATCAAGTGGAGACCCAACGTTTCATTAAAGGGTTCTCTCATGATAAACACATTGCTGGTCCTTCCCATACTGAATAATCCTCAAATCCCTCTTCTACTGTAGATGGACAATACAACACTGAATCAGGCCCATTGTGTCTATTTCTAAGATACTGACTTCCATACTAGCTCTATCTGCATACAAAATGCTACTTTACTGAGTTTTCCAGGAAGCATTTCGTATGCAGATACAGCCGCAGTCGCACACAGAATATAGACATGCTGCATATAATTTTAATTGGCAGTGTCTGCTTGTGCATAATATTCACATAACAGTGGCGTGCGGTGAGGTCAGTGGCTGGGGAGGCTCAAGCCGCTAACATCCCCCCCCCCCCCCCATAGAGGAAAAAAAAAAAAGCGTAGCCTCCCCCTATATTTGTAAAACCAGCACCAGGCAGAACCAGCCAGGGGGGGTAATGTCTCAGGGGAGACACTCGGTATGGGGTCCCCCTGCCATAGCATTAATCCAAGCTAGTCAGCCCAGGGCTGGAATTCCTCAGAAGTGGGGACCCCAAAAAATAAACATGGGGTCCCCCTCCCGAGCAATAACAAGCACTGGTGGCGGTGAGTGCGGGGTTCATTGTTAAAATTGTTCTTTACAGGTGGCCTACAGATCCCAGCAAGCCTGCCCCAGCATGCTGGCACTTGGAGAACCACAAGTGCCAGCATGCCCGGACATAATGGGCCCGCTGGCACCTGTAGTCCGCCTGTAAAGAATAGTAATATTGTTCTTTACAGGTGGCCTACAGGTCCCAGCAAGCCTGCCCCAGCATGCTGGCACTTGGAGAACCACAAGTTCCAGCATGCCCGGACATAAATGGTCTGCTGGCACCTGTTGCCCACCTGTAAAGAAAATATTAAAATAAAAAGACCACACAGTCTTAAAAAATAAGTTTTATTGCACACGGTCTTCACCTGGGGGCGGCGGCCTTTAAGCTCTTTTGCATGGCCGCCGCTTCCCCAGGGTTTCAGGCGTCTTGACCTGGAGGGGCGACACCTTCCCAGGGCTTCCAGCGTCTTCCTCTGAAGTCTTCACCTGGGAGGCGGCGGCCTTAAAGCTCTTTTGCATGGCCGCCGCCTTTCCCAGGGCTTCCAGCGTCTTCACCTGGTGGGCGGCGGCTGCTAAGCTCTTTTGCATAGCCGCCGCCCATCCAGGACTTCCGGCATCTTCAACCTTCAGGAGCTCTTCTCCGCTCCTCCTCCGCCGTCGGACTGACAGCCGCTCCCTCGCGCTGACTTATATAAGTCAGCCAGAGGGGGCGGAGCGATGACGCGGCAAGCCGTAATTGGCTCGCGGCGGCCATCTTGAATTTCAAAAATGACGCTGAGGCGCCATTTTTGAAATGGGTTACCGCTCCGCTGCTCAAACTCTGCACCGCCGCTCGCACTCACGCCGCCCGCACCGCCGCAACCACGCCGCCCGCACCCCCTGCCGCCTGCACCGCCGCTCGCACCCACGCCGCCAGCACCCACGCCGACGCCCGCACCTCCGACGCGCCCACAACAGTGATTGGCAGTGGATCCAGTGACGGATCCGCTGGCCAATCACTATGGCCTGACTGACAAGGGACGTGCTTTCATAGGTTGAAAGCACGTCCCTGTGTGAAAGCGGCACCACTAATGGTGCCGCTTTCCCATGATTTTTCAATGGGCTTTTAATGCCCATTGCTAGGCCCCGCCCGCGCCTGCCCCCCGCTCCCATACTTTTCCCTATCTGACAGGGAGGCACCACGATCGGTGCCTCCCAAACACTTTACACAGGACTGGGATGATTAGGATAATATAAAGCAAATACTTATGACACAGAACGTGTCATAAGTATCTTCTTTATATTATTTTAATCAGTAATGACAGGGGAGGCACTGCCTCCCCTGCCTCCCCTGACTGCACGTCCCTGTCACATAATGATGTGAATAAGACACATTCACGGGGAAAAAATGCACCAAAAAAGGTGCAATGTTAGTAAAAACGCTCTCAACTAGGCGCAACTAGAAAGGTTGCTCAACAAGACTGCAGCAGGGATGTAGGAGGACACATCTGTAAAGTGGAGAAGTTGCCCAAAGCAACCAATGAGCTTCTGTCATTTCTCTAGCAGTCTTTGAAATGATAGTTACAAGCTGATTGGTTGCTTTACGCAGCTTCTCTATTTTATTTTTCTCATTGAGTATTGATACATCTCCCCTTTTATGTCTGAACAGACTAAACTGTTTATTTAGGTACACAGTAATGGTACACCTTGCAAAAAGCAAACCTGAGAAGAAATAACCTTATATCTACAAGCATATCAAGAATTGGAATTTAGAATAACTTCCTTATAAATTAGGTAGTTGAAGTAACAATACATATCTGCAACTAGAGAATGAAGTCTATAGGGGTTATGTATCAAACAGTGGAAAAAATGGAACAGTGGAAAATTTGCGGAGAAGAAATGGGATCCTATTCCATAGAACAAATGAGGTTTGCAGATCATAGATTCCTGTTAACTACAGAAATATACATTACAATTTACAATATAGGATACATAATGGTTGTTGTAATACTTATTACGGAATTTCTTAATGAACATTGAAATGATGACATCATAACTCACATCAGAAGTGACCATATATCGATTTACTGGAAATTATACAAATAGTATTATTTGTGTTTAAACTGTAATTAATGGATAATTAAGGAAGTGCAATTTTTTAACTTTCGCCATTATCATCATCTCAGTGGGGGAAGCCCATTTTCCTGAGAGACTTATTTAGAATATGAATACTCACATTTCGACCAAAGAAACTAAATATAACTAAGTGTCTTTGGGAGAATACTTTCCTCCAAGTCTAGATGAAAGACTCTGCTTTCACTTAGTCAGTATTTAGTTTTCATCAGCTAAAAACCAAATCAATATTCCACTCTTAACAAAATGGTGCATTAATTCACATCATGTACAGTTTTCACTGAGGCGGAATACTCTTCAGCATGTTATAGCGCATCAAACAGTTTAGTTTTTATGTTCACCAGAGCATATGGGTAAGAATTATATACTGAAATTAGCATAAACAAAATTACATTGTTATCTTTCCCAGTGTTAAAATAGTCTAAAACAGAAATTTGAATATATAAAAGTTTATTTTTACACTCTGCAAATGATTTCTGGCAACCACTGTTGCCATGAGAACAATATGGCTGAACAAACTAAAGCAGAGAAATGAAGTGACCTTAATGTATTACAAAAGTCTGTAAATATTAAATTAAATGTAAAAATCAGATGATCACATTCAGAGTTGGACTTCAGAGCCAAGTTGCGGCTTACATTGGCTGCAGCTAGCTATTTTTTTAGTGTGCATGTACATCTATTTGGGGTGAGTGCTTTTTTATTCTAGGAGACTTGAACTTGGGTGTGTCATGAGTGTATTAATAAGAAAAAAATTGATTGTGCCTGTCTGGAGTGCAGTTGTTAAAACTAGAGATGAGCGCCTGAAATTTTTCGGGTTTTGTGTTTTGGTTTTGGGTTCGGTTCCGCGGCCGTGTTTTGGGTTCGAACGCGTTTTGGCAAAACCTCACCGAATTATTTTTGTCGGATTCGGGTGTGTTTTGGATTCGGGTGTTTTTTTCCAAAAACACTAAAAAACAGCTTAAATCATAGAATTTGGGGGTCATTTTGATCCCAAAGTATTATTAACCTCAAAAACCATAATTTACACTCATTTTCAGTCTATTCTGAATACCTCACACCTCACAATATTATTTTTAGTCCTAAAATTTGCACCGAGGTCGCTGTGTGAGTAAGATAAGCGACCCTAGTGGCCGACACAAACACCGGGCCCATCTAGGAGTGGCACTGCAGTGTCACGCAGGATGTCCCTTCCAAAAAACCCTCCCCAAACAGCACATGACGCAAAGAAAAAAAGAGGCGCAATGAGGTAGCTGTGTGAGTAAGATTAGCGACCCTAGTGGCCGACACAAACACCGGGCCCATCTAGGAGTGGCACTGCAGTGTCACGCAGGATGGCCCTTCCAAAAAACCCTCCCCAAACAGCACATGACGCAAAGAAAAAAAGAGGCGCAATGAGGTAGCTGACTGTGTGAGTAAGATTAGCGACCCTAGTGGCCGACACAAACACCGGGCCCATCTAGGAGTGGCACTGCAGTGTCACGCAGGATGGCCCTTCCAAAAAACCCTCCCCAAACAGCACATGACGCAAAGAAAAAAAGAGGCGCAATGAGGTAGCTGACTGTGTGAGTAAGATTAGCGACCCTAGTGGCCGACACAAACACCGGGCCCATCTAGGAGTGGCACTGCAGTGTCACGCAGGATGTCCCTTCCAAAAAACCCTCCCCAAACAGCACATGACGCAAAGAAAAAAAGAGGCGCAATGAGGTAGCTGTGTGAGTAAGATTAGCGACCCTAGTGGCCGACACAAACACCGGGCCCATCTAGGAGTGGCACTGCAGTGTCACGCAGGATGTCCCTTCCAAAAAACCCTCCCCAAACAGCACATGACGCAAAGAAAAAAAGAGGCGCAATGAGGTAGCTGACTGTGTGAGTAAGATTAAGACAATTTTATTTTAGGTTTTGGAGTCCTTTTTTTACTGATATTTGGTGTTTTGGTTTTGACATGCTCTGTACTATGCCATTGGGCATCGGCCTTGGCAGACGACGTTGCTGGCATTTCATCGTCTCGGCAATGACTAGTGGCAGCAGCTTCAGCACGAGGTGGAAGTGGATCTTGATCTTTCCCTAATTTTGGAACCTCAACATTTTTGTTCTCCATATTTTAATAGGCACAACTAAAAGGCACCTCAGGTAAACAATGCAGATGGATGGATTGGATACTAGTATACAATTATGGACGGGCTGCCGAGTGCCGACACAGAGGTAGCCACAGCCGTGAACTACCGCACTGTACTGTGTCTGCTGCTAATATATAGACTGGTTGATAAAGAGATAGTATACTCGTAACTAGTATGTATGTATAAAGAAAGAAAAAAAAACCACGGTTAGGTCACTGGTATATACAATTATGGACAGGCTGCCGAGTGCCGACACAGAGGTAGCCACAGCCGTGAACTACCGCACTGTACTGTGTCTGCTGCTAATATATAGACTGGTTGATAAAGAGATAGTATACTCGTAACTAGTATGTATGTATAAAGAAAGAAAAAAAAACCACGGTTAGGTGGTATATACAATTATGGACGGGCTGCCGAGTGCCGACACAGAGGTAGCCACAGCCGTGAACTACCGCACTGTACTGTGTCTGCTGCTAATATATAGACTGGTTGATAAAGAGATAGTATACTCGTAACTAGTATGTATGTATAAAGAAAGAAAAAAAAACCACGGTTAGGTCACTGGTATATACAATTATGGACGGGCTGCCGAGTGCCGACACAGAGGTAGCCACAGCCGTGAACTACCGCACTGTACACTGGTTGATAAAGAGATAGTAGTATACTCGTAACAACTAGTATGACGACGGTATAAAGAATGAAAAAAAAACCACGGTTAGGTGGTATATAATACAATTATGGTTGGACGGACTGCCTGCCGAGTGCCGACACAGAGGTAGCCACAGCCGTGAACTACCGCACTGTACACTGGTTGATAAAGAGATAGTAGTATACTCGTAACAACTAGTATGACGACGGTATAAAGAATGAAAAAAAAAACACGGTTAGGTGGTATATAATACAATTATGGTTGGACGGACTGCCTGCCGAGTGCCGACACAGAGGTAGCCACAGCCGTGAACTACCGCACTGTACACTGGTTGATAAAGCGATAGTAGTATACTCGTAACAACTAGTATGACGACGGTATAAAGAACGAAAAAAAAACCACGGTTAGGTGGTATATATTATAATACAATTATGGATGGACGGACTGCCTGCCGAGTTCCGACACAGAGGTAGCCACAGCCGTGAACTACCGCACTGTACACTGGTTGATAAAGAGATAGTAGTATACTCGTAACAACTAGTATGACGACGGTATAAAGAACGAAAAAAAAACCACGGTTAGGTGGTATATATTATAATACAATTATGGATGGACGGACTGCCTGCCGAGTTCCGACACAGAGGTAGCCACAGCCGTGAACTACCGCACTGTACACTGGTTGATAAAGAGATAGTAGTATACTCGTAACAACTAGTATGACTATGACGACGGTATAAAGAAAGAAAAAAAAAACCACGGTTAGGTGGTATATAATACAATTATGGATGGACGGACTGCCTGCCGAGTGCCGACACAGAGGTAGCCACAGCCGTGAACTACCGCACTGTACTGTGTCTGCTGCTAATATAGACTGGTTGATAAAGAGATAGTATACAATACTACTAATATACTGGTGGTCAGGCACTGGTCACCACTAGTCACACTGGCAGTGGCACTCCTGCAGCAAAAGTGTGCACTGTTTAATTTTAATATAATATTATTTATCATGTACTCCTGGCTCCTGCTATAACAACCTGCAGTGCTCCCCAGTCTCCCCCACAATTATAAGCTTTATATACAATACATTGATGTGCAGCACACTGGGCTGAGCAGTGCACACAGACTGAGTCACTGTGTGACTGTGTATCGTTTTTTTCAGGCAGAGAACGGATATATTAAATAAAACAAACAACTGCACTGTCTCTGGTGGTCACTGGTCACTGTGGTCGTCAGTCACTAAACTCTGTCTGCACTCTGCACTCTCTTCTAATCTACAGTATCACAGCAATCTCTCTCTCTCTCTCTCTTCTAAATCTAATCTAAATGGAGAGGACGCCAGCCACGTCCTCTCCCTATCAATCTCAATGCACGTGTGAAAATGGCGGCGACGCGCGGCTCCTTATATAGAATCCGAGTCTCGCGATAGAATCCGAGCCTCGCGAGAATCCGACAGCGTCATGATGACGTTCGGGCGCGCTCGGGTTAACCGAGCAAGGCGGGAAGATCCGAGTCGCTCGGACCCGTGAAAAAAAAAGTGAAGTTCGTGCGGGTTCGGATTCAAAGAAACCGAACCCGCTCATCTCTAGTTAAAAAAACCCCATTGAAATTTGTCTGATTGACTGGTGAAATGCAACTACAGTATTTCACACTTATGAATGCAAATTAAGTTAAAGTTGCACCTTTGTTTATAAGCAAGATTATATTGTTCTGAATCCTACTTTTCTGCTTTAGTATCAACTTAAAAAAAAAAAAAAAATTGTATTTGATTATCATCTCACATACTCTAATCATACTGGGTGTTTATTATCTGCACTCTCATCCCATTTACTGTAATCTGAAAGCTACACTTTCTATCATATTCATGTTGCATTTGTTCCAGTCACTTGCGTGGGAATGGAGCTGCGTTTCAAACTACTCAGAGTTGGTAGCATTTTGCATGATTGTGGCCAACTCAGAGAGGTTGCAAAATGTGACTTTTATTTTCAAATTGCGATTACATTTAGGTTTAGTCTTCAAACTCTTTTTAATGCCTATAATCATACTGTAGGATCAATCATACTGTGTTAATCAACTGCAGATTGCATGGGTAGTAATTAGAGATGAGCCAGCCTGGTTCTCAGAGAACTGAGCCCACTGAACTTCCGGGGCCTGAAGGGATCCTAGATGGGGCTCGGATCTGCACATCTGCCTTAGATCACAAAACGAGGAAAAAACTCATCCTCCTGCTGTTGGATCTTGCAGGTTTTGGATTCAGCATTTTGGAAGTCCCTTTGAAATCAATGGGCTAAGTGCTGATTGGTTGAGAGCACTGTCTCCCACAGCTCTTAGCCAATAAGTGCTACCCCATAGATTTCAATAGGCACAGCAGGGCAGAGCACTGACTCCGCCAGCACCCCTGCACAGCAGATACCACCAGCACCCCGCACTGTGGCCTAATTCACTAAGGATTGCAATTTCAAAGCTGTTTGCAGTCCTTAGCAGTACAAATGCAGGAGGAGGTACACAGCACCTCCGTCATGCATTTGCAATCCGATCACATATGGGATGAACATCGCAGTGGCAATGTTCATCTGCGATGGCAGGCTGAGTAAGCCTGAGCTTATTGAGGTTTGCCCTCATAGGTGGCCTTGTGAGGCCAAGGAAACTGCGTCCATGATGCAGTCCTAAGCTCGCCACTCCCACCCTCATCCCTCCCTCCGAACTCCTTTGCCTGTCAATCAGGCAGAGACGTTCGCATACTGCAATCACATTGCAGGACCTGTTCTGCACATGCGCAGAACAGGTTCTGCACATGTGCAGTTTCCCAACCATCGGGAAACTGCACAGAGGATTGACTATGGGAATCGCCGCCTGTGGACACCACCAGCACCCCTGTACTGAGAACACCACTGGCACCCCGGCACTGAGGTCACTGCTGAAACCTCAGCACTGCCAACACCGCCGGCACCCCCACACTGAGGACGCCGCTGGCATGACCAGCTTGATGAATGGGGCTTCACTCAGGGCTGTTTGGGCACTCACCCAGTAGGGCAGCATCGCTAGCAGTGGTATAGAGCAGATCTGGGCTTCGTATGGGAATCTCACAATGCTGCCATGGTCAGAGGGCTACAGCTCCAGAGAGGCGGTACTGGCATTGCAGATGGCATTACGGTGAAAGCATGAGTTCCGGCCCTGTCTATGTGGTGCCAGTGGTGGAGGAACTCCTCAGAATGCAGGGTGATTGTAGTCCCGAGTATGGGAGCTCTATGAGAATGCAACAATCCCCGGTGTGTTACTCTTATTTAAAATAACACATGACAAAAAGTTACATTTGGTTTGGTCATAAAAGAAGTGGCTGAGAGTTGTGTACCTAAAGCCTCCAATTATTTAAATCTGTATTAAAGGGCATACAGTCTAGACCAGGGATGGGGAACCTTCGGCCCTCCAGCTGTTGTTGAATTAAACATCCCAGCATGCCCTGCAACAGTTTTAGCATGGCCAAATAGCAAAACTGTAGCAAGGCATGCTGGTATGTGTAGTTGAACAAGAGCTGGACGGCCGAAGGTTCCCCATTCCTGCGCTAGACAATTTGAGTGGACGATATGCATGAAGATAAAGATATTATCGTGCTTATTGTCAAGTGTGTAAACACAATAACAATGCATGCTCCTGCGGGTTGTTATCGTTTAACTTTATCAACTGAACATGCAGTCCAATTCAGGCTATATCTTACATGACTGCATGCTCAAGAATGGGAGGGGTGACGTCACTGAATGATATTGTTACATTATATTGTTCAGTGTGTATGCACTTATCTTTCATTCTGCAGCTGGGGAAATTTCAAGGGAAATCTTTATCTTTATTGGATCAAAATCAACTAGTGTGTATCTGCCTTTAGTATTTTAGCTTTTTTTCATCTATCCACTAGGGAAGACACATCACAACCAGTCCAGGCTTGTCAATGACTTCACACAGCAACCTGAGGTTGTTAGTGAGGGTCCTCAACAATACTGATTCTAAATTTGAAACAAACAAATCTGATGAAATCTGATTGCCATTATTCAGTACTGGGATGGGAGAGGGTAGAATATAAAGATGTGTGGTCTACTTTTCATCTGTTAGCTCAAATGCCAAACATCTCCACTCTCTCCCTGATTCTCAATTCATGAGAGTATCTAAAACTATTGTGATTCTACATTGTAATTATAAAAGACTAGGTGACTTATTGCGCCCTACAGGTGCTCTTCACACCGTCGCAAGGGGCTATGCCCCCTTAACCCCTGCACGCCTTGCTTGCATTCAATATTTGTATTATATAGAGTATAACCTGCATTCCCACTTTTGATAGTGGTTAAATATTACACGAAGAAAGGGCACCAGATGAAGGGGGCGTAGCCCCTTGCAATGGGGAGGGGACGGGGGAGTGGGTGCCGCGGATGGGGCAGGGGTTCCGGATGCGCTGTGGGTGGGGGAGGGGCAGGTGCGGCGGATGGGGGAGGGGGTCCAGAGGCGCTGTGGGTGGTGGAGAGGCGGGTGCGGAGGTGCTGCGGGTGGGGTAGTGGGTCCGGTGCCACCATGGGTGGGGAAGGGATGGGGAAGGGGGTGCCATGGATGGGGGAGGGGTGGGTGTGGCAGATGGGGAAGGGGTCCGGAGGCGCTGCGGGTGGGGGAGGGGCAGTTGCGGGAGTGCAGCAGGGGGGGGCGGGCGGCGGATGGGGAAGGGGGTCCGGGGGAGTAGCAGAAGTGGGAGGGGTGGGTGCGGTGGATGGGGAAGGGGGACCGGGGGCACTGCTGGTGGGGGAGGGGCAGTTGAGGGGGTCCTGCGGGTGGAGGAGAGGCATGTGTGGGGGTGCCACGGGTGGGGGAGGGGCGGGTGCTAATTAGATGCGAGGGGAGTACATCCTCAGCCCCCAGACAGCCTGACAGTAAGCCGCAGCATCCCCCTCCCACTGTCTCTCTGGCCGGGGGGTGCTGCATGACTGGTGGGCAGGGTGTGAGCTGGCACCAGAGATAGTAGCGCAGGCCCTGTGTCACACCTCCCCTTCCTCTGCTGCTGTGTTTTCCTCACTCCACACCGCTCCCCCCCTCGCCCCATCTTCAGAAGTAGGAGTGGGGGGCTCTGATGGGGAACCCGCTGTACCAGGAGAAGGTGTGGATGGGCTCTGCAAAGGTCAGGGGCCACACCGTCCCTTCTGCATCAGGTGTGCAGGAGCCGGGTCCTCTTTGGGCGCACAGGGTTTACGGGCCAGCGAGGGGGTCTGCTGCAGTGCATTGCTCTGTGCTGTGTAGCACACTGAGCAGACGGCAGCAGAGCGCAGCGATTTTGCTGCATCTGTCACGCGGCACAACCGTTTCTGTTGCTATCCCAGTCGCGGGGGTCTCGCTGCATGCACGGCTGCTGCACCAAGGACTGGGAGAAACAGACGACAGACGGACAGCTGCCACCCCCTCCCTACGCTGCAGGTCCGACGCGCCCTCCCCCTTGCACGCCTGGGTCCTGCATTGCTCTCTTGATCTACTCCGGCGGCAGGCTTTAGATCCCGGGTATGGGTACTATCTATTAGCCCAGGTCTGTGACTGTGACTCCGCCCAGTGCTGTGGCTCCACCCAGCGTTAGACACAGAGGCACAGAGTCACAGATCTGGGCTATTGTATAGGAGATAAGGTTTGTCTTGTCTGAATACTATAATTTCACTCTTGTAGTAAATCATAATTTCAATCCACAATTATTTTATAGATTTAAATTGTCTGCCTTGATTATGGGTAGTAGTCATGATGATGGTTGAGATGGTAATCAACCTCTTAAAATTAAATGGACAATTTAAAATCAATCTTGGATTTCCTGGAGATGTGGCAGAAACCTTACATACAAAAAGAAAGGTATCTGGACTCTGGGTCGACACCCATTAGGTCAACATCCATTGATCAACAGTGAATAGGTTGACACTAGAAATAGGTCGACATGGGCATTAGGTCGACATGGACAATGTCGACATGCAAAAATGTTGACGTGAGTTTTTCACATTTTATTCCTTTTTGTGAACTCTGTCATACATTACGATCCATGTGGACTACGTTTGAGAAGGGTAACCTGTGCCGAGCGCATCGAGGCACCTTGCCCAAAGCATGGCGAGCGAAGCGAGCCATCACAGGGGACACGGTGCACTAATTGGATTTCACGGTCACTTTCCGAAGAAAACGACACCAAAAAAACCCTGAAAAACTCATGTCAACCTTTTTCCATGTCAACCTTGTTCATGTCGACCTAATGGCAATGTCGACCTATTTCTAGTGTCGACCTATCCACTGTCAACCAATAGGTGTTGACCTAATGGGTGTCGACCTAGACACTGTCGATCCTGAGTCCCATACACAAAAGGAAATATGACTCACATTCATTTTGTTAAAATACATTTTGATGCTGAGTTTATTTTTCAGACTCAAACCAACAATGATATACAGTTCCATGAAAATGTAATCTATGGATAAGGTATAGATAAATTTTTTGAGCTATCACATTACAATGCATATTTCAACAGCATCACATGTTGCTTTGTATTATAAATTCTAGATTGTAGGTAGCAATGTTATTTTCATTCCCTCGTTAATAAATAATACTGGCACTCGATATCTTTCACATGCAGACAAGATGGATTAGGATAATGATTTTGTCTCATTGTTCTAAATCAGATCCAATACTTGCTTGATGGCTAGATTAACATCCAGTATAGTAAAGTGTAATGAATGCCCATAACTTTCTGGTAAACCTCTAGTACTGTTATATGCTTTTCACCTATAGCAACCCCCTATCCATAGAACAAATTCGTTTCACTGCCCCCACTTCCTTATGTGCTTGGTAGTAAAGATTTACATAGAATCTGATGTAAACAATGATATATTGCACTTTGAATCCTGAGGATGTATCAAACAGTACAGAAATACAGAAAGTACAGTAGTAGTTGTGCAGAACCACCTTGGGGGCAGGTGGCTAACAGAATAGTAAGGTCAAAAGCTGAGGTTAAGACAAGTGGCATACAAAAAAAACAGTAATGAGTAAAGGTCAAGACAGGTGACAGACAAGAATAATCAAAACAAAAAGGTTTGGTAACAATCTGAATAATAGACAAACAACAGAACAATCCAGTCATTTCTATGCTATATAAGGCAATGATTGGGAGCTGCTAACAGATATTTAAACCAAAACAAAAAATAAAATTGCGGGTATTGGGATGCTTAGACTATGGGCAATATTTACTAATATTCGTGTTTGAGTCGGTTGTGTAGTGTTTAAACTCGTTTTGTATCGGGTGCATTTTCATGCAACTTTTTGAATCAATGGCCCTCATTCCGAGTCGTTCGCTCAGTATTTTTCATCGCATCGCAATGAAAATCCGCTTAGTACGCATGCGCAATATTCGCACTGCGACTGCGCCAAGTAATTTAACAATGAAGATAGTATTTTTACTCACGGCTTTTTCCTCGCTCCGGCGATCGTAATGTGATTGACAGGAAATGGGTGTTACTGGGCGGAAACACGGCGTTTTATGGGCGTGTGGCTGAAAACGCTACCGTTTCCGGAAAAAACGCAGGAGTGGCCGGAGAAACGGGGGAGTGGTTGGGCGAACGCTGGGTGTGTTTGTGACGTCAAACCAGGAACGACAAGCACTGAACTGATCGCACAGGCAGAGTAAGTGTGGAGCTACTCTAAAACTGCTAAGTAGTTTGTGATCGCAATATTGCGAATACATCGGTCGCAATTTTAAGATGCTAAGATACACTCCCAGTAGGCGGCGGCTTAGCGTGTGTAACTCTGCTAAATTCGCCTTGCGACCGATCAACTCGGAATGAGGGCCAATATACGCAAAGTTACGAAGCAGTCGACTTTATGGTTTCCGTGTTTTCCGATGTCGATGCCAGTCGTTTTTTTTTTGCACATTTACGGCCGTCATTGTCGTTTGCGTACGTGTTTTTGTTGTATTTGCTGTTTTTTTCCTAAGTTAAACGCGGCAGTGTTTTTTTTTTCCTGCGGCCGCATTTTCACTTTCAGTTTCGATTTTCATCCCCGTTCGGGATTGGTTGTGTTTCAGATGGTAGGAGTGTCTGTGCGCAACCATATAAATACGCCCCAAACCGTCCGCACCTCGTGGGTTTAGTTAGTGGTGAGGAGGAGGGAGGTTGTGCTGTGGAGGTAGGTGAATTTGTGGTTTGAAGAGGAGTGGTGGTAGCGATTTCTGAGTGTGGTATTGTGTTTGAAAGTCGTCTTGTCATTCTTGTTGTCTTGTATTTTGTGGTTTTGTCTCATTTTTAGTCCAAGTTATTTTTCTTTATAGTCCCTTGCCAGTGTTGTGTGTGTGTGTGTGTGTGTGTGTGTGTGTGTGTGTGTGTGTGTGTGTGTGTGTGTGTGTGTGTGTGTTGTGTAGTGGTAGTGGAGGAGTGTGTTGTTTGTCTTTTTTTTTCCTGTGTTAACTGTTTAGACACACAATTATGTGTGACTCAGAGGTGGAGGGTGTGAGTGAGGGGGGGGAGGTTAGTCAGGTGGAGGAGGTGAGTGTTAGTGAGGTTAGTGAGGTGGAGGAGGTGGGTGAGGTTGCTGCAGCAGCCTCAAGTGATAGTGACAGTCAGAGTGCTCCGCAGCCACGCACCACTACTAAGACTGGGCGGAATGTTAAGTTTAGTTTTGCTGAAAATGTGGCATTGGTGCGTGAGCTGATGAAGTATCAGAGGCAGCTATTTGGCCCTGAGTCCGCCAAGGTGCCAACACGGAGGAAGACGGTGTTGTGGGCGAAAGTAGTTGCTGCTGTCAATAGTGAGGGGGTGGTCAAGCGGACGGAGGACACGTGCCGCAAACGGTACTATGACATAAAGCGACGTGTCAAGTCCAAAATGGCCAAGGAGGCCAAGTCAGCTCGGAAAACCGGTTGTGGGCAGCCCTATATTGCAAGTTTTCTGGAGTATGAGGAGCCCATGCGGAGTGTAATCCCTCCAGAAGTTGTCTCTGCAACCCATGTCCGGGATTCAGATAGGCCCAGGAAGAATGGTGAGCATGTGTATTTGCATTTACATTTTTTTTATTTTTTTTTATTTTTGTAATGTGTGTCATGTGATGTTGCATATTACTCCCATCTTCAAGTGTGTGTCTGCAAATACATTGTTTTGGTTAATGTTTTATATAAAAGCCAATGTAACATCTTACTTTATTGTATGTCATGTGTTTTTCAGACAGATATTTTGCATGTGTAGTTTGGACTTGGTGTGTCTCTGAATTGTCCTGCAATAATGTTTTCCTTTTGGGCGTTGTTTTTAAAAAAATTGTGACTATGTTTTATATTTAAGTGATCCATGTGGAATTTGAAAAAAAAGTGGTTGTCATGTTAGAGGTTTGGAAACCACTTACATGTGTAATGTCATCTTTAGATAATGTTAATTATTTAATTTTAAAAACAATATATATTTTTTTTTGCTTGTATTTGTACCGTGACACCACACTGCAGGGTCATTTTTTTTATAAATTGCTGCATTTTGTTTTTGCTCATATAGTGGTAATGTGTCTTTGGAGTGCCACATCACAGAGCAAATTATATATTGCATCTGTAATATTTTTCCTTCCAATACAAAATGAAGTTGTGTGTTTTTTTTTAAACCTTTTCTTGAACTTGTGGCCTATGACAATGTCCTGTACATGTTTTCCTGTGTTGATGTTTACATAGTGCATATGTGTTTTGGTCATTGTTTTTTTTTTTTTTTTTATTTCTGGTCCTTATGTTTGTTTTAAATAAAAACCAAGCATTTCTAAAAGAATAAATGTTTATAAGCATAATGGGTGGATGTATACACAATAGCATGATTTTTAATATAATTCATTTTATACAGTGTCTGAAAAAAGCAGTACTACTCGTCGGCCAGTAACTCCTATCACATCTGATGATGATGATGATGACGCTGCGGAAGCAGGTAAAGTGTCCATTGTAGTATAGGGTATGCTTGTAATGGAATAGGCATAACAAAATTGCACCTTCATTAAAAGGTCCATCAAAAGAAGTATGGAGCAGCAGAAGTGGCACTTCTGTAAGACATCACCACAAAAAACCTGTGGCCGAAAAGAAAGCAAGGTCGTATGTCCCGGCACAAACACAGCAGGCTACCCCGCCACGAAGATTATCGTCCGTATGTTCTGTACCCCCACTCCAAATTTTGGACACACCTCCAAGATGCCATCCACACTCCCCTCATCTTAATTGTGAGTATCAAACTGAAAAAAATGTGTAAAATGTCAGAACATAATCAAAATCAGTCCTAACCGCATTAAGTCAAAACACATCCAAAACTAAAATACTTACCGCAGTAAGTAAAAGCTGAAATGGAATCCAAACTAAATGGCCTTGTCCACATCCAGTAAAGATATGTATGTCCACTTGAGCCATACAGTATGACATTGGGTATAAGATGCTGCAACAAAAAAGCATGTTGGTTTGTTTGCAAAAAGTAAGGTTGTTTTTCCAAAATTCACATGTGTGCTTGAGGTTACATTGCAAAATACATATAAAAACATTACTATGTTTGTTTGAACAAAGCTATTAGGTAACACATTATGTATTCCAATGTGTTTTTATGGTGGAGTATGTGTGAGCTACAATAAAACTAAAGTGTTTGCTTTCACAATTTAGTAACCAGACACATTTGCCTCAAACAGGCATATGTATGTATTTAAGCTATGAATGATGATGTTGCTAGCCAGAATAGTTGTAAGCAACAGTGAATGACATGTGTTCCATGTGTAGTGATTTTTTAACATTTCTCAATCATATGGATAGCTAACGGAGATTTGTTTAACATTTCAGCTTCGAGTCCTGGGAACAGCATCCCTCCGCAACAACACCAACACAGTGACATGGAGGAGACAAACATCTTAGAAATGCAGCCATTAATGCAAGGAATGAGCCCCCCAGCACCTGTGAGTACACCAACACAGCAAAGCACACCACCACCACCACAACACAGCCCAACAACACCAGGAACACAAGGCCCTGATCAGGTGTTTTGGACTATTTGGGCTAGACAGCAGGCCACTAATGAAGATTGCCTGCGTAAGCAGACACAAATGTTTGCAAGCCTACCATCTCACCTCAGAAGAATATCAAGAAATCTGAGTAGACAAAATGAACAAACAACCAGAATAGGCAATACCATGGAACTCATGCGTACAGACATTACACATGTCATGGGCAACTTACAGCGCATAATGGAAGAACAGCACAGACAACAGCAAAGTTATATGAGCATTTTTCAAAACAATCAAAAGATTAATGAAAGTTTATTCCGAATAGTAGACAATCAAAATGCTGCTACACGTGAACTCAATGCCACCCTCACTAACCTGAATGAAACACTCAGATGCATGCACCAACAGCAAACAAGCAGCAGTTCTGGTACGACTACTCCAAATATCACGCCAGTCTCATCACCACCAAGATGGTCCACCAGAGCACGACAACATGACAGTGCTAAAGGCAAAGGGCAGGACAAGCAGCCACCCAAAAAAAGGTGAAAAAAAACAAGTTAGACATTTGTGATAAGTAACTCAAAATAGTTAGCAAGTGTTTTTGTTGCTAAAAAAATATAACACTTAGCTCCTTGACCCTTTTTTCAACATCATTAATTATAAGTGGCCCAAAAAAAAACATAAATTTAGTACGCACATTTATTCATTAACATTTTTATTTGGTATTGTAGGAGGGAAATGTTGATGGAGCCACACATACATGTTAGCAGGAAGTAAACTGACCACTTGATTTTTTTTCTAATCATTACTCTTTCTAGATTCCAATCATTCTCTTTACCTGCAGATACAATAATTGCCAGCCAGGCAGAATGTCTTTAGCAGGAAGTAAACTGACCACTTGATTTTTTTCTAATCATTACTCTTTCTAGATTCCAATCATTCTCTTTGCCTGGAGACAATCCAAATTACAATGTTAGTGATACATATCTTAGCTATCTTATCTATACAACATTACAAGAAGAACACAATTGAGTTGCGTAAAAAGCTTGTAATATGTTGCCTTTGTTTTGTTTGAAAAACATTGTCCAAATGAATGTCAGTATTGTTGGGACACGTTTGTGAGTGTAAAAAATTATTAAGCATGTTTTTACACATGATGCTGAAACAAACAAATATGTACTTTTACAACAAAAAACAAAAACTGTGTATAATAATGTATATGTGTGGCAAACTGTGTATTTACTTACACATCATCAAGTTTACAGCATCAAACATTAGGAAATAAATTATTCCTGATTACAGTAAGTTTGTGAGTCTTAAATATGATGGTGCATCACACATAGGGACACATGTATTCCTCAAGGCTAACATATTATATGTTGAGGAGTGTTTTTTTGGAATACAGGTTCACAAACTCGGCCCTCAGGAACCCACACAGTGCCTGTTTTACAGGTCTCCTCACAGAATCACAAGTGACATAATTAGCTCCACCTGTGAACCTTTTAACATGTCTGTGAGTAATTCCTACACCTGTGCTTCTACTGGGTTACGAGAAAAACATGCACTGTGTGTGGTCCTGAGGGCCGAGTTTGTGAACCTGTAACACACAATGATAAAGTGAAATACTAAATGGATGATGTGGGCTGGTAAGAAATTAGCACTGCAAGTTTTCAAACACTTATCCAGACTTAATGCATGCCACTCATAATCTGTTGTTTTTAGATTAAAAATACACACAATACACATGCGACATTTGTTTTTCATATAGCGAGGGTATGTTTGTATGTGTCAAGGAGACAGACACATTCTGAGTAATGGATTTTGGGGAAAAAGGCAAAACATCTATTTATGAATACACAACAAATGAAATAAGCAAACCAAGCTTACCTTAGAAATAGCGATTGATGATCTGTTGCCTAACCTGCCTCCCTACATCAGTACTCCAAGTATCACCAGATGTCTCTAATTCCTCTGCTTGCTGGGTGCTTTCTTCCTCCTCCTCCTCCTTCTCCTCCTCAACATGTGGTAGATGTTGTTGCAAACACATGTTATGAAGAAAGCAGCAGCAGAACACAATTTGAGTCACCTTGGAGGGACTATACAACAAAAGGCCACCAGACTTTTCCAGACACCGAAACCTAGATTTCAGCACACCAAAACATTTTCTATCACATTCCGCGTGGACTTATGTGCATTATTGTAATTGTGTTCAGCAGGGGTATCAGGTCGGGACAATGGAGTTAGAAGCCAAGAGAAACAGCCATATCCTCCATCACCTAAAAGACAGATATAGTAACGTGATTCATGTTAAGATACAGCAACACATAAGTAACACACTGTGGGGCAGATGTATTAACCTGTAGAAGGCATAAGGAAGTGAAAAACCAGTGATATGTGCAAGGTAATAAAGGCAGCAGACAATCTGTTCCTAAATGTTACGTTACATATTGGAGCAGATTGGCTGGTGCCTTTATCACCTTGCACAGATCACTGGTTTCTCACTTCCTTATGCCTTCTACAGGTTAATACATCTGCACCTGTATTTGGACAAAGTATACGCAGGCCTACACATATCAAATTACATACCCAGCAGCCATCCATCTGGCATTTGTCCGTCCTCAAACTTATCAAAGAGGGATGACTGACTGAGGATGAAGGAGTCATGGCAGCCCCCAGGGTAACCAGCAACAACACTCATTATTTTGAGATTTGCATCACAAACCACCTGCACATTTGTGGAGTGTTCGAAATGGCGGTTTGTATATATGTGCTGCCTGCCCCTAGGTAGTCTCAGTTGAATGTGTGTGCAATCTATGGCTCCAAGCACATTGGGCATGCCAGCCAGCTCATAGAAATCTACCCTGACGGCATGCCACTGAGACTCCTGGGTAGGGAAGCAGATTGAGGCCTCGATGTGGGGCTGCAAAACAGCCAACACCTGTGTGAACATTTTAGATAACAATAAACATGAGATTTTAGGACAGAACTGGCCACCAAGAAATGAAAACAAACACAAAACAGAAGAGGTCGTTAGGTATACATCACCTGTGTTAAGATTCTTGAAAATGAGGGCTGTGAGATTCCTATGACATCCCCAGACACAGCCTGAAAGCTTCCAGTAGCCATAAAGTGCAACACAGCCAGGAGTTTGTGCAGGCCTGAGACAGGGCGAGAGCGTGCTGTCTCAGGGTCTAGGCCCAGTTTGACAAGGTCATACAGACGGAAAATGTTGTTACGATTTAGACGGAACATCTGTATGACCTTATCATCGGACAATGCGTTCAAGTTTAAACGCCCCCTAAAGAAATGAGGCCTGCGCAGCCTCCGCGGAACCTGTACAACCTGCTGACCATGTTCACTTTCTTGGCCCTGGGTACTTACAGGCTGATGTCTGAGTCTGAGGAATCCCACAGCACACAAAAGATCACTGGCCCACAGTCCTGCTGCCATTTCTGAGTGTAGGTGTATTGAAATGGGCCTAACATCCTTTTATAGGCATCCTAATTCAGGTGTGAGTGATTTTTTATTTGCAACACATGTAAACACGACTGCAAAAAGCAGGTCTATTTATTTGCCGCTTTTTTTAACGAATCGCAAAAAAATACGACCGCATTTGAGCACTCAGAAACTAACACCCAAATACGAATGAATAGTGAATTCCCGTATTCTATGAAATAACAGCTGCGTTTGACCGATGGTCTATTCATTCGTATTTTGGAACGTTGTCATTCAAACCATTACGAATAGACCAGACACTGCCGAGATTGGTGCTTAGTGAATTCCCACATTGGGACTTAGAAAAAAAAACACAAATCGTCCAAACTCGGATTTTTAGCAAATACTGGCCAATGTCTGAGTATAACTTAAAACTTTTTCTGCTTCATCAGTGATCCCCAATCTTGGCGTTATTACCTCTTCTACCTTCCTTTCCGTTCTCTGTCCCTCCCACATATTTTATTTCAGTCTTCTTACTTCATACACTTAACCATTCATGATGAGTGTTTGTTCCTTTTTATATTTTTCTGTAGCAATGTTTCAGTTTGTATCTTTTTCTCCTGCCCTTTCAGCCTGCCACACTGTTTGTCATGGAGTTGTTTCTCTGTTTGCTACACGTGCACGAAAAAAAAACTGTTCAGAAAAAAAACCTTAGCTTTCATTTATAAAATCTAAGGACGTCTGTATCTGGACTCAACACATACATAAAAGTAACACAAACAAACACAAATAATGGGTAAATATAAAACTAATGAGTAAATAATCCCAAAAGGAATACTTATCTAAATTAGGATAACTCAAGCTATGTCGGGAAAATATTCATAGAAAAAATATTTTGGTATCACTATAGAGTTAAATGCTCCCAAATAGACTGACAGCTAATATACTGTATTACTTCTTATAATACAGTGTCTTTGAATCTGGGTAGGTATTCCATAGAAATGTAGTAGCCCAATTACTTTTAAATCTAGATAGAAAATACACTCAGGTTGTCTCCTAATGGATCATACAAACAAGCACATACAATAGATATAGCCGGCATATAATTCATCATATAAATATTTAGCATATGTGTATCTATAAAATCAGCTGAAATTACATCTCTTAAGGCCACCATACATTATATTGTCGACAGTGCTTAACGTCGACAGGAACAAAAGGTTCAAAAGGGCGACATGGCAATGGTCGACACCTTTTTTTTTCCCAGGTCAAATCTTGTATAGTTCATGTTCTGTGACCACCATCAGTAGAAACGTAGACCCTCATGGGCTTGCTTTGCTCGCCATGCTTCATGCATCGCTTGCCACCGGTGACTATTCCCAATCATAGTCCATGTGGATAGTAAATAGAGCAAATGTTGGAAAAACATGTCGACCTTTCAAGCGTGACAACCTTTTGTACCTGTCTACCATAAGCATGTCAACCATTCATCTGTCGACCTTTTGTACCTGTCAACCTAATGCATGTAGACCATATGGTGTTGATCTATTGATTGTCTATCCAGACATTGTAGATCTATCATCTGGGTACCTAATTTATTTTCACAGTTCTGTGATTTATTGTCCCCTGTTATTGTTATGAGCCACGGCTGTGGCTCATTCCTGTTTTGCATTTTGGTTATGTATTTTATGTTATACTTCTGTTTATGTTCCCCGTGGGTGTCATTGGGTGTTCGGAGCTCACCCTTAAGGAGAGGGTACTGTTATGAACCACAGGTAGTGGTTCATTCCTGTTTTCCGTATTTTATGTTTATAGTTCTCTTGCAGGCCAGGATTTCCCTTTGCTCTGGGTTAGAAGATTCTTGTTTGCTGTCCGTGGTGAGTCTGTGTAATTGCAGCCTGTTTCCATGTGTTTGGCCTCACCTGTCTGCTAATTGCCTCTTGTCAGTTTGGAGTCATGCAACAGAGCAGCTGCACGACATAATTAATTAGGGCTCTCTGTTATATTCTGGCTCAGTGCAATACACAGACACCGGTGATAGTTCTTGAGTTCTGAGCTAGTTCCTGACAGTTCCTGAGTGTCGGTTCCAGTGTCGGTTCCAGTGTCGGTTCCAGTGTTGGTTCCAGTGTCTGATCCCATGTCCTGCCGTGAAGCGTTCCTGTCCAGAAGTCCTGTGGCCTTGTCTGTTCCTGGTCGAGTATCTGGTTTCTTGGTGTCCACCGGTCTGTCGTTTGGGATTCTGCCTGTCCTCCGGTTCTGAGAGCCTGTGTCGGCTACGTTGGGGGTTCCTGTCCGTTTGCCAGTATTTGTACCGGTTCCGTGAGTAGCGGCTTTTCCGCGTCCGTCGGCCTAGGCCGCTGTATTCCTTGGTTATATCTGTTACTGGTGTTTTGCAGAGGGTTCTGCATATGCTCTCACTGCCGGTACACAACAGTATAGTGTCGGCGTGTGGACAGCATTTCCTTTGTTGTTCTTTTCCTTTGGCGGCGTGCTGCACATGTATTTAGTTTTAGGGTTGTTAGTAGCCCCTAGCCTTCTGTTTGCTTTAGTTAGAGGTCCCCTTGTTATTATCCTGTCTCGGTTCACACCTTGTCTCACTCTAAGACCTGGGGGCATCGGAGTTGGGCAGACCTAATCCGCCCTTCAAACCATAGTCACGCAGGCGTGAACTGACCACACGGGTGAAACAATGGAGGTAGGCTGCTAGGGGCTATTTCCATACCACACCTTATTTCAGCGTCCCGTTCTGGTGCTCTGGACTCACTACGCAACATCTCTCTTGTTCTGAGCACCAGGAACGTAACATTATCACCGGCCATACAACAAAAAAGAAACAAAGCTAAATAGTATTTTTTTCTTTTTTGGTCCAGTGTCTTGTCTAGAATCCAGTCCGGTGTCTAGAATCCAGTCCTGTCTAGAATTCAGTGTGCAGAATTCAGTCCGGTGTTTAGAATCCAGTCCTGTTTAGAATTCAGTGTGCAGAATCCAGTCCGGTGTGCAGAATCCAGTCCGGTGTGCAAAATCCAGTCTTGTCTTGTCTAGTTTAAAAAAAAATCCAGTCCAGTCTTGTCTTGTCTAGTCTAGTTTAGTCTTGTCTTGTCTAGTTTAAAATCCTCCTATGCCAACTATGCAAGCCCTGCAGGCGTCTCTCTCAGCCCTGAACTCTGCTTTCAGTGAAACCTGAGCGACTGGAAGTTTTGCAGCAATCCTTAAAGCAACTGCAAAACCTTCTTACTAAAATTTTGCTTATCTTGCCAGAAGTCGTTGAGAGTTCATCTACCTCTAAAGAGACTCTTGCTCACAATATGGTGACAAGAGAATCCTCAGGTTCAGTTGGAGAGAAAAAGTTTAAAAGTTTTCTGCGGCCCAGGCTCTCAGAAGAGGAGCGCCTGCGTCGCAGAAACTTAAATTTATGCCTATATTGTGGGGGTTTAGGTCACTATCTGCAGACCTGTGAGTTGCACAAGCCAAAGTGTGGCGACAAGTCCTGCCCTCTGGCCAAGTTGAGTCAGGATACAAGACCTACTCCTGTCTCTACTGTGGCATAGGTACTTGTCACACAACCCACACTAAAAAGCACTCTGTCCTATAATTGGGGTCCTTGGGCTAGGGAGCCCCATTATAGATTCAGGAACCAAAGGAGAATGTTTCTCTCCTCTCTTGATTTTCCTGTTGAAGCAGAGTTGCAAACCCCTGGAGCAGTGCCCGATGCCCGGGGTCCTGGAGTGGTGCCCGATGCCCAGGGTCCTGGAGTGGTGCCCGATGCCCAGGGTCCTGGAGTGGTGCCCGATGCCCAGGGTCCTGGAGTGGTGCCCGATGCCCAGGGTCCTGGAGTGGTGCCCGATGCCCAGGGTCCTGGAGTGGTGCCCGATGCCCAGGGTCCTGGAGTGGTACCCGATGCCCAGAGTCCTGGAGTGGTACCCGATGCCCAGAGTCCTGGAGTGGTACCCGATGCCCAGAGTCCTGGAGCGGTACCCGATGCCCAGAGTCCTGGAGCGGTACCCGATGCTCTGGGTCATAAAGGGACATCGAATATTATAGCTCAGGTGTCAATACCAGAAGGGGTCTCAGAAGCTGTTACCCCAGGTAGGGACTTGAAAAGCGCAACTCCAGAGAAGGTGTCTAAAACCATAGTTCTAGAAGGGAACTCGAGAAGCAAAACCCCAGAAGGGATCTTTGAAGTAATATCCCCAAGTGGGGTCTCGAGAGACACAGCCCCAGAGAAGGGTCTAGAAGTCGCTTCCCCAGGAAAGGACTCAAGAGGCATAGCGTTAGTGGAGGTTCTGAAGGTTATAGCTTCAGCAAAAGTACCGGAAGTCATAGTCCCGGGAGAAGTTTTGATAATTATCGACTCAGAGAGGGAGGCTGACGGCTCGGTCCCAGAGAGGGAGGCTGATGGCCCGGTCCCAGAGAGGGAGGCTGATGGCCCAGTCCCAGAGAGGGAGGCTGATGGCCCGGTCCCAGAGAGGGAGGCTGACGGCCCGGTCCCAGAGAGGGAGGCTGATGGCCCGGTCCCAGTAAAAGAATCCGAGGTGCTGCCTCCAGCGGGGTTCCCGAAGGCCACTGCCCCAGCGGGGTTCCCGAAGGCCACTGCCCCAGCGGGGGTTCTGAGGGCCACTGCCCCAGGTGGGGTTCAGAGGGCCACTGCCCCGGGTGGGGTTCCGAGGGCCACTGCCCCGGGTGGGGTTCCGAGGGCTACTGCCCCAGATGGGGTTCCGAGGGCCACTGCCCCGGGTGGGGTTCTGAGGGCCACTGCCCCAGGTGGAGTTCCGAGGGCCACTGCCCCAGGTGGGGTTCAGAAAGTCACTGCCCCAGGTGGGGTTCAGAAAGTCTCAGCCTCGAGTAAGGTCAGTAGTGACCAGGTCCTAGCAAAGCACACTAGTCAGTCAGATGGGAAGGAAGCAGATCCTGACTCTGTTGATATCTCAACATCTATAATCTTTGATGGGGACTTAGTCCAATTTCTGGCGCTTTACAAACACTATTACATCATTATGTTGTCTAGACCATTTCTGGGCATTACTTCAGAGAACCTTGTGCTCTATCTGATATATTCCTTTAGAGGGGAGCCTTTTGAGTGGGCATCCAATTTAATGAAAACTGAAGATCCCATTCTTCAGGATCCCCCAGCATTCAGTGATGCAGTTATTAAGAGATATGGTTCCAAAGAAATTGTTTCAGGTTCCTCTAGGTCACCCGTCTTATCTGCTGAGAGTCCACCGTATACTGTAAACTCGGCACAAGAGTCTCAGCCCGTTGTTTTGACTGCAGGATGTCTTCTTCTAATAGTAGTACTTTGCCTGAAAGTTCAGCTCCCAAGGTTAAGTAACCAATCTCTGAGGTACCATCAGTTCAGACAATGTTTGGGGAATTACCTTGGTCAGACCTCAAGAACTTTGTAAAAATAAGAAGAAGAAGAAAAAGAAATAATTATTGACTCTTGCCTTGTTATAATAAAAAAAAAGATTTTTTTTCCCTTGTCTTGTGTCCAGTGGCCACCGTATAGGGGGGGGGGGGGGGGGGGACTGTTACAAGCTGTTGCCACAGCTTGTTTCTGTTTTCTTGCCCGTTAGACCAGTGTGTCAGGTTTTTTTTTTTTATCCCTTGTTTTGGAAAGTCTGAATTTTGGGGTCCGTTGACCCCTCCTCAAGGGGGGGGTACTGTTATGAGCCACGGCTGTGGCTCATTCCTGTTTTGCATTTTGGTTATGTATTTTATGTTATACTTCTGTTTATGTTCCCCGTGGCTGTCATGGGGTGTTCGGAGCTCACCCTTAAGGAGAGGGTACTGTTATGAACCACAGGGTGTAGGACTCTAAGGGAGGAGGCTCAAAGGGAGCAGATATATAATTTTAATATCAAAGCCTGGACTTAGCCTGGATGAAATACAGTAGGCAAAGGACTGCGATCTCCTCCTAACATCTTATTCTCTCACCTACAGGTATTCAAAATAATTATTCCAACTCTCAACAGCAGCAGCAGCACAGTGATCTAGGATACTATACTCTGCAGTGTCTGTTTGCTTAGGTATTCAAAATAATTATTCCAACTCTCAACAGCAGCAGCAGCACAGTGATCTAGGATACTATACTCTGCAGTGTCTGTTTGCTTAGGTATTCAAAATAATTATTCCAACTCTCAACAGCAGCAGCAGCAGCAGCACAGTGATCTAGGATACTATACTCTGCAGTGTCTGTTTGCTTAGGTATTCAAAATAATTATTCCAACTCTCAACAGCAGCAGCAGCACAGTGATCTAGGATACTATACTCTGCAGTGTCTGTTTGCTTAGGTATTCAAAATAATTATTCCAACTCTCAACAGCAGCAGCAGCAGCAGCACAGTGATCTAGGATACTATACTCTGCAGTGTCTGTTTGCTTAGGTATTCAAAATAATTATTCCAACTCTCAACAGCAGCAGCAGCAGCAGCACAGTGATCTAGGATACTATACTCTGCAGTGTCTGTTTGCTTAGGTATTCAAAATAATTATTCCAACTCTCAACAGCAGCAGCAGCAGCACAGTGATCTAGGATACTATACTCTGCAGTGTCTGTTTGCTTAGGTATTCAAAATAATTATTCCAACTCTCAACAGCAGCAGCAGCACAGTGATCTAGGATACTATACTCTGCAGTGTCTGTTTGCTTAGGTATTCTGGAGTTATTGTTTTGTGCAGAATTTAGCCTGTTTAATTGTTAGATATTTGGGGAATTTGGGATGTCCTCCTCCCATATCATTATTTATTTGTTTTAGCTTTATTGCCCACCAGTGGGTGTTGGGCAATGGGTGGGGTTGTAATCAGTGAACCTATACCTTACACATGTTAATGTTAGTTCATATTAGAGTATACTTGGCTGATTAAGCCTGGCTGATTATTCCAGGGTGTAGGACTCTAAGGGAGGAGGCTCAAAGGGAGCAGATATATAATTTTAATATCAAAGCCTGGACTTAGCCTGGACTTAAACTGGACGAAAAACCGAAAGAAAACCACAAACAACAACAGATGAACTACTTAACAATATCAACTGCATATGCAAATTTATCACCCTCCAACTTTCACTCTGTGAACACTATGCAACCCACTTGCTGGAAATAACATTAGTAAGATCTGGTTTCCAACCATAATCAGGATTACAAAGATCTTCTTTGGGAATTGTGAGTTCATCTTCTCATCTAAAAACACTTGAAAAATCTAACAGAATTATCATTGCTTCTTAACCCTCTCACAACCCTTTCATTTCTTACAGCCCAAATACATTTCTGCACCCACTTTATCTACGCTTTTGACTCATTCCATACTAAATCTACACCCATTGAGACTACATTGCTTTTCTCAACTGCATTTCTGCAATTCTTCTGCTCTGATTCCCTTACAGTCTCCACTCCTACTTCCACTTTCCCTCAACCTATTTACCTACTCAACACTATGTCAAGGCTTTCTTATACTCCCCACATCACTCAGTGTCTACCTAATAATGTATCTTTATCCTTCCCCCCTAGTCTCCTACACCTCCTCCTCTGTCTCCCCTCCATCCCTCTGTTTCCTTCCCCCTCCTTTCCTGTTACCCCACATTCATTTACCTCAGCCCCATGGTCCTGCTACCCCACAACTCAGCCCTGCTCCCTCTCTCCCTTCCCTGTCACCTGCCCATATCCCCATCCACATCACACTGACCTCTCTCCCTGCCCAACTCCTGCAGTTTCCCCTCCTAACTCAGGCACCCGTACCATCACTACTCTCTCACCATCCCTGCCCTCAAAGTTAATCTCACCTTATCGCTACAGCAACCCTGATAATCTCATTCACATCTCTCCCACACACTCATACCCCCTATCCTGTGCCCTCTGGAATGCCAGATCTGTTTGTAACAAACTGGTCCCCACTCATGACCTTTTTATTTCCAAATCCCTACACCTACTAGCAATTTATGAAACTTGGATTACGCCCTCTGACACTACTTCTCCTGCTGCTCTCTCTGCTGGGGGCCTCACATTCACACACACACCCCGACCTGGGGGTCGCCATGGAGGTGGTGTTGGGGTCCTTTTACCTTCTAGTTACTCCTACCAACTCATACCACCAGAACCATCCCTTACATTCTCAACATTTGAGGTCCATGCCATACGCCTCTTCCAACCAATACATCTTAGAGTAGCTGTCATTTACCGCCCCCCTGGCACTGCTTCCAAATTCATCGACAATTTTGCTTCATGGCTTCCTCACTTCCTCTCTTCTGACATTCCCTCCATTATCCTAGGCGATTTCAACATCCCTATTGACATCCCAACACAATCCCCTGCCTCTAAACACCTTAACCTTACCTCTTCACTTGGTCTCTCCCAGTGGACCTCCTCACCCTCCCATGTGAATGGGAGCTCACTGGATCTGGTCTTCACTCACCGCTGTGATATTTCTGATTTTTCCAACTCCCCATTTCCCCTCTCTGACCACCACCTGCTCTCCTTTAACCTATCTCTCTCGACTTCCCCATCTCTGCCTCCTAAGGCTACCATCACTAAGCGTAACATTGAAGCTATTGACACTACATTCCTTTCCTCACTGTTTGACTCACTTCTCTCTCCTATTCTCTCTCTCTCATGCCCTGAACAAGCCACTTCCACATACAATGCATCCCTTACTTCTGCTCTTGACTCTGTTGCTCCACCAACCACTATTCACCCTCGCAAATTAACACCTCAACCCTGGCACACCAAATGCACCAGATATCTGCAAAAATGCTCACGTACTGCTGAGCGACACTGGAGGAAATCACGCTCTAAGGCAGACTTCCTCCATTTCAAACTTATGCTCTCATCCTTCAGTGCTGCCCTTTCTCTTGCTAAACAGTCATACTTCAAGAACCTCATCTCCTTCCAGTCTTCCAACCCCCGGCGCCTCTTTGCCACTCTCAACTCACTCCTCTGCCCACCTCCACCTCGTCTCCCTTCCTCACTCTCTGCTCTTGACTTTGCCAATTACTTCACATCCAAAATTGACTCCATACGTCAGGACATCACATCACACCAGTCCATCAGTAACCAGCTTTCTCCTATCCCTTACAACCCTCCCCATCCCTCGCACCTACTCTGTCATCTTTCTCCCATGCATCTGGAGAGGAAGTCATGGCCCTCATTCATTCCTGTCCCCTTACCACCTCCCCACTTGACCCTATCCCCTCTCGCCTCCTCCGCTACCTCTCTCCTTCTGCTTCTTCCCATCTTTCCCACCTTCTCAATCTTTCCCTCTCATCAGACACTGTCCCCTCTGCCTTCAAGCATGCACTCATCTCTCCTATTCTTAAAAAACCTACACTTGATCCAAACACTCTCTCCAACTACCGACCCATCTCTCTCCTCCCTTTTGCCTCCAAACTCCTTGAGCGTATTGTCTACAACCGTCTTACTTCCTTTCTTTCCTCACACTTACTGCTTGACCCATTCCAGTCTGGTTTCCGTCCTCTCCACTCCACTGAAACTGCCCTCGCTAAAGTATGCAATGACCTCCATACTGCTAAATCTAAGGGACACTACTCTATACTTATTCTACTTGATCTCTCTGCTGCTTTTGACACTGTGGACCATCCTCTCCTACTGCAAATTCTTCACTCCATTGGTCTACGTGACACTGCCCTCTCTTGGCTGTCCTCCTACCTTTCTGACCGTTCTTTCTCTGTCTCCTCTCATGACTCCACCTCCCCCTCACTTCCACTAACTGTAGGGGTACCCCAAGGTTCTGTCCTTGGTCCTCTTCTCTTCTCTCTCTATACGTCCTCACTAGGTAAGCTCATCAGTTCTTTTGGTTTCCAATATCATCTCTACGCTGATGACACCCAAATCTATCTTTCCTCTCCAGACCTCTCCCCTGCTCTCCTCACTCGTATCTCCAACTGTCTATCTGCTACCTCTTCCTGGATGTCCCAGCGCTTTCTTAAACTTAACATGTCTAAGACCGAGCTGATCATCTTCCCTCCCTCCCGCATAACCTCACCTCCTACAATCTCATTATCTATTGATGGCACTACTATCTCCTCTAGCCCCCAAGTGCGCTGCCTTGGAGTAATCCTTGACTCCTCCCTCTCCTTCAAACCACACATTCAGCACCTCTCACAAACCTGCCATTTTCATCTAAAAAATATTTCCAGGATCAGACCTTTTCTGACCCAGGATGCTACTAAGACTCTTATCCACTCACTGGTCATCTCCAGACTGGACTACTGTAATCTGCTCCTGACTGGCATTCCTGACAAATACCTCTCTCCACTGCAATCTATCCTCAATGCTGCTGCCCGGCTCATCTTCCTCACCAAACGCACTACGTCCACCTCTCCTCTCTTACTAGACCTTCACTGGCTCCCCTTCCCTTTCAGAATCCATTTCAAGCTTCTCACACTCGCTTACAAAGCCCTCACCCACTCCTCTCCCATCTACATCTCTGACCTTATCTCCCTTTACACTCCCACCCATCCTCTTCGCTCTGCTAACGCACGCCGACTCTCCTGCCTACGGATTACTTCCTCCCACTCCTACCTCCAAGATTTTTCACGTGCTGCACCACTTCTTTGGAATTCCCTACCTCTCCCCCTCAGACTCTCCACCTCTCTACAAAACTTCAAACGGGCTCTCAAGACCCACTTCTTCACCAAACCCAGCCAAATCTCATCCTAACCCTCTGTTCTACGCTCTCTATGTAACCCAACTGTGTCACCCCTGTCTGTCTACCCCTCCCCTCTTAGAATGTAAGCTCTCACGAGCAGGGCCCTCTTCCCTCATGTGCTTTTCCTTTCTTACTTTAATAATCTTCAACTGCACCAATTCCATCAGTCTTCTGCCACCTGATACTTATTCCAGTGTCATCTGCTGATGTAACTATGTTTATTTACCCTGTACTTGTCCTATACTGTCATCAACTGTAAGTTGCTGTTTTCCTGTTTGATTATTTGTTTATGTACTCTGTAATTGGGCGCTGCGGAACCCTTGTGGCGCCATATAAATAAAGGATAATAATAATAATAATAATAACAGGTAGTGGTTCATTCCTGTTTTCCGTATTTTATGTTTATAGTTCTCTTGCAGGCCAGGATTTCCCTTTGCTCTGGGTTAGAAGATTCTTGTTTGCTTTCCGTGGTGAGTCTGTGTAATTGCAGCCTGTTTCCATGTGTTTGGCCTCACCTGTCTGCTAATTGCATCTTGTCAGTTTGGAGTCATGCAACAGGGCAGCTGCACGACATAATTAATTAGGGCTCTCTGTTATATTCTGGCTCAGTGCAATACACAGATGCCGGTGATAGTTCTTGAGTTCTGAGCTAGTTCCTGCCAGTTCCTGAGTGTCGGTTCCAGTGTCGGTTCCAGTGTCTGATCCCATGTCCTGCCATGAAGCGTTCCTGTCCAGAAGTCCTGTGGCCTTGTCTGTTCCTAATCAAGTATCTGGCTTCTTGGTGTCCACCGGTCTGTCGTTTGGGATTCTGCCTGTCCTCCGGTTCTGAGAGCCTGTGTCGGCTACGTTGGGGGTTCCTGTCCGTTTGCCAGTATTTGTACCGGTTCCATGAGTAGCGGCTTTGCCGCGTCCGTCGGCCTAGGCCACTGTATTCCTTGGTTATATCTGTTACTGGTGTTTTGCAGAGGGTTCTGCATATGCTGTCACTGCCGGTACACAACAGTATAGTGTCGGCGTGTGGACAGCATTTCCTTTGTTGTTCTTTTCCTTTGGCGGCGTGCCGCACATGTACTTAGTTTTAGGGTTGTTAGTAGCCCCTAGCCTTCTGTTTTCTTTAGTTAGAGGTCCCCTTGTTATTATCCTGTCTCGGTTCACGCCTTGTCTCACTCTAAGAGCTGGGGGCATCGGAGTTGGGCAGACCTAATCCACCCTTCAAACGCGGCTGCCGTGGGCCCAAGAAACCATAGTCACGCAGGCGTGAACTGACCACACGGGTGAAACAATGGAGGTAGGCTGCTAGGGGCTATTTCCATACCACACCTTATTTCAGCATCACGTTCTGGTGCTCTGGACTCACTACGCAACATCTCTCTTGTTCTGAGCACCAGGAACATAACAGTTATATTGTATCCCCAATCCATCGCACTTGCTATTACATTACAGATTTGTTTCAGTGATTTGCAAATTTTTTGCATCCAAAGTTTCGATCTGGAAATCATGCAAGTGCCCATACATCACCTCAATCGGTTGACATTTTACTGGTCATATGTAAAAAATTAAAATAATGGACGGTACTACTACTTCCCGCCACCTCAATAACTTGACCCTACCACCAAAATGAGCCCTCCTGTTATTAAAGTTAAAAATTAGAAATAAAATGTGTGGGGTCCCATAGCATAACCAGCCCAGGCTCTTTGAGGTGGCCATGGTTCAAAAAATAAGGGAAGCAAAATGTGTATGGGTTCTCCATATTTAATGAACCAGCACCTGCAAATTACTTCTCCAATTACTCTTTGATACAATTCTGTGATATTAAAATAATGTGAAAAGAAAACCATTCTGCTTGGCCAGGTTCCATGCCTCTACTAGTAAGGAGCAGGAATTATGTTGGAAAAAGTTATAATTTCTTTTTTCTATTGGCTTCATTAAAATATTGCTACATGTAGTATGTGGTTTGTTGCATGGAAAATAAAATAGAATACACCTACAATTCTATAATCTGGTTACGACATCAAAATTGTAATACAGGTTGAGTATCCCTTATCCAAAATGCTTGGGACCAGAGGTATTTTGGATATCGGATTTTTCCGTATTTTGGAATAATTGCATACCATAATGAGATATCATGGTGATGGGGCCTAAATCTAAGCACAGAATGCATGTATGTTACATATACTCCTTATACACACAGCCTGAAGGTCATTTTAGCCAATATTTTTTATAACTTTGTGCATTACACAAAGTGGGTGAACATTCACACAATTCATTTATGTTTCATATACACCTTATACACACGGCCTGAAGATCATTTAATACAATATTTTTAATAACTTTGTGTATTAAACAAAGTTTGTGCACATTGAGCCATCAAAAAACAAAGGTTTCACTATCTCACTCTCATTCAAAAAAGTCCGTATTTCGGAATATTCCGTATTTCGGAATATTTGGATATGGGATACTCAACCTGTAGTATTAAATAAACCTATTAACAATTCATTTTTTTCTGTTTAAGAAAAAAATATATAATGTAATGCATAAATTTAACCACTGGAGGTCAGTAATAGGCCTCTGATGCCACATTTGGGTTCACATAGAAATTACATAGAATTTGACAGGAAATAAGAACTACTTGGCCCATCTACAGTAGTCTGCTCTTTTTAATATGTTTTGCATCATGTGCAAAAATGACTTACTTTGTATTACTATACATACGAAAGTCATATCAACATAAGGGGTACTGTATGGCTTGTTTTATCTACAGATCTCATTTATAGGAGTGTAACATATTAGTTTGCAAACAAGGAGTAGTGTTTACGTATGACACTTTTATTCTGATCATATGTGATTTTATGTGATCTAATGACACTGATCACAGGCACGATGGAATACGCTCAGGCCATAATATCATAACTGTTAATAATTAAATATCTCTTTAGTGAATATGACATCAAAGAGTGAGTAGTAACTCTGATGTCACAGATTGAGCACAGTGGAGGCCATCTGAATAATGTTACTGATGTCACAGACTGAACACACTGTTTCACACCTCTCTAGTGACTGTTATGTCACAGACTGAGAACAGTGGATTTACCTCACTAATTTCTCTGATATCACAGAATGAACATGAGGGGGGTAATCTAACTAGGGACTCTGAAGTTATCTAATTAGGGAATCTGATGTCACATAATTATCACACTGGGGGTTATCACCCTAAGAATTCTGATGTCAAAAACTTGGCCCCCAGTGGGGTTATCTCCTTAGTGAAACTGATGTCACAGACTGAGCACACTGGGGATACCTCCTTAGTAATGTTATGTCACAGACTGAGCACACTGTGGATACCTCCTTAGTAATGTTATGTCACAGACTGAGCACACTGTGGATACCTCCTTAGTAATGTTATGTCACAGACTGAGCACACTGTGGATACCTCCTTAGTAATGTTATGTCACAGACTGAGCACACTGTGGATACCTCCTTAGTAATGTTATGTCACAGACTGAGCACACTTTGGATACCTCCTTAGTAATGTTATGTCACAGACTGAGCACAGTGAGATTTTCTCCCTTGTATTTCTCTAATGGCACAGATTAGGCAGTGTGGGGTTTTTTCTACTTAGTTACTCTGATGTCACGGATTAACCACAGTGAGGTTACCTCCCATGGGACTCTGATGTCACAGATTAAGCAGTGTGGGGGTTATCCCCATAGTGACTCTGATATCACAGGATGAGCACAATGGGGGTAATCTCCATACTGTTTGAGATGTCTCAGACTAATCACAGTGGGGGTTATCTCTTAATTAACACAGACAGTGCACATGCGGTTATCTCCATAATTACTCTGATGTCACAGAGCACAATGGTGGTTATCTCCCCACTGTTTCACATGTCACTGACTAGTCACAGTGCGGTTGTCTCCCTAGGTACTCAACTGTCAGATAAAGTGCTCATGGAGTTAAACCAGTGCAGGTGAGGTGAGGGGAGTCAGAGCCTTTCCTCTCATACTAACATTTTGACTGATATAAAAAAATAAAAAGAATATGTTAAAAATATCTTCTGCGTATTATTCTAATCATTTTTTTTTTTAGTCAAAACTCTGAAGTAAAAAGTCTGTGGCAGGTGAGGCAGTGCCTATCTTTTCTGCAGTACAGTATATACTGCTGCACCTGTGTATAATGCCCACATGAAACCTCTTGCTCATATATTGTGTGTACATCTGGCTCTGGTACTAGCCAGTGCCTCCTCAGCCATTTACCTCACCGCACGTCACTAAGTTATACCTTTAATAGCTATTATGTGACAGCAGGGCCGGATTAAAGGTGGTGGGGCCCAGGGAAAGGTGGGGCCCAGGGCAAAACTCTCACCCAATCCTCTCCCATTTACATCTCTGACCTTATCTCCCTTTACTCTCCCACCCGTCCTCTTCGCTCTGCTAATGCACGCCGCCTCTCCTGTCTCCTGATTACTTCCTCCCACTCCTATCTCCAAGATATTTCACGTGCTGCTCCCTTCCTTTGGAATTCTTTACCTCTCCCCCTCAGACTCTCCACCTCTCTACAAAACTTCAAACGGGCTCTCAAGACCCATTTCTTAACCAAACCCAGCCAAGTCTCATCCTAACCCTCTGTTCCATGCTCTCTATGTACCCCATCTGTGTCACCCCTGTCTGTCTACCCCTCCCCCTAGAATGTAAGCTCTCACGAGTAGGGCCCTCTTCCCTCATGTGCTCACCCTTTTCTTACTTTAATAATTCTCAACTGCCCAAATCACAGTTTTTGGGCCACCTGGAACTTATCTCTGTCATTTACTGGTGTAGTTATGCTTAGTTACCCTGTACTTGTCCAAAATTGATTTAAACTGTAAGTCACTGTTTTGATTATGTGCATATGTACTCTGTAATTGGGCACTGCGGAACCCTTGTGGCGCCATATAAATAAATGATAATAATAATAATAATAATAATAATAAATTGTGGGGGCCCCCACCTATGATCTCTGATGAAGTCTCGCCCCCCCCCCTCCTCCCGGGGCCGCGCACACACACACACACATACATACATACATACATATACACATATGTATGTATGTGTATATGTGTGTATATGATACACACATATACACATACACACACACACACACACACACCCACACACACACACACACACACCTTCACTTACATTTCAGTAGGGACTAGGGAGTGCAGGCTGTCCGGCGGCTTGCAGTCACTGTCTCGCGGGATTTCTCTGTCCTGCGAGACTGACTGTGCAGTGTGCAGGAGCTCCTCGGCGGCCGCTGTTGCTGAACAGCTGAGCCGCCGAAGGAAGACTACTATAAAACCATTTTGTATGAGTCTTCCTTCGGCGGCTCAGCTGTTCAGTAGCATCTTTTCAGTGAAAACGTAGGTTGTGGGGGCCCCTAATGTGTGGGGGCCCTGGGACGGCCGCCCCTCTCGCCCCTGCCTTAATCCGGCTCTGTGTGACAGACTGACCACAGTGTTTTTTTATCTCCACAGTGACTCTGATGTCATAGAAAGAGTACAGTGAGGGTTATCTCTCTAGGTTTTCTCATTTAACAGGAAGAGCGCATAGGGAATACGGGAGATGTATCAAGCCTTCTAAACAGTGGAGAATGGATAAGAGTAAATTGCCCATACCAACCAATCAGTTTCTACCTATCAATGCTCTCGATAAATGTTAACTACAAGCGGATTTGTTACTACAGGTTGAGTATCCCATATCCAAATATTCCGAAATACGGAATTTTTTGAGTAAGACGGAAATATTGAAACCTTTGTTTTCTGATGGTTTAATGTACACAAACTTTGAATAATACACAAAGTTATTAAAAATAGTGTATTAAATGAACTTCGGTCTGTGTGTATAAGGTGTATATGAAACATAAATGAATTGTGAGTATGTACACACACTTTGTTTAATGCACAAAAATATTAGCTAAAATTTCCATCAGGCTGTGTGTATAAGGGCCCTCATTCCGAGTTGTTCGCTCGCTATTTTTCTTCGCATCGGTGCGATTTTCCGCTAACTGCGCATGCGCAATGTTCGCACTGCAGCTGCGTCAAGTAAATTTGCTAAGAGGTTTGGTATTTTACTCACGGCATTACGAGGTTTTTTATTCGTTCTGGTGATCGGAGTGTGATTGACAGGAAGTGGGTGTTTCTGGGCGGAAACTGACCGTTTTATGGGTGTGTGTGAAAAAACGCTGCCGTTTCTGGGAAAAACGTGGGAGTGGCTGGAGAAACGGGGGAGTGTCTGGGCGAACGCTGGGTGTGTTTGTGACGTCAAACCAGGAACGAAACTGACTGAACTGATCGGAGTGGCAGAGTAAGTGTCGAGCTACTCAGAAACTGCTAAGAAATTTCTATTCGCAATTTTGAGAATCTTTCGTTCGCAATTCTGCTAAGCTAAGATTCACTCCCAGTAGGCGGCGGCTTAGCGTGTGCAATGCTGCTAAAAGCAGCTTGCGAGCGAATAACTCGGTCCCACCATGGCCCTAACTGTGTGGAGTTTGTATATTCTCCCCGTACTTGCATGGGTTTCCTCCGGGTACTCCGGTTTCCTCCCACAATCCAAAAATATACTGGCAGGTTAATTGGCTCCCAACAAAATTAACCCTAGGGTGAATGTGTGTGCGTGTACATTTGTGCGGGAATATAGATTGTAAGCTCCACTGGGGCAGGGACTGATGTGAATGGACAATTCTCTGTAAAGCGCTGCGGAATATGTGTGCGCTATATAAATAACTGTTAATAATGATGGCCAAGGTGTATATGAAACATAAATGCATTCTGTGCTTAGACTTTGGTCCCATCACCATGATATCTCATTATGGTATGCAATTATTCCAAAATACGGAAAAATCCGATATCCAAAATACTTCTGGTCCCGAGCATTTTGGATAAGGGATACTCAACCTGTATTGGGAAAATCTCCACTTGTCCACTTCTCCAGTTGTTAATAGGCTTGATACATCTCACCCATTATAATCTCCAGTCCCGTTTGACTGTGATGTCTTAGACTAACCACAATGGGGTTATCTCCATATAACCGCAGATTTTTACAGAAAAAGCACAGTGGAACTATCCTTATAGTGACTCTGATGTCACAGATTGAGCATAATGGAGATGTAGTAATTGTGATGTCACAGAATGAGCTCAGCGGGGTTATAGTATATCCCTACTGACACAGATTATCACAGTAGGGATCTTTATGTACCTAGTTATTCTCATGTCCCAGAAAGGGCACAGTGTTGTTATCTCCCCAGTGATTCTGATGTCACATTATTAATTGACCCGCTGTCGTTTACCTCACTAGTGGCTGTTAGTTAGAAGAAGATAGGTTAAGTAAGAGAAGGAAAAGCACATAAGGGAAGAGGGCCCTGCTTGTGAGAGCTTCCATTCTTCAGCGGAGAGGCAGACAGACACAGATGGAGTAGACATTGAGTATGGGACAGAGGGCTTTAGTGCGCAGAATGAGTACAGTGGGATTATCTCACTAGTGACTCTAATGTCACAGACTAGGCACAGTACTGTTATCTCCCCAGTGATCTAATGACACATACTGAGCCCACTATGGTTTTACCTTCCTAGTGACTGTTAGGTCACAGTGGACTTATCTTGCTAGGTTTCTCTGGTGTAGCAGACTGAGCAGTGTGGAGGTTATCTCTATTGTAACTCAGAATGCGATCAGTGATTCTAATCTCACAGACGGACCACACTGGGACATACCACCCTAGCAATGACATGCACTCAGGGTAGGTAGGGGAGGCAGATCCTCCCCTGTCACACTCCTGTATATGCCAGAGTGTTCACTATAAAATTCGTTAGAATAATACAAAGATGATATTTAGAACTTTTAAATATCATCTTTGTATTATTCTAATAATTCCTATAGTCAAAATTCACCATCCGATCATGTGTGTAGTGTACATCTGGCTCTGATACTAGCCAGTGCCTCCCCAGCCATTGACCTCACCGCACCTCACTGCACCCTAGTGATAGTTATGTAACAGACTGAGCACTGTGGGATTATCAACCTAGTGTCTCAGATGTCACAAACTGACCAAAGTTGAGGGTTAACACCCTAGTTACTGTAATGTCCCGTACAGTACACATTGGGTTACCTCCCTAGTTACTCTGATGTCACAGACTGATAACCCCAGTAGAGATGAGCGCCGGAAATTTTTCGGGTTTTGTGTTTTGGTTTTGGGTTCGGTTCCGCGGCCGTGTTTTGGGTTCGACCGCGTTTTGGCAAAACCTCACCGAATTTTTTTTGTCAGATTCGGGTGTGTTTTGGATTCGGGTGTTTTTTTCCAAAAAACCTAAAAAACAGCTTAAATCATAGAATTTGACGGTCATTTTGATCCCAAAGTATTATTAACCTCAAAAACCATAATTTCCACTCATTTTCAGTCTATTCTGAATACCTCACACCTCACAATATTATTTTTAGTCCTAAAATTTGCACCGAGGTCGCTGTGTGAGTAAGATAAGCGACCCTAGTGGCCGACACAAACACCGGGCCCATCTAGGAGTGGCACTGCAGTGTCACGCAGGATGGCCCTTCCAAAAAACCCTCCCCAAACAGCACATGACGCAAAGAAAAAAAGAGGCGCAATGAGGTAGCTGTGTGAGTAAGATTAGCGACCCTAGTGGCCGACACAAACACCGGGCCCATCTAGGAGTGGCACTGCAGTGTCACGCAGGATGGCCCTTCCAAAAAACCCTCCCCAAACAGCACATGACGCAAAGAAAAAAAGAGGCGCAATGAGGTAGCTGTGTGAGTAAGATAAGCGACCCTAGTGGCCGACACAAACACCGGGCCCATCTAGGAGTGTCACTGCAGTGTCACGCAGGATGTCCCTTCCAAAAAACCCTCCCCAAACAGCACATGACGCAAAGAAAAAAAGAGGCGCAATGAGGTAGCTGTGTGAGTAAGATAAGCGACCCTAGTGGCCGACACAAACACCGGGCCCATCTAGGAGTGGCACTGCAGTGTCACGCAGGATGTCCCTTCCAAAAAACCCTCCCCAAACAGCACATGACGCAAAGAAAAAGAAAAGAAAAAAGAGGTGCAAGATGGAATTGTCCTTGGGCCCTCCCACCCACCCTTATGTTGTATAAACAAAACAGGACATGCACACTTTAACCAACCCATCATTTCAGTGACAGGGTCTGCCACACGACTGTGACTGATATGACGGGTTGGTTTGGACCCCCCCCAAAAAAGAAGCAATTAATCTCTCCTTGCACAAACTGGCTCTACAGAGGCAAGATGTCCACCTCATCATCACCCTCCGATATATCACCGTGTACATCCCCCTCCTCACAGATTATCAATTCGTCCCCACTGGAATCCACCATCTCAGCTCCCTGTGTACTTTGTGGAGGCAATTGCTGCTGGTCAATGTCTCCGCGGAGGAATTGATTATAATTCATTTTAATGAACATCATCTTCTCCACATTTTCTGGATGTAACCTCGTACGCCGATTGCTGACAAGGTGAGCGGCGGCACTAAACACTCTTTCGGAGTACACACTTGTGGGAGGGCAACTTAGGTAGAATAAAGCCAGTTTGTGCAAGGGCCTCCAAATTGCCTCTTTTTCCTGCCAGTATAAGTACGGACTGTGTGACGTGCCTACTTGGATGCGGTCACTCATATAATCCTCCACCATTCTATCAATGTTGAGAGAATCATATGCAGTGACAGTAGACGACATGTCCGTAATCGTTGTCAGGTCCTTCAGTCCGGACCAGATGTCAGCATCAGCAGTCGCTCCAGACTGCCCTGCATCACCGCCAGCGGGTGGGCTCGGAATTCTGAGCCTTTTCCTCGCACCCCCAGTTGCGGGAGAATGTGAAGGAGGAGATGTTGACAGGTCGCGTTCCGCTTGACTTGACAATTTTGTCACCAGCAGGTCTTTCAACCCCAGCAGACTTGTGTCTGCCGGAAAGAGAGATCCAAGGTAGGCTTTAAATCTAGGATCGAGCACGGTGGCCAAAATGTAGTGCTCTGATTTCAACAGATTGACCACCCGTGAATCCTTGTTAAGCGAATTAAGGGCTCCATCCACAAGTCCCACATGCCTAGCGGAATCGCTCCGTGTTAGCTCCTCCTTCAATGTCTCCAGCTTCTTCTGCAAAAGCCTGATGAGGGGAATGACCTGACTCAGGCTGGCAGTGTCTGAACTGACTTCACGTGTGGCAAGTTCAAAGGGCATCAGAACCTTGCACAACGTTGAAATCATTCTCCACTGCGCTTGAGACAGGTGCATTCCACCTACTATATCGTGCTCAATTGTATAGGCTTGAATGGCCTTTTGCTGCTCCTCCAACCTCTGAAGCATATAGAGGGTTGAATTCCACCTCGTTACCACTTCTTGCTTCAGATGATGGCAGGGCAGGTTCAGTAGTTTTTGGTGGTGCTCCAGTCTTCTGTACGTGGTGCCTGTACGCCGAAAGTGTCCCGCAATTCTTCTGGCCACCGACAGCATCTCTTGCATGCCCCTGTCGTTTTTTAAAAAATTCTGCACCACCAAATTCAAGGTATGTGCAAAACATGGGACGTGCTGGAATTTGCCCATATTTAATGCACACACAATATTGCTGGCGTTGTCCGATGCCACAAATCCACAGGAGAGTCCAATTGGGGTAAGCCATTCCGCGATGATCTTCCTCAGTTGCCGTAAGAGGTTTTCAGTTGTGTGCGTATTCTGGAAAGCGGTGATACAAAGCGTAGCCTGCCTAGGAAAGAGTTGGCGTTTGCGAGATGCTGCTACTGGTGCCGCCGCTGCTGTTCTTGCCGCGGGAGTCCATACATCTACCCAGTGGGCTGTCACAGTCATATAGTCCTGACCCTGCCCTGCTCCACTTGTCCACATGTCCGTGGTTAAGTGGACATTGGGTACAACTGCATTTTTTAGGACACTGGTGAGTCTTTTTCTGACGTCCGTGTACATTCTCGGTATCGCCTGCCTAGAGAAGTGGAACCTAGATGGTATTTGGTAACGGGGGCACACTGCCTCAATAAATTGTCTAGTTCCCTGTGAACTAACGGCGGATACCGGACGCACGTCTAACACCAACATAGTTGTCAAGGCCTCAGTTATCCGCTTTGCAGCAGGATGACTGCTGTGATATTTCATCTTCCTCGCAAAGGACTGTTGAACAGTCAATTGCTTACTGGAAGTAGTACAAGTGGGCTTACGACTTCCCCTCTGGGATGACCATCGACTCCCAGCAGCAACAACAGCAGCGCCAGCAGCAGTAGGCGTTACACGCAAGGATGCATCGGAGGAATCCCAGGCAGGAGAGGACTCGTCAGAATTGCCAGTGACATTGCCTGCAGGACTATAGGCATTCCTGGGGAAGGAGGAAATTGACACTGAGGGAGTTGGTGGGGTGGTTTGCGTGAGCTTGGTTACAAGAGGAAGGGATTTACTGGTCAGTGGACTGCTTCCGCTGTCACCCAAAGTTTTTGAACTTGTCACTGACTTATTATGAATGCGCTGCAGGTGACGTATAAGGGAGGATGTTCCGAGGTGGTTAACGTCCTTACCCCTACTTATTACAGCTTGACAAAGGGAACACACGGCTTGACACATGTTGTCCGCATTTCTGGTGAAATACTTCCACACCGAAGAGCTGATTTTTTTGGTATTTTCACCAGGCATGTCAACGGCCATATTCCTACCACGGACAACAGGTGTCTCCCCGGGTGCCTGACTTAAACAAACCACCTCACCATCAGAATCCTCCTGGTCAATTTCCTCCCCAGCGCCAGCAACACCCATATCCTCCTCATCCTGGTGTACTTCAACACTGACATCTTCAATCTGACTATCAGGAACTGGACTGCGGGTGCTCCTTCCATCACTTGCAGGGGGCGTGCAAATGGTGGAAGGCGCATGCTCTTCACGTCCAGTGTTGGGAAGGTCAGGCATCGCAACCGACACAATTGGAGTCGGACTCTCCTTGTGGATTTGGGATTTCGAAGAACGCACAGTTCTTTGCGGTGCTACTGCTTTTGCCAGCTTTAGTCTTTTCATTTTTCTAGCGAGAGGCTGAGTGCTTCCATCCTCATGTGAAGCTGAACCACTAGCCATGAACATAGGCCAGGGCCTCAGCCGTTCCTTGCCACTCCGTGTGGTAAATGGCATATTGGCAAGTTTACGCTTCTCCTCCGACAATTTTATTTTAGGTTTTGGAGTCCTTTTTTTACTGATATTTGGTGTTTTGGATTTGACATGCTCTGTACTATGACATTGGGCATCGGCCTTGGCAGACGACGTTGCTGGCATTTCATCGTCTCGGCCATGACTAGTGGCAGCAGCTTCAGCACGAGGTGGAAGTGGATCTTGATCTTTCCCTAATTTTGGAACCTCAACATTTTTGTTCTCCATATTTTAATAGGCACAACTAAAAGGCACCTCAGGTAAACAATGGAGATGGATGGATTGGATACTAGTATATACAATTATGGACGGGCTGCCGAGTGCCGACACAGAGGTAGCCACAGCCGTGAACTACCGCACTGTACTGTGTCTGCTGCTAATATAGACTGGTTGATAAAGAGATAGTATACTCGTAACTAGTATGTATGTATAAAGAAAGAAAAAAAAACCACGGTTAGGTGGTATATACAATTATGGACGGGCTGCCGAGTGCCGACACAGAGGTAGCCACAGCCGTGAACTACCGCACTGTACTGTGTCTGCTGCTAATATATAGACTGGTTGATAAAGAGATAGTATACTCGTAACTAGTATGTATGTATAAAGAAAGAAAAAAAAACCACGGTTAGGTGGTATATACAATTATGGACGGGCTGCCGAGTGCCGACACAGAGGTAGCCACAGCCGTGAACTACCGCACTGTACTGTGTCTGCTGCTAATATAGACTGGTTGATAAAGAGATAGTATACTCGTAACTAGTATGACTATAAAGAAAGAAAAAAAAACCACGGTTAGGTGGTATAGACAATTATGGACGGGCTGCCGAGTGCCGACACAGAGGTAGCCACAGCCGTGAACTACCGCACTGTACTGTGTCTGCTGCTAATATATAGACTGGTTGATAAAGAGATAGTATACTCGTAACTAGTATGTATGTATAAAGAAAGAAAAAAAAACCACGGTTAGGTGGTATATACAATTATGGACGGGCTGCCGAGTGCCGACACAGAGGTAGCCACAGCCGTGAACTACCGCACTGTACTGTGTCTGCTGCTAATATAGACTGGTTGATAAAGAGATAGTATACTCGTAACTAGTATGACTATAAAGAAAGAAAAAAAAACCACGGTTAGGTGGTATATACAATTATGGACGGGCTGCCGAGTGCCGACACAGAGGTAGCCACAGCCGTGAACTACCGCACTGTACTGTGTCTGCTGCTAATATATAGACTGGTTGATAAAGAGATAGTATACTCGTAACTAGTATGTATGTATAAAGAAAGAAAAAAAAACCACGGTTAGGTGGTATATACAATTATGGACGGGCTGCCGAGTGCCGACACAGAGGTAGCCACAGCCGTGAACTACCGCACTGTACTGTGTCTGCTGCTAATATATAGACTGGTTGATAAAGAGATAGTATACTCGTAACTAGTATGTATGTATAAAGAAAGAAAAAAAAACCACGGTTAGGTGGTATATACAATTATGGACGGGCTGCCGAGTGCCGACACAGAGGTAGCCACAGCCGTGAACTACCGCACTGTACTGTGTCTGCTGCTAATATAGACTGGTTGATAAAGAGATAGTATACTCGTAACTAGTATGTATGTATAAAGAAAGAAAAAAAAACCACGGTTAGGTGGTATATACAATTATGGACGGGCTGCCGAGTGCCGACACAGAGGTAGCCACAGCCGTGAACTACCGCACTGTACTGTGTCTGCTGCTAATATAGACTGGTTGATAAAGAGATAGTATACTCGTAACTAGTATGACTATAAAGAAAGAAAAAAAAACCACGGTTAGGTGGTATATACAATTATGGACGGGCTGCCGAGTGCCGACACAGAGGTAGCCACAGCCGTGAACTACCGCACTGTA